>NC_082341.1:129843610-131043610 GCF_027477595.1 Haemorhous mexicanus
TCCTATGCTAAGACATGAGGTTGCATTCAGGCTTTGATTTTTCCTGAGTACTGCAAGCACCCACATTAACTCTGTATTTTGATTGATTTTGTTTGCTAAGGTGACCACTGTGTGTATGTAGAAGGTCTGTTCCCGGCTCACAGGACCTATGGATTGCTGTAGTTCAATAATATGAGGTACCAGTGGGAGTTGTTGGGAAAGCTGGCAATCAATCCCAATAAACTGCTTTGGGATGGAGATGCCTTATTGCTCTGTCTCTGTGCCATATGATGATTTTTTTGAATTAGCCTTCAAAAAAACCGTGACGTGTCATAAACAGTATATTTTAGCATTCATGGGTACCGGCAACCAGCACGCTGGACTCTGAGCACTCCGGATGGAGGTGTTCGAAGGAGCGTCGAGGCCACAACACCCCTCGGCGGGACAGCCCTGGCAGTGTCCCCCCGTTCCTGGGCATTCCCGTGCTGGACTGCAAAGAGGGGTTGCGAGTCTGTGTGTGCGAGAGTGTGAGTGTGCGTTTCCTGTGTGTGCGTGTCTATTTGTGCGTGTGAGTGTGCGAGTGTGTCTGCAGGAGTGTGAGTGCGTGTGTGAGTGTCTGTCTGTGTGTGAGTGTGTGTGTCTGTCTGTGTGCGTGAGCGTGTGTGCGGGCGGAGGGCGGGCAGTGCCGCGGCGTGCCCGCTCTTGCCACCGCCGCGGGCGGGACTCGCCGGGCGGGGGCTCGGCGGGGAAGGGGCCGGGGCGCGGCGGGAGCCCCATTGGCTCTTCCCGGCAGCACATGTTGCCGGCCCGGCTATAAAGGCGGCCGCGCTGCAGCCCGTCCTTCTGCCTTCGCGTTTCTACAGGGACGCCATCAGCTCCAGTGCCGCCGCCATGGCCATCGACGCGTTTTTGGGTAAATGGTGCCTCGTCTCCAGCGAGGGCTTCGAGGAGTACATGAAGGAGCTGGGTAAGAAGCCGCCGGCTCCCCGCCCCCGAGAGGGAGGGATGGATGCCGGGATGCCGCCCCGGGAATGTGTTGTCGCTGCCGGCCGGCGAGGCTCTGTCCAAGGTCCGCGGAGAACGTGGTCTCGGAGCCGGCCCCGAGGGTGGGATGCAGCCCGGCCGAGAGCCGCGGGTGGGCGGCGGCTGCGGGGATGATGCCGGGATTCTCCGGGATGCAGCGCCGGGGGCTCCGCGCCCTCTCGGCTCCGGGAACGGAGCGCTGGCCGGCAGCAGACCTTTCCTGGCGGGAGAGCTGCCTCCTCAGGCTCCGGGTCCTAAAGATGTCAGCGACCCTTTTTGCATCGTAATGCCGGTGCCTGTGAGGCAGGTGCCGGCACCAGCAGGCAGCTTCCCGCCGCACAGCGCTGCGCCCTGCCCGCCGCCTCCCTCCGCAGCGGCCAGGATTAGCAGCTGGTGCCGGCAGCCCGGCTGCGATTAGGCCGGTTCGCCCCTCCCTCAGCGCTAATGCCCCGGGCAGGGAGCCGGGGCTGCCCGGGGGGGGCTGCCCGAGGGGGGGCTCGGCGCTGCCCCGGCCCCGAGGGGCTCCGCACGGCTGCGCCGGGGCCCGGCTGGGTCACCCCGCCTGGGGCGGCCGCACACAGACCTGCTGAGCCGGGGCTGCCTCCCCGCGGAGTCACCTTGGGTGTCTCCTCCCGAGAAAGCCAAACTGGATCAGCTGCTGTGGGTAACCGGCAGCCGGGTGCCCTGCCGGAGGCTGTTTGCCTGTTTTCTTCTGTGGGTAGTCACACCTTTATCTCAGGGGGATGGTCCTGGCTTGTTATCCCTGCGTCCAGGCTGCCCTACATTTTGTAACGTGAAGTTACCGGATGAAGAACACACCTAACAGACCGGGAGCGTCATCTGCAAGCTCTGATTTACCACTTTCCTGTGAGCATCCTGGCTGACAGGTGATAGATACCTGGCAGTGTCTATATGGCCCAAGAGCTATTATTTTATGCAGTTTATTCACAGATGAAAGCCATGATATTTTCTCAAGAGGCAGAAGATGTAGGCTTATCCTTAGAGGGAGAAGAAGGAATTTAGGTCTTGCGTTCTTCATGTAAAATACAAAGAGCATCACTGCATTTACGCTCTGCAGACAGTGGTGGCTGTAATTACACTTTGGGAGGCCTGTCAGTATGTGATAGGTATGATATGAGAAAGCCTTTTGGACTGAACTCTTTGGGAGACTTTGGAGGAAATTCAAGAATTTTAAGCTCGGCTTGGTTGAGCCATGGATTAGGATGCCTTGGTGCCTTGATGTCCAATGGCCAGACCTAGGCGTGTGCCAAGTTGCAACTTCAAAGTAGAAATTAGGTGCTGCAACTGCAGAGCACCTCCCATGTGTAGGCAGCACCAGACTGTTGTTTGGTTTTAGACTGAAATCATAAACCCAGTAACTCTTCATTTTACATTTACCATTTAGGCAATTAAATTTATACCAAGTCACATTTTAGGAGCCAGTCATTTACTGGATTTCACCCTTGCTGGCTACCTGTGAAACTCTCTGCCTTTGATCCTATTGATGCACCATAAATGAGACCATGCAGATTCTGCTCATTCTGTGCAAAAGAACATTTGAGGACAAAGAAGTTGGAATTTCACTTCTTGCCATATGGAAGACATGCAGCTCATCTCTGTTTAGTTGGATCCCAAGCTGTAGCTGATGAAATAACTCCCTGATTACTCTGGCCTGGACTACAGCAACAGAATGTGTGTGGAGGTTACTGTGGCAATAATTTCCAGTTCTGATCAGAAAAGCTGGACTGAGGATAACTGGTTTTTCTCTGTGAACTCAAGCTTAAGGATCAATCCTGGAATCTCATTTGAGTCTGGTGAAGCAGTGTCTGGAAAGTACTTAATTTCCCTCTCAAGGACACAGCCCTTACCTCCACATACCAGGGGAGTGCTGTGCTGATACTTGACAGCATTCTTTAACTACACCAGTTGCAGAGCCCAGGCACTCACTGCCTTGGTGGTACTTTTTGCCCCATATCAATTCATGGTTCAGATATGCACTTACCAGTTGGATGGAGTCACGTTTGTTGCTTGCTGCTCTCTTATTTGTATTTTCATCCTTCAGAGCAAAAAGATTCAAGCAAACTTTGCAAACATTGCATGCAGGGGCTGAAGCAGGGTGAATCTGAAGAGTTTTGAGGGCTGCTGTCTCCAGATCATGAATTTTCAGCTACATGCAAATTGCTCATTTCTCCATTTCTCTATCTTTTGCATGTGTGTGTAAGCACTATTTTTTATGATAATGATTTTCTAATTCACAACTCCATACTTTGTAAACAGGGTGTAAAATATGAAATTTAATTAAAAATGGCATGTTTGCAATGGTGTACAAATTAATGGAAGGGTATTTATTCAGTTTGAATAAAGTGAATTAATTTACAATAAAAATAATTTGTAGACTTTTTAAAGTGTTCAGAATTTGAAGAGAATAATTTTATTTTAGTTTAAAATTTTGTATTTGTTTTTCTTTTTGCTATTAATTTCTGTTTGAAAAAAAAAAATCAGTGCTGAGTTGTGGGATACCTAGAAATCCTCTAGAGGGCAAAATAAATTTAACTTTAGCTCTTGGAGGAAACAAAAGAGTAACTGCAAATAAGCTTTTTTCCTTCCTCATCTGTGGAAAATTTAAAACATCCTCTTTCTTTGTGGCTCTAGAGCTTTGATTCTCAAGTGTACTTAAGTGCCTAATTAAATGGGAATTAGGTACTTGAATTCTTGTGTGGCCCTAAGCCTCAGGGTTTAACTGACTTTGTGACACTCTGTGCCTCGCAGGTGTGGGTATGGCCATGAGAAAAATGGGAAGCATGGCCAAACCAGACGTTTACATTATTCAGGATGGGGACACGATCACCGTGAAAACAGAAAGCACCTTCAAAACTTCACAGTTCAGCTTCAAGCTTGGTGAGAAATTTGAGGAAAATACATTAGATGGCAGGAAAACTCAGGTCAGTATACTAGACTTTCTGATGAAAAAAGGCAATTCTTTGGGTGTTTTACAGAGGGAGATGCTATTTTAAAATCAACTTTGACATCCACACTAACAGTGTTTTATTCAATGAGCAGTTTTCTCTGTAAGTCTCGTTGAAATATATTTTTTTTGACATGGATTAAGCAAATTCCAAAGAGGGAGAGTGCTGAAATCAATAGTCTTGTGTATTTTGCTGTTTTCATTTTGTAGCAGAAGCATTTTTTTTAGTAAATCTAACAGACCTCTAAATCCCTGTTAAAGCCAAATGCCACTTCATTTGAAGCCTGTGGAAAAAAAAATGCCATTGATGTTTAATCAGAGGCAATTCAGCCCTAGGGTTAACCTTTCTGCTCTGTCTCATATTTGCATAACAAGAGAGCCTGGTTCAGTGTGGGGTGGGATCATGGACAGCAAGGTAACCATGTGAATTACAGGCACTGAACTCCAGTTTTAGAAGGCAGAGTTTCTCCTTGCACCTAGAAGTGAGAATATTTATCCCAAAGGAGGGGAAAAGCAAAGGATATATCTCCTTTCCTCCTGTGAGTGCTCTCTGTTTATCACTCCCCTCCCTCCAGCTACACACTTCCAGTTCATCTATTACTGCAAGATCAGATAAATGCTACACAAAAGCTCAAAGCCCATGTAACAAAGAGATGAACAGAGAACATCTTCTGCTCCTGTTAATTGAAATTGTGGATGCTGTCAAAGGTTTGTCTGATGCAGAAATGTGTCAGAGCAGTGAGTGAATGAGCAGCGAGTTAGTTACTGTAAGAAGAGGATTGATAAAATGTTTAAGATAATTTCCAGCATTGTAGTTGTCAATGATAAAATTATTATTGAGTGAGCTGGGGTGGGAATCTTTCATTTGGAATAAGGGGTTGAAGAGCCTCAGTGCTTTCCCCGAATGTCATGAGCAAAATATTGATGGTCAGGTTCTTCTTTCAGACCCTTGTCAGCTTAAAAGATGATGGGTCATTGATTCAAGAGCAGGAATGGGATGGCAAGAAGACCACAATAACAAGGAAGCTAGTGGATGGACAGTTGGTGGTGGTGAGTTCAGTCCTACTTTCTGATCCCCAGGTGCTGCTGGTTGGTAGCCTGAAATGTAATTCCTAACGTGTCTTTTTTCCCTGCTGGTCTGCACTGAGAGGTAAATTAATAAATCCATCTCTTTATCTTCTAGGAGTGTGACATGAATGGTGTCAAGTGTGTTAGAGTCTACCAGAAGGCATGAGGACATCTTCAGGTTCAGTAGGAACTTGCTGCAAACAACTCAGTTCACTGGACAGAGCTCCTTTTCACTCCATATTTTCCTTTTCCCTGTTTTCTAGTATTTCAATGGACTGAGTAGCTGAGTGCAATTCTTTTTAATGGCCGTGATGTAACTATTATGTAACTATTCTGAACTTAGGCTATTAAATAAAATTGTTGAATATATGAAGTGGAAACATTGTTACTAGTGGAATTTTAAGTGAGGTTTCAAAAAAACCCGTTTTGGTTTTGGGCTCTACTACAATCTGCCTTCAGCACAAAACAAGCCAATATATCACAAACATTCCTACTTTCTAAGATAGTAAAATTTGAAATTGGAACAACTCCACAGCCCAAACTTTGAATGTTTTTTCTAACTTCCATATTACAAAGTAACTAGAATTGTGTGGGTATAAATATGAGATAAGCTAAATTGGTGTTTAAATAGAGGAATGGATTTTCAGGGTTAGTTTGGGGTTTCTTTGGTTTCAAACCCATTGTTTCTTCATATATAATACCCACAGTCTTCTTAATCTCAAGATATACCAGTAAGCCAATGAACATGATAAATTTAAGCAAGCACATACACACTTTCTTGAAAGGAAGCCTTATTTTAAGAAGACTTTTCCTAGCAAAACTCTTATTCCATGTCTAGTAACATTCTAAAAATTCTTAACCAAAATTGCTGAAATACTGCCTAAAACCTAAAGCCTCATTTTTATTTTTTTTTTAACTTGTTTGAGACACCTAGCAATGGAGTATATATGCTTTGAAGTGCCATAATAAATAATCAGAAATATCAGTGTCTTGACTCTTACTTTTATATTGGTTGGGAAACAGAGCCTATAATGCTATTATTCTGCCAAAGAGATGTCAGATGAGATAAAAATTTAAAAGGTTTAGGTGAATTTCTGTGATACCAGTGATAAAAGTGAAACCATTTGGTGTCAGGAAGGTTTCCATGAATTCAGGAGCCTTGGGGATCATGCAATTGCACAGGTCCTGTTTTCTGTATCTGTCATTGCAGAATCAATTTTTACTTCTGAGATTTTAGCTGCTCATTGCATGTATCATATTTCTGAGCTTACTCAAATAGAAAATCTGTTATGTTGTGTTCATTCTGTGAACCATGGAAAGTGACTTTTCCCATAATCTCAGACCATTTATGTGTTTCATAATTTTATGACTACTTACAATGTCATCCCCTTTACCTCTGTTATCTGAAAGCATTTCTCCCTGGAGAATATTTCTTGCAATTTCTTTCTGTGGCTCCTTTTTGGGTTGTCCTTTTTCACATTATCTTCTAGTAGTATTTTTCCTCATTTTAATATGAACCCTAAAGACAGAGGGCGCAGTCTTACACAGACATTAGAAATAGAAGGAATCTACCCACAGAAGTAATATGGAAAACAAACCAATCTGATAAGGGACCTGCTAAATTTTAGATCAGAAATACTCTAAACAGCATCAGGCATGATATGAAAATCCTGCCTCCCCTCCTAAAGAGACAGTGTTGCTGCTCTCAACTGGGCATTAAGCCTTCTATGAGGTCACTGGTCTATCACTTAGCCCTGCTTTGTTTACTCCTGATCCTGGGTAGTGTTAATTGTTTATCTTTCATTTGAATGGAAAAACAGTCCAATGTCTTTTCTAGGACATCCGTTTTGATTACAATGAGATCACTTCTTGTGAAACAAAAGGCAGAAGAGTGTCTTTTTAGAGTGATTTCCTTTGGAAACAAGGCTTATAAAGTCTGTGTATCTGTGCTCTCCAAATTCAGCCATGTGAAGTACAGGCTAAAGGTCCCAAAGATAACTATTCTTCCACAAATGTCATGAAAATAGGTGGCCTGATGAAGGAGATGGACCACTGAAGTACCTTGATGGTGGAAAGACTGCACGTGGAAGTGACACTTTGACATTAAATGGAAGTAAAACATTATGAGAGCTCTTGGCAGACAAAAGTTATCTTAGGCACAGAAGCTGACCAATGATAAGAGGCAGATCAAGAGGAAACTGGAATTCTTTAGAGCTAATTCTCCAGAACTACTTAGTCTCACATATTTATTTGCTTTATTTTGATGTTAGCCTCAGTTGCCAGCAACTTCAATGTAAGTGTACTGTGACCCAGAACTACCATATATACAACCTGCTTGTGTTAGATTAGACCTACTAAAAATGATGATTGTTCTATAGTACTGCAAGCTAAGATTTATAATGCTCAGGACTTGAAAATATATTTAGTTTCCAGTTTCCTCCTATTATTTATTATACTAGAAAAAAGCTTCACTCTTTTTGAGTTTATATACACAATATTCCCATCAGTGCAAAATAACCAATTGTCCTGACATTTGAATAACTGTAGTTCACTGTATCACATATGAAGGCAGAAAATAAGACTTCTGAGTAGAACTGAAAAATAAGAAGTTGTGCATTATCCAGCCAGGACTGCTTTGTAATGCTAAAGAAATTAATGAGGAGACAAGTTTTGTTGAGACATTTTAGTGCATGGTTTTTTTAAATACTTTGGATGGATGAAAGAATCATGTTTAGCAAACGAAACTGCAGGCAGAACTTGTTCAAAGAGAAGCAGTTTCCATGTCCAACACACATTCATTTAAAGTTATGAGCATTGTCCAGTTTATATCTTTAAATCTCACTGGCTTCTCAAATTGGTGTAGTTCTGCTGTTTACAAGGAAGAGGCTGCTGTTGATGTGTTTGTTTGTTTGTTGATGAGTGGGTGGGGAGGTGGAGTTTCTTGATAGTGAAGTGGGATAAAGGAGTAGAAAATGAAGTTGTTGAGTAATTTAGATCTGATATTCCACCACATTAGGGAAGTCTCTTGTTTGAGCTTTCCAGGAACACTAATGAAATGGCACTGTGCTCTGTGGAGTGTGTACTGGCTCTGTATAATGCTCAGACTATTAAGGATTTTCCTGTTATGGTTTGGTATTATGATTTATTTCAGAATTGTTATCCTACTCTGCCTGCAATCTCTGCAATTAACACCGGCCTTTCCTCTTCCTCTCCCCTTCCTACCTCACACATGCCCTCCAGATCAAAGTTTTTTAATAAACAAAGTCCATGGTAGGAAACATCTCAGGTTTCTGAGAATATGGTTCGACTGATAGCTGTCAGCTGTCCAGAAAAAAAAGAGTGCTTATTTCTTCAGGTGTGAAGATCAAGTGTAGGAAGACAGTTTTGCTCTGCCATTGGCCACTTGGGCTATATTAACTGAGACTCAAAGATCTGAAAAGCAAATTAATCATTGAATAGACACTCTTTTTTTTTTTTTTCAGGTTAAGACTTAAAAATCTAGTATTGCATAAACCACCTTTTCTACTTCTACATAATATTATGTCCTATGAATTCTGTTGCTTCATAAAGCAGTCCATTCAAAGTAACTCTTATTAAGGTCAAATGCTGACAAATAAGTGCCCTGTAAATATTTCTCAGGGTCCTAAGAGAGACGTGGGTCTCTGCCCAGCAGCCCCATTTCAGCTCAGCCTGGGGTGTCAGTCTGTGCCTGAGCTGGTTATCAGAGGATAAGTCTCCAGCTCAGATATCTTCAGATTCTACACATAAAAATTCATGCTTAAAACTAATTTCTATGAAGGAACTGCCATATTTCTTTTTATTCTACATAAAATGGATTAACAAAAATAAAAGCAGTAATGCAGACCAGTTCCACTCAGACCTTTGCTGGTGATTCCTTCCCTGCCTGAGTATGTGCTGGCACCATGAGTGGATTAGAAATCTTTGCACTGTGTTGATTATTTGTGATTGTAGGGGGAAAAAAAACCCAGTGTGAGAGTAGGTAGGAACAACTTAACATATATTAATTATTCTTTGATGCCTAATTTCAGTCCCATTGTTCAGCCCTGAGAGGATTTAGCACTATTTTCTTAGGTTTTGGAGAAAATCCAGCATCTGTGTAAACACATTTTTGTCCCATGGTTCTTCCAGCTTTGGCTTTTCAGCCCTTGCACATCAAATTAAGTTTTTGTTGACACTTCCCAGAATGGTTTTACTTCATACTATTATTTCAGAGGAAAAGGAAACACTATGGGAGACCCTGCTCCCAAGAGTGAATTTGGTTTCCTTTCCAGCAAAAATGTTTTCAAAATCAATTCCCTCTCCCAGGTGGTCCTAATTATAGTCTGAAGATATTAACACATGAAGTTCATTAGAGTTTCAGAAGAAATGTAAAATTTCTGCAACACATGCAACCTAGAACCAGTTTTGTTATGTCCTACAAAAATCTGCTGAATCTCAATTAGTATTGTTGACACTTTAAAATAGATAACATGTTTGTCATTAATCACAGATGTGTACTCTGAAATTAAATACCAGAAGACAAATATCCCAGTCTGAGCACCATGCATACCACTTATCTAGGACTGGACTTTTTGTTGCCCCAGGCAGAGCATCTGCTTCCCTTGGGAATTTCTGCTTGGAATCATCGAGTCTGCCTTCAGAAAAGGTGTTACCTAAGGGTGAGCTCATTGTGCAGTGCAAGTGTCCAACAGAAAATGGAGTGCAATTTTAAAGCTGGGAAGGCAGTGGGTTTCTGCTGCATACCCCAGGGGCATTCGTGTTCTGTGGCTTGAATGTCTGTGGTGGGGTCTTCTGGGGCCTGTGATAAAGTCCTGTATGGTGATCAGCAAATTCAAAAGCATCCAGAGAAGGACAGCCTGCATGGCTTGACCTCCAGGGAAACCTTGAACTGAGATCAGAGAGTCCATGACAGGGAGTTTCTGGAAACTCCTAGAGTACCAAGGCTCCTTGGGTACATGCTAAGTTCAGCTGAAGGCAACTCGGACTGACTCTTCACTCTAGAAATTATGGCCAGGCCTCATTATGGCAATTTAATTCTTTAAGTGGCAGTAGAGTATACCAGGAGGAATTATTTCTGTTTTGTTGTGAAGTGTAATTAAGGCAAAATATTAATACTATCTTTTAAACTGCGTAAGGCAGTGTCTGATACTGGGATTTGCTCTGAGTGCTTTGTTTTGTCTCATCTCGTTCTCCTAAACTGCCTTGCTTTGTCCAGACCTAAATAAATAAAGTTCAGAAAATGAGACATTTCTATTCTTTGATGTTTATATGTTTCTGTTGGTGAGATGCAGAATGAAAATGCAAGGTGCATTTCTCTGCTGGGGCTATTGTTTGAATAGCTGTATTCTTTTTGCCCACTGCATGGAATATGGTCCTGCTGTAAAGGGCTTGCTTAACTGTTGGCTGCTCTTCTGAAGCTGTGCAGAGCAAAGGAAGCCAATTGAATAGAACAGACATCACAGACGCCTCAGTGCCTCAACATCCTCATTTCTCCTTCCCCTGTTGTTAGCACAACACAGCCCATGCTCATCTGAGCCTAAGCATTATCCTTCTGTATGCTCACTTTCCTCATAAAGATTATTCTTTTTTTCCTATTTAAAAAAAAAGATTACCAGGTCACTCAGACTCTAGTTCTGAATATCCAGCTGTTGTGGAAAAGTGGAACAGACTTTAAGAAAGATAAGAATTAACATGTGCATCTTGTCCAGTCTCCATATTTTTATTTTTTTTTAAGCTCGTTTTCTTCGCTCTGTTTTTCAGCACCAAGAGTAGGACAAAAACTCAGTGCACAACTTTCCACTCCTACTACATGCAATGTTATCTGTGGCAGCCATCCTGAAAGCCTGATTTTAAAGCAGTAAATGTCTAAGCAATATTAGCCAGAGATTTAATTGTTTCCACATGCTCTTTGCTCTTATGCTTGTGCTGAAGTGGTTTCAAGCAGAATTTTCTGCAGTATTTAATCAGCATAGTCGTGACCCAAGAAAGCAGACAGATGTGTTTACCCAAAAAGTCAATCTCTGCTGAATATATTTTTTCAAATAGTGACAGTGCTACTAATTTCTGAATGTAATTTGTGATAATCAAATGAAGTAAACAACTTCATCTGAAAAGATCTGTTTCCTTTATTAATCTGTCAGCTAAAGCTCCACGGACCTGCACAAATTTCATCATATCTGGATGGAACTGGACCTTGAGTTTCAAGCTGGAATGCAAAAATTTACAGCTTAATTTTTGATTTCTGCCTTGTTGCTATCTTAATTTGCAGGGTTCTGAGATTTTCCCTCACGTTTAGATCTGCTCCCAGTTAGTCACATCTGTCAAATACACATTACTTTGGGAAGTTACTCAATTATATCCTTACTCTGTGATCAATGTTTAAGACACAGTCATAGGTCTGCAGAGGAGAAGGGAGGAACAATTCAAACCAAACATACTTTGATATAATATGACCAAAATAATAAGTCTGTGAAGAAAGGTCTCCCCTGAGATTCTTCTGTTACAGAAAACACAAATCTGAAAAATTACCTATTCTAGGAAAATGAAGTGTACCAAACCTTTAGGAATGTTTAAAACATCTTAGCTAAAGCTGTGAAAACTCAGGTCATCACCCATAGCTCTAATTCATGTAGATAGTGCCTTATTTGGATGTGGCTAGTATCCCTCCTTGTGATTCAGAACACTGTCTGTGTGAGAGGTTGTCCAGACTTCTACTGGAATTTCCCTTTCCCCAGCTGATAATCCTTTTGGTCAGCAGTGTCTTTATTCCACTGTAATTGACTATTTTCTTAGAGACAAAATATTTTTTTTTTCTCTATTCAGTGAGATTTCTCTGGTTGTGCTGTTCTCAAGTCTTTACATTTCAGGAGATGGTTTGCACTCTTACATGATTTCTTGCATAGATTTTACCAGAGAGTTAACTTCTGCTTAGAGGCTGAATCCTACTGATTAGGATTTCTGGGCTGGATTCCTGCTAAAATTGAGAGCTAAGTGCATTTATTATAGAGGCACTGAGAGCATCTTGTGAAGCAACAGCCCTTGATAGCATTACTGCAGTGTGATTGGATTAGGCTTTAGTAACTGAAAACTAATACCAGAAATCAAGTAGGAATAATTCATTTTAAGAAATATTACTGACTCTAAATTATAAAAATTTCCTTCTTTATCTTTGTAGTACTTATGATGGGAATAGTGTTCACTGGGAACAGAATTTGAGCGGCACATAAATTTGGATAAATTCATATATTCATTTATTTTTATGAACCTAATATTTACAGCAGAAAGGAGAGATCACTGCTGCTGGTATGGTCTCACTGTCTTATTCTTGGAATAAAGAGTAGCATGTGAAGAACAAAACATATTGTATTCTCTTGGTGTTATTCTTATTTAATTACCTTATTATAGAGAAAATATTTCCCTTACTTCCCTTCAATAGTATCAACAGATTTTAGTAGGAAGACTATGCAGCTGCATCAGAATATTCAGTTAACATTTCATTGTTAGCTTTGATCTACTTTTTTTCTTTAGTTTAATGATTGTTGGGACATCTTTTGAAGAAAACACCAATAAAACATGTTGTAGAATATCATGTCTGTACAGTTACTTCATGTCACAGAAAAGAAGGCTGTAATTAATTTTTGACTACCTTATACAATGGATGGTTACCCTTGCAAGTCTTGAAATTAACTTGACATAATAAAATGTCAGTTATTTAATGAGCAGAGCAATTTGCTTTGCATGGTAATTTGCATGTGGATACATCAAGGAGAAAAAGGAAAACACTATGCTGCATTATTACTGTGAATCCAGTGGATTTGGAAAAGCCAGATTTATTTAGTGTATAGGTCTCGTTGTCAGCAAAATTATGCTATATGAGATATCTTTTACGACTCCAATTGTTCTTTGAAACATACACTTGGAGGTAATTTAATGCAATTTCAGATATTATTTACGAACAATAGTTTGTATGAATAAAAGCATGATTTTATTAACACAATTACTCTTAATATTGAAGCCAAGAAGAACCAGTGCAAGTTTTCTCCTGTGATGTGCATTTCAGAGGTGCATTTTACAGGTACACCTCTTGTAGGGCAGAGCAGCATAACCTCTGTTTTTATAACTTTGCCTTTCTATTAATTAAAACTGTGTCTCTTGAGAATTCTGGTGGGCCTTAGAATGATTGGTTTTTTTAATGACCAGTGACTGATTTGGCCAACCATTCAGGTCTCCTTTAGATGTAGACCCCAAAGTACTCACTGACCCCGGGAAGTAAAATAACATTTACTGTTCAAAGGTTTTATTTATGCAAAAGGAAAAAATTGTGAAGAACTGGTAAGCAACCACAGCATATGTTCTGTCCCCTTTTTGTCCTTCAGTGAGGCTAGGTCGAGCATTTTTCATAGTGAAGGGACTCCTCAAAAGGTAAGTTTGAACATTTTAGGGATTTTGCTTATCTTTATATTAGGAGGTTTAAAAGGCTTTTGCTTATTTCTGTTCTGTAACAAGATGAATTTAGTGAAATTAATTCAACTTTCATTTTTTATAGGCCTTCAGTAGTTAATATTCCCACGTTGTAAAAGAAGAATTCCCAAAGGTTTCTTTATGAGTATTTAATGTTCTACTGCTGTATACTAGGTTTATTCTAAATATTGAAAGAAGTTTAAAGCTGAAAGGACTCCGATGCTAAGCTCAAGTATAATTGTGCAAATGAAGTTTTATTCTACTGAACCCAAATACATAATTTTATTTTTTTATGGAATGACTCTGAAGTCAACAGTCTCCTAGTTTCTTGTATGCTTTTCAATAGTTGGATCTTTTTTATTATTTTCTTTTCTTTTTCTTCTTTTCTTTCTTTTCTTTCTTTCTTTCTTTCTTTCTTTCTTTCTTTCTTTCTTTCTTTCTTTCTTTCTCTTTCTTTCTTTCTTTCTTTCTTTCTTTCTTTCTCTTTCTTTCTTTCTTTCTTTCTTTCTTTCTTTCTTTCTTTCTTTCTTTCTTTCTTTCTTTCTTTCTTTCTTTCTTTCTTTCTTTCTTTCTTTCTTTTCCTTCCTTCCTTCCTTCCTTCCTTCCTTCCTTCCTTCCTTCCTTCCTTCCTTCCTTCCTTCCTTCCTTCCTTCCCCTACCCTACTCTACCCTATTTTCCTTTTCTTTTACAAGACATTCGAGGTTGCAAGGAGGAGCACTGTTCTTCATTACTATTCCACTTATATCTCAAAATAAGTGTATTATAGAAAAAATAATAAAAAGCAGAAGGAAGGATCTTTCACAAATCATTTAAACCTGAATCAATGATGTCTGTGCTGTCCCTGAGAAGTAACAGTCGAAGTATTCTTAAAACACTTCACAAATGGAGATCCCACATTCTTCCATAGTAATATTATTCAAATATTACTAAGAAAAAAGATAGGTCCCCCTTGTTGCAAAGTTCAACCCTGTCCTCTATTTCATAAGTTAATGTGGGTGCCAACATACTGATTAAGGTATTTTTCTTCTAATCATTCTTCACAATTAGACAAATCCTTTCTTGGCAGCTCCCCCTCAAGATTTTTCACTCCATGGTTTTGCTCCTGCCCTTCTTACAGGCTCTGTCTGAGCACGCAGGACAGCTCTGTCTGGTGCTCTGCTATTTGCACTGTTGACAATGAGTAGGGACTGATAAGGTCCTAGTATCAAACTGATTGTTTCTCCAGATTCTGTTTACTTTGGTTTACGTAATCCAGAGTCCATTCAGACTTGGGAGGTGCCACAGCAGCATGCTGAGGCTGCCCCTGTCGCTGGTGGTGCTGTGCTCTGCACAGTGACTCTGCTTCTCTGCTCACCCAGGGGCTCGTCATTTCTTGGCTCCACTGCAAGCCTCAGGATTCACGTGGGAAAATGGGAGTGTGGTGCTGAGTGCAATGAATCAATCCAGTTTCCATTTTTAACTGCAGTTATGTTGTTTAGGATGGGATGAAGAAACAGATGGTCCTGTAGAAAAGCTTCACTTACACCATCTGATGGATTACTTTTTCATATGAGAAGAACTTGTCAGGAAAATACATTAATTTCTCTTAGTGTGATCTACAAAGATCTAAAAAGTTCTCTTAGAAAGCACCTACAACTAAGCAGTCCAAGCAAAATTATCATTTGCGAAGTGCGAGAACAGCCTGGGGACTGATCTAGGGTCTTTTGTTTATGTGCTTCTTCTAGACACTTAAATAGTGCAGTTCCTGCATTTGAGTTTTAGTTTTATTTATTTATTTATTTATTTATTTACTTACTTATTGAGTTTGAGTTTTATTCCTTTATTGAAAAACCTAGCAATAGCACCTATTAGGAGCTGTAGGAGCTATAACAACTGTGGCACGCTGTGGAGTCAGACTCACCTCTCCAAACCTCAGCTGGAGGGCCAAGCCAAGGTGCTTTGCCCCTGCCACGGCAGCGACGAAGGGCAGACATGGCCTGGAAATGCCAGGTGGCAGTCTGAGGAGCAAACTGCCAAGCCCACTGTGAATACACGTTGTTGTCTTCCAGGGACATACATGGTACACTCCAGCACTAGAAGCCATGACACTGTAGGAGGTACAGAGCCTACCCCTCATCCCACAAACCTCACAGGAGCTGAGTGAATCACACAACGTGCTCCAATTCAGGAATCACACTAAGTACATACAAACTGTATATGTCTGGAACTGCATGCTTGCAAGGTGTGCTTCAGTAGATCTGTTGTCTAGCTGTGCAAAACTTGTTCAGTTGTGAAGTCAATTGGTTTTGGTTTTGTTATCCCTGTTAAAGATCTTTAGATGGGTGTTTTGTGTTAGCAGACAGCAGCACAGAAATAGGCACTGTCATTAATTAACTGTGAATACCTGTCTCTGAGGAGTTTTGTGTTATGTTGGACTCCATTGTTTTGATTTCTTTTAGAGACTTCTAAAATCCACTGGATGTTGTTGTCTTTACCATCAAAAGCAGTTTTCTTCCAGGAATCTCCAGCACACGAGCTTCTTGAGATTTGGTCCACTTGGGTCAGCAGCTTGGGTAGCTGTTGAAGAGCTTTGCCCTGCAACAGCAAGCAGGTTATGCCTCTCTAGGTGCCAGCCCCAGTGAGCCAGCACTGTTTATGCTGTGCTGTCCCTGCATCTGGCCATGACACCCAGTTCACTTCTGTGCATCACGTGGGCGTGTGCTCTTGATCCGGTCTTTTTGCAAGGTTCATAAATTCAAGGGGTTTTGTTAAGCTATTGACACAGACTTCTTCACAGTCCATCTAAGCTGAGTCCTTCTAAGTTCATGCCTTGGGAAACACCCACATTTTTCTGTAGAATATATAGAGTATCTTAGATGATGGAACATTGTTGAGCATCACATTTAAAGGATGATTTTTTAAAGAGACAGAAATGAACTGAGTACAACACTTTCCTTGGCTTTCTTTGGTAGTTTTGCTCTACCCCAGGTGTTCTTTTGATTCCATGTTGATGCCATCACTCACAGCTCCTGTGCTCACCTCCTGTTTCATGAAAAGGACTTGGGTAATTTGCCTGACCACCTTACCCAAATATCTATAACCACCTAGTGCCACCCCACCTCAGAAGTGTTTCATATAGCTGAACTTTTCCACTCTTTACATGATGGGCTGCAAAGGGTCGTTGCCTCAGACAGGTGTGCCTCATCCTCAGGGACAGAATTTGTTCAGCTGTGTGTTTTCTTCGATTGCTGTAGTAGCTATCTTCCAGTAGGATATTGAACCCCTTCCTCCTTTGACTGACCCACCCCCTACTTCCTCTTCCTCTAGAATATTTGCATTTTTCTGTCGGGACCACTAGGTGTCACAAGTACTCACAACTAAACTATAAAATCCTCTAAAATATTAGTCCAGACATCTTGATATTTCCCTAATCAAGGGGTCCAAGAATTTTGATATAGACCTGATGTGTATTTGGGAGCTGCTGGCTGTAATGAAAAAGTCAGATACTTCAAACTGGTGCTTACAGAGCAGATCCATGTTGTTTCATAGCAAACAATTTAGCATTCAAGGGAGCTGTACCTGTTGTGGAAGGGCCTTAATTCAGCCAACCAGAGAAAACTGAAAAGTTGGACATGATCCGAAAGATCGGCAGACTGTTTGTAACACAAGGAAATATGCTGGTGAAATAGGGTGTATAAAAGTAGAATAAAGAAAGAGCTCCACCCTGAAAAAAGCTTATGGTTAAGAAACAGAACAATCCTTTGGTTATATTTAGATAATTTTCCAACTAAATCTGAGTTTTACACGCCAATAACAAGATGTATCTTTCTTTTCTTCCCCCACTACTTCCAGCCTGTCTGTTTATAGACTAACCAATCATTCTTGCCTAGCAGTTTGAATTTTACACTAGATGAGAGGATATATCCTCAAGTTTCCCAGTGGGAACCACAGTACACCACAGGTTGACTCTGTGGGACCCCAAGACACTGATCTGTTCTGAAGAGGGTATTTCAGTTGTTTCAAATGTCACAAAGCCTCAGCCCTGTTAAACCACATTCCATTTATTTATTTATTTGTTTGTTTAAATTATATGTTTTTCCATCTCCAGGTGTACTTTTCTACCTAAAGACAAGCCTCCAGCACTCTCTCAGCACACAGCACATCCACCTACAGATGCACTACCTGTCCTTTTGCTGCTTTTGGAGGCATGGCTTAGTGCACCATTATACTGTGCACTGAACAAGCAGCACAAGAGAATATTTTCTATGTAAGTGGAGGGAAACCCAAATCTTTCCATCTAGGGCCTCAATTCAGCTGAGTCCTGTGGAAGGCACAAGTCTTTGCAGCTTCCCAGTGACACCTACTTACATCAGTTAGGTCTGGAGCTGCAGCAAGGCACAGGAGTGGAAGGAGATGAGCACAGATGATGAGAACTACTTGTCAAAAGGGGTGTGTATGAATATTAGTCTAATGACAATCCTGTTTCTGGTATTGTAATCCTTGAGATCACCCTATATCTTGCAGCAGGATTCTGAAGGTGCTGCAGTAGGGACTGGATTCCCTGTGTTTCTTACCTCTCCTGTAAGACATTTTCCATCAATTTCAAAAGTTCTCTGTAAACTGCATGCCAATGGCCTGTATCCTGTTATCTGCCACATCACTGAAATAATTTATTCTAACATTTTTAACTGGTTAGATAGCATAAAGGGAGATGTATGGGAAACAGGCTTGACAAAAGATTTTAATGCTTCCATGGTTTTGTTCTGAGCAGATTCAGAATTATATCTTTCCTCATTTTTCCATATTTTAAAAAATATTTTTCTCAAAATTGGAGCAGTTTTATATACAGTAATTTAAAATATTACATGCAGTTAGGGGCTTGATCAAATGTGGCCTTACTGCATGTCATCCAAAGAGACAGACAGGATTATAAATCTGTAGTGGTCTATTATACTGTTGTTTTAAGATGGCAAGATGGCATAATGGCTTTGGGCTATACCAGATGGTGAATTTAGGCACTGAAAAGTACTCCTCAGCTCCTGGAGTAGAATGCATCACCCTGAAAGAAGCAAAGACCATTCACCCCTTTTCTAAAATAGTATTTCAAAGATAATGATTGACATCATCATGTAACTGTGAGTTATTTCTTACTAAAGCTGCATAATGCTTGCTAGTAATGACATACAGTTCACTATCAGTCAAATCAATCATTCATTCAAGACAGCTAATTTGGTTCTAAATGCACTATTTAGGATGAATACTGAATATTATGAACTGTAATTAAGTAGCCACCTGCTGTACCTTTATGACATTATGTTTGGCATATTGCTGCAATAATCTAAACTGTGCTTAAAGGTAGAGTTCGGTTCCAGATAATATTTTGTTAATAACCTACCATGTAAACAAATACAATCAATTATGGCAAGAGTTAATTGCAGTGTTGAATCATTTTCTTACAACACTTAAATAAGTTATCAGATTGATTCAGAAAGATTTTGAACATTACTTGTATTTAAATGAAGGTGTGTCCTGAACTGTAATAGGTGCAATGACCAAGATAAGATTAGGGAGGTACCTTTGTAACAAGGAAAGACTTTTGTTGCTCAGTGCTCTGTGAAGAAGAGGCATTTTCCAGGCAGAAATCTATGTCTATCTCCACATAGGGGGCCTGGCCTTTTTAGGGTGATGCCAACCAGAAACAATAATTGAAAAAAAGAAGAATGTTACATTTTGCTACCACTGGGGTGTGCCACTTAAAAGGATTATGATTTCTGCCCAGTAATTCATTCTCCTGCGGCTTCACCCTGGACCGGCGCCCTTTCCGTTCACATGGAGCTTCTTGCACGTGAAAATCAAACCGCTTGGCAAAATGCTGAAATCAGTCATCGCTCTCTTCTTCTAAGAGAGAGGAAACAAAGAATGAAGAGGTGCCATTTCTTGGCCAGTGCCATGCAAACACAGCAGTCAAAGACCAGAGGAGCACCTGTGTGCCTGCTGGCAAGGTTCATTGCTCCTGAAGCCTTCTGTTTGGGTAGTCCTCTGCTTTTAGCTAAGTCTCTTTGCCTTATCAGCAGGAAATCTCCAACATTTGCAGACAAGTTCATCCTACCTCCCTTGCCCACCTATTTTTTAAGAGGATATTCCCCCAAGAATATCTCCTTCCTTCACTGGTGAGTGAAGACAAGACCTATCTGAGATACACAAGTTTAAGAGGATGAATTTTAAAAGTGAGTTGAATCCCACAATTAGAGCACTCTGTAACCCACTGATGCATGTTTAGACTGGAGGAGAGAAGGCTTACAATATTTTTGAGGAGATTGCCTAGACAAGGGAGTCACTCTCAATACTAACTTGCATGATGGGATAATGAAATGCAATTATCATAATCTGAAATAGGGCAGTGTCTGACTGGATAAAAAGAAAAATGTTTCCCTTCTGAGAACAGCCATGTAGTGTAAGAAATTTCTCAGAGAACTCTAAGATCTCCGAGCCTGGAGATTTTGATCCATCGAGATAGATCGAAGCCCTCAGCTGCCTGGTCTGAAGACAGAGCTGCCCCTATTCTGAGCAGGGGTTGAATGGTCACATCCCAGAGTCTCTTCAGGCCTAAGTGAGTAGGGAGGCTGTGTTGTCTTTCATGCTGAAACATCACACAAGAGAAATTACACCCATATATCAGAGGCAAACTGTGAAGGTAATGCAGGACCTAAACAAGGTATAACACAGTGGGTTGTATCAGATGTTGGTAAGACACCTGGGTCAAATTTAGGTTTAGCTGGCACCTCCAGGACAGAACTTTTGGAAGCATGTCTGTTCTTATGAGAACTTGACATGGCACCAGTATGGTGGCTCTTGCCTTGGTGTGTGGGGAAAATAGAAGAAGTAAAGTCTGTTTTGGAAAATGAGTGAGAATGAAATACAAAAAGAAAATACTCAGAAAAAAAAGATAGTATGCACACATACATGGAAACATAACTTAAAGAGACTCAAAGAATGGCTGATTGATGAGTAAAAAAATTAAGTAAATTGACTACACTTCATTAACTTTAAAATGAAATATTTCCTCTGAAGACAGTTGTTAAGTGATTTTTTTTTTTAAGACTTGATTTGAAAACGTATAACTCAATATTTGCAATCAAGAATGAAAGTTAAATTATGCTCTAGTTAAAAAACTAATAGATGTTTTAGTAACAGAGGCCAGTCAGGGAAATGTCGCCCAGGCAAATGCTTGAGCCTGCTGGAAAAAGGTGATATAAACTGGTATAAAGAGAATATAAATGATAGGTCACTCAAATTCTGTGCAATTTGAGAAATATTTAGTCTGTGCCCTAAATTCTGCAGAGTTACAATCTGGAGCACTTTTGGCCTTTGCCTTGGGGAATGATACAATGCAAAGTTTGTGCACAGATTTCCCACTGGCTTTTAGAGCAGACTCACACAATGAAAAAGAGCCAAGTCAAGGTCAGATTTTGATTTCTCAATGCATTGCTAGCATATTTCCTATTGCAAGTAAATTGCAAAAAAATGGCTATAAATAGAACAACTCAGCATACAGACAAATGAGCAAGTGCTTTTAACTATTGAGGCTCATGTAATTATGTCCTTTTGCTGAGCAATAAATGAGAAGAATGCTATGAAGTGATTAGTGAGCAAGACTAGAAGACACTGACACTAATCTTCTGTATTGCTTTCAGCAAATGGAATTACTTACACATAGACATTCAAAGCCATATGCTTAAGTGTCTTTTAACATGTGCTTTTATCCTCTGAGAGGCATAATGATAATACTTCTCTACCTCACAGGCATTTACTGGATGCTCAACATTAAAAAAATGGGGTCATAGAAGTAGTTGGGGGAAAAGGCTGTAAGAAGGAGAGCAACTTCGTAATTTGTAAAAAAAACAATGCTAATCACTTCCTCCCAGTAATTTTATTTAAAATACGCAACCCACCCCCACCTTCTTAAGGTACCTTAAGTGATATTCTTTGCCCCTATACTAACTGAAATACTAATGTGGCATGTGCAGAAACAGACATGGTCTGCTTTTTTGTCCTCAGATTTAGATATGAAAAACAAGCAAGTTTTTATGTTTACAATTTTTCTCTTCAGCTTTCCTGGAAGGGAAGTTTCCCTTGCTCAGTACTCTTCCAGGTACTGCTGACACAACAGTCTCAGGGAACAAGGCCCAAACCAAAACTACCCTGAAAGTGCCCAGCGTAAAAGAATCTTGACTTCAGCATTTTTCCCTTTCATTCCTGATCAGGCTGATGCCATTGTTAACACTTCAAATGATACCGCAATAATCAAAATGTAATGGGGGTATTACAATATTTAGAATTCAAAGCATTTTCATCCCATGGAATCAAGGAGGCTGCTTAACCTATACTTAGAACTTATTTTGCTCTCTTCTGTGCTGTTTGCAAGGTATTGGGAGTTCCTCCCCCAGTCTCTACTCACTGCCAGAAGCTCTTGTGATCCCCTGTTTTCAGGTCAGGCCAGTGACTGAAGTTAATTACATCCTTCTTGCATGGGAGGAACCATATGAAGTTGTTGATGTTTCATTTTACTATTTTGAAATCAAAAGACCTCTGCAATCCATGGAATGCATAGGCAAGCTATAAAAGTATGATGTGCAACAGTGTATATGATCAGAAGTCCTGAACACACAGTTGGACTAGCACCAACTTTATTAAATACAAAGCTCTTGGTTCAGTTGCAAAACAATTCCAATTCAAATGCAAAACTGTCATGTTCTAAATATCTAAGACTTTTCTACACATTTCATAGCTTCATATCAGCAGTAGATGACCTTCTGGAGGTCATTTAGTCCGACCTGCTGCCTGAAGTAGGACTACCACTCTCAAGTGCTACCACATTTCTGGGGTCAACTCAGCCATAGGTTTGTTTTAGCTGCGTCTTGAAATGTCCAAGGTGGTGACTCCATTTGAATACACCCAGAATTACATTTGTTTTTATGCTGGGCAGCAGGTACAATGCTGTATAAAAGAAACGTCTTCAGTTGTATTGGCTAGGCAAGGGCCAAGCCCACAAGCAAGAACTTCTCACTATTTCCTGCAGAGAATGTTTATTCAAAGAGGAGTGGAGGTTTGGTAGTTTGTGATAATTATTGTGAAAGTGATATGCCACTAGGGATTGTCAAGTGTAGTCTGCCCAATGTTCTTCCAGGCAAAATAAACTCAATGGCATTTTGTAGTCAGGGTCTGTGCAAGAAGTGCAGCTGTCCCCAGGTAACCTGCTTAGTGCAGCTATTGCTCTCTGGTAAATACTATTAAGAGCACTTTTTTCACTGGAGCACAGTATAAATAAATGATTATCACCATTCCCAAAGCTATGCTAATTGCCATTAAGTGGGCTCAGAAGGAAACAGCTTACTATTATCATCCAGACAGCCCACTAGGAACTACACAGTTCCCAGTTTCTGAGAATGTGCACTTTTGGATGAATGGACAAGCAGTGCTGGCTTCTAATGCCTTGTGGTGGAGGGGGCTGAATTACTGAATTGTGTGCTCCTCTGTGAAGGAAAAATGTCATTTATAATGTAGGTGTGTCACATGTAAAACTTTCAGTAGGTTTCTTCAAACTCCAATTTTGCCTTGCTGAATGCTTCTCTTGTTCCTAATGACTTTCATCTTCCTCCACAAATTCCACACAAATTGGGCAGGAGAGATTTCTTCCAGTCAGAAAGTGCATATTCCTTAACACATTGCCTTCCATAACATAGATAAAATTTATCTTAAAGGTGATATGGAAAAATTATACAGCCCCAGCAGTGGATCCTCTGTGTACAGAGAGTGAGTAAAACTGTCTGTGTTCTCTTCCCAGCTACTTCTCAAATTTGCTCTCCATACCTGAAGATTTCAGGTTATTGCCTGAATTTTCTGAACCAGTACCAAACATGGTGATGATTTTTTTTTTTTTTTTTTTTAAGTCTCATTCCTAATATAAAAAGGAGTCAAAATGAAGAATGCCATCTTAGGGACAAAAGAAGAGCTGCTATCATATATCTATTACCTTTCCTCACAACTGGCCTGTGCCAGTTTTACTTTTAAACTGAGGCTGTTGGACTAGAAGTAATTTCACAGAATCACAGAACTGTTAGGATTTGAAGGGACCTCTGGAGATCCGGTCCAAATCCCTCCAAAGGCAAAGTTACCGAGATCAGGTGACACAAGAATGTGTCCAGGTGGGTTTCTGGGTTTTGAATATCTCCAGAGAGGGAGACTCCACAACCTTCTGGGACAGCCTGTTCCAGTGCTGTGCCACCCTCAATGTAAAGTGAAAGGAGATGAAATTTATTTTGTTTTAATTTATGGCCATTGCTCCTCATCCTTTTGCTGGACATCACTGAAAACAGTCTGGCACCATGCTCTTGACACCCCCTTTTGAGTATTTATATGCATTGATGAGATTCCTCTCAGTTTTTGCCAGACTAAACAGGCCCAGCTCCCACGGTCTCTCCTCATAAGAGAAGCTCCAGACCCCTCATCACCCCTGTGGCCTCTGCCAGACCCTCTCCAGTAGCTCCTTGTCTTCCTTGTACTGAGGAGCCCAGAAGTGGCCACAGCACTCCAGATGTGCCCTCGTTAGGGCTGGGCAGGTCACCTCCCTCGGCCTGCTGGCCACACTCTTCCTGAGGCACCCCAGGATCCCACTGGCCCTCCTGGCCACAAGGATACACTGCCAGCTCATGGCCAGCTTGGCATCCGAGGCTGTCAGGCCCCTCTCCACAGAGCTGCTCTCTGGCAGGTGAGCTCCCAGCCTGTGCTGGCTCTGGGTCATTCCCCTCCTGGTGCACTACCAAACACCTGCCCTTGCTGAACCTCATTAAGTTTCCTTCTGCCCAATTCTCCAGCGTGCTGAGGTCCTGCTGAATGTCAGCACAGCCTCCAGGTGTATCAGGCACTCCCCCAGCTTCATATCATCAGCAGAACTGCTGAGAGCACCTTCTATATCTCTGTCCAGGTCATTGCTAAACAGGTTGGATAAGGCTGGAGCCGGTATTGATCCCTGAGGAACACCACTGACTACAGACCTCCAGGTGGATTCTGCTTTGCTGATCATGATGCTCTGAGCTCTGCCATTCAGCCAGTTCTTGATCCACCTCACTGTCCATTCATCTGACCCACATTTCCTGAGCTTACCTAGAAGGATGTTGTGGGATATAGTGTCAAAACTTTGCTGAAGCTGAAGGAGACAACATCCACTGCTCTCCCCTTGTCTATCCATCGTAGCCATTGGTGGCCATCGTGGCCAGCACAGAAGGCCATCAGATTGGTCAAGCATGATTTCCCCTTGGTGAATCCATGCTAAGTACTGCTGGTGACCTTCTTTTCATCCCTATGCTTGTTGATGACCTCCAGAATATCCTGTTCCATCTCCTTTCCAGGGATGGCAGTGAGGCTGACTGGTAAGTGTCTTCTCAGGTCTTCCACCTTGCCCTCTTTGAAGATGGGGATAGCTTTGCTCCACTTTTCAAATAAATATTGTTTGTTGCTTTTTTACTTTTTGAAATAGTTATATCCAGGAAGATTTTTATATATAACTTCCTATTAGAAAAGTTATAATGCTCACTCTGTTTTCCCATGACATTCTTTCTTCTGTGTAAAATTATTTCCATATTTTGAATTCAAACAACACTTCATTTTTAATTGGCCAATGAAAGTTAGAAAATGAGGAATTTGATTATATGAAAATGAGGTTTACCTCCTTCACAAAAATACTTCTAAACATCAGAAATCCATCCTTCAGATTTTTTCATCAACATTGCATTTTATGCCACAGGCAGATAAAATTTGAATGAGGATGCAATTTCAACCAGATCTCTGAGAAATATAAATAGCATTAATTTTCCAATTGCTTTCTACAAGCAAATCTGTGAAGTATTTCCTGTGATTTCAACAAAAGTAAAGCCACTTGGGCTTATTCAGTTATTTTGTTTTGGGTTTTTTTGGTCAGAATTTATGGTAATGCCAGAATCTCAGTCTTTATTAAAAAAAAAAGGCAATTACTGTCTAGAAATGAACATTTTGTCTCTCTGGAGATGCACTTTTGTTGAACTCATTCAAACTGAGAGTTGTCCTTGAAAAAGGCTATTTGAGTTTAGCTCCTTTTTCTCCTCCCCATACAGTGGAAAAACATTTTTTTTACTTTTACTCAGATTTTTTAACTTTGTTGTCCTGTTGTTGAAAGTAAATTCTATTTAAATATCCATAACTGAAGCGATGAGTCCCTAGTTATGTGTGTGGAGCCATGGCATCCAAGGAAGAACAAGGAGAGCAGGATGTTTCTTGCCAGAGTGCCACATTTCGGAGATGCTATGGAGACCCTTTGTGGAACAAGCTCATTCCTGAGAGATTGCTGTGAAGCAGTTTGACCTGTGGAACACATGGTGCTCAAGTCCATGCATGACAGAAACATGTAGTTTTCTGTGGAAACCTTCTGTGGAAAAGCTGCTAAACAGGAGGCACCATTTCCACCATGTCCCTCCTTGCTGCAGTGCCATGCAGGCATTTCCCGTCTGAGAAGGGAAAGGCATGAAGCCTACGTGATGCTGAATAGGGAACTGACTATTCCTGCAAGCTGGCACTTGGAGACATGGCTGTGCCTGGGCACGGGGAATCAGCAGCCCTGTGGATGGAGATGGCTGCACCCAGAGCAGAGAGCAGCAGGGCTTATAGGGTAGCTGCTGGATGCTGGATATGGATGCTGGATATGGATGCTGGACCTCGGCCCTTGAGGAGCCCATGGGAAAGCAGCTGGGCCTGGCCCAGTGCCAGCACTGAGGGACTGCATGGAGTCAGACCATCCAAAATTCCTGCTTAGGCACTTTCAGGCTCCTGTTTTCTCTTGATAGCATGCTGGCCAGGAAATAAGGAACAGCAGGAGGGTCAAGAGCCCCTCACCCACTGCTGGGTGGTCTCTAGAGCCTGGAGCAATAGTTGTCATTGCACAAGCTCCACTGAATAGCCATGGAAGCTCTGGAAACCTCCCTGTAAGTCCAGCAGCCCCAGCAAACACTCTTTGCATTTCAGCTGATTTCCAGACAGTGGTGGCTTCGCTGTGCCAGCGGTGCCCGAGGTGTCTCTGGCCACAGCTGGCCGATGGTATCCCAGCAGGAGAGCTCTGGGGCCCTGGCACTGCCTGGGTGTCCTGGCTGACCACAGGCTCTGCCACGGGCTGGCACACCTGGGGTGGGAGAGGGACGGGCCCTGGGACCTGCTGGATGGAGTGGCTGGAGGTCTGGTGGCACCCACTGCTCCAGCTCCAGGCAGTCACACTGGATCAAGGCCTGGCACTCTCTCCTGTGTCCAAAGACATGATCCCCTGGCTCCAGGGGTCTGGGACATCCACTCTGCCTCCCGTGTCCTGAGTAATAGAGAAGCCAGCACTGCCTTCTCCCTCCAGCATGGCCAGGCATATTTCTTGGAGTTGTGTTCTGAATTATCTACATGTTTATTTGACAAAATTTCTTTCTCCTAAAGAAATCAAAACAAAGAGAAAACCCACTTGCAATTACACAACTTATTTCCAGAAGTATTTATTCTATTTTATTATTTGTTCTCCAGCCAAAACATGGAAATTATTAAAAATTTCCAACAGTCTTTCCAAGTTGCTGTTTTCTTCCAGTTTAACACCTGGCTTATTCAGCCATATCTTTTAACAAAAGATATATTTTAATTTATTCTTTTGGCTAACTCTTAAGTAAGAAGAAACTCTGCCTTGATAGGGAACATGTTTCTGGGTAGTTAGCCATCTGCAACCACCTGTAACTCTCTGATGGTGAAAGTGAGGGCCACTGATCAGACACATCTCAGGACTACAGAACTGGCTGAAAGCTGTTTGGTGCCTATTAAAATCAGTGGCAGGTTTAAATGGAAGTGATTGTAAACTGAGCTGGGCGGCATTTGCAATGTTCCCAAAACATCCCTTGCTACAATACTGGGTATCAGGGTAGGAAACAAAAAAGTTGTTTGTATGATGGCAGGGGAATGGATGATATCATAGGCAGTAGCTTAAAAAATTAAATACTTACTTTGTAATAGTTTTGAGTAAAGCTTGGCAATTTTCAGCAAGTGAAAATGGATCATTGAAATGTATTTAAAAGGCATCCCAAATTTACTGTAAAGTTCTTGAAAGATTGTTGTATTGGGACTTTTTACTGCTTTGTATGGAGCATTTAGATACTCTTGAAGAAAATTTTCCCTAGGATATCAAGTAGACAATTTTACTTTTTGGTAACTCAATTTTGACATGAATGAATAAAAATTTTGGAAAATTTGAGAGAAATGGCTGAAGTTCTGTGGACTGCTGGAGGCAGCTGGAGGCCAGGCACCCAAAGCACCTGTGGAAGCACTGGCTGCCAGGTTTAGGCAGCTGAAATGAGCCTCAAGTCAACGCAGCCAGTGGAGCCTGGTGTTTCATCTCACCATAAATCAGACTTTTATTCACTGGCCAGCTAAGCAGCAGCACAGGCTCTACACACTGTACCAGGTAGATATCTGCAGCCCATGAAGGGATTTATACATTCAGAGCACAGCTAGAAACCATTACACAATTTTCTCAATCTTATGTCAAGATATCATTTCCAAATGAAAAATTGCAATGATATCATTAGATTATATAAAGAATAAGTATTTTTTAACTTGAAAAAAAACTTTGATTTTTTTTCCTGAATAAAATTAGTTACATTTAATATAAATAAATGGATTGCTGATGGCAACTCAGATATTAATTTTAGGGGACAAAATAGTAGATTTTTACCTCCACTAATAGAGATGCTTTCTTTTTTCAATCTTTAATTTCAGTAGTTTAATGTTAATCAAACATTTTTTTCCTCATTCCTTTCATCCATATCCAAATGGGCTGGAGACATAGCTCTAGGCACTGGCACACTATCTAAGACAGTTTATTTCTAAAACAGCCTTGCTGATGAGTAGCTTGCACATGTATTATACATGTACTTGGAAGGAATGTTAGAAATGATGCATGAACTGACAGCTTGGAGAATTGTGTGTCTTTCAGCAGGAAGGTCAATAAACATCTCATGCATGCTGCATGCATGTTCTTTTGGATAAAGTAACACTGACATTTTTTTCAGGAATGTTGATTTCTTTTTGGAAAGAGGAAAACCAGATGCGTATGTAGTGTGCTCACTGTGGATTAGAGAGAAATCTACCAGCAAAGTATATTTATTTTTTCCATTATCAGTTTTTCTTCAGTAATAATACATGTTACTGGAAGGTGATAAATCTGTCTGAAAGGAAAATGCATACTCACTTGAAGTTTCATTTTACATGTGTAGACACCAACAAATCTGCCTAGATTTTACTGGCATGTAACTGGAGCACCAGTAACTCCTGTGGTTGCTTATACATTTCCATTCCATGCTTCTGTTTTGATGAGGGGAACGATTATTACTTCTCAAAAACATTCATCTTCCTATTTTCAAATGCCTTGTATTTGGACTTTGAAACAGACAAAGAAAAGAATGACTCATGCAAGTATTAAGTATAAGAAAATAACTTCACAATTTTCGCACTTTTTTTTAGCAAATCTGGACCAAAAATCCTGAAATAATAGAGTGAGACCTGAGTAATCCTGAAATAATATAAGCTCTATTGAAGAGGAACATCTTATGCTATGCCAGTGAAAACTGGACTTGATTTCTGTAGTTATAAGTCTGAAAATCTCCTTGGCCCCACAAACGTGGGCCAAAGGCCAAATCCTTCAGCAGAATAAGGAACTGATGCCTGCTGGGGCAGATGAGCATTCTCACTCTGATTAAGTTTTCCTCTCTTCTTTTTTCTTCTCCCACTGACTCTCTTCTATCCTCTGGCAGATCCGTTGTCCCACCTTTTTGCCCATTGGGATGGATTTAATCTTACTGTCTTCAGGATGGACTCACTGTGCAACATCTGAACAGCTCTCTGACCTGCACACCTAGAGAATATCCTTTGTAAGCATTGTAGATACTGTAACTGTGGAAGGAGAGCTATGTGCAGCTGGAACAATAGTAAGTTTGAAATAAAAATAATAATTGTAAGTTTGAAAGTAAGTTTTATAATAATAATAATAATAATAAGTTTGAAATAATAATGGTTTTCTATAGTCTGTTCTAGATTGACTCTATGTAACAAGTCTTTGCACAGTAGATTGTACTGAGGCTCTGTGGTGGCTGTAATTCTGGCAACCTCATTCATAAAGGTGTCCTCTTCATTTCACTGGTCCCTGTTGAGGAGAATTGAGATGGCAATCTCTGTCTTGGCTTGAAGTGTCCACTGGGTTTTTTTTCTTCAGACCCATGCTATGCCTTCTATCTTTGTGCCCTCAAAATGAATATCTAGGGCAAATCCCACTGCTTTCATCTACTGTTACTTTGGTGAAGCTGAACAGGAAGAATTTTGAACTGTGAAAAATCCATCATTTAAATGGGAATGTATATGACACACTGCAATGATGCTTAGAAGAAGTACAGTCCTGCAAGAGTGATATTAGAGCAAGGTGTTTAGAGCCAAGCACAGACTGAAGCCCTCAGTAGGGGGGGACCCAAAGAGCTGTCCCACAAAATAGCTGAATACAGCAACTAGGAATCCAGCAGGTACCATGAAAGTATTTGACATCAGAACAGGATGCAACCTTGAAGTTAAAAACAGAGTGATGCTTCACTTTGCATTTGATACTTCAGCTCTTTGTCAGGAAGGTGTTATGTTAAATTTGCTTTCATCTTCCTAGTGAAACATTGCAACTTTTAATGTTTTAAAGTGCTGTTTTAAAAAAAACCCAAACCCTCAAGGTCTGTCTGTATTCTCTGACTCATATTCTCCATTAGCAGCAAAAACAAGCAGGGAGATATGAAGGTAACAGAAGAGATCAGGGGACCCAAAAGAAAGGAGTGACAAATCTCCAGGCATTTTGACAACACTGAAAAGTTTGTATGCCACTTTTTTTTCTACTTAATCTTTTTCTTGCTTGATTTGTTGATATTTGTCTTGATATTTGTTACTTGATCTTTTGAGAACATGGTAACTAAAGACTTCACCTTGCATTGTTACCATATTTATGATGACAATAATTTGATGAAGTTACTGCTTTCATAGCCTCTTTAAAATTTGCTGGGCATAAAGGGAGATTGCTAGGCCTATGAGATGAGACTATAACCACATTTAAAAACAGGTCAGCAGACAATACACTTGAGGAGGGGAGGGTGTGTTTTTCCAGGGATATAAGTTAGCTCTATTCAAAACAGTCTTCGTTTTGGAAGTGTGATTCAGATGTGCTTGCAGACACGCTTTCACTTCTTTAAGAAGTGAGATAATGAGGCTTAGAGTGGATTTATCATTGCACAATAGCCAGCATTTCACAACCTGAAATGAAATTACCCAAGGCAGTCATAGTGCACGCTCTATGCTGCATGCATCTCCCAGGTGAAAGGCAGGTGGTTGAAGTGATTTGAAAGCACAGGGTGATTGCATCAGCCAGGTGAGAGGCTGCTGGGGAAGAGCCCCAGCCCTGAGTCAGCAGAGCATGGTGTGATATTGGCAGTGCTGGAAGTGGTGCAGAACCTCCCTGCCTCAGCAGGAGCCTTGGGAAAGGTTTTGGCTGAGAAAGCTCTCCTGACACCTACACCCTCTGCTGCTCTTTTCACATTTTCACAAAGGATGCAACTGTCTCCCTTTGGGGGAACATTCCCTAGGATGCCCTGAGAATGATAGGCATGTGCTTTTGCCTGGCATTTACAGGGATCATACAATAAGAACATGGGAAGACAGGGGGAAAATTGAGATGGGAATGTCCTTGTTCCAAACATGTGAATTAAGGCACCTAATGTGACAAATGAATGTTCTGGAAATACTAAAGACCTTAGAAATTAAAGTGCTGGAGACTGTACAAATGCTATACTCATCAAGGAGGATTGTAGCATGACACAGTTTTTGTACTTTACAAAGCAGTTTTCTCTGAATTGCTTAGCACATCTCTTGGTGGATTATAGGATAAATAGGCAAGGCAGAAGTAGCCATAATTTTTACTCATGAGACCACAAGGGATTAAAACCAACCACTCTTACAGTAGTGTGAACAAAGCTGTAATCCTCAATTCTGTGCCCTTTACTGCCCTGAATGGGAGTGTCCATGTCAGCATGGTTGATCCTTTCATAGCACTGAAAGGGTATCCTGCATCAGAGAGCAAAATTCTCCATCTAGCAAGTCTGGTACAGTACATGCTGATGGAAAGAAGACAGCTGCTGTACACTCATTGCTCCAAGGGGAATGTAATCTATGAAGGAAGAATGTGCATCTGGGGATCTCAGCACTTTGAAAGACATAATAGTCAAGAACTCTGAATGGTACCCTCTTAGAAGAAGCATAATACCTCCTCACTGACTCATCATTCTTTTCATTCTCTCCTTCTGTCTCACAGGACAGGGACAGCCTAGTTAGTATGACTTACATAGATGAATGTGTGTGAAAATTCAATCCTCTTAGAAATTACATTTCTTCAGAACCCCAAGCAGCTGTTCAGACTAATCCTGAGTTATTGAACACCTCTTTCATTTGTTCAGCCTTTTACTGATTTTACTAGATGTGCTGCAACAGCTTAGACCTCTGACTGTGTGAGGTAGCAAAAGAGGTGGTGACAGGGCTGGATTGTGAACAGAGAGCTCCAGTCACAATGTCACCCATGTACAGAATGCAGTCTTCAACAGGGGCATGAAAGATGCTTTGTGAACCAGTAGAAAAGCTGAGAAGGAACTGGATGGGTACAAAAGCTGACCCTAGCTATATATTCCATGCTGCCTACATGGGCACATGTCATCACACAGCCTTACAATCTTAGATAATTCCTTAAAACCACAAAGAGTGCAACTGCTCATTTTCTGCATATTTCTCCCACATCACTGGAAAATTTATATTGAGGCGAACAAATACCATTTAAACAAAAAATGTTAATACAAATATCTTTTTTTTTTAGCTGCTTGAATGGCTAGAACATGCTTTAAGTGATGGTTATATCCACCCTATTTTTATATGCTTAAACTCCTTTGTCTCCTCTCTGCATTCTGAGACCTGCAAACTTTCTGGTATTGGTTTGCATATGTTAATGGTATAATTTGTACCATTTCTGGACTAGGTGCTGAAGTTCTCTTAGTACTATTAATGGGTATGCTGCTTTTAATTAAAAATAAATGCAATGAAAACAACAATAATAAAATAGATTATGGACTAGGTCCCTAGCACCTGATCTTCATACAGGTGGCTGCACAAGCCCACAGTCATTCACCTCATCTTCTCCTCCTCTTGTTGCAATGTCCTGAAGACTTGAATTTATGCAATATAACTCTAAAAACATGTGAACATTTCTTGGTTTGTCTGACTTTTTGGCCACCCCTGGGAAACCCTAGGAGAAGGTCTAGGAGGAAGCTGCCACTTTCTGAGCAATGAATTTAGCCAATTCCCAGATGTCATCTTAGAATGGGCAGGACAGTGGGTCCTCATAGTGGAAAGCTGGTGGCCAAGGCTGACTGGTTTGGACAGACCAGTTGGTTTGGCACTATAGAGCAGTCCCCTCCTATCATTGTGGGAGATTTGGGAAAGAGAGCAGGAAGAGCTGGTCCAGATTAACCAGCTTGTCAAGCCAGATGTAGTTGATTGGTTTGAGGTTTGACAACTCTGTACTAAGTAAATTAGTATTATACCTAAATGCTCTTAGGAACAATATAGGTGGAGATGTTTCATGATACTCTGGTGCTTAACTGGTGCATATTTTTCACTTTATGATAATTTTTTAGTATGAAAAATTTTATCCCAATTCTCATCCTGCCTTTGTGATTGCTATCACAACAAATCTCACTAAATCTGTCCTCCTTTTTTACAACTCTTGGTCTCAAAGAAAAAATTCAAGCCATGCTACATAGTTAGAAGTCCTGATATCATTCTGCAAGCTATCTATATAATTCTGTAGCAATGCCTTGCTATTGTTTTGAGTAGTTCTTTTGCTCTTTAGTGACATACTAGATTTTCATCACTATCAGTATTTTATCAGGGGGAAGTGGCTTAGGGAATATTAGTTAAGGTCACATTCCCAGGAAGCTGGTTGCAGTGCTATAAATAGAAGGGTAAGTTTTTATAGAGTTCTTAACTCACTGGTGCCACCACTTCAATTACAGCAGAACTTACGGGCTTGATGTTGAATGACAGAATCACAGAATATCCCAAGCTGGAAAGGACCCACAAGGATCATCAAGTCCAACTCTTGGCCCTGCACAGAAGGTCCCCAAGAGTCACACCATGTACCTGACAGCACTGTCCAAACCTTTCTTGAACTCTGCCAGGCTGGTGCTGTGATCAGTTCCCTAGGGAGCCTGTTCCAGTGCCCAAACACCCTCTGGGGGAAGAATCTTTTCCTAATATCCAACCTAAACCTCTCCTGATACAACTTCAGGCCATTCCCTTGGGTACTGTCACTGGTCACCAGAAAGAAGAGATCAGTGCCCTTCCTTTTCCCCTCACAAGGAAATTATAGATGGCAGTGAGGTCTCTCCTCATAACTTTACCAGGCATCAAAGTGTAACTGAGAGGCCTGTAGGTTTCAGGGTCCTCTTTTTTGCCCTTCTTTAAAATCTGCCTCCTGAAAGCTTCCAGTCAACTAGGAACTCTCTGGATTCCCAAGACACCACAAAAATCATCGAAAGAGTTTTTTGATGACATTATCTAGCTCTTCAAGGACTCTTGGATGAATCTAATTAGGCCCCCTAGATTTTTAGGGATCCAGCTGGAGCAGCAGATCTTGCACGATTCCAGGGCCAGCTGGGATTTGATCATACTTGCAGTCATGGTCCTCCAGGTCAGGGCTCTGAGATCCCTTTGGTCTGTCATCCACATTGAAGACAGAGGCAAAGTTACAGCAGGAGTGATAGATAATATATGTTGTGCAAGTTAGATCAGAAATTTCCTGCATTTTTGGCTTGAGAAAAAGGTCTTTACGAAAACTGGTATTGAAAGCCCTGTAAAAAGTGCTCTTTGAGCTGAACTTGCAAAAGGTGTGTTTGACTCTTGTGGAAACTCTTAGTGCTCGAGGAGATGCAGCTCTGTCTAAGCCCCTTTATCTAAACACCAGTTGTAGCTGTAGGCTTACAAGGTAGGCAGCACTGATGCAAAAAAACAAAAAAAAAAGAGGATTCTGTCAGCCCAGGTCTCAGAGTATAAAGAAAAGTAGAAAGTCTTGTCTTGGAAACATTTGGTGAACCATTTATTTTTTTTTTTTTTTTTTGCAGCTGGTTGATCAACAGTGTTTCTGATATTACTTAGGATTTCAAAACCTTACCAGTGGCTCTCCAGAGATGCTTTTAGGGACAGAACTGGAACATGGCATTATGCAGATGCCACCTTCTATTTTTAGAGAAGAAAAAGTTTCTTCTTTTCTCTTCAATATATTCAGAAGAATGTCACTTGAATGTGGCTCTTCCTGCAGATCTGGACAAATCCACTTGCACACATGTCTGCAGTATAGTGCAAGTAAAATGCATGGTAAGCAAAGTTTAAAAAATGGAACATAATACTAGTGAACAAGAAGGGAGAGGGAAAGAATGAGCAGATAACCTTGGGAGTGATTTCTCCCTAGATGTTTATGAAATCTCATTTAAATCCTGAAAGCTTAGGCTGAGAAACACTGAGAATAGTTTTGTTTGGGTGAACTGATGTTTCCAGAGGTTTTGGTAATGGGTTTCACAGGTTTCATTTAATGGCTCTCTGTCTGGGAAAACAGCCATGAATTTGTGACTGATTGGAAATCCAGATGTAAAGTTGAGCCATTTTTTGCAGCTGGACTCCAATGGACGTAGCGAACAGTTAAGGGAAAGTACAAAGAGTTCCTGAGGGAACATTTGGGGAGGGAGGAGTGTGGACTGTCTCCCTTTTGGCAAGAAACCACTCAGCAGTTTAAAAAATATACTTACAAGGGAATATAGAATTGTTTCTGAAGGAGATGTGCCATGTTCCTTTTTTTAAAAAAAAAAAAAAAAAGGCAAAAAGTTGTGTTTGTCTCAGGAAAGGAAATCAATAAGTGCACATTTATTAAAATGTTATTAGTTGCCTTGCTTGAATTCAAAGAGCTATAAGCCCTCCAGAAAGAGATTTCCTTTTGGACATCCTGCATAAAGAACTACTTTAACAACTTCATCTGAACAGAGCACTTGAGTATGGCACTGAGGCAAAGAAAGAGCAAAAGGTGGCAGCCTGCTCCTTCTGCCTGTTAACAGGTCAGACCTGCCTCCTTGATCCTCTTCTATAGCTAAGCATGCTTTTAATGTATAAAGACAAAGGACTCTCAAGTAACAGAATGGAGCCTAGAAAATGAGGATATTATAATAATGGCCTTTCTTAAACATAAAAGATATTTTACTGCTTATGTTGTGTAATATCAATTTAGATTGATATATTTTTTCTGATCAATTTTTATCTTTTACTTCCAGAGGTTCTTCTTCAGTGACCAATTTCTTTGACTTCAACAGAAAGCTGGGCCCCACCACGTGCTGATCCTTTAATCATTGGCAGAGACACGCCCTAGGAGCTCCAGGTCTGTTCATATGGACTAGTTTAAAGACTATGGGCTGTTGTAATCTTAGAGGAGAAACAGTCTAAAACATTCTTTACCATGACCACAAACCTAATTTGTCAGTCAGGTAATGCTGGGAGCAGTGCTGAGCTTTGACTCTGGCTGTGTGGTTAATGAGCCTCAGGCAGACTGGGGCAGTGCCCCACCACTCCTGATGGGAAAGCAGAAGGCAATCATCTCTCTCAGCACTTCTGTTGCTTCTTGGACTACGTGAAGCTGCTCCAGGTATGCCCTGCCTGTAGCCACACTTATGCAATAATTTGGAGCCAGTGAGCCATCAGCTGTAAAACAAAAAATTAAGTTCTGTGGAGATACAGTTATGAACGGTATGATCTCCTTGTCAAGATATCTTACAAGTAAATAGCCTTAGTTTGTGGTGGAAATATTAAAGGAGTTAATTTGCTTAAATTTTGCCTGTCACATGAAGCCTGTAATCACAGCAACTACTGTCTCCTTGGGTATTCCCTGTGGAGTACAGAGATTGTTGCCCAAATATTGACCAGGCAAAATTTTCTCTCTTATAAGACAACAAACAAGATAACTCAGAAGTTATTTTTGCTTATGTAAAATAGTTCCAGCTATGTTATGTTCCTCCTGCTTTTGCCTTGCCCTTTTGTGAGGCAAATCCTCACAAGCTTGCACCAAAGACAAATTTCTTCTTTGAGTACCTCATCATGAGCCAAAGGGTGGATGGATGCACCTCTGACAGGCAGACATCAAGGAGGAGGTTCCTACCAAAACACAATAATAACTATGAGATTTTGCTACTTTGCAAAATTCTGTTACAGTATGGCAAGGTTTTATTGCAGGAAAAAGGATGGAATCAGAATAGCTGCTCTATTTTTTTAATAAAAAGGGTTTAGCGTTGCTGAGTTGAGTTTAGCATTGCTATAGTTGGTAAGAAATCTGAAAATAGATTTCAATAGTAATAGGATTTAATTTATAATTACATATTATTACTGTAATATCAGAGAAAATATTATGAATTGAGATCCACTACCAACAAGAGTTGCCAAAGGCATTAACCTTTGTAATTGATTTTAGTCATCTGTGACTTGATGATGAAAATGCTAGACTTTTGCAATGCCCTTGGAAATAGTAGGCTGGGCATGTGAATCTTGCTATAAGTTGATGATTGGATTTTATCCTATCTCTTGTGACCCTTGGCCTTTTTAAAGCAAATATCAGATGACCTTTTGTGTTTTGTTTCATCAGCAAAGAAGACTGGATGTTTTAACAGGTCTTTAATAAGCACCTTTATGCTGCATCTGTGATGCAGGAGGGTGGATCAAAATTATGTTCAAGGTGAACATGTATTTCATTTAACTACAGGCACAGAAGAGTCCAGCACAGCCAAAGAGGATTCCCCTGTGGGCAGTGGACAAGGATCCCAGCAACTCTAAGTAAGCATTTACAAATTAGGTCAGCGGTCCTCTATTGATTTTTGATTTTCTCTGTCTGGTATAGTGAATGCACAAATGACTAGATTATACCTAGACAGTTTCCACCAAGACTAACAAGTTAGGGCAAAATAATTCCACTGGGAAAAGAGCAAAGGTAAACTGAGTTTTAACAGGATGTGACCTCTGTATGGGGTACTGAGCAGTGGTACTTAAATGGCCTGTCAAAATGCCTCACTGATGAAAAATAGTCTAAGTCCAATCTGAGAATCAAATCAAAGTGCAGCCAAGCAGAAACCAAGAAGTTGAGGCAGACAGCTCAGTCTTGGATAGCCCTTTGATAGGAGACACATATCCCAAGAGAGGGAACTAAATCATGCTACTCCTAACTAACCAAGCTTTGATGACCCTTGAATGAAACTCATAAAAGGGTATGAGATGTATTATTTTTTCAACATATATATATTTCTGTGGGTTTTGTTTTGTTTTGGGTGTTTTTTGTTGGTGTATTTTGTCATGTTTCATTTTTTGTTGTAAATGTACATGTCTTTGCCTCTCTGATAAAGGATGGCCTGGTTTTCTTTATTTTTTTTTTTAAGTGCTCTCATGTTTCATATATTCACATTGGTGTTCAGGAAAAAGTGATCAGTTCCTGATGTATTTCCCAGGCATGTCCTCACAGTCCTGGTCCCTATGCCAGGACACCTACCAAGATTCTTAGCATTCTCTTGCTGCAAGATAGGAGTATTTAATCCTTGGTATGTTCTCATTTTGAGGAGCATTGCGTCTTTCCACGTTTCATACCACCACACCCACCAGGCTTTCACTAAAGTCTTCTCAAGGTGATTATCAATGCAGCACAATACTCCTGAGCAGTGGAATGGCCTAATGGAGAATAAGGGGAAATCATTAAGATTATGTCACATTTCCAAGCCATCAGAATCGTGCAGATCTGGAAAGCAAATGTTGAACTCAGGAAAAACCTTCATGCCGCCCATTGTTAAGTGAACGCCTGGGAGAAAAAAATGAACAAATACATTACATATTTTTCTAAATATTCCTGAACTGCTCAGAATAAATGTTCTAAAAATGATCCCATGAAAGAATGGTGAATATAATAGACAAATTTTTGTTGGGACAAATTCATTAGCTTGAGGAACTATCCGTTTCCTGATGACTTCCTCTCTTATTAGTACATATTAGATCTTTCCAAGCATGTCTGCCTTATTGCCATATAATCTGTTCATTGAGGACAGGTGCTTTAAATTTCATGTTTGTAGGGCATGTGAGAAGGCTTACACCAATGTATCACTGAGAAGGAAATATCCAGTTTGCTGGCAGAAGTGTCAGCTGAATGGAATAGTTTTGGTGAACACCTTGCTGAAGGCATTGCTGCTGTTGGACACAAACAAGACAGATGAAACTGTTTGGAGGGAAATGATATAATATACCATGGTGGCCAGAATATTCTTTGTCTTCATAATAAATTAAAACACGGAGCTATTAATTTCCTAGGTAATGACAGACATTTTGTTTTTTAGGTTTGCTCTTGATCTTGTACAATACCTCAAAAGAAATAATTTGTCTTCTATATTTAACATCCCGAATTTTTTTTTCTTTCACAGAAGTTCAAAGAAGATTTCAGTAAGAACTTGACATTGACATTTTCACCAGTAAAGGATTTTTTCAGGTGCTTTTGTCTTTTGTTCTCAGCTAGAAGAATCTGGCCTCATGCTTCCTGCTGGGCAGGGCACATCAAGCTGGATCTTCTGCAACTTTCCTGCTGACCATGGCTCTTACTTTTCAAAGGTGACACCTGTGAATCAGTGCTTCAGGCAGATCACAGTCAGCTCTCCCATCATTACCAAGATAAAAAAGTCCCACAGGCAACTCTCCTTTGAGCTCACCTCAGCTACTCAGTGGTTCTTCCACTCCCTGCCTCATATCCTGCTTTGCTTCTGTTATGCCTTTTTGGAGAATGTGACTATTGGTTCTACTGTTCTCATGAAACCCATGTATACATATTTCCCGAGCTGGCCAATTGCTTTCTCTAGGGAACAAGAATTCAGTATGGTCCAACATCCAGTCTCCAAAAACACTCTTACAATAATATTTTACCTACCTGCAGGAGTCATTCAATGTCCAAATGCAACTGTCTTGCACTGCATCCATGAGTTGTTCATCTGTAGATAATGAGCGAGTGTTGCCAATGAATAGCTCAAAAATTTTATGAATAAATGAGTTTGAAAGGTGGTATTGTGAAAAGAAAATTTTCGTTTTGAGGATTACATTTGCATTCAGGTAAAATTGCATCTTTTTGCTTCATTGCTTTTCTATTTCGTGGGTTTTTTTTCCAAGGCCTATCATCCATCCAGTATAACTGAGCTGTTTCCAACAAATAGCTTCTCTTTTTCCACATTTCAGGATGAGGTTATAGCTCTGGAATGTTTGTGCCATATCATTTCTCATGAAAAATATTTTCTCTTCCAGCTATAAAATCACGTGATTCTCTTATTCTCACTGACATGGGAATTTAGAAGTGTGGACACCTTCTTCTCAGAGATTTTTAAGAACATAACATGGAAGATTTCATAGGCTAAGTGCTCATTACTATTCCTACTTGTCTAAAATATTCCTACTTGTCTACAATATCATTGTAAGGCAGGAGTGAAAGTGGTTTCATTCTGCCTGGAAGGAACAGAGCTGGCCATTACCAGAATAACTGGTGGTGCCACTGTCAGTGCATGGAGTGTGCCTCATCAGGCACTTTGTTTTCCTTTACAGACTGCTGAGTGCTGTGAAGCCACTCCAAAAAACTCCAGGGGTGTCTGTGGTGGAAATCCTTATGCATAAATTGACCCTCCCCCACATTCCAGCGTTCCTGCTTTGATATCCTTTTCTCCTCACCTGCAGGTATGCTGCACCATTGCTGTCAAGTTTAAGTGTACCAATCTCACTGTGCATCAGTGTTACTCAGAACTTCCTCCTGCCTGAGAAAGCTTCCCAGCCACCTTCAGAGTGCTTGTGTTGTCACTTTGAAGTTGCACTAACCTGCTCAAGGCTGCCAGTAGGGAAATCTCACTCTTTATTTCCTTTTCCTCTGTATGAAGTGTTGGATTTGCACCTTTTGCAAATGAACACAAGGCTGCTGTGGGCAGAGAAATGGTCTGTTCAAATCCAGGTAAGTTCTTGTTCCTGAGGGCAACTGAGCATAGGAAAAGATGTTTGAACTTGTGTCTTATCTATTTACAGCTGTATTTTCACAATCCTGCCTTACCATAAATAAAGAAGATTGGCTTATTAAAAGTTAAATAATGCTCAAGTTAAAATAATAAAATAATACTCGATCATCTTCTGTTTCCCAGCTTTCTGCCCTTCAAGACAGCTTTGAAAACTTGTCTAAAATTTAAAATCAAAACAGGCAGCTTCACCTACCATAATGAGTAGGAAATATTTATGCTGCCTACTGGTCCCCTGTCCAAAATCCTTATTTCACAAGAACAGGTCCACTGAATGGTGAGAATGTTTCCATAGCTACCATACTGTGTGGGCATAAGGAAGCTGAATTCACAGGGAAAGCTTTGTTCTTTATTAAACTGGCTGATAAAGGTGAAAAAATTCGGTGAAATTTCAGGCTCAGAATTCCTTCTTCAGTTCAAGCAAAATCATTGTGCTCCACCTATAAATATGATTTTCTGTTTGTTTCAGCTCTCTTACTGTTGGGTGAGGCTGTATGAGCCTGAGCTCTGGAAGGAAACAGAACATCACTCCTGTTGGTGATTCAAGCTGTCAGCTTTGATCACTATTCTGGGAAGGACTGTGACGGCATAAGAAGTCTCTGCTTCTCAGTTTGTGTCTCATTCAGGGATCTCAGGTTTCACCCCAAAAAGTTGTCTGAGACAAACACATTTCCAACGCTGAGCACTGGGATGCATGTGACACAGTCAAATCTCCCAGGACTGTTTTCTGAAGGAATCCATATGCTTGTTACTGTCAACACTTTGCTTAATAGCTGTAAAGTTGCATTGATTTTCTCAGTACTGTAATGTCCCAATGACATTAGGCAAGAATGCCTGTACAAGTCTATTACCACATACTCAGCAAGTATTACCAGACAAGAAAGAAGCACAACTCTTCAAGTACTGGGAGAAAGGTTGTCCTAGTTCTTTGGAAATCTTCTTTGTTTCTTCTTTGACCTAGCAAAGACCTTAAACTGCCCAGTGGTTTCTTCAAGGTTTTGCAATCATGAGGCATAGCCCGGCAACTTTCTGAATTCATTTGATAAAAGTCTTTGGAAATGGCATATCAAAAGAAGTGAAGCTGGACTAAATATATTAGCTCATGGTTTAAAAAAAAAAAAAAAAAGGGGGGGGGGGGCAGGGCTGTGGCCCTCAGTGAGAAACTGAGCTCACTGTTGTTCTGTGAGGCCGGGGCAAGGTTATGACGGGGCAGACTGAGGCACACTTGGAGTTTCAAGCAGAGAAGAAAACGTACAACAAAGGGTAGAGCATTATTGTGGTGTTACTGGCTCCTCCTTCTTGCAGCACGTGATGCAGAATGGCACTAGGAAGGTGCCTCAGCTCTGGTACTGTGTGTCTTCTCTTGTGTGTGGAAGCTGCCAAGGGATCTCTCTGTTGTCCTTGCACAAAGACATCCCTGTCATCAATCTGCAGTGGGCCCAGTCCTGTCAAGTGAGCAGACTGTCTGGTACTGTTACACAGAAATCTCAAACTGAGGGATTCTTTACAAAGGCTTGTGAGGGGGATATCCTGTACTCCATCTTTTTTTCTCTACAGCTCCTCTGGCCCCCTCCTCCCACTTCCACACCCTGGGCTCAAGTTTCTAAGTCTTTTGAACTATTTTAAAAAATGTACAACTTGTCCTCTTAAGACATAGGAAATTACATTTGATGGTCTATTGTATAAGAATTTCCATATTTAGACGAAAATCAACAGATACAATCTCTGATTTCCTTTCCCCATACTCCTCATATTTGCCTCTTCTTGCACGGCTTGGTTTGGCTGCTGCCATGGTGTAGCAGAGGCAGATGTCATCAATTAGAAGATGGATTTATAACTAGTGAGAGGTATAATCAAGGAGCCTGCTCATCCAGATGCTGTGTACTCACCCTGGTCTGGGTTGTCTGCCCCATAGCTCACATCTGATTTTTGATGCTTTTAAAGGTACTTCAAAGATAAGCTTCTACTCAGTCTGTGCAAAATATATGTCACATATAAGGAAATTTCAGCTCCCTTCTGTACAAATTCTGAAGCAGTCTTTCTAAGGCTTTATGAAACAGAGGTCAGTGATATTAGACTGGATTAATTATGTAGCTAAACTCCTAAAAGGATTTCTAAACATTAATTTTGGGTTTCTTGTAGTTAACTATTTGGTGTAGCCATGGTGTAAATTTTCTCAGTGGCAGTCAACTCAGCAACAATACTGATTGAGGAAGGGACTCAGTAACAAGAGCTCAATAACTTTACGGTAGTTAAACCCATTTGTAGAAATCCTGAAGGGGAACACTATAAAGCAGAGTAAAGTCCGAATAATATGTTAAAATATCAATACAATAAAAATTAAGCTTTCTGATGAAAAATTAAATTCCTCAAGACCCTTAAAAAAGTATGATTCTGGCTAATTTTAAATCAAGAAAATGACTGATGAATTCAGCAAATAAGTTTAAAAAACTCCAACTATCCCTCCAAAACACCCAAAACCCCTATGAAATTAAGGGAACAGCTACAATTTATCATTTGCACTTGAGACAGGACTTTGGCCTTTGTTAATTTAGACAAGAAGAGTCATTCTTATACTCAGTCTCCAAAGTGTGGGATGGACTTCCTTTGAAACAAAAGACGCTTGCTAAGATCCAGTTTCTACTCTGACAACAGCACAGACATTAACCTTTCCTTTCCCAAAACAAGCACACATTTCTCTCTCTGTTGTATGCATAAATTTGTTCCTTGGGTGGAATTTATGAGAAAATACATCATGTACAGCAGAAGCTGGTCACCTCTTACAGCACAAATTTAAAGCTCCTGCACTTTGATACCCAAAGTGATTCAGGTGCCCATCTCTGACTGGCAAGGATGCCAGTGTAGTTAGAAACATGAAATTTTCATGAAATGTTGTTTAAAAAATCTGAGGGCTAAAGTCCAAAGGAAAAAAATATTCTTTTGTTTTGTTGCATTGGATTTTTATTGCAAAATGAGGCAGATCATTATAAATGAAAAGTTAATGCTTTTTACTTTTAACTCTCCAACCTCTCTATGTATTTAGGATAGCCTTCACTGTTTAGAAAGCACATGTAAGGTTTGCAAACTGGCCAATTGTTGTGCAATAAATCAGTTTATAATATATAGGTTCAGCTAATCCATATTTTCCATTGTCAGTCTTCTGTCTTATTTATTAGTCTACAAAAGAGTGTTTTGCACTATGAAATACCCATGTAACAAAAATGTTTGTATTCACATGGAGAAAATTATAAACACATGAAAGTAAAGCACATTCCTCATGATCTTTATGCTGCTTGAAGATTAAGAATACAATAGATTTAAGGAATCCAGGAATAAGTTGGTCTACGGGGGGCAGTCACAATATTTGTGTAAGCCTATGCTGCTTTAATATGTGAATTACAAATAAAGACCTAATAGAAATGTTTGAAATTTTTTTGAAACACACTAACTATATGGCCTCACCCCCCCTTTTTTTTTTTTGTGTGTTTCAGAAGTAAAGTTGATCAAAAAAGTTTGTGGCATGCATTTAAAAAAAAAAAAAATCAGAGCCCAGTCTGTGTACAGTAAGACTATTCAAGATATGTAGTTTTACAAAAGCTAAGGAAACATTACCAGAAAGACAATGTTTCCAAATAAATGGATGCCCCAACAAATATTTAGTTGTTATTTGCAGCATTTATGAAGTTTGAGTTGTTGTAGATGATCCCAAGACTCTAATAAATACTTGGGGCTAGAGTAAGTTCAGTGTAGTTACGTTGATCGACAGGATCTGAAAAACAACTTTTAACTGCTTCCATCAGGAAATCACAACCATCTTGTGACATGAAGCAAAAGTTGTTATTAAAAGATTAACAAAGTTAAAATAAAATATTAAATTAACATTTTAGATCTTGTTAAAATACAGTGGAGAATGATAGATATTAAATACTCCTCTAGTAGGTGCCACGTGGAAAGCAATAGAAACGGCACTACCACAAAATCGCAGGTGACACACTTCAGAAAGAATTCTTAATTTGACTCTTTTCCTATCATACTAGTTTTAAAACTGTCTTTATTCTTTTGCCATTAAATAATATTTCAAAAACAAATAAGAAAATAGAAAATAGACATCTGTATCGTTTTGATGGGTCACGAAACTTGATCATGCTCTGACTTTATGTCTCTATTCTTACTCAGTTTCAGTAGCAACCACTTGAATTCAAATTGCATTTGGCAAATACTACCAGTCTTCCAGTTATGAGTAAGAAGCCAAAAGCCCCAGGGCTGCATGTAAATCTATACCCAGCAGGACCCGACTGTCAGGCAAGCACTACCATATCTGCTGCTTTCTGTAGAGTTAAATTATTTGGGATGACACAAATAAGCCTTTGAGAATATTTTGCTATGTGTGACTGAAACCTGTAAGTTAATTTTCATGATACTGAGAAAATAAAACTTATCTGAGGTGATCAACTGTGCAGGAAATATTTGTCTTGAAAGAAAGTTCCCATTTTGTTCATGCCTACCTAGCCCTGTGAGGGTATTGTGAGATTATTTGTTCTCCTGTCTCAGTTTTAAATCTTTTGAATGATTTTAAGCCATCTTCTGTCAGAACCCAGGCAATGCCAAGTGACCTAAGGTCCAAATGTTGTTATTCCCAGTGAAAGTTCAGAAACAAATTAGTTCATCTGACCACAAGTTTGGGAAAAGTACTCTCTTTGGCTGCACTACTGTTTCCTTCAACCTGACCCAAAAGTTCTTTGATTATTAGATTTCATGGCCTGTTAACATCAGTAGGCATAGCTGAATCACAGCTCTCTGGTTTTTGAATGCTCCTGTGTAAATTCAGATTTTGGTCAGTGCTGCTTTGATGATTTTTTCCTGCATCAAGCTCTATTTTGTGGTGTAGGCATCCCTGTGTTAGTTAACCCAGAGAGAGCTTGCAAAACAGCCCTTGTGAAATGCAGGCAGTGTTATAACCTGATGTTGTTAGCAATAAAGGCCTAATTAGACTCTAGTTCCATGCATGGTGCCAAACCCAAATGGTCTCTCATGCCTGCACTTTTATTGTGTGGCATATTTAATTGAAGCCTTGGAAGCAATCTAGGATTCTCATCCCGATGGCTACAACCCCGATCTCCTTAAGGGTTAAATCCTCAAATGCTGTGGCCAGGAGGGAACTTCAAAGCAGAACTGCTGTCAGCTTTACCTCCTGTGCCTGCTCCAGGAGCAGCAGGCCTGCAGTGCCCCGTGGGATGTTGCTGGGGAGCAGCCTCAGCACGTCAGGGAGCCTGGGATGTGCACCTTGGCAATGCTTCCCTCATCCAGCCACAGCCAGCCATGGTCCTGCAGCATCCTCCCATTCCTGGCAAATTCCACATTCCTGGGAGTGCAGTAATGCTGCTGTGAGCAAACAGAGAAAGCCTGCACGACAGTGTCACACTTCTTGCAACATTCTACACACACCTACTTTATTCTTCTTGCAGTCAAGAATAAAAACCCAGGTCTTAGGCTGCTGTTTTTTGTCAAGTATCTGAATCAGACTTCTACAAAACAATAGCTCACAAGAATTTTATATTTGCAGAGCAAGGACATACAGACCATTTTTAATGCCTAAACAAAACATTTAGAGTGATATGCCTAAATATCAATCTGAGGAGTAAATATATAAATTAGGTAGAAATCATCTCAGAATTTACAGGGAATTTGAAATGAGGCAGAGGTCCTGAAATGGCTGCCTTCAGACATGAGGAAGTCCAATGTTGCTGTGACCTGAACTGTTTCTTGAGCATCCTGACCTCAGCAGAGGGAAACAGAAGCAGGTTTGATGGTCCTGTCTTCTGGCACAAGTCAAGTACATTCCTATTGCTTTGGGCAGGGATTTTCTTTGTTGCTGGACATGCTTCAGCCTTGAATAGGTAATAATGTAATTTTCTAATAATTGCAGCCAGCTAAAATTTCACTAAAGTACAGGGGCAGGGCTGTTTGATGTATCTTTATGAGTTTAAAGAAATGTATCAAGGAAGTCATATTAGGCAGAAGTTCATTAAAAGGTGAGAGCAAAATACCTTTTAAGGTTTTTTTTTTTTTTTTCCAGAGACTTGTGCCCCTTATATTAAAAAGCAAGTGATTTTGTTTCACATGAGGTTCTGAACAGGCAGAAGTTTTAGTCAGTCTGGTAGCATATTGGAGAAGGCTCTTGTGTGGAAGTGGAATTTCAAAAATCAAAATAGTTTTGCTAAAGTCTACAGGGAATTTGAAAGATGACGTTTAAAAAGTTACAACCCCACCCCTCTTTTAAAGATGGTTTACCCATTAAGATTCATCAATTGCCCTGGGAATTCTACTAGGAATTTTGCCTCTGATTCAAGAAGACAGGATCACATTATTCCCAGTGGTTAGCTCACTAACCTCATCAGAGGTCATTTTCATTCCTTTGTTGCACATGGTTGGTGTGCTCACATCTAACACAAATGTTTTGTTACTGACCATTCGTGCTTTCTGTTTTTCAGGTACACAAGCTGAAAAAAGTAAAGGAGTGATGTCTGTGCAGCTTTTTCTGCTATTTTAGTGAACAGCAAAACATGAGCTCTTTTTTCAGTCAGGTGTTTATTTCTCCCTAACATACCAAGTTTCTTGCATGAAAACTGAGTTAACAGTAGCATTTTCCCTACAACACTCCTGTGTTCCGTGCAAATGAGGCTCCTGTAATTTCCATTAACTTTGCAGTATCAGGAAGTTTACTAAAATATCAGGAAGAGCTCAAACCATTCTGTTAGTTGAGTTTTCCTGGACATTGAGGTGGAGGTGTCATTAAAATTTTAGAAATATACCTAACATCAGAAACTCCTTTTTATAACTGGAGAAAACGAGGTACAGAAAGATTGATGAATCATTTGATCTTTCAAGCTAAAGTCCATCTTTAACTTGTGAAAAATAATCAAGGTCAGATGTGAAACAGACTTACAAAGTTGTCTGGGGAAGATAAAGTATAAATGGTTGTTTTCCTCTCTTCAACTTTTGCAGAATTCCAGTACTTCAGGCAGCTAACTGACCAGCAGAAAAAAGAAGCAGATTACTATTATTTTCATGTAGTGACTCAAATTTTTGTATGGTGGAAACTGACATGGAAACTAAGGAGGTCAAATGTATAAATTAATTTGTTCAGAGCTGCAACCAGACTCTTCAATGTAAGAATGTTCATGAGAGCTCCAGCAGGGGCTCATTTGAGGGTATCTGAAGTCTGGGGGGATGTGTGAGGGGGAAGAATCACTTGGTACATGCTCTGCTTACACTCTTTGCTCTTTGCATCACCCATGGATTGCCACTGCTAGACATCAGGTCTTAAAAGCACTTTCAGTCTGATCCAGTAGAGCAATTCCCTTGCTATCTCTTTATTTCGATGCATCTTTATCTCAAAAGTGCTGTCAGGCAATTTCTAAGCAATTTGAATAATTCCTTTTCACATCCCTAGTAAGCGATGCCAGGGAGCATTTGCTGTTCAGCATTTGTAAAAATGCTGATCTATAATAAGATAGTAATCTGTTCCTTTGCTGCCTGGAAAGAAAAAATGGCCATAAATTCATAGCTGTCTCATGAGGGCTGCAAGGATCAAATGCTTTTTGTTTCTCTCTCTCATCCACAATAGCTTCCTTCACAAACTAGCTGCAGTAAGCAGTGGCACAGCAAGTGAATTCCAAATCAGTCAATATAAGACAGGGACACAACTGCATTATAGCTTCCTTCCCACAACACAGCATTGTTTGGAAGCTGCCCAAAGACTATTACACCACAGACTACATTCTTAGCCTAGTGGGTATCAGTACCCAGCAAATTGGTTCCCTCATTTGTTAGTTAGAGAACTTCCCACTTTTACCCAGTCCCCGAAGCTCTGTTCCCTAGGTAGTAACACCAGAGTCAGTAACCACAGAGATACCCTTTTAAACAGACAAATTTTATATCAAAGAACAAAAATGTTCTCAATAGGAACTTTATAACATTTTTAATGACTGTTGATGAAACAGCAGGCACTGCTTTAAATATATGCATATTTAATGTTCTCTTCCTCCTTCCTTCCCCTGCACCCATGCTTGTCCTCAAATTCAATATATTTAGTCCTGTTATCTTTCAAGCAGTAAGAGCAAAAGGAGTGCATGGTCACAAGAAATAGGCATCTACCCTGAGTGTGCATGTTGTAATTAATACTGTATCAGTGAAAACCATTGTTCATGGTGGCAAGAGCATTACAAACCCTTCCTGTTCTCTAAAATAGGAACAAGGGCACAGATTCCAGGGTACTAATCGCATTTTCAGTGTTAGGCACATGCTTTGCTGTTTCAGAGTTTAAGACTGTAAGACATAATACTTAAACTAGCTATCATGGAAGACAATTTGGGATAATTAATGAAAATTTCATTGTGCAATTAATCTGGCTACTACACAGATTAAGTATTATAGTCCTGACATCAACCTCTCTTTATCTAATCTGAACAGCCTTTGGTCCTGTTCCAAAGCCCACTGAGAACAGCAGAAGTCTTCCAAGAGGTTTCAACAGCCTTCCAGCCTGGCTGTTTGGTGTTATCTGTTTATAAATTATGTTTATTGAACGTTCTTGCATTTTTACAGTACCTGAACAGCTCTAATTAACCACACAGGGGTACAAGGGAGAACATTTACCTAAAGAGTGGAACACCAGTGGTGTGGCTTGGGGCAGAGAGCCCGTGCTTGGCTCTGACAGCAGCGTGCCTGGGGCAAGGCGCCAGGCTCACTTCAGCGGGTCCGAATCCCTGGGAAAGGAGGGAGGCTGCTGGAACAGGCTGACAGACTGCTCAGGAAATGGCTTTCAGTCCTGGCCCCACTTACTGAGGGATCCTATAACGATGTTCAGCTTCAAGGTCCAGCCCAGAGAATGGTCCTAAGAGAGTGGGTGGTGGGCTCACTGGCTTCCTTTGCTTCCCAGAGCTGCTGCTTGGACCCCACCCTGTGCAAAATATAGCCTGGAAAAGGAAAGTGGGCTCATTATATCCTGGTGTCCTTCAGGCTTCCTTGCCTTTCCCCAGCATCCCTGTGAGGCACTGAGACAATCAGCTGTGCAAACCTGGCTTGTGCTGGGCACGGGGACTTGCCACACGGTGTGGAAGAGGCCTGGGCTGGCTGTGCTCTCTGGAACACTGGGGCTGGCACAGGGAGCATGGGCTGGTGCTGCTCCCAGGGACACTCTGGCACCTCAGGTGAGGGCTGTCACAGGGCCAGGTAAAGGTGCAGTGTGGGGTATCCCTGTGGGAAGTGCTTCCAGGTGACTTGTGGAGAAGATGCAGGGATTTAGAGGGGCTCCCTATGCTCTGAAATGGGAAATTGTTCCACAATACTCCAGATGGGAGATGAGAGGTACCTTTTACAAACTGAAATAACTTAATAAAACCCCTGAAATAATGGGAGTTTCCTAACAAAGATATGGCATCTTTGGTGATGTAATTCAGTAATTCTTGCTTTGCTACTCAAAAGTGGCATGAGCCTGTACAAGTACCTGCCACGAGTATCACGTTTGGAGGGTTGTTTTTACTTCCTCTGACTCATCTTTATGGAAGACCATAAAAGTGTATCAGAAATACAGATCAGTTTCTGTTCATGAAGATTTATTAACATAGTTTGAAAAAAAAAAAGGGCATTTAATAGGCAACATCATAGATATGAAATATTTCTGGGTATCTCCTACCTATATGCACGGTTGTTTCACCTCCCCACTTGAGGATGGGGGAGCAGATTTACAGGCCTCTCCTGAAGACAGATTTAGATGCTGGCACTTACCCAGTGTGCCCTGTCTGCTAACTTCAATGATGTTTCATTGTCCCTGGGAAATCACAGCTTCCATGGCTGACATTTTTAGCATCATATAAGCACGCAGCAGCACTGCTTCCTAGGGACTAGAGAAAAGGTGACTGTGACCAGTGAATGAAGCACAAAGTGATGATTCAGGGCTCCCTAATTTTAAAAGGAGCTCTCCTGCCTACCAGTGAGTTGTCAGCTGTGGTAAAGAAAGCAGGTATTTCACTTTTCCCATGTTGTCACTGTTTGGTTATTTTTTCTGTAGACTCCAACTCTGAAAAGGAATTGTACTGAAAGGGTGATTGTATGCATGAATTTCAGACTTCTTAGTACTGCATAAGTCAAATATGTTGCATTTTGAAAGAGGTGATGTCTGAGAGAGAGTGAAAATATTCCTCTTGAAAGTTATTGCTTGGCCTCAGGGCAGTGTCTCCTGCAGGAAAGGAGGTGCTCTAACCACCTTTCTTCCATTGCCATTTTGATGTCACAACTTTGGGGATATTTCTTACTGTTTTCTCTGAGCAAAGTCTCATGACTTGACACAGGCAGACCAAGAAATCAGCTTTTCAAAGTCTGTCTGGTGGGACCTGGCTCTAGAGCACCCATCCCAGCTCCAGCCACAGAGGCTGTGCTGTGCCTGTAGCTCCCTGCCTGTGGTGGTACTTCTAATAGCAGATCTCAGTGTGTTCTTACAGCTCAAAGATCTCACTGCCCCAGATCACTTCCTGCTTACCATTCTTTTTAACATTTAGAAACACTCTCTGGATAACCAATGCACTCCTCTCCTGATAAAGCCTAGATGACTCCAGGCACAGAAAGTAAGCTGTAGGCTTTGCACCTCTGGCCTGCCAGTTGGAACCCAGCACAGATGACTTGTTCTCATCATCAGCTCTCAGAAGGAGGGTGAACTGAGGGCCATTCTCTATTTCCCACAAGACTCACTACAGTGCCAGCTTTTGCATGATCTGCCATGCCTTTCCAGGGGTGGTAACAGGGATTAGGTGTCTCATCAGGCATATGCATCCCAGTAATAGGCCAGGGATGACTTATGGCTAGAGCAAACATATATGGGAAAATCTGTCCCACTCTGCACTGATTAGGTCAGACTGTCAAGAGATAACTAAGAATAGCAGTGCCATGCAGTCAGTGCTAGTGATGACTCAGAAGGTGGTTTTTTTTAGCTGGAAAACATTCCTCAGAGTTGTCACTGAGGATCACAGATGCATGAGGAGCATAGCCCTAAAATCTGGCCTTTTCATTTTTCTTTTAATTATTTGTCAACTTACACATTTCTTTATGCTCATCTGCTAGACATTTATTTTTAGAAGCAAGTTCAGTGCCCTCTTGCCCTTGAAAATCTTTTGACCTAAAGTGATATGGAGGAAGAAAATAAAGCTATGCATTAGCATTGCTTTATAGGCTACTCATGCACTTTGACACTTGCAAGAATATATAAACAAAATCCTACTGCTTCCTTTCCCCCCAAAGTACCTGTTTCTCATGACAGGTTTTTCCTTTGTCCCTGTTGCAACTGGCAGTGTGGAAATGAACAGTATATCTCAAGACAGCAAATATTACCTTCAGAGTAAGGTAAAATACTGAAAAAGGCTGAAAAGCAAATGTTTTGGATGTCATGGGTCATGTCAGGTCTTGAAGTGCCTGCCTGTCTGGCTACAGGTAGTAACTGTGGGATGCTAAACTATAAACTTGCTCTGAATGTGGAAATTTCTCCCATTTCTTAGTACCATGCTGAGTTCTCTGTGTGGTAATAAGTCATACCATTAATGTTAGAAAGCACTAATTCTTAATGAATATAAGATTCTCTAATCAGTCACTAAAACAAATTCAATAGAAATATGCTGTAATGCAGTTTATTGGCCTCAAAAACTTTGTGAGCCATGTTTGGTTAACTGCATCTTCCCCAAAACAGCTTTAAAATAAAAGAATAAGTACAATCAAGAGAGTCCCTGGCTTAGGATGCATGTGACTTTTTAACATAGACCTTAATCCTGGGCACTGAAGCACTCACATGATTATTTAATACATATTTAAAATACCAAGAAAAGTACATGACTCTGTAATCACTGATTTACTATTTTCCTCTCTTGTACAAGTAAAAAGCCCAGGACTTTATATGTGCAGCTGCTTTTTCTGATCTTCTGGGACATTGTTCACTGCTGGATAGGAAATGAATTTTATAATCTGGGATTTATTTTCTGCCAATTTGTTTTTTTCTGATTTCTCCCCATACCTATCCTTCCAGCATACTTTAAACTGGACAGTGCAAACCAGTGGAAAGCTTTTCTAGAGAACCAGCTATAACATAATGAATATATGAAGACAGCATATTGAACATGCTGGTTTGGATTAACACATGAAGCACTTTGAGGTTTTTAAAGTGCTTTGCTGTTCACAGACCCAAGCCCTTGGAGGGGTGTAGCAGTACTGGAGGTGAAGGGAACTGTCAGTGGCTTCCATACAGTGAAATGGCAGTGACACCGCACACCCAGACAGCCTTGCTTGCTGCAAATGCCATCTCCCTGGGCCCCTGGGGAAAGGGAATTACACACCAAATGCCTGGAAAGGCTGGAGCTGCCTTGCAATGCAGACCAAGCTCCTATAAGGTTAATGCAGCCTCCAAAGAGTGATTTCAGGTCAGCGTGTCTGTGTAACTTCTCACTCGGGTCTGTCCTGAGGAGGTTTTTATCCCAGACAGGTCTTAAAAGGAACAGTGATGCAGGCATGTCTGTTGGACATCCAGCTTTGCAAATTCTTGTCTTTTCGTGGCAGACTACCTCAGAGGTGTTCAGTCTCATCACCCCAAGAGAGTTTGGCAACAAGCAATGTGTGGTATGCTCAGAAAACACATGGGCTGACCTTGTTCATGGCTTTTTAAATGTTCTACATCCAAAAGCTATTGTTGGTTTTCATGATTAAATCTAATTCTTTCACTTCCTTTTCCAACCTGCTGTGTTTCAGTGAGACTTAATGAATCTCTATCACATGTTGGGGGCCTTTCAAATACTCTCTCAGTGAATAGTGTTCCAAAATGCACAAGCCCACACAGTAAACAGAAATAGAGAAACAAAGAAAGGAGAATTCCTAGACTTGTCATACTGGTAGGCATAGTTGATCTTTCAATACACACTGTGGATTCAGAAGACTGGGGAAGACTTGGCAGGAAATAATAGACAAAATATTAAATGTCAGACTTCTTTTTCTAACAGAGCTTTCAGTACAATGGGACTCATACAGTCCATCAGTGCTGTCATGTAACACTCTATTTATATGCATGTAAAAGTAGAGTTTTTCTAGCTTTTGTGTTTATGGAGTCAATCAACTTTCTTTTCACATCTCTTTTTAAACTTTATTTAAACATGTTTATTACTTTGCTTCTCTGTTCTTAAAACTGCCTCCCTCAGAGTAGTATTAATATCTCAGAGCCTCAGTTTCATAAAAAAACTCCAAAACAACCAGTGAAAAAGCAACAATGGAATAACCAGTAATCAATTAGCAGAGAAAGCTTGAAAATGTGGTTGCTGGCAAGGACTGGGTCAAATTAAAGGGCTGTGAAGTACTGTGGGTTTGGAGAGTTTTTTAAGGTTCCCTATGTTTGGGGCTGATGCAAATGGAATAATGAGGGCTAGTTAAGCATTTCTGAGAGTTGGGATTTCTGTGCAATGGCATGCAACATGTGCTAGATCTGCACTTCTAGAAATCTTCCTTCCCCTAAGGTGGCATCAACCTCCCCTGCCTCTGTACTACATGAAAGGCAGCTGGCTGTGTTAAAACATCCGGCTGGAGAACAATATTCCAGTTTCCTCCAGCAACATGATGCCTCAGAAGTCTTTTAAAATAGTTCATAAAATATCCAATAGACACAGCAAAACAGTAAGATGATAACTTCAGAAAATCATCAAAAGCAAACTAGGAAATGAAGCTTTTAAAAAAATGTGGGGCATGAATGAAGACTGTCTAAGCACTTTTTTGTGTAGAGGATGAAAACATTTTGTAGTTGGATGAGGTGGAGCTATGCTGGAACTCTGTCAAGTTACCACCAGTGTTGCCTGCTTTTAGTAATAGCAACTCCATGTCCACCAACTGGATGTGTCATACACATTGTCTTCATTTTTTACAAGTGCTAGCAAATATTTGTCACAGATTTTTACCTTTGTGACATCCTAAATACATTTTGATGGTGCCTATCAATAATATTGTAGTAGTTTAACAAGGCCAAGTGCAAGGTGCTGCACCTGGGTCAGGGTATCAACACAGGGTGAACACATCAAGAGCAGCCCTGCTGAGAAGGATTGTGGGGTGCTGATGGGTGAGAGGCTGGGCATGACCTAGGAAATGGACTTTTAAAACTGTTGCTTTTATTTTCATCAAAGCATTTTTGCCTTTTCAGTTACAAGTAGTGTGGGTTTCTTTCACTCTTTCACTGAACTTTATCTTCAAGGTACCCTAATCTGGAGTTTGTGGTCTCTCCATTTTAATTCAAAGCTACTTTCTTCCAGGAAAATTAGGTAATGGGAAATCATCTTATTCACTCTATTCTCGCCAATGTTCACAGGGCTTCATTACATATTTATGTGTGTAAGCTACCCCACAAAAAATTCCGCACTCTCAAAAAAGCCTGCACAAAAATGCAGGCAAATCCATTTACAGAGGAAGCCATGCCAGCTGTTGGATCACATTTCTAGAGCTGTTTGGGCAACTTTACAAAAAGATACAACATAAACCACCAAGCCCTATCCATTGAAATCTCTAAAATCCTTAGCACAAGATGCCCAAACTTGTCATCTTCAGACTCTGTGAGAGGGAAACCTGAGACAAGGAATGACCTGCAGCCAATAAAGCAGTGCACAAGTGAGGAAAAGGGCTTGGGTACATTACCTGGGGAGAGGAGAGACTGGCATGAAACTCTAAAGTGAAGTATGTTGGAAAGTGTCAAACCAGTGCTGAACAAAAGTGGGATCTTTGGAAGAAATCTTTTCTGCCTTTTCCTGTTCACTAAGAGTATTTTTAAACAACTGATTAATGATTTTTTTCCTCTGAGTATTCTCAATCTAAACAGATTACTTTCTAACAAATGTGGCCATATTTTTTGTTATTATTTTTCTTTTTCTGATTGGAGAACATTCAGAGGACAAAAATAGTATGATGTCTTTCACCAGTTTTTATACAGAAACTTTATTCTTGAACAAAAGAAAGTGTTCTTATTAAGCACTTATAAATAGCTTTTATTTCCTGCCTACAAACATTGCATGGAGTTATTCTTCAACCATTCAATCCATCTTGGGTTTCATGCCTAATGTAGAAATAAATAATACATGTGTTGGATTTTATATGTTGGAGCCTTCCGTTGCCTGAGGGCTGGATTTCCTGCTATTGTTTGCCACAGGTGACAGTGTACACTCAATTACCATGCTGAAGATCAGTGTTGTCTGAGGTGCTTTTTGGCCCAGTACTTACAGAGCCAGACTCCAGAGCACGTCCTTTTGTTTGGATTAATAGTGGAAAAATAGAAAATACTCTTTTCTCTTCATTGAAAGGGTTTTCTTCCTTCACATTGAAATCAGTGTCAGCCTTTTTTATGTGACCTGGGAGTGTCTTGGGAGGCAGATTGTCATGCTGACTGAAGTGGAAAAGAAAAGCAGTGTGCTCAAACAACAAACAAGTCAGTGCAAGGTGCTGTGCTTATGGGTTCTCTACAAAATGGCCTACAAAACAATTTTCCCTCTGCATCTTGACACTCCATCCTTTTCACCTACCTGCCACACCAGCCATTCACCTGTGGTGATCCAATTGTCATGTTCTAGTTTCCACCTCTATGAATGTGACTCGATTGTCCTCAGTGAGTGTGGTTGTGAACATGGCACAGTAAAAAACAATTTGCCTTGCTGTGGATATACAAACATGGATCAGATCTCCTCAAGAAGATGACAGAACAGCAAATGTTGTGCTGGTAGGGGAGAAGACATGTTGTGTGCCAAATCTAGTCTGTTTTTTTTCAAAATGAGCATCACTTCCCAGATGCTGTGATTAGCAGCTACCAGTGGCTGCTTGTTACATTTTTGGATATTCACCCACTTAGATGTTGTAGTTTGGCTGTGCCAGCAAGGGAGTGAACTCCACTGTTGGACAAACCCCAAAAGAAATGAGTTCTGAAAAGATGAAAGGAATCAGTTTTTCAAGGACAAGTGTGCAGCCTCACCTTTGAGAATATTCTCCAGCCCATGGAAACTGCTTGTATTTACTACAGAATCTCTCTTAGCAGCGATTCCAAAAGGAGCAACTTTTTCTCCATTACTACTTAGCTGCCACACAGCAGTAGATCTGCCTTCTCAGAGACAAGTGCAATACTCTGGTTCCTTGTACCATGAATTCCTTGAGACAGAAACTGTCCTCTCTGTCAGTACAGTTTACCACAAAGGCTGCTAGTCCTGGTTTCATCATATTGTTGCAGTTGGATTATAAATGTCCTCCACATTTATCCAGAAGATCTAGTAACAAATTGCTCTGCTTTCATATTGCTAGCAACAAGAGAACTCCATCAGATAATGCATCCTTTTCAGGAATGTTTAAATTGTCATCCTGTACTTTTTGTCTTATTAGTGTAGGGGCTAGTCACATCCAAGAGAGAAAATAGAAGTATATTTAGAGAAAAAAAAAAATCACACATTTTGATGGAAGAAAACATATTTTCTATAGAAATTGTAGATGAAGTTCCCAAAAGGATGAAGAACTCTTTTACAATCTATGGACAGATATCAAATACACAAGAAAAAAAAAATAGTGTTATTTTCAATTAATATTGTAGGGTATAAGAATTAACAATATATATTGTTGAGTTTTTTTACTTTTCCACAAACTCTTACTGAGCTCAAATCTTTGAGAGTTCTTGGGGTTTTTGTAAGACCAAACAGCAGGCCGATGTCATAGAAAAGCCTCAGAACGAAAGACTAAAATGTGTAGTGATATAGCCTTGCTAAGCCTTCAGTGTTACCTCTTCCCCATGAGTCATTGCACAGGAATCAATCAACTAATTACTGCTTTTTAAGCTCATGGATTTCTTGGGCTAACTAAGGAAAACTAATGGATTGCTTGGGTTAACTAAGGAAAACGAATGGATTGCTTGGGTTAACTAAGGAAAACGAATGGATTGCTTGGGTTAACTAAGGAAAGCAGGTTTATGCTCTCGATCACACATTTGGACTCTAAAGAAGATATCTCAGGTTTTCTGTCCTTTGGCCATGTCCTGTCTTTGTCACAGTTTGAGGGACTGCGTTTGTAAACAGCAGGAGTAGATCAGCTCTCTGTGTGTTTGTTTGTGTGCTGTGAGAAGGATGTGTGTAGAAAGCCATGAGAATTGCAAAGGGTAGTGTCATCATTTACAAGTTATTTCCTTTAACGAGTGCTTCTATTCAAATCCAGATGGTGCTTGGAGAATTTTCTGCTATTGAAAAAAGGACTTCCCTTCCTCTTGGCTGTGGTACATCCTTGCACCACACCTGGGAGTGACGCTGGTCACATTTCCATTGCCTGGCTTTGGATCTCAATGTTCCATCATGTGATCACCATGTAGATACTCAGCTCAAGTCCCTGGGGTGATGTTCCCCTTTTCTCTGGGACATAAACATCATGCTTTGTTGAACTCTAACATAATTTCCATGTTTCACCCTTTCCCTGTCTGCTGAAAGTTCTCTCCACAGACTTACCAAGAGAAGAGAAACTCATTGCAAAGACTGCTCTGCAGAGTCCTGAGTAATTTCCTGATGAAAGATCTGAAAGGAAAGTTGAGAATCTCCTTTCTATTTTTTTTGCTACTTTGCGAGTAGAAAAACTGCAGTATTTTTAGAAACAAATGAGGAACAAAGATTTAAAGTTGGTTTTGCTTCCAGTATTTTGAGTGTGTGTCAGGTTCATGTGAGTCTTCTGGGAGTCCAAACTAGGTTATGACAATACAACAGCATATTTCATTTAGTCAAGAAGGACTTTCTCGTTCCCCAGATTCCCACACATTTTCCCCACACTAAAATTAAAATAAAAATTAAGCTACTTTTGAGTTAGGATAGGAAATCAGCTGGAAAGCAGCCATCAGTACTGCCCAACCACTTAGCCCAAGAAGCAGGACAGGCTGTCAAAGCCATTGAAAGAGCAGGAAGAGAGGCAGCAGCAAGCAAGACAGTGCAGGCATGCAGAGGCAAAAACCCAGCACCACGTTTAACCACACATGCCTGTGTATGATTGAGACCATGCTTTCACAGCTGAGTGGAAGGAAACAGGTCATCTTCTCTGCTCATCTCAGTAGATGATCTTCAGACATGTCAACAGAATTGATCCTGTTTGGAGAACACGGACTGAATTACCCAAATGGACACTGTGGGGTGTCACTGGCACAGAGTCAGAGATTTGTGAGGGTTTTCATTGCATCACCAGCACACCACCACTCTCCAGCTGTATAATCCTTGGGGTTCTGACACCAAAGAGAGCTCAGCCACAGACCTGTCAGCCAAAATAGTGGTGAGAACAACCAAAACTTCAGCTCAGTGAGCTGTTACATCAAGTACCAGACAATAACATAAATCCTTTTTCAGGCAGTCAATAAAAAAGCATATTTCTAAGCTGTTATTCATCTCTGAAAGAAGATATTTAAAATAGGTCAGCTAAAGTATTACCTGAAGGTGTTTGCCATTTTCCAAGAATTGTACTAGAGATGTATTTCAAATATTGATATCCATGGTGGGTTAGGGGAAAATGTCTACACTGCATTAAGGACATCAGAGAGGAGTGATAAATTCAGCAATTCACTTAGATCCAGATCAAGTAGTATACATGTTAAAGCTCACTGTGAAAGCAGGGCTTGACTGAGGGATGGCAATGTATTGGAAGATGTGGCTGAGTCACAGGAGGCAGAGCAGGGATATCTGTCTGGGTTTACTGAATTCAGTGGCCCCACAAAGGTGAGGCTGATGCAGATCTCTGCCTCAGACAGTCAGCAGCAGGACTGGCCAAAAGGTGCACGTGGCCACACACATGCTACACATACACCTATATTCATGGCCAGCACAGACTCAAACATTCAGCACTCAGACAAACATGGACAGGTTCTCTTCTGTTTCCCTCCCTGATGATCAGGATAAAGTTGCATAATGGGACCTTAAATTAAACCAGTCATTTAAGCAGGTATGGAAAATATGGAGTTAGAAGAAGAGGCAGAGAACAGCTGGTGTGTGTCTGGTAAAAACAGATATGGGGACAGTGTGCTGTGAGCAGTGTGGGTTGCCAGGAGGAACAAGCTTGAGCTATAGGGAAAAAGGAGAAAAGATGTGCTTTAATCCCCTTGTGGTTATGGCCACTCATCTAATTGCCATGTAGAGGCTTGACTTTGTTTGGTGGTTTTGATTTTTTGTGGCCAAATAGATCTAAGATGGTGATTCCACCAGAGCAGGATGCTGTAAACCACTGGGGGAACCGTGCCAAATCCCTCCCTCTGTAGCCTTCCTGGATAGGAATGGATGTAGACAGGCAACAGAAACTGCACTTGTAGCCTGAGTGGGGGTACATCCCAGACCTTTGTCTGTAAGAGGTGAAATCTGCAGGTGCACAGGGCAGGATCTCACATGGAGGAAGCAAACTGGCTGTGACTGCTACCTGGAGCAGTGCACACCATGATCAGGGGGTATCAGCCCAGCCTCAACACGGCAGGGCCTTTTTCAGAGAGTTGGTTTTGACTGGCCTAATTGCTATCTTCCATGCTGGATATTTTTCAGGAATTATGTATTCTGCAAGTGGCTGGGGATGGTCCCTCTGTCTGTCTCGATGAACTCTGCCTCCAGAAGGTGCCCAGTAGATACCCAGCAGTAGCTGACAAAGCTAGAGGTAACTGAACTTATCTGAGCAGTGAAGAAATACCATTGGCCTTATCACTTTAACTATTGTTAAGATATTAATTCTGAGAGCACAGCCTTATATCAAAAATATAAATCATATTGATGCCCCTGTGTTGCCAACCAGGAGCTGTCAGGGGAGTTTCCAGATGGAAGAGCTGTTGTTGATGTGGAGCTTGAGAAAATCTTCCAGTCCAATGTATCTGGAATATCTGGATATTTTGGATATCCAGAATATTTTATCAGTCCAATGTACATCTCCTACCCCAAAGTGCTCATAGGTACCACACAGGCAGATTCTGAGAATTCAGAGCTTATGGATTTCAGGGAAGAACTCTGTTTGGAGTATAGTTAAAATTAAGTCCAAAGGTACATTCTTCAATTATTTTCACAGGCTCTATGAATAATCTGAAACTTGTGTCAAAGAAAAATATAGCAATTCTTTCCTGATCCTAGAAAATCGTTGGGAAGATGACACTTCCCAGATCACAGAATATTCTGAACTGGAAGGGACCCAAAATGATCAAGTTCAACTCTTGAGTGAATGGCCAATACAGGGATTGAATCCACAACCTTGGTCTTATTAGCGCCACACTCTAACCAACTGATTTAATCACAATCTGATCCATAACTGTGTCAGGGTGACAAGTATAGGTTTTTTTCAGGAAATGCAGTGTCTTCTACTTTGCAAGCACTTCATCAGCTCTGAAACAATGTGAGATTTAAGGGTTTTTAGGTAATTTAGCATTTTTTCCTCTCTCTCTGTCTTCTTTTTTTTCTTTCCTCTCAAATGATCCAACTTCCAGCTGCTTGTAAACCTTGGACAAAGGAATAACTTGTTGCCAATATGTTTCAGGTACAAGTAACTTCAATCTCCTATTTTTTATGCCCAATCAGATAGAAAATGTAAGCAGTAGAATAAAATCAGGAATGCTGTTTGTGCTTTGAGTATTCTACTCTTTTGCTGTAGTTCTTGTTCAAATTGCCTCTTCCTCATGCTCTGACCTGTGAGAACATGTACTTGTGAAGCTGAGGAGAGGTGCACTGAATGATGACTCTCACAGCAGGTGCTGCAGACATGATTTAGCCTCTGCTGCTTTGACTCCATGACAGTTTCAGAGGTGGAGAACAGGAGCTTGGCTCTGTATCCCTGGATGTGACTAAACCACGTGTATGAATAGGTAGTTCTATGTGTAGATCTACATTTATTGCACATCTCACCTATCCAAGGAATTTGGTGTGTCAATACAAGACTTCTGTGCTTTGACCAGTCCCACTTCCCTGAATCTCTTCTCCCTAGTAATTTCACATTTCTATTCAAAGAATGTTTTTTGGGCCTCATTGCTTTCCTCTGAATTGTCTGCATTGATCCATTCATTTTGGACAGCCTTGCTCAGACCTGAGAATGCATCCCAGGAGCTTTAGTAGTGACAAGCAGAGCATGTGGATGACTGCAGCTTGCTGGCCATCCTCTGGGCTGTGCATCCTGATAGGATATTTGAGTTTTTTGGTAAGGCCACATTCACCACTCACTTTCAGTCTGTGATCTGCTGTAAAACCACACTGTTTGCTCTAGTTCTTGCTTGTTCTCCATCTAGTATTTGTGCTTTTGCTCATATTGCTTAGTGTGTTTTTTTCCTCTTAAATATCCCTCTGGCTTTTCAAACTGCTACGTGAGTTTGTTGGGATCATTTGAATTTGAACCTGCCCTCTGGTGTGCTTGCATGTTCTCTCAGCTCTGTACATTCCACAAACAGTAACATCATTATTGCTGAGAAGATTGAACAGGACTGGATCAGCACAAACCCATTAAATCCATCCTTCCACTTTGAACCATTGGCTGGTGAAGTAAGGTTTTTGCATCAGTTTGTACCCTCTCTGTAGCAGCAGCTTTATCTGGTCTAATTTATAGTGTAATTATAGACACAGAGTCACTGAATGGTTTGGTTTTGAAGACACCCTGCAGATCATCCAGTTCCAACCCCACCTGCCATGGGCAAGGACACCTTTCACTAGACCAGGTTACCCAAAGCCCCATCTTACCTGGCTTTGAACATTTCCAGGGATGGGGCATCCACAACTTCTCTGGGCAACCCGTTCCAGTGCCTCATCACCCTCAGAGTAAAGAATTTCCTTATGTTCAATCTAAACCTGTCCTTATTTTAAGGTCACGTCCCCTTGTCCTCTCACTACATGCCTTGCAAAAAGTCCCTCTCCAATTTTCTTGTAGACCTTCTTGTAGGCTGATGTCTTTGGTCATCTTGTTACAACACTTCAGAAGTCATCAGAGGTGACTACTATTGTTCTTCCATGCACACAACTTGTCACCCTGTGAGAGGAAAATGAGATAGGTTTGAAATGCCTCATCCAAATAGGCCCCCATGCTTTAAAAATATTTTCTTCCTTGACACTACTTTTCTGAAGTCATTAACTTGGACCATAGTGATTGTGCCTGTATTTCACAACATGCTCTCTGCCCAAGTGGAGACAGAGCCAGGATAAACTGTTATGATGCTTCTTGATTACATCAAAATCCCCAGAAAAAGGAAGCACCGGAGAGAGTCTTAATCTTGGTTCCTGTGCTCCCGGCCAGAGGGCTCAGTTCCTATCTGGAAAGTAAGGACATTTATGCACCTAACCTTTCATAATCCAACTGCTTTATCTCTTGTTAAATGAAATTAAAACATTCGTGTTGGGCGAGTAATTAGGGGCTTGAAAGACAGATGGATCCTTGCAGTGGTTTTGAGACCATTGTTGGCACAGGTGCCTCTTGTAAGAAGTCTCATCCCCAAGGGAGTGTGACATGGAGCATGTTTAGTTTGAATTTAATAGAAAACCCTTTCTTCCTCCCTCATCTTCTCACAAATAGTATGATTGATACTGGTGATCACATTATAGCAAATATAAAAAAGATTTTTAAATAATTTTATTAATTCTTCACTGAGAAACTGGAAACAAACCCAGCTGCAATGCATTCACCTCACCCTTCCTAATCCCTGAATGATTGCATTTCTTCTAATTTTAGTTTTAAAATTTTTCATAACATCTGAGGAAAGTATGTTTAAACATTGATTTGCTTCTTGAAAGGTAAAAAAAAGGCAAACTTTCCTTTGAAAATACTGCATGAATGCCAACACAGCTTTCCCTCTGTAGCATCTCAGGCACAATATTATTCCCAATGTTGTTGTGCCCTTTAGTCCAAATAACATTTTCTTGTGTTTCTCATCTGCAGCAGATGGCCAATATCCAACCACAACATTTTTCATTGAAATGGCGAGGATATGCTCTAATTGCCTCCCTAACAAAGACCTTGATTACATCTAAATTCCAGGATTTCTGAAGGCAATTTTTTCATGGTATCAGCCTATTTGTTTCTGAGTGATTATCCCTTCAGCACTAACCTTTCACTCCTTAGTATTCCCGAAAGCAGCAGAACATCTTTAAACCAAAATGAAAATTAGGCAAGGTAGCAAAGTCTTAAAAGGCACAGTTGAGCAAGTTAGAAACAGCACAGTGTTCAGCAGCATAATGCGTTGCTGCTTGGAAAAATGCGGTAAGCGGCGAGGACTTCTTATGAAGCACAATTGCTTTAATAACACAGCCCAGTCCCCCTCCCCAAATCTTTGCTATTTCTAGAGCTGCCCAGCCACACACTCACTGTCCAGTCAAACTGTCCCAGCAGGTGGCAAGGTTTCTGTGTAAAACACCGGCAGGTCTGAAGCTGGGCACCTGGATGTGTGGGAATTCACTTTACAGGAATACAGTTGCTCCCAAAATGAACTTCAAGGAGATGGACAAGCAAAGTCCAAAGCTATAGGAGAGCCTATATTTTCTGCTCCACTCCATGTGGGGTGCAGGGTCCACTGTTCTGCTATTCACTATTTAGCTATACATCACCAGGAAATGTTTTCTATCACAAATTGCCAAATTTTGCTCAGTCCAAGGAAACAGCTTCAGTACATGGAGTCCAGATAGGGCTTTCATTTGATTTCAGTGCTCCCCACGGGAGCACAGTGGCTGAGAGGGGCTCTTGCCATGACAGCTTGTTTCTCCTTCCCCAGCAGATGTCAGAGAGGGCAGAGGCAGGGAATGCTGCCAGACCTGCAGCAACTGGAGGATGAATACCCCATGCAGGCAATTTCCATCATCTCAGGAGATGCAGGCGAAACAGGGGTGTGACAGAGCCTTAACAAACTTACACAAAGAGTGACCAGTGGGAGAGGAATCTGAGTGTGGTATTTTAAACTCAGCCAGGACTTCATTGCCTGGGGTGGGTGCCTGATGAAGCTGATTGCTTTAAATAATGCTATTTATACACAGCATCAGACTGCCAATATTTCTAGGCTAGGCCCATACGCAAGCTAGGAAAACAGCAAGTGGATTGTTTGTCAATGTGAAAGTACATTTCAAGACACAGACATTGTACCTCAGCCTAGATGTTCATTCCAGAAGTATCTGGCCTGTATAAAAAATTTAAGAAAGAAAAAAAACTAATTTACAGTAAGACATGAAGAAGACCTTGAGATTAAAAAGTTCCTGTTCCCCCTAAATTCTCCTGGAGAGCCCCAGGACTGCTTTACAGACAGCAGCAGCCCTAAGTGCTCAGTTTCTGTGCTGATTTGTCCCACCTGCCCTATTGTTTTTGCCTTCGACACTATCAGTGCTGCTGCACTTATCCTGTTTTGGAAAGTCTCCAGCTCTCATGACATTTTTATGTGACCTTTGTATAGAGTGAAAGTGCCAAATACTAGGCTCCTAAACACATATCTGTATTTAGTTAGGAATTTAGCTATCATTATTTTAATTCCAAATCTCTGGAAAAATAAATGAAACTAAAATTTTCTTTAGAAGAGGAAGAGAGAGATGGGTTATGTCACATAAATGGAGATGACAGTAAATAAATAAGTGAAGAGTAGGTGAGCAGTCCTTTGTTTTTATTCTGTCACTGTTTCCAGATCTGGAAAAACTGTAGTTTGTACTGAAGTAAACATTTATTTCATTTGCCTAAGGAAATCAAAAGTTGAAAACTAATATTCTGTTGGAGAGGAGATTTTGCATTTAACTTAAGAAGAATTTACAGGTTGCATCAGGAAAAGCCAAGGAAACACAGAGTTTGTTTGCAGCAATATCTTCTCCTTTGCCTGTGGCTCAGGGGTGGGAGGTGAACTCTGCCTAAAAGGCTCTGGACAAGTTCCAGCTTCCAAGAGCCAGGCTGGGGTGAGTGGATCCAGCAGCTTCACTGGGACTGTGTGATACTGCAAGGGAAGGGAATGATGAAACTGCAGAGCAGAAATCCAGATCCACAAGCACATTTCAGGCAGATTCTGAGCTGTAAGAAATGTCTCTGCCTCTGTTAAGACACTAGGGGAATAATCTGGAGGGCTGTGTATAATGAGAGTTCACACTGTATGACTGTTCTTATGGAAGCCTGGTAAAATATCTTTGCTCATAGTACGTGATTACATTCTGTTTGCAAAAGATGATACATGAGGCATCATTCTACCGCCGTTCCTTGTAACAATCACTGAGGACTTGGAGTCACAGAATCTCTGACACTCATAGGGGTGAGTTTTAATGGTAAGGTTAAAGATGGGGCATCTGTCCCTTCATCAAGGTTAGAGACCAGGATAAATTTTTCCTTAAAACTGCTGTCCATAAATCCCACGGCTTTCTCTCACTGCTCATACTTTCTAGGATTCGTCTTGTTTGCCTTCTGGCAGCTGCCTGCAGTTAGACTGCATCTACATAAAAATGTATCCAAAGCTGGGCCCAGATTCTGGCTTTTCCAGTGGTGGGTAGAGAAGAAAGGTGACCTTTATATCTTTCATTTGCATGTGATATCCATCTCTTCACTCTCTGCTTGGCTAAACCAGTTCAGATTCTGACGTTCAGGATCTGTCTTAACCTTGAGAACTTGTGCTCTTGCCTGCAAAACCAGTAGGCAAAGGTTCATATCAGCTCTGCTGTTCTTAATGAGCCAAGATAAACACATGAGCCTCTCACAGTTGCTTTAACCCCACCGAGGAGGCGAAGCTCTGGGTGATGGCATGGAGGCAATGACACAGGGTGAAATGTGTTCAGAGGGAATGTGGCAGTGATACTGACCACTGCCCAGTGGAGGCAAATATTCGTAACTTGCCACAGTGCTTTTTTGGTTAAATAGATTTCCAGAAGTTTAGGTTTGCTTTTTCTGTTTTTTTTCCTTAGATAAAAGCAGAGTAAAAGAAGTGGAAGGAATGAATGCTAGCTACTCAGTTAGGCTTGTCAGCAAACTCTACCCAATGCAACTCCTCTGTGTGCTTAATGTTGAGCGTACACTTAAATACTCTGCTGGAAGCAGGCTTGATTACTGAGCACTTTTAAAATGAAGCCCTCTAGCCTTAAGGCTTCTGGAGTTCATTCACACCTGTTCCACACTTTGTTTCACGGGTATATCTGCCCTTTTGGCAGACAAATATGGAATATATTCCAATTTTTCCCTCCAGTATCTGTTTTCTTCCAAATAAATGCCAGTATATAAATCCTGGTAGTAAAAGAATTATAAGCTTTTTGGGTGAGTATGAAACAATGATGTGCTAAGACTATAAGGCTACAATGACATGTCATACTGAAAGTCAAAAATTCTGGTGGTAAAGATAATTTTTCCTATAGGAGCTATTCAGCAATAAAATCTTTTGTGGGAAAAGAATATTGAGTCCAGGATATTTTTTTTTTTTTTAACATATCAGAGAAGCAGTGTTAGCCCTCTCTCAGATATAGATTACTTGTGTTTCACCGTTTTACTCAGAAATAGACTGACCTTTTGTACAGACACTATCAACAGAAAAGATAGCACCGGTCAAAAAGTAAATCATTCATGCGGAGCCAAACACTGTTTTCTGTGTTGAGAAGCTTTTATTGGATCACCACAATATTTTGGATTAGTTACACTATGGCTCTGAAATACCAATTATGGTGTAGTCATTTTCCCAATAAAAGGAAATAAAATTAAGAAGCACAGTGCATGAGGCTTTGGTCACTGAACTGAGCCGAGGTTTTAGAGCCAGTTCTGATCCGGTGCAGAGACGAAACTTCTTCACACTCTTTCATAAACTCTAGTGCAGACAACCCCTTTCATGGCATATTCCTAAGGCATAAAGGAAAATGTTAATATAAACCTTTTGCTGACAGCAGTTGTGTCTGCTGCAGTAACTTCTGAAGTCAATGAAAATCCAGATGTCATGTTTTTAGAACAAACAGCAAGACTATTTTTATATTGCAAATAGAGTTGTTTCTATTTTAACAGTTTTAACTTCATTAAGTGGCATTTAATGACAAAAAGATTGCAAAATTAGGCTCAGCTTCCACAAACAAATTTACTTTCTTTGGTATTATTGCTGGCTTGTCAGAAATGTTAGCCTCACCTAGTTTTTACATCATGGCCCACCAACGCTTTCAAATTTTCAAAGTAGTAAGGGTTTTTTGTGTAGAAGCAGAGGTAGCCTGGATATTTCAAAGGTCAGGCTAAAAATCTTTGCTCCTCTGAGTCACAAAATATTTCTCTTGACCCTCTCACCCCAGTTGCCTTCAGTGACTGCTGTTGACTCACAGTCACAGGATGCATGCGACAAAGGCAACAGGATGTTAAAAAAATGCTTCCTTGGTCTGCAAAAGAGGAGGAGTCCTCCACAACCCTCTCTGAGGCAAGGGGCAGGCAGCAGGACACTGACAGAAGAGGCACTTTACCTCTCTGCTTTATGAAGAGGGTTTAATAATTAGAAAATTTTACACAGAAATGCAGTCATGAGGAGATGCAAAACCAAATCAACCTTCCTACATAAAGGGAGATTTCAAGACAGCTGGAGATGGACTTTTTACAGGGCTGTGTAGTGGCAGGACAAGGGGGAATGGCTTTAAACTGAGAGAGGGGAGGTTTAGGAAGAAATTCTTTACCATGAGGGTAATGAGGCACTGGGACAGGTTACCCAGAGAAGTGGATGCCCCAACCCTGGAAATCAAGATCAGACTGGGTGGGGCTTTGGGTAACCTGGTCTAGTGGAAGGTGTCCTCGCTCATGACAGTGGGTTGGAACTAGATGATCTCTAAGGTTCCTTTCAACCCAAACCATTCTATGATTCTATGTAAGAGAACTTATAACAAAAGACAGTCAGCTAACATGTAAAAATGTAATGCTGCTGACTTCAAACAAGTTGTGAAAATTAGTTTGACTCCAATATTTAAAAAATTTAATGAACAAAGTGAAATCTTAATTTTGATAGTGACCCTTACAACTAGGGTCCCTAAAATGTTTTATCTCCCTGGCATGGCCAAGGTAGTGAAAAGGAACGAGCTGTTTCGGGGACAGCAGTACCCTGATTGTAAATTTTTTTTTCCATTTCACAGGTTTATGTTCTTTTTAAACCTCATTGCTTTTAAGAACATTAATGTTGAGAGCAGTAAGTATGATGTTAACTTATGGCAGCTCTGCCAATATAGTCACTTTAAAGTTGCTGTATGCAGCAACATTTATTTCTTTCCAGCTGTTTTCTAAGCTTGGTTCCATTTTTCTCTCCTTTAATTTGTTTCATTATTCAAAGAGTAAGCTAAAATTGATAGTCTAGTCTGTCTAGTTTAGACAGAAACGTACTGAAGGATATATCGTTCTGACCTTTAGCAGTGTACAAGGAAAGTGAACTTACCACCACCATCTTCCCATCAACAAGTCTTCTCTTTATCGTGGTCTCTTTGCCATTCCACTTCTGCACATGCACCAATGACCCTTTCTCCAAGGTGACAACACTCTGCAAATCCCAAGAGAAGAGTTTCAGACTGCAAGCTGAGCTTTGCAGTTTAGAGCAGCAATTCACCTTGTGTTCAGCAAGACATGCACTTGGGCATAATGGCAAGCTCAGTAACATGATATTCAGCACTGTACTGTGTCTTCTTTCAGTGCTTTATTTCAATATTTTGGAAGACTCAAGGTGCATTAAGGGATGTTGTGGTGTGAAGCTATATTCTGTCCCTCAGGTGTGCCAACTTCTTCCTTCCCCTCCCCCTGCCTCCTTGCCTTCTTCCTAACTGCTGTCTGTCAAGTTCCACATACCAGCAAGGGCGTCGTGTGATTGGCAGAAGTTCAAAAGATTTACAGGCCAATGACCCCAGGTCTGAGAAGTTCTGCTTCTCAGACCTGGGGTCATTGGCCTGTCCAGGTGCCATTGTCCCCTGAGACCCTCCCCCTCCCACCTGGTTGGTGGCTCACCTATCCTCTCCCTCCCCCCTCCCTGTGGGCTTAAAAGGCACTGAAACCATGTGGTCTGTATTCTGTTGGAGCTGTTACTGAGATTTAGAGCTCTGTCACCCTGGAATAAACTCTGGATTTAACCCTCCGGAGGAATCCGCTCTCTTTCTCTTCACCATCGCCTGAACTTTTTCCACTAGAGGTAAACTGAGTTTCTACCATGCATGGACTCATTCTGAGTGCCTAACTGCAACTTCCAGCCAGCCAAAGGTGTCTCTGAGGTGAAACATCCCAGCTGATACCTTTGGTCCAGCACTAGGGCCGGACGAGCCCAGGCGCGTTCCACTCAGCAATATTGGGATTTTATTCCAATAAAGGGAGAAGGTAAAATTTTCCCTGGTGCTCTTCTACGAGATGTTCAGACTACTCAGAGATTATCAGCCCTCTTACCTTGACTTTCCGGTCATCTGCTGTTGTTTCATCAAACTGCTGGCCCAGTTTGAAGGAGATGGTTGTATTTTTGAAGGTGCTTTCAGTTCTGATGGTCACTATGTCCCCTTTCATACTGATTATCACATCAGGCCTTGCCAGGCCACCTAGTTTCCGGGCAGCTAAGCCCACTCCTGGAAATCAGAAACAAAAAAAAAAATCATTACATGCTAGAAGCAAGAAACTCAGTATCCTCTCATGATTCTTCAGTGGAAGAATAAGGAAGAGTTTCTTCTTGAGTACTTTAATGCCTGATTTAGGTGAAACACTCATTCTTTAGATGAGACACTACTGAGGCAGAGGTAGGAATGGAAACCTCAGCATTCAGGGGCTGAGGCAGCCCCAGCTGATAAGAGTGCACCTTCAGCAAGAAGTAAAGATATACACAATTATAGAGCTGTGCACATTTAGCTAAGAACAAACATGGTTGGTTACAAATCTGCATTAATTTAATGTAGATAGAATAAGTAGAAAAATTAAGAAGAAGAGTCTGGTTCTCGTAAAAATTTGTAAAAATCTTTTAAAAAAATCCTTGACAAATCTGAGAATTTGTACCTTTGTTAATAGCTGCAAGGAAGAAACTGGACACTGAATTGCCAAATGCTGGTGCTTGTTCATTAAAACATACTGAAGACTGGGTAATTCCTAAGTTGTTATTAACACCCTTTAAGGATCCTTGCATCTAAACCTCGGTGAAAAGTACAAGTATGAAATATAAAAAATGTTGAGGTATAAGGGCTAAGAGCTGGAAAGAGCTTCCAGGAAAATCCCATGCCAAAAGCCTTTTGTATTGCCTAATCCTCTCCAGTCCAGTTCATTGTCTACAGGCTGTGAGGCTTGGGGCAAGTAGGAATGAAGCCACTGGTGATGTATCACTGCTTCATAAGAGCAGAAAAGGGATAGCTGCAGTTAGTGCCTCTGTTAATGCTATGCCATATTCAGATGGAAAGATCTGTAAAAAAAGGGTATAAAGTTATCTACAAAGTATAAAATTACTTGCAATAATTATTCCATTCTAAGCAATTCTGTTCAGATGTTCAGAAAAATATCTGCAGCTGAACTTTCCTCCTACGTTCACCCTGGCTAATTAATTAACTGCAATTCTTTTGTTATTCAGGCTAACATTTCAAATAAAGGGAATCAGTGAATCATTTATAGAGCAAAAGCAATGCAGTAACTGACTGCCTGTGCACTTGGCATACAGGAATGAAGACAGCATTAAAATGAAAAACAATGCTTAATTTGTTACGTTCCTGGCATTCTTCAGTAACAGATAGATTCATTCACAGTATTTAGATGTCTGAAACTACAGTGTCATGAGACATCAGCTCCATTATTTATTGTGAATTATCATAAGTCACAAGTTTAATAGTGCAATCAAGAGGAAACAAAATATCTGTATCTCCATAGATTACTCTCATGACAGAAAAACATTTTAGATTGATTCATATCAGTTAGACAGAAGTAAATTTATAATAGTAATTCATCACCTACCTTTTTCAATTTAGATGCTAAAGAAAAGAAATTAAATTATGCTACAAGAGTGCTTTTTTTTTGGCAAGAAAGAAGGCACCATCCGTAAGCAGAGCCTTCCCAAATGAAACTTACTAACAAAAAACAAACAAACCCAGAACATTTCTCACCCAATTCTTTCATATAATCATCAAAATTTTCACTGGAGATGAGTTTCCAGGTTCCCACAAATCGATTGCACATCGTTCAGGCTTTGTGAGGCGCTGGTCCTGCAGAGAGAGGCAGTGGCCACAACAGCTCTTGGTGGCAGTCAGAGATTTGTGCCCAAGTGAGATTTAGTGGTCTGCCTTTAAAGAGGTCTGGTGCCTGTGGCAGTGGGGGCTGGCCAATAGGGGAGGCAGCACCAGGGCGAGACAATGTGCACCTTGTCCAGGGCAGCCGTGCCAGCAGCAAGGCTCTGGGTGACGCTGCCTTGGCTTCCTTCACTGAGCACACCAGGACACGAGGGGCGGGTGGGGATGGGGATGGGATGGGGATGGGGATGGGGATGGGGATGGGGATGGGGATGGGGATGGGGATGGGGATGGGGATGGGATGGGATGGGATGGGGATGGGATGGGGATGGGGATGGGGATGGGGATGGGGATGGGGATGGGGATGGGGATGGGGATGGGGATGGGATGGGATGGGGATGGGATGGGGATGGGGATGGGGATGGGGATGGGATGGGGATGGGGATGGGATGGGATGGGGATGGGGATGGGGATGGGGATGGGGATGGGGATGGGATGGGATGGGGATGGGGATGGGATGGGGATGGGGATGGGATGGGATGGGGATGGGATGGGGATGGGGATGGGGATGGGGATGGGGATGGGGATGGGATGGGATGGGGATGGGATGGGGATGGGGATGGGGATGGGGATGGGATGGGGATGGGGATGGGATGGGATGGGGATGGGGATGGGGATGGGGATGGGGATGGGGATGGGATGGGATGGGGATGGGGATGGGATGGGGATGGGGATGGGGATGGGGATGGGGATGGGGATGGGGATGGGGATGGGATGGGATGGGATGGGGATGGGGATGGAGGTGGGATGGGGGTGGGGATGGGGGTGGGGATGGGGATGGGGATGGGGGTGGGGATGGGGATGGGGATGGGATGGGGATGGGGATGGGGATGGGGATGGGGATGGGGATAGGGATGGGGATGGGGATGGGGATGGGATGGGATGGGGATGGGGATGGAATGGGGATGGGGATGGGGATGGGGATGGGGATGGGGATGGGATGGGATGGGGATGGGGATGGGATGGGGATGGGGATGGGGATGGGGATGGGGATGGGGATGGGATGGGATGGGGATGGGGATGGAGGTGGGATGGGGATGGGGATGGGGATGGGGATGGGGATGGGGATGGGATGGGGATGGGGATGGGGATGGGGATGGGATGGGGATGGGGATGGGGATGGGGATGGGGATGGGGATGGGGATGGGGATGGGATGGGATGGGGATGGGGATGGGGATGGTGATGGCAATGGGGATGGGGGTGGGATAGGGATAGGATGGGGATAGGATGGGGGTGGGGATGGGGATGGGGGTGGGATGGGGATAGGGGTGGGGATGGGGGTGGCAATGGGGGTGGCAATGGGGATAGGATGGGGATGGGGGTGGGATGGGGATGGGATAGGGGTGGGGATGGGATGGGATGGGATGGGATGGGATGGGATGGGATGGGATGGGATGGGATGGGATGGGATGGGATGGGATGGGATGGGATGGGATGGGATGGGATGGGATGGTACCACTGCACCTGCAGAGTGGTCAGGGCATGCTGCAGTGGGGTGTAAGTAACACAGAGACAAGTAAAGGAGCACTGCCTCCCTACAAAACCCAGCTCCCACTGTCCTCCCAATGCTATTGTCCTGCTGTCACCATATAGATCAGAAATCTATAACAACTATCTCATCCACCTGCCTGACCAACCCAGGGCTGACCAAAAGTTAAAGCATGTTGTTAAGTCATTGTCCAAATGCCTTTTAAACACTGACAGGCCTGGGTCTTTGACCACCTCTCTAGGAAGTCTGTTTCAGTGTATGACCAGTCTCTCACTAAAGAAGTGCTTCCTAATGACAAATCTGAACCTCCCTTCACTCAGCTTTGAACCATTCCCATACATCCTATCCTTGGATACCAGGCAGAAGAGATCAGCACCTTCCCCTCCACTTCCCCTCCTCAGGAGTCTGCAGGGTGTTACCTCTATTGTCACCTCTGAGCTAGTCAGATAAATCAAAGCCATGTGAATTATGTGAAGGAGCAGTCAAGAAGATGTACAAAGTGGTTTGTTGTTTTTTTTTTTTTTTTGCTTTCACGATCCATCCTGGAAAAGGTCTGTATTTTTTATCATTTAAAGGCAGAACTGTGTTATAGTGTTCTGTTTTCTCCCTTTGCATCAGAGAAATGATCCCAAGCTGTGGGCTCTTCCTTGCACATATCCCAGACAGGATCACAAGAACAAGAAGCAGACAATACTCGCTGGCTCTCTTTTACAACCAGGCACATTTAGAAGATCAGTGCATCAGTGGAGATCAGCTCTCATGCCTGACAGGTGGGTGGCATGAAAAGAGACTGAGTCATTAAAGTACTTAGTTCAAATTCACTTGGTGAGAGGCAAGAAACTTTGCTGACTTGACAGGGGGACATAATTTGGCACATGGGTAGTTGGTCTGCCATAAGGTAAAGGGAAGATTTAAGCCAGCAGAATCATATAAGGCGTTATATTCAAATGTGTCCTACTATTGTCAGATTTCCTCAGGTTTCCCTGCTTCCATGAAGAAGTGCCACAACCTCCTTGGGTCCACGTACTTTTCATACTAGGGAGCCCTGAACTGGACCCAGCATTCCAGCTGTGGCCTGCTGAGTGCAGAATAGAAGGGAAGGATAATCTCCTTCAACCTCACACACTCCATGCAGCCCAGGACGTCGCTCACCCTTTGCTGCCCATGCATGTTCCTGCTTCATATTCAGCTTGGTGTACACCAGGACCACCAGAATATTTTCTGCCAAGCCAAAATTGAAAGATTGAGCGATTAGAGTTTTCAGCATTTAAAACTGATTTTTTTTTTTGTTTTGGTTTTTTTTTTTTAAAGTCCACATTTAGAACTATTGTCTAATGGTTAGTAAAAAGCAGACATAAAGAAATCATAAACCATGTGTGTATGTGACAGGAAGGAATTGAAAGCTAAAGACACCTCAACTATTTAGTGCAAGACCACATCAGATGTAATTCTGACATTCTTCTTCCTAAACCATCTTCCTGCAGAAAATTATTGCTTGGTACATATCTTGGAAAGATTAGAGACTTCTTTCCAGCTTGCGTGAGCAATTGTTACCTGTTTGTCTTTTTTGTATGACTGTAATTTCTGGATTATGGCAATCTATAAAGGCTCTTCAGATCTACATTGTAAGGACAGAGATACTGGGGTTATAGGTTGTGGGACCAAATTTCTTGTGTTTAGAGTTGAAAGAATGAGATGGAAATGGTGTTGTGACAAAGAAGGTGAGGTCTAGGTCCTGACTTGAAAGCTGTCATAAGGAAGAAGGGGAGCACACTGGAACAGGTAAATAATAGAGTCTGAGGAGTGAAATTGTTGTAGTCTGTGGTTTATATGGTGGTTGTGGGAAATAAGAAGGTCTTCAGTCACATGTTTTGGTGGCATATGCCAAATATTTTTAAACTCTTCAATAATAACATCAGCAGAGGAAGCTGAAAAAAGCTTTCCTTGCTGCACAAGTCTAATGACAGTTCAGTGTGGAGAGAAAAAGTCTGGGGTGAATAAAAATATAATCATGGCAAAGTGTAGTTGCATCCTAACTCTCATAAATTGTATAATCATGGCAAAGAACTCTTTCTCCCCCACAGTAGGAAGCAGGTGCTGTATCTGTAAGAAATAAGTAAATGTCAGTCTTTGAAGGTGTTGTCCACACAAAACTCTTCTAAAGCAGAGATGAATAATATCACATTTTCTATAAAGAATAGCTAGGTCTTTTATCCCATCTCTGAAAATGAGAAAACTATTTCTAAATGAAACTATCCATTATTGCTCAAGAAATAATATGAAAATATGCTACCGTTGCTCCTCAGGCATTCTTTGTTCTTTTATTTAATTGTCTTATCCACATAAATACACTTTAACAAGACAAGGCTGGTGCCTTTGGGAAATAAAAGATGATTGGGATGCTGTAAAATTAGGCCCAAAGAAATTCAAGACGAGCAAATTAGTCAGAATAGAACAGCTACACTGTAGTACCAGTAACCTTAAGAACAAAAGTAACAGAGAATTATTTATTCAGACAAAACCCAGTCTTAAGCAGTCTCAAACAATGTTGACATTGCTACCATCTATCTCTTTGTCACTAAGAAAAAACAGTACTTTCATTTAAAGGACTTGCAGTTTAGAAAGAACAAGAGCAGGGAATTATATCTCAATAGAATTAATTGTGGAAACCAATCTTTTCTTGGAATTTAAAGGGGAAAAAAGCATCAAGGATTGTGAGTACATATGATAAGGGAGGGCCTTGATTCCCTTGTTTTGCTTATGGTTCATCTAAAACAGGATTTTAAACACTGAACTTAGAGATTGTGAAGAAACGCAAGAGATAAAGGTAAAACTTGATAGAAATAGAGAACTAAGAATTCAGAGATTATTTAAAGATACCATTTAAAGAAATACAGAAAGTAAACTTATGTGAGTTTCTTTAGGGAACTATGATCTAGGCAAATTCAAGGCCCAAAAGTCTGAATATATTCCCAGAGGAGCAATGAAGAGAACAGAAATAGAAGGGGCGAACAGAGGTCAAAGAGGGGCTTGCTGTGAGGACAACAAGGATGTTTTAGCATTGACTCTATGAAACTAAAGGATCAGCCCTGAACATGGGGCCAGCAGCCTCCCTTTTCCCTGTAGCTACATTGGAGGGTGCAAATAGCTTTTTGTCCCTTAGCTGGAGCATCCTACAAAGCCAGACTGGGACAGCTGGGCTGGGGGAACAAGTCCAGACTGCATTGCACATACTGGGCTTGACTGGCCAGGACACCAAAGTCCTTCAAGTTCTTCCCAATGGAAATAAATAGTTAAAAGAAAACGAGAAAAACAACTGATAGATCAATGATGAGAATAAACCTTTCCTCATCTTTCTGTTGAATTGCCAATAATCTGTGGGTGTGAGTCACCTTTCCCTTTGGCTGTCCAAGAAACCTGTAAAGGAGTAGTGAGTGAATGTGGTGTGGGGCAGAGATCTCCTTGCAGCATTCAAGGTGCCTGCTGTGATCAATGTGCTGCCCAAATGTGGGTTTGTATGGGTTTAGTAAGATCCTTCTGTGGCAGAAAGGAATGCTCTGGGGTGGTTACTGAATTTTGGACAATAGTTGAGCATGACAGAAGGGAGAGGCAGACCTGTGCTGCTCTGCAGGTAAGTACAGGACACTGATCTGACTTGAGTCCTTAGAAATGTGTGCTCCCACTTCCGTCTGGGTCTGAGAGCACACACCTTTTCTTGGCAGAGAGGAATCACCTCCGTTTATTCAAGGAGTCACTAGACTGCTGCTGTTTTCAGACAATAAATTTTGTCCTTCTTCAGAGACTAAATTCCAAACATGTTCATATTCTAAGAAAAGCATCAGTAGTGCTTCCTTATGTTGCTATGCCTGTTCAGATTTACAGACAGAATGTCACTGAATTGAAATTTCCAAAAATAGAAGTTTTAGGTGTCTTGATTAATTCACTAAGTTCAAAGTCATTCACCAGGTACCAAAATAAGTGGTGATGCTTTTAGAAGAGATTACCTTTTGCTGAAATATTAGGCTGTGAATGTTACAATTATAACTGCTGGCTGCTTTCAGAATGTAAGATTTCTGGAAAATAAAATCTGCTCTATGAATATCGAAATATTGGAACTTTTACCTCTGACAGAGTATTTCCAAATCTGTGGATGATAGAATACTATGGGCTGATATTTAATGTCTGTATGTAGTTTATTTAAGCCAATGTTTCTGCTTCTTACAACCATCCCTCTCATGTAGATTTTCTACCTCTAAAGTGTAGTTGTATCCTAACTCTCATAAATAATTTTGGTATTGTTAAGTAGATTTAGTAGTATATAGATGGGGTACTCTGAAGCATTCTTCTATCCCATATGCAGCTGCTGTTCTCTAAATTGGTGAGATTTCACAAGCAATGAAGCCAAGGTTAAAACACAGGAGTTGTTTGTTCATGGTTATTTAAACATTTTCTGATAGTCTTTGGCATCGCTTTTAAATTACTCCTCAGCTCATGTACAATGTAAAAGTCCTTCCATTTCCCTATCCTGTTGTATAAATAGTGCAAAAACTTGGAAACAAACTGAGTAATTCAGTGGAAAGTTCAAGTGCATGAGAGGTCTCTGCTGCTAGCAGAGTGTGCTCAGCACCATCACCTCTGGCAGCTGACTTTGGGAATGTCAGGAATATGTGGAATTTGGTTCAGAGATCTTAATCACTCCAGATCACTCTAGATCAGAGACCCAAATCACTCATTTCCCCTTTTAGTGGTTAAGGCACACATTTTTACACTTACTGTCCAGGTTTTCTCTACAAACCTCAATTTATTTTTTGTCCTCAATTTAAGCCCTCTCAGGGGTAGAAATCATGGCTTCGGTAGATGCAAAGTTTTGAAACAGGAGACCAGACCCATGGGCAGTAGAGGATGGCAGTTCAGAAATAAGCAGAGTTGGAAAACGTGGGGTACCAAAGGGTTTTGCACCTGGAAAGGCTCATGTTCCCACGACTGATCAAACCTAATGAGCTAGCAGAAAATGCATGTAGGTAATAAAGGAGGTGGTAGCACCAACAAAGTTGTACAGACTTTTAGTCAACCTCAGTGTTTTTAAAGCTATGATTATTAATTCCAGGCTTTTACCCTATCTAGGTCAAAATGAGATAGTCAAGACAGGCACATTGACAAAATGATCACAGGTGAAAGCTCTAACTGCTATAATTTCACACTTGAGGTGAAAAAAGGGTAAGATCAAGCTGCTTCAAATAGCCTCCAGGTTTAAAATTGTCTGCATTTGTGCACAGAGGAAGGGCCTGGTACCCTGCTCATGTTTGGAAGCCAAAACTGGGCATCCAGAGATCATCCTCCTCCCTGTGCCAGGAACAACCACTTCTGCTGGATGCTGAGAAGAGCAGCCCCATTCCCTGACTCCTTGCAGGGGGTAGCCCACACACAGCACGCCCCAGATGAGTGTTCAGGTGTCCATCTGTCACAAGTGCCACTCCCTGGACTGGCTCTGATGCTCTTTTCTCAGGGATATCAGTGACATGGCTGAGAGTGGCAGTGGCCCTCACATGGTGCTTTCCTGCCCAGCACCCCTTCCCACTCTGCATGGCCCCCAGGCCCCTCCCTGACAAACTGCAGCATGAGAACACATTGTAGAAAGCAGAACATTTTATTGAATAGGCACAACAAATTAGACTAAATGCGTGTAACTGCTTCGGGATATATCTGAAAAAAGTACAGTTCTCTTGAAAACAGATTTGTGGGGCTTTTCTCCTTTGGTTAAGTTGTTTTACTCCAGCTTTAAGCATTAGTCCTGTGTGAAGGTGTGTTCTTCATGCTTTTTCATAAGTTCTTTTGCAGGAAACGTTATTCATGGTGCATTCCTGGAAATAAAAGATAGTTCAATAAGCTTTTAACTCTAACTAAATGTTTGTTAGTCAGAAGGTAGAGAATTACTTATCTATTGGGAACCAGTTTAAGAAAAAAGTTGCATTTCTCTGCCTCTAAAGGCAATTGCTAAAAGAGTGGAACTCAGTTTTGAGAGCTTCAGCAACATAAGACTGAAAAACAAGCACAGGAGTGAAAGAATTTTCAAGAACTGCTCTACTGGCCCCTGGGAGATTTCTAATCTTTTCTTAAAAACCTCTAAAGAAGGCTCCTAGGACTTCTGTGGAGGCTGACTGGATCCAGGAGCTAGGCATTAACATTTTTTTCCTTCACCTTTTGCAGCTGTGGTTGTCTTCACACACGTGAGCACAACACATGAACACACAGAGAGCTTTCAGACTTGCAGCTGCTAGTGTCAGCCTCTGCATGTTAGGCTCTGTCCTCATCTATGTTTCAGTGAGATCAAACTCTGTTTTGTTCACTCTTTCTTAATGAAGTTGTTATTAAAAACGATTTCTATTTCTTCTCCTCTGGTCTCTATCCAAAGGAATTTAAATATTGAATTTATGGATATATTATTTTTCCTTAGGGGAGGGCAGAACTGTTCAGGAATTTTGTGTATGTGTATTGTTTTGTAGCATGTAGGAATCTCAGCTGCCTTTTATGAACATAGATTTAGTCCTGTCCCAGATTCTTCAAAGTGTGTTTTCTAAAACTGTAGAGCAGAGCTGGGGAGCCCCACACTGTACGTGGGCCTTACTGGCACCAAGTCAAGCACAATAGCTTCTGACCAACAGAGCTTGGGCACATGTTTCCTTGCACTAACATCATATTATTAACACAGTTGTTGGTGATGCATAGCAGGATTCCCACAGAAGGCTCTAAGCCTCTGCTGAAGATGAACAGGAGTACTCTGCTTTAGCATAGAGTGGACTTGTTTAACGTGGGCTTTGCTAATGCTTCCTCTATACTGTCCAAGACTTAGAGATTCTGCACAAGTTTCCCTCATAGGGTTGTTGGGTTTTTCTTCCTACACTTTCCCAACCATGACTTGCTATGGAGAACAGGCACCTTCTTGCCATTCCGTAAGTTTAGCAGCTTTTCAGTTTCAAGCTATGCTCTAGACTCAATCAGAGAGACTTCTCACCAAGTGCACAGAGCCCTTGCAGATGCTTTCCCTCCCTGTCTTTGAATCCAAAGTCATACATCAGCCAAACATGAATTCTGCACACTGAATTCAGTGATTAAGTAACAAAAATTAACTTACCACCACCAGGTTCCCATCCACCACTTTTCTCTTTATGATAGTCTCTTTTCCATCCCACTTCTGCACCTGGTTCAGCACACCATTCTCTAGGGTTATGACATTCTACCAAAGCAAAAAAACAAATTGTGGCTGTTTCATCACGGTGCTCTGGTCTCAGGAGAAGACTCCCCCAGTCCAAACAGCACAAAGCACAAAGCACCCTCAACAGTCTTACCTGTGGAGGCAGCATTTCTGCACTGGATGTCACAATCACAGCTCTGCCCTGCTGCTCCCACACCCCTTTTGAGAGACGTATTTGCAAAATGCCATTTCAGGACTCACCTTTGTTTTTCTGTCATCTGCTGTGGTCTCATCAAACTCTTCACCCAGCTTGAAAGAGACCTCTGTATTTTTGAAGGTACTTTCTGTTTTGATGGTTATCACATCACCATTGATGCTGATAGTTACATTAGGCTTGGCCACACCAGCCATCTTCCTGGTAGCAAACCCCACACCTGAAAATAAGATATTAATTTTTTATCTTTCCTCAATCTTTTTGTCTTATACGTTGAAAAAAAAAACTCCTCAGTGATTTTTCTGCTGTTACTTTCTGAGTGTTAATAATTCTATGTTACAGAAATTCTTTTGTAAAATCTCACTTGATTCTGCTATAGACCAAGCTGGGTGGGCTGTTGTAAGGAAATTCTCTGTCATTGTCAAAATAGTAAAAGTAATATTTTGAAGGCTGAGATTGTATGAATGCCAGATACTTGCACATAGACTTATTCAGAATAAGTTTTGCAGCTTGTACACCAATATGCTAATTGTATCTAAATGTAAATAAGCAGGAACATATGACAGTTTCTGAGCCACAAAAGCAACAACAAAACGAGGAAAAAACCCCAAGCTTTTTATATTTACAAGTGGGTAGATTGAATATAAGGAAATGATGAAAAAATAGCTGGCAATTGTTATGTCCTGAGTAAAATCTGGAGTAAAGATTAAGAGTGCAAGTCTCACTCATTGAAAGCTGTCAGGATAAGCCACAGTAAGTATTTTACCCCTAAACTGCAAATAACCCGCCAGCTTTTTAGCATATAGTAATTGAATCAGTGCAAGTTACCTCCTGCGTCCTCCACACTAACAGAATGTTGAAACCCTTTTAAATCCCAATTTTAATTCTAAGCTAGAAGGCTACACCTTTAGAGAAAATTGTTGGACATCATATCTTGCAAGTATCTGCATGAATCCATGCAATTGTCTTTGTTAATATTCACTGGAGGCAGCTACAGAGTTTCATTCAATATAATAGCCATGGCAATTAACTGGTGTCCTAATCCAGTAGCATTTTAAAGCTGTTTAGGTGTGCTGCTCACAGACATAAAGAAACTTGCTGCTTTCTAGCATCACACCGATTTGCGTGTCGAAGGACAAAAGTTAATTCACAGAAAATAATCTGGTGATGTGCTTTACTTCCACTTATAAAACTACTAATAAGGCATGCACAGACTTGACTTACCTGAAATTATTCCCATCAATTAAAGTTTTTCTGCTTTTTAGGATTTTAACATCACTTATTGAAACAGACCAATTCTCCAGTTTAAAACTATCTGATCAAAGTAATGGATTAAACCCCCCTTGATAAACAGCACAGCCAGAAAAAGCAAGTAAAGTTCAAAATTGGCATTCCTTCCCTGCTCCAGATACAAGAAGTTGAAATAGCAATTCTCACCCAGTTCTTTCATATAGTCCTCAAAGTTTTCACTGGAAAGGAGCTTCCAGGTGCCCACAAAATGGTCGCACATCTTGCCAGGCTAGAAAGATGCCTTCCACAGGTTCAAACAGAATGCAGGGCTGGAGAATATAATGAGCTCCAGGGGAAGAGCACTTATCTTTAAAAAGGAGCCGTGGCCACATGATGCTCTGGGATGACCAATGAAGAGTGAGTCCCACTGACCAGTGTTTTTCTTCTTCCCCTACCCCTCCTCTGCCAGTGGGTCATAGTGCTATTATTCATATGCCCTTACTAGCACAAAGATCACTGACTTGTTTTTATTTAATTATTTTTGTTGTTGAAGAACACTCTACCTTAAAGGCAAATAATTAAATCAAATTACCCCTCAGAATAAAAAAGGAGGCTCAAGCTCAACCCTCAAAAATAATGTTCTCACCCCTACTCTTTCATTTCAGTCCACTATATCAAATGGACACAGCTCAGTTCCTAGACTTTCAGATCCAAAAGGCTCATTGGGATCATTTAGCTTGCTTTCAGCACCCCTGCGATCAGAAATTTCCTCTAGAGAAACACAGAACTACAGGAAGAAGTGGATTTGGAGCACAAAGAGAGAATGCTGGGGTTATAGAAGGTTAAGGCAATAAAATTGCTTCCTTGATTGGGATCTGCTTGTCCTTGCACCACCTGAATCAATTTAACAATATGTCTGTAATATGCTTTTATGTAATGGAGATGGGATATGGAGTTCTTTGAGAAGAAAAATAACAAAACAGAGGATTTCTGCCCTTTTTACTCCCTTGTTTTCAGACAAACTATGCACTAATGACAAGCATTTTGAGTAGTTATGGCATAAAGCTAGGCTCTAGTATTGACTTACCAAAAGTCCCTGGACACTTCATTTCTTTTCTGCTTGTGCTGTTCAGGCATTAATTTGTTTGAGGCAAGTTGTGCACAGGCCTGACATAATGGGTCCATCTTGACTGATCCTCTAAGCCCTGCCATACTTCAGTTCACAGAAAAACTATCAGAAAGCAGTCAAGCAAGTCCTTAGACCTTCCTTTATCTGTAATGTGCTATTCCAATGGCAAAAAACAGCAAACAAGTGCATAGTCCAGCCCCTGAAATTCTCTTTAAGTGGATTTCCAGGAATTGCTCTGCTGGTTGCTAGGCATCAATATTGTGGAGCACATATTTTTCTACTTTTTGTCTTTGTAAATAACAGTGCTATAGAAGAGTTATTTATATAGGATTGCAAGATCATAGGGGTATGTATTTGTAAGGGAAGGGAAGTGAGGAGGTCTCCAGTGCATCCTTCCACTCAGGCAGGGTCACCTCTGAGCCCACATCAGGCTGCTTAGAGCTGTGCCCTTTTGTGGATCAGAAAACTCTGAGGATGGAGCCAGCACAGTTCCCTCGGGCAACACACCCCCCTGCCCAGCTGTCCCAAGGGGGAAAGGGTCTCCTTATCTTCTCTCTGAACCTCTCTACCTTCAGCTTTTATTCACAGTTTCTCATCCCCCCACCATTCACCGCCTGGTTCCAGCTCCTTGGTCACAGGTGTTGAGGGCTGTTTGTAAGCCCTCCCAAAGCTTAGCCAGGGTGAGCCACTTCAGTCTCACAGCCTCTTCTCAGAGGACAAGTGTTCCAGACCCCTTAGGATCCTCTGGCTCCTCTGCTGAACTCCCCTCAAAACTGGGTGCTGGACTCTGGATCCACCCTAGTGACTGCTGAGATGAGGGGCATACCCACTTCCATCAATCCTGGCAGCACAGGATGCTTTTGACCTTTCTGCTGCCAGGTCTCAGCTCACTTCCCACCAGGACCCTGAGGGCTTTTTCTGCAGGGCTTCTCCCTTGGCAGTGTGCCCAGCCTGGATTGCTCTGAGAGCTGAGCATGCTTGTACATGTATAATTAGTTACCCCACTGTCCCTTTAAGATGTCAGTCTGTGGGGACTAGAATATCTAATCTTAGATTTGGCCTATTCTTTTAATATTTTTTTTTTTTTTTGCACATTCACTGACTTTGGCCTAATCTCAAAATAAATAAAACTATATTCTAATGATGAGGCAGCTGGTGCCTTCCCTGGCTGGTTTTGCAGAATGTCACATGCTCAAGTGTTCTTTAAAAGGAAATTCTGAGGTCTCTCAAGTTTGTGTCATTATCTTGAGGTATTTTTACTTCCGATTATTGGCTTGAGAAACTCTGTATTGTGTGTGAGCAGATGGTAGGAACATGAAAACTCAAATCCAGCATTTAAATAATGAGAACTGAAAGTACCAGCTGAGGGTTGTTGCAGTGGCCCAGACAGAAAGGCTGTGATGTGTCTGAAGTCAGCTCCTGTTCCTGCTTTCCTTGCCTTTTGGAAATTACTCTGTTTGCAGTTTACTACAACCAGCATTCTTCTGTTTGGAGGGGAAATAGGACCTTTATATTCAAAATTACAGTCAGAGAGGCAATTGGCCTTTGGTGTTAATAGCTGTCTGCAATGCTTGTGATACTGGAAGACTTTTTGGGGAGAGCAGAAGCACCTTTCCATGCAAATCAATTTGGAGCAGACAATGCACCTTCCCCAGGCAGTCAATTGCTTGCACTTATTCAAAGTGAATCTGAGCTATTTGTAGATATCTTGTGAATGTGATGACTCAAAAATGCAAGAGGAAAGCCAGTTTGTGGGTTGACTTGCATGTTTACTTCAACAAGCAGCTGACTGGGAGCACACTTATGGCTCTCTTTTGGAAAGTATCCTACCAATGGTATCCTTTCCCTCAGGAGAGACTTCCAGTAACAAGAGATAAACTTATGGCACTGATGTCATCTAATACAAATGCATGCAGTCTGCTGATAAATACCACAGTTTTTAATGGTCATGAAGAAATCAGTGAGGTTTCTGAGCCTGGAAGTCTAAGCAAGTGATTCATGTCACTTGCAGAAGTGTCTTGACAGCAAGAGCTGGGCAATCTGGCTAAACAGCCCCGTGGTTATTGACACCGATGTGATCTCATACCACCAAAAACAAGGGCATCCTCAAAAGTGTAGCAACCACCTTCAAAATAAGCAGAAATTTTGAAGAAACCGCAGCAGTCAAGAGGTAAACCAAGAAAAGGAAGCTGGTGAGGGTCCAGTACAGGAAATGCTGACAAAGAAAATTCATCTCTTAATCCTGGTATGAGCAGATGCAGCTCAAGTCTGCAAATAACAATGACACACTGTCTGCAATGTGGTCTTGGGGTGCTGTGACATTTGAGGATAGTTTCTGACACAGGATATGCAGAAGTGATCACAGAATTCTGTGGTTCTATGAAGTGTAACAGCAAAGCAGCAGCTGTGCAGGGGAAATCAGTAGATGGGAAGGGAGCAATGATGGGTTAAATGTTACCCTGTGACTCAGACCAAAGGTGGAGATCTACTTGAGATAAACTGTTTTTTACAAAAGTAAGCACAATAGTAACCTCCCTTTGGCTCTTTGGGGCTGGCTGGAGCAATGACGCTCTTCCACTAGAGTATGTGAGAAAGAGGATGTTTATTCCTGCAGTGAAGATCTGCCACCTAGGAGACCTTTCAATGGAGCATTGTGCTAAACCTTCCCTGCTACTTCATGTAAGGATGGAATTGTCAAAGTAAAACCACATCTTACGCTCAAATCTGAAAATATAAGTCAACAGTTATGACTGCTTATAAGGAGGCTTCTTTCCTGAGTTCCTCCTTGCCCCAGAAGGGCAACAGAGTCAAACTGGTGACTACCAATGAGCAGCAGTGTATTGTGCTTACAGACTTGTCTCCACAGTTCTGCTGCTCTGGATAAAAACCAGCATGAAAGGACATCCATGCTCAATCCCACGGCTGATGACATTGACAGTGACTTCCCTTGAACACTTCCTTTAAAGGAACCTGGCCTCTGTATGGGCTTATTACTGGCACATGTGGCAATATTCATAGTCAGAAGAAGTATGCATTCCTGGCAAAGCTATAGCAATGGAGATTTTTCCTTATGCAGGGAAGGAACTGTGGCTTTGATGCAAGCTTCTTGCTCAGGCACAATAACACCTACTGAGAAGATGGACTGTAACCAGCAGCTCATGTTAGGAAGGAGGGACCATATCACACTTTCTGGTACTGCTGCAACTTAGGCAAAGCAAAAACCTTTCTTAATGCTTGTCTGGCGAGGTACCAGACTGGGAATTTCTTCTAAGGCCCCAGGATAGCTACAAGAAAGGTGATCTAATTCTGGACCAGACAAGAAGAGGTAAAGGAATGCTATCTCTGCTCACAAAGCTGCTACTTTCATTTCTGATTAACATTTTAAACAGGTGAATTGCCTTGGACTTCTGCTTAGTCAGGAAAAGGTATAACTAAAGCTTCAGTACTCATAATGTGAGACACTGACTTTACAAAATACTGGCTTCAGTTTGCTTGAAAGTTCAAGCAGCCAATTGGTTTTCAGTGGTATTTTTCTCTCTCCGTGAAGGAGGTGAGCAGGAGTAAAACCAGGTCCTTTTTCCTGTGCCCAGTGCCCAGGACCAAGCTGATGCTCCCCCACTTGTGATTGTGGTTTCAGACTTCACTCAGAACTGAGGGTACTACTGCAAATGGTCACTTTGTTGAAGGAGTCAGATTTGCCAGCAACAGCAGATATATTCTTTCCTTGAGTGGGTATTGGCACTATTCTGCCCAGTCACACTGCTGGACATTTGGAGACCTCAGGCTGTGTGCCCCAGAACCTGCTTTTTTACTTTTCATGATTCTGGGTTATTTTATTTCCTCCTGAACTTTAGGCCAACCAGTGAGCCCCCACACCCTTAAACAGGTTTCCAATATCTGAAAGCAGGACCATGGAATTTAAAAACATTTGAAAGGTGTTTCTGTAACACTAAGCTAAGTTTGTGGTAAAGCTTTTAAGAACAGAAATGAAATCTCATAACTCAGAGGCGTAATAAGATCAACCCCCAAACAAAACTCCATTAACTTGCAATTAAAATATGTATAATTATTTTTTCTGAACTTGCTTTAAAGATGAAGAAAAAATGCAGATATATCTGGAAGGTACAGCTAACCTCTGGGCCCTTGTCTTCTCCTGAGAGACAGCTGAGATTCTGGCTTTTTTCAGCAGATGGCACAGCAATAATGTATGCTCTCAAACATCTGTAGATCATACAGGTTATGATTGCTATTCCTAAGGAAAACTTGGACTTCTCATACTCTCCTTTAACATGTACGTCACTCATTCCTGGAGCAAGGCAGCTGTTAGTGTGAATTTTGTGAATTGCAGGTTGAGAGTTAAAAGGAATATCAGAATATCAGAAAGGTAAAAAAAGGATGAGTATTTGAATATCGGGTGTGTTTGTTTTATTTCATTGAAATAAGAAGAAATGCAGGTACACTAACTCCTACAGAAGTGCAGGTGATGGGCTTCCAGAAGATAATGTGGACATTTCTGTATAAGAATATTTGAAATGTCAGAGGTCCACCTCATATATCCTGTACCCAGCAAATGCCATAGTGGGATTAGTGATATATCAAACTTCATGACTTATGAATGTTTGTATGAGAGACGATCTTAATGTGCTGCCTATCATGTAGGCATTGCAGATGCTTCATGTTTCTAACTCCCTATGGATTCCCCTGGTATAAAGAACAAGTTTAAGGTTGTTCTGGTATTCAAATCTGTCCAACTTTTTTGTATGTGTAGTACAAGTCTTGCATCTAACATCCGGGCAACTCCTCTTGAGGGTGTCTAATGAAAGTTGGCCTTTTTCTGAATCCTGCTTTGTCTTGTCCATGGACTTACCTCAGAGCACGTAAATCCGTGTTATTCTTCCCCTCTACCTCCCCCCCACCCCACAAATAAAAAGGTGCTTTTCTTTCCTTACTTTTTTATCCCTAAACATCAATCTAAATTTAGGTATCACAGCAGAGTTGCAAATAAAGAAAGTAGTGTGTTTCCCAAAGCACTTTTGGGTTTCTTCCAGCAATTTGAAGACCTGCTAGAAGACTAGACTTGCTAATGCTATTCTGAAAATCCATTTGTAGTCCTTCTCCAGATGCTCTTCCGAATTATCCCAGATCATCCAGGTGAAACTCTCTCTCAAAGGGTCCATCAGTACAAAGGAATAACACTGTTGGTTACATCTACTTTGGTACTGCCCAAGAGGAATCCATCCCAGCCCTGCCTTTTTATTGCAGCTCATGCATACCACCTGCTTTTTCATACCTGCATACAGATCCATACAGATCTGTATTTAGAAACCTTCCACTGTTTTGCTTGTTTGTTTGTTGTTAAACATATTTATCAAGCTGAACAAATAAATCTTCAAATAGGGATGAGAGAGTAGTGCATATTGGTGACATGTTCTGTCTTGTAAATTTAAGCTATTCCTATCAGTGGTTGTCCTCTTAACAGCTGCCCTCTTGTAAAGCAAGAGCACTCCCACAATTTCACTTTTTTTTTAACCCAGCAAAGGAAGAACAAAGTGTAAGAGCAATATTTCAACAAGAACAAAAATGCCCTGTACAAAACATTTAAGCTCTGCTGAACCTGCACTCTGAGTAAAATATGCATGGGTTTGGCAGCCCTGATTATGCATGTCTTCTTTCTGCATGCTGCAGTTTCTGGCTTCCTATGCTTTCAATATGACAGCTGGCTCTGAAACTTTCAGGGAACTCCTCCCTGGGTTTGCCAGAAAGCTATCTACTATTACAGATGCGTTCAGATCACATCCAAAGACCTAGTGCTCTATGTAAAGGAAAGTTTAAAAATCCAAAGATGAAATGCCCTTCAGAGTTGAAGCCTTCTGGAGAACAGCCCTCTCTCTGCAGCGTGGTGAGAGCTGGAGGGTGTGAAGGCTCTCTGGCTCTCTGGCTCTCTGCAGCAGATCTGAAATCCTCTGCAGCTGACTGCTGCCCCCGGGTGCTGCCAGCTGAGGGAGAGAGGGAGAAGGAACCAGCAGCTCCTGCCCAGCCTCTGACCTTGCCTGGGCCAGGGGCCTCTTGCAGCTGCCTTCACTGCAGCTTCACTGCTGGATTTCTTTGTCACTGCCAATCTCATTTCATCTCACCTTGTACCAGATATAATAGATTGGGAATTAAGAGGATCTCTGAGGAAAGAAATGCTAAGGTTTTCTAAAGCAATCCATCATTCCTGCCCTTCCTGCTCTGGACAGCTGTCCCGACAGGAACTAGTCAATGCTGTTTATGTTTGACAGGTGAAAACTCACATCACATCTCCAGTAAGGGAGTGTCTGTGAAATGCATTCCTTAATGTCAGGTAGTGATGCAGATCCTTGTTTAAGATGCTGTGGAGGGACTAGAAGCACAGAGCATCTTGCACAGGGAGGATGGAGTTTGCTACCGTATGTGCTGCATCCCTCCCAACACCATCATTAGCAGATGTGGGCAAGGAATGTCCCTACAGCTCCTTTGCCCAAGTACCTAACTATATCCAAGTCTTATTTTTGGTAGACAGATTCACTAAATCTGCTATCTTGAAGCCCAAAAATTACTTTAAAATGCTTTCTGCCGTCATTCTCTGATATCATTTTAGTATTGCTGACAAATTATTTAAGCTGAACATAATTGATTTTATGGTCTTATATGGCTTTAGATTGTACATATCTCTGTTCTAACAGCATTTTCTCCATTAGCTTTGTTAATGTAGCTTCTGGTAAGCCAATACTAACTTGCTGAAATTGACTGAAGTATCTGAAAATCTCTTCTGTCATTTTTAACTTAGTGCCTTATTTCTGCTTCAAACTGCTCACCCCAATTAAGGCGTGACTGTGTCCAGTCATTGGTGCAGTCCCCAAGTCTTCCATGGAGAAGAGCCCTGCCCAAGAAAGCTGATACACTGAGTGTGTTAGTGGGAGTGGGGTATGCAGGCTTGAGTTCCCTTGGCCTGACGTGGCTACTGAAGCTACATCTCCTCATACTCAGAGAGTGGAAGACAGGGAAGGTTTCAGCTGTTTTTGTTACTTAGAGTTGTTATATAGTTCTTCCTCTACCTATATAACAGCTCACAGAATCACAGATCACAGAATCATTTAGGTTGAAAGGACCTCCAAGATCATTGAGTCTAACCTTTGACTGATCTCCACTCAGAGCATAGCACTAAATGCCATGTCCAGTGGTCTCTTGAATATTTTTCCAGGGATGTTGACCCCATCACCTCCCTGGGCAGTCCATTTGAATGTTTATCAACTCTTTCTGTGAAGAAAATTTTCCTGATGTCCAAGCTGAACCTCCCCTGGTGCAAATTGAAGCTATGTCCATTTGTCCTGTCACTGGCTGCCTGGGAGAAGACACTGACTCCCACCTTGCTACATCCTCCTTTCAGGTGCTTGTGGAGAGTGATAAACTCTCCCCTGAGCCTCCTTTTCTCCAGGCTAAACACCCCCAGCTCCCTCAGCTGCTCCTCATAGGACTTGAGTTCCAGCCCCTTCCCCAGCTCCACTGCCCTTCTCTGGACATGCTCCAGCATCTCAGTGTCCTTGCTGGGAAGGTCCCAAAACTGAGCACAGTACTTGAAATGTGACCTCACCAGCACCCAATACATGGGAACAGTCACTGCCCTGACTGGGAACACTTGCTGGTACAGGCCATGGGCCTCCTTGGCTCCCAGAGCACTGCTGCTGTTGACCAGCACCCCAAGGTCCTTTTCCACTGGACTGCTTTCCTGCCATTTCCCCCCAGCCTGTAATACTCCATGGGGTGATTGTAACCAATGTGGAGCACCTGGAACTTTCCCTTCCAGAACTTCATACCACTGGTCTCAGCGCATCAATCCAAGTTCAGTCTAGGACAGAATTTTTAGCTGCAAACCTAGCAGGTTACATGGTTTGGTTCCTTGATTACCATGATATCTACTTAAGCTGAGTTCTTTTTTTCTTTAGAAAGGATGGGAGATATTTTTTTACTATCTCACCCCCTATAGTTTTTTACTATCTCACCACAAAACACATTTTCTGAAGTGGAAACAGCATTATGTCACTCTTTTCTTGCCTTACAACTACTTCTCAGAGCATTGCTATTGGTCCCATCAGCAATAAAAGAAATTGGCCACAAAACACAGTGTTGGAGAGTCAAGCCAGAGAGGTTTATTTGCCAGTTCCAGCAAATGTCTAGCAGGATAATGATTAGACTTGCACTACCTGCTGCTGGTCAGAAGGTATACAATTTGGGACAGTACTGGAGCTACTGTGTCTTGCAAATCATACTGACACAACTAAGAAAACTCCTACCATCTCTCTGATTCCATAAGGTTAGTGGTGGCACACATTTGTCATGTGCTTGGAAGTGCTTAGCTACAGCTAGACCCAAACCAGCCCAGGTCAATATACTGGCTCAATCTTGGGTGAGTATAGCTGTCCATAACCAAACAACTCAAGTTGGTTGGCACCACAAAAACACTGTGTGCCTAATATGATCTAATCTAGCTGCATAACATCTTCTGCTCTGTGAAGCAGAAAATATTGGAGACTGCTTTATCAACTGGTACAGCAAATTACCCATATGTTTCCTGGACATTTGCTGGTACAGAACCTAACTATGGTAACTGTTTTAAAAAAAATCTTTCCATTTGGTAGCCAGTTCTGGGATCAAAGCAGAAGACACTGAACCCAGTATCTGCACTGGCACTTGGTAGTGCTGTTCACAGAATCACAGAATCACAGGCTCATAGAATATAGAATAGACTAGACTAGACTAGACTAGACTAGACTAGACTAGACTAGAATAGAATAGAATAGAATAGAATAGAATATCCTTTGTTGGAAGGTACCAATCCCCTCCCTTGCACAGCTGGTGATGCTGTGCCTGATGCCCCCAGGACACAGCTGACCCTCTTGTTTCAAAGTTATTGGGATGCGTCTGTAAGTAAAGCCTTATCTAGAGGGGACCTGTATCTTTCATACACAGATGGGCAAGTGTGGAATCCTGGGTAAAATTCCTACATTCATAATCAACCTGAATAAATCAGAAGAGGTGGCCTTTGAATTCATATTTACTTAAGTTGAAATGGGTAAGATTCCCTCAATTCCTGGTGTATATAACAAAAACCAGTGTGTTACATATATCAATACTTTAATTTAACACTTTTTTTTTTAAGTTATATAATTAACACCATCCTGAATAGTTTTGACTTATGTGTTCAAGAAAAAAAGAGGATGTGGCACTTGGGGATATGGTTTAATTGGGAGTGTGGTGATGCCCAGTTAACACTTGGCCTAGATGATCTTACCTACTTTTTCCAGCCTTAAAGATTCTGTGGTGCTATGATTCTACTTGTACCATATTTCTATTATGAAGATACATGCAAGATTATTAAAATTGCTTAGTAAAAGAATAGTTTCATTCTAAAAGGGTCATTTAATGTCATATTGGAGATAAAAGGAATTCAGGTCTGCAAGAAAGCACACCAGGGTAATTCCAGGTTAAAAGTTTGCTTGACACGTAAGAGGTAATGACTTTTAGTTACTTGAGTCTACAGTGATCTCAGACAGCTGAAGTTTCAAAATTGAATATTGCCTGAATGACTGAAATAATCTGTGGAAACACCTTACTGAGTGCTCTTGTGCAACAACCACCAAGAGCTGTTACCAACCATGTAATTTAGTCTTCATACTGAAATGGCAACTTTCCTATTCATTCTGGGAAAGTGTCAAGTGCAGCCAGAATACTTCAATCTCAAATTCTCTCTTGTGCATTTCAGAGGCAAGCTGATCTACTCCTGCCTCACCTTTTCTTTTACCTTCAAATTTGATTGTATTGCTCAAAGGAACACATTTGAACAAGAAAAGTTGTGTTGAACATTGATAAAAAACACTAATTCTGAAGACTGAAATAAATCTCTTTGGATTGTTTGGATTAGTACCATTCAAAGTCACAATGACTCAAATCTCTGTTACTGGATGGCCAAATTATTAATCTGTTTTTAGGCAAGAGGGTGGTTTATGTTTGGGCAACCTGGGCAAAATTAACACCTCACACAACTTGTGCAGAAAGCATGTCCCTCACACTTCAAAACCTAGTTTCTGCTTCCTGCTGTCATGCTAGAGTACTAATGAGCCTCTTTGGAGAGCAGAAAGTACACAAAATTACCTCTCTTCTCCTTTTCTTTCCTCTATTACACAACGCTGCCAGACAAACCTTTCTCTTTTGAAAAAAAAATAAGAGCAGTTGTTGAGCTTGAGGTGTGTCTGTCTGTGATCCAACAGATCCCAGTATTCCAACAATGTGTGACCTGCTTTATGGTGTGAGCAAGAGGGCCAGAGTGCTGCCAAGAACCAGAGTGCTCAGACAGGAGAGTGCCTCTCTCTCTCCTCAATTAGGGCTTGTTAATGCCATCAAGATGAATGGAAAGTCATTGACTCCAGAGCCCCACATCAATGAGATTGATGAAAACTGACTTAATTGTTTCTCAATCAAGTTTGTGAAAAGGCAAAGGCAAAACAGAAAAGAATTGTTGCATTATTTATTCCTCTTTCTGTATATTAGTAACTTTTCATGCTATAAAGTTGCTTATATTTTTTAAAGTTGCTTACGCTTTTTAGTCTCCAAACTCAAGCCCTTGCATTTTGGATCCTTTGTCTTTGCTGCCTCTCCTCAGGCCTAGATGTTCACATCTCTCTTTCAAGTACTGGTGACTTTTTTCCTCCCTTCTCATGCCTATCAAATGAGGAAGCTAATTGGGTGAAAATATGAAGGTGAAAAAAGGCAAGGCAAGGCTCCTGAATTTTCTTTTTTCTTTTTTTTTTTTCTTAACAGAATGGTAAAACTAATCCTTTTACTAATTTGATATAACATTTTCTTTAAAATCAAATAACTTTATTCCTTTTCCTGACTCTGTAGAATTATTTTAGTATAGGTGAGGAAGCAACAACTTCCTTTCTCAGAAAAAAGCTGAAAATAAGGTTAGTTTTCTGGGATATGCAAGTAAAAGAAATGTCACATATTTGTTTGCCTCACCAAAGAAAGAAACAAGTACATGGTGGAAGGTGTTTCCAGCTATAGGGACCAAGCTAATCATCCACACCCTTTTCCCTTCCCTGAAAAACTATTTCTACAGTACAAGGAAGAAGGTTCTTAGTCCTTACATTTTATCATTAAATGATTTTGGGGGATTATCCAGGGATTTATTTCAAAGCAATGTTTAGCTTCTGGCATCTGGAAAAGATGAGCTACCAGCTTGTGTCTGACATTCTTACTGGAAGCTCTGTGCTGTGATATTGCTGCAATAAACCAGCATGTGTGAAAGAGTCTCATGATCACATTAAACTCCAAGATCTACCCCCAAGAATACTTGGACTTTTTAAGCGATCCATTTCTCGAAACACTCAAATAAATGTGGCTGTAGGTCTGCACATCCCAGTACCAGAGTAGTAGCATGTACCTGTAAACCAGGAGTTGATGGATTTGGTCTTCAGCTTCAGCTGTGGTAATTAAAGGCAGATAACATTAATTCAGTCATAAGGTTGTCATTTGCTGAGCTGCAGTACAGGCAATTCACCAGCTGTTTTGTGGCCACCAAGATAACAATCTGTGCTTGGACTATGTTCTTGTGGCCCCAGCCTATGTCAAATAGAGGATTTAACCCTAAATATTGCTCAAATGTTGCTTAATAATTTCATATTTTACGATGACTGTGATTTGGCTGATATCCTGGATGAGAGTGACCTGGATAAATGTGGATGTCTAGAAAATGGGTATCTATAACAGAGCAAGTCAACTTGGATTCTTCTGTATAAAGAATAGAGGTGCAATGGTGCCTTACAGAGTACAAATGCTCTCATTTTTAGGTCATTGCCTATGCTAGAAGAATACTTTTCAATTGTGTTAATATATTGTAAAAATAAGCAAGAGTGCTCCTGTGTGAAGCTCAGTAACTTCATTTCAAATCCTAAGATGAGGTACATTCTACATGATGACAACCATGGTGAGAGTTGGATGCAGTCAAGGTTTTCATCCATTTTCATTAATGGAGCTTGAGCAGTTGAGGATTATCAAATCAGGGTTGTCCCTGTCCCTAGTTATTAGGGTTTTTCTATTGAATCAGAATCTACATGACCACTAAGTGTAATTTTTCAATCATGCTATAACACTGATCAGCATTCAATCTCCTGTGTAAAAAGCCGCAAAACCTTTCCTTGCCTTCTCTTTGTCTTTGTAATTCTAATATCCAAATGATATCTTAGTCCTAAGTAACTGCTGCTTTGTATCTCTATAATCATCAGGGAGCTAATAAAGTACAGCAGATGAAATAATCTCAGCAATGCAAAATTTAAGTCAGCAATGAATAATAACTATATTTGATTAATCTTGATTGTAAGAATTTTTTATACTTTTGGGAATGAAGAACTTTTCCTAAAAGAAGAATGTTGTTTTTAATACTTCCCTGCATTAATTTTTTTATTTTTTAACAAAAGTTGATCATATTCTTCTGAAGAGTTGAGAAATAGCCTTCAAATTGGTAGCAAATATGCTGTGACTCCCTTTGGTGGAAGTAGAAGGTTTAATATGGCACGTCATTTCCACAGTTTTGGGCAAGTGCTGCAGTATTTAAGAAACAATGTCTAATGACTGAACAAAGAAGCACCCTAGCCCTCAGCCACCCTGTTGTTCATAATGTACATCTAATTTTCATGGGCTCCATCCTGTTAATTTACCTCAAACTTGCCCTTCATTGGATCTTGTTCCTGGTGTGTGACCCAGCTATGCAGAGGAGGTGGATCATGTCAACAAGGCACATGCTGAGCCACTTTCTCACTGGACTGGAGGCTGAAAAAAAGGCTTCTGCCCCCTCTGTTGTCTTTCTCTTGATTATGTTCTTTGTGTTGTCCTGTTTCTGGATCTGTTTGGGTGACCTGCTCTCCACAGACACATTGCTGTGAGGAAATGCAAAGGTAATCACAAGCCCCCTGTTCATGCTGCAGGGATGCTTGGGATTACAGTGGTGCTTACTGTTTGCTTCTTAGGATGGTGTTTCTGTTGTACTGAATCACAGAGGTTTGGGCTCACACCACTTAGTTTCAGCCATTTCAGCCATTTCACAGTAACTTGCTCAGCTTAGCCAAGTTAGTCCACTAAGCTCCAGCTACAGACAAGGTGCAGTGAGAGATTCAGGTCCAGGCCATATACTAATGGTGTATATTGTACTGCAGGATGCATGTTGAAATAAATTAATTTTTCCATTGGCTACAGAAGAAGCATGAATAAGTATCTTAAAATTAAACCTCCTTCCTGCACAGATTTTGATCTTGCAGAATCAGGGAGTGATTATCCAGCACTTAAAAATGCCCGTATGCTGCAGATCAATCACTTAACTGGTTTGGAGTAAAATTGCTGGGCAGCAGACAGTACTGGCTCAATCTAATAGCTTTATTAAAAATGGAAATAGAAATAAAATCCTTGCCAATTAATCCTGTGGATGACACAAATAGTCGCAGAGTGACAAATTATGAGGTTTTGACCAGACGACCAAGTGTTAACACCAGTGTGACAAATGGCTAATATGATTATTGAGGGTGTTAAGGAGAGTACAATACTTTTTCAGGATAGAGACTGCTGAATGCAGAATGAACTGCACACATTTTCTGAGATAGAAAGTGTCTCTCAGGGACACACTTTGTTATGGAAACAAAGGCTGAGAAGGAGGCTGAATGCGGTACAGTCATCTTGCCTTCACTCAAACACACAGCAAAAGGTTACTGTTATGTTGATATAGCTCCTCACTCTAAGGCATAACAACTGTGTGTCTAAGCAGAAACTGGACAAATTAAGAATAGAATTTAGGTATACTCCCTAAGCAACTGAGATTAATAAAGCCTGACAGATTTCCTCTGTATCTTGTTTACATGTCAATACCAGTTATTTTCATCATCATCATCAGCATCGTCATCACATCTCCAGAAGATATCCTTAAATCAAATTCAAATTATCCATTCCACTTGCAGTCACTACTGTGTGAAGTTGAATGACTTAGGAAATACAGAAATCTGGCCAGAGGGACTCCTTAACTTCTATGAATCTAATGCAGAAAACATACCCCTTATGGTTTTAATAAAATCCTTGGTCATGTCTGCTGCTCTGTATGGAATATTTATTTCCATTTCAGTATTTTTTTCCGAAAGCATTTGGGATTTACAAATGTTCTTGCTGATAAGCTGCATGTCTTTTCTCAGTTTTCTGGAAATATGGGCAATTCAGTGGAAATGTTTCATTTTTACTTCAATTGTACATTCGTGTGGTGTGGCTTGTTTAAACTCCTTACCCAGTGTGAAGAAGATTGTGTTGCTTTAAAGGCATTTTTTGTTTTGATGGCGATCATATGCCTTTCAGCACTGATTGTCACGCTTTGTTAGCTCAGTCTGACTGGTTTCCTTGAGGATAAAACCACTCAAAAAATAAAATAAAACTAAAGAAAAAATCGAATTGTGTCATCTCTGCCAGAAAAAATAGCAAAATCCTGTGGAATTGAATGTCTTGTAAATAGAAAAGTGGCACTGATGGGAAATGCAAATATTTCACAGCATGTGATCTTGAAGTGCTCTTAGCATCTGAAATATTTAATTTCCTGCTGAGGATAGGATTTATCATTTATTAAAGTCAGTGACTCTTATTTGCTAAGTAGGAAAGACAATTTCCAGCACTGCAGTCCACTGCTGTCTTTATAGCTGTCTTAGAAGTGCTTTGTAGGATATTCTATACATATGTTGCATGTGATCCTGACCCTGCAGTTGTGAAATAAAATAGTGAAATAAAATAGTGCTAAAAACTGATCACTACATGGGGAACTGAACACAAATAAGAATACATGTTTTTGGCACATGTACCAACTCCATAAAGAAAACCACAAGCATAATAACACTTAGAGCTGATCAGCTCCTTTTACTGCCAAAGTTGCTCATGACCAGACAAGCTGAAATAGAAGACTTAATTCAATGAGGATTAGGCCTGGAAACAAACTAAGGAGAGAGGCAAATTGAATTTCTCTAGCAGTACTCTTCCAGAGTCCAGAGAGATCTGAAGAATGAAGGTCATGTGATATTCCAACTGGTTGAATCTTGTTCTCTGAGATGCTGCTTACATGAAAAATGAATCTGTGAACCTTTTGTTGTTGTACAGTATTCACCTGCAGCTTACAAGCAACCCATCCCATTTCAAACTGAAATGAGAAAGGATCACAAAATCCGGGTGGGCCACCCATGTGCTGGGGGCATCAGGCACCACCAGCATCCCCACCTGGGCAAGGGAGGGGATTGTCCCACTCTGCTGTGCACTGGGGTGGCCTCACCTCAAGTGCTGGGGGCAGCTTTGGGCACCACAGTACAAAAAAAAAAACCATTATGGTATTAGAAAGCATCCAAAGGAGAGCAAAAAGATGGTGAAGGGTCTGGAGAGGAAGCCAAATGAGGAGTGGCAGAGGTCACTTGGTCTCTTCAGGCTGGAGGGGACTGCAGGGGGACCTCAGTGCTGTCTCCAAGTTCCTTGTGAGGGGGAGAGGAAAGACAGACACTGCTCTCTTCTTTCTGGTGACCAGTGACAACCTGAAAGAAATGGCCTGAAGATGTGTCAGGGGAGGTTTAGGTTGGATATTAGAAGAAGGTTCTTCACCATGAGTTGTATGGCATTGGAAAAGGCTCCCCAGGGAAGTGGTCACAGCACCAAGGCTGACAGAGTTCAAGAAGTGTTTGGACAACAGTCTCAGGCACGTGGTGTGACTCTTGGAGCTGTGCAGGGCCAGGAGCTGGACTCAATGATCCTTGTGGTACGTTTCAATTCAGGATATTCTGTGATTCTGTGATTCTGTGAACAGCACTTCCAGGTGCTGGTGCGGATACTGGGTTTAGCACCACAATCTACGAAAGACATTAAACTATTAGAGAGTATCCAAAGGACGGCCAGAAGGATGGTGAAGGGCCTTGAGGGGAGGCTGAATGAAGAGGGGCTGAGGTCACTTGGGCTCTTCAGGCTGGAGGAGACCTCACTGCAGTCTGTAAATTCATTGTGAGAGGAAGAGGAGGGACAGGCACTGATCTCCTCTCTGTGGTGACCAATGACAAGACCCAGGAGCCTGAAGATATGTCAGAGGTTTAGGCTGCACATCAGGATAAGATTTTTCACCCAGAGGGTGATTGGGCACTGGAATAGGGAAGTGGTCGCAGCACCAAGCCTGACAGAGTTCAAGATGCATTTGCGCAATGCTCCGGGGCACATGGTGTGAATCTTGAGGTCTCCTGTGCAGGGCCAGGAGTTGGACTCAATGGTCCTTGTGGGTCCCTTCTAACTCAGCTTATTCTGTGATCTTGAATCAGAGAAGCCAGTGTACCACAGAGATTTGGTGCTCAGAAATAAAGGACAGGGGCTGTAGAACCCATAAAGTGTTGAGAAAGAGCAAAATGCAGCACCCTGCTAATTCTGGGGGTTGATACCAGATCAGTTACTGCCAGGTTGCCTGATGTTAAAAGAAACAGGAGACTTTATCCTGAAGTAGCACCCGAGGTGCCTGGGTGGTCCAAAGCAGAAAACAGCCAAAGCCATCACACTCACTGCATGGTGTAGACACAGACGTATGAGTGTTCCCTGTCAAGGAGGCTGTGACAGCTCTGCTTCAGACTGGAGGCTGCTCACACCTGCAGAGATGGCCCTGCCAGTCAGCACCACAGTGTGCTGTGAAACAGCTGCATCTACCTGACCGTGCACCTGCACAATCAAAGTCTCTCCCAGACCAACTGAAGATGAACCACAAGCCTGAAGGAAAAATCCAGGATTTCCCAGGGATGCTAATTAGATTGGGCAAGCTGACACAACTCCAACTGATCAATCTCATGAAAAATATTTGCAACATTTATAGCTCTGTTTGCTTTGTGGAAAGCTGTTAAGAAACTACTCCAGGGCCTGGTCTATCACATCTGCCTTTTATTTATTTATGGCACAAGCTTCTCAAAAGTGGGAGATGAGCAAAAATAAAATATATAATGTATAATTCCTTCTATGGCAACTGCCATTATATCTGTTGTTTGATGAGATTTTCTCCTGAGCATTGTTAGCACATTTTGAACCCTATCTCTCTGGCTTGCTCAGTGCTGGATAAAGATGTTTTACAGAGAATAGTTTTGCAAGTGTTTTCTCCTGCAAATATCACTGATTTTACAGTCCATAAAAACTGAGACAAAATAATCCTTCAAACTTCATGCCTTACAAAGACAAGCCTGAATCAAAGACCATCACAGAAAAATCTTGCTTACAATGCCCTAGAGATATTCTCTTTACACCTCTAGGAGAGACAAAATTTTCAAGAATGAGCAGCAGTCGTGTTCTTAAACCAGGGCAGCTTGGTGTTCAGGTAACACTTCCCAGAACCAGACAGATTTGGAAAATTATTACTGAACAGACACATCTCAGGGTAGAAAAGATTTCTGAGATTAGTTGAAAATGTCTCTATATTAGATTGCAATCAGGAACATTGCAAAAAAAGATTAAAACAACTAAACTCAACACTCCCTCACCCTCCTCCCTGAGTAATTTACTTATTTCTCGCAAATGAAGAACAAGTGTCTCTGCCCTTATCTTCTATGTCCTTCAAATGTTGGCTTTTTTTAAAGTGTTCATGGTATTTAAAAGGATTCTCATTAAAACATTGATTTCTTGCCTTCTAGATGCAAAATTTAATCCTTTTGATTAAGGTTTTGATGTTTCCCATCAAAAATATTTCCCATTTTTTCTTATGGAAAATAAAAATCATCCTTAAGGTAATAAAACTTAGCTTTCCTTTTAACGCTATTGCTGAGATAAACATAAATTTTGTTTTCCAAAACTGCTTGTGTCAGAAGACTGACATATGGGTTATTAGTAAGTGGATGGAATAGCAGAGAGTTGAATTCTCTTCCAAGTGAAGCAGAGTACACAGACCATGTAAACCTCCCAAAACCTGTTACTCCCTGTGGTTTCAATTCCACCCTTTTCTGAGTCTATTATTCTTTCTTTGCCCACAAGATATTCTATGGATATTCTCTGTCTTCATAGTTATTGCCACCTTATCCTTGCCAAATTAGTAAAAGATCCTTTCTCTTCTACCCCTGTTTCTCTCATTTCTATTTTTAAGTGTTGTCAATAAGAGTTTTTAAAAAGAATATCATATATATACTCACATATATTCTATACTTATATATGTATACATATATGTGTGTATGTACATATAAAAATATACATAAAAACTTATTAAGTTCTTCCATATCTTACAATAATTTTTTGCAGGTGGCTGATCTCAAATTCCCAAAAGATGATCAATGATCTTTCTGGATATGGTGAAGGATAAAACAACTCTTTCAGTGTCATGATCCAAAGAAGACTTATTTGCACTCTGTCACACCCTATCCATGTGACACATAAAACCCAGAATTTTCTAGTCAACAATGACAAAAGCTACTTAGGCAGAACTGATGTGAAAAAGTGTCTCAGAATCCAATTTACAAGCCCTTCCCTTTCATATCCCAGTCTTCAACCCACAGTATTTCATTTTTCCCATTAACAATTCAGCTGAGTCTGAATTCCCATTAATAACTTTCCCACTCCTCTGCTCCATTCTCCAAGGCATTAGAAGGCAAGTCTAGATAGGAGACTTGGCAGTTTTGCAGGGAGGCTGATGATGCTGGAATGGCTTCCCAGAGGCAAAGGATGTTCAGTGCTCTGGTCCTTGGCTGAGCATCAGCAATAGGCAGGAATTTCAGAGGGAGGGAGTGGGGAAATATCAGATAGAGACATGGGGATACTTGTAAATCTGGGTTTAAGATGTGGCAGATGATGGCTTAAGGTTACTGTACAGTGATGCTGAGGAAAAGAGCAGAAGAACAAATGAGAGTTCAAAGGACAAGAACTGGTGGGTTTGAGAACTTGATTATACAATGAGAAAAGACTTTTTCTGGAACCTTTGTAAAACAAAGCAGGGATGAAATGTCTGGGGGCACTGGGAGGAAGTGATTGCCATTGAAAAGGGGGTGAGGAGATTCAGGGATCTGCTATGACTAGAGAAACTCTGAAATCACTTCTGTATGTTGTCAGCAAACAGAAAAGAAAATATGACAAGCATTAAGAGCTCTACTCAAATAGTCTGAGTGGCTGGGGGAAAAACTGCCCAAACAGCTTCAAATATCCAGAGAAGGAGCATGAGTTGGGAGCTATCCAGGCAGTATTCAAAGACTCCTCTGTGTAATTGATGGAGATGCAGTTGTCAAGGGCTCAAAGCTGTATATATGTTTAAATATTAACTAAACAACAGCCCTTGCCTTCTGCTGGTGCCCCGTGTTTTTGATCCTGCTTCTCCGTTACAGCATGCAAGGGCTGGAGCTGGGAGACCAGCAGGTCCCAGCAGGCTGTCTGGCCATGCCACACAGTTTGTACCACAGTGCTTGTTAGGGTTGCCTTTTCAGCAATAGCCATCGAGGAGGTGAATAATTTAACCTCTGAGTGAGATCCCAATAGAGGAACTGAAGGAAAAATAAGTTTTCTGGGTAGAGGGGTAAACTGAAATTCTCATTTGTGCTTTCTATTGCTAAGGTCCTCCCTTGGTGTTGGAAACAGCAGCTCATTTTGTGACCTTTTACTATCCTCATGATTTGGGTTCTAAATATTTCACTTGATGTAGGTCACCTGGCACATAACATTTTAAAATTAATTCCTACTGATGTCTGCTGAATGAAAATAAAGAAATCAACCAAACAATTATTTTAGAATTCGGCCAAGAAACTTGATGGTTTTGGAATGGCTTATTTCCATGGGGATGTAGTATCTTTAAAATCTTTACTATCTGGTAATCTGAACCAACTAAAATTGTTGAGGACAAAGACAAGCCCAGTTCAACTTTCATAAGATTCTTTTTCAGATCTGAAATGAATGTAACCATTGGGTAAACTAGGTTGGTTTGGAAGCAAAGGTTTTCTCAAAGGAATTTCTTTTTTCTGAATGGCTGTATTTGTCACATTACCTTTTTCCCCCTGTGTTTTACATTCAGGTTCCAGAGTTTGTAATCACACCGTATGGCTGAAAAGTACTTTTTGCTTGGGAGTCACCTTGAAGAGTTTTCAGACAGTCCAATCCTGTCATTGTGTAAAATTTGGCATGATATGGTGGGTGAACATAGCCCACCCACTACCCTGGAGATTCAGAAAGCTTTGTCAGACTCATGCCTGGGGAAGGTGAGGGTGGGTGGCCCTCTGCTCAGTGCACTGTGCAATAAGAGGACACCCACAGAGGGCTTGTGCTCAAAACAAGAGAGCAATGTAAGCAACAGAGACTGATGTAAGCAATTACAGCTCCTAAGATTAATATTTCCTGCTGAAATCTGTTGCTTCAGGACTCTCCATGAAAGGACCTGGGAAACTCAGGTGCATTGAAGCTCAATCCCAATGAGACACATCCCACTGCAGCTAATGCTGACCAATTATTCAAGCTACCAGTGTGTTATTTCTGGTGGCCAGCTCTTCATGCCCTTACCATTTCCCTAATCTTCTTTTCACTAAATCCTTTTCTAAACAATTACTTAAGAGAAAGCAGTACCAGGTAAAGCAGGATTAAAATACTGATCTTCTCAATGAACTGAGACTCAGAAAAATGAAGACATCTCACAAATATGAAAGCCTCTATGATTTAGTTTACTTCTGCTGAATAGGATTAAAAGGATTTTGACAACCTGCTGATGTTTCTCCCAAGGCTCTCCTCCCCAACACATACCCCAGAGAATCATGTAGAAACCTGTTGAGGAAATTGAAGAGTACTCTGAATTTGAAGTTTTAGAATAAATCCTTAATTGAGTCATAGACTTTGTGTATAAAAAACACTGAATGATGTTCAAAACCCAGTGATGGATAAATGTTTGTGAAGTGGTGAAAACATGTTATTAAAGAAGAGGCTCTTTAAACAGTGGTTTTATCACCAGTAGGGCATAACAGTCCAAATACTCTCCCCACACCTTCACAAGATGTGAGCAGTTTGCCCCTGGGAACATATCTGGAAAAATACAGGCAACCTCCAGTACCTGATGGGAGCCTTACATGTGCAGACAGGGCTGGCTGATAAAAGTCTCAGATGTACCAGCAAGGCTGGCAGATTGCAGCCACAGCATTTTCTTTCCAGTGAAATTTAATGCTGTTTGTTTGTTTGTTTGTTTTTAAATGTAGCAGGTGCCTTGCTAAGAAAAGCAGTCCAAGCTGTGCCAAAGGCCTGACAGGAAGTGGTGATGAAAAGAGCCTGTAGCTGTGTGCCTTCACCTTTGGTGAGCATAACTGTGCTCTGGAAGCCTTGTCACCAGCTGCGAAATAAAAAATTAAAAAAAAAGAAATTAAAAAAAAAAGGGTTGAAAAAAGTACCTTAACATTTATCTTCCTAGCAAAACAGGATATATTATGCTGTGTACAACATCAGAGCAAGCATCTCTTGCCTTCACAGAAAAAGATGTGAAATTCTGTTATGACACAGATGTTTATTTTTTCTGCTATTTACCTTATTTTTCTCAATATGAGTTATTCTGTGCTATTATCAAGTGGTTTTGAAAAGCATTTAAAACTAGACAAAGCACTATAATAGATCTGACCTTTCTCGTAGCTTTCCTTAGATTATTATTTTCTTAGAAATTTGACCATTTTCTGATTTCATCAGTTTTGGAGTTATTCTCCACACTATCTGCACAGAATATCTCTACTCTGCTCTCAATGTTTCCAGCTGATAGTTTTACCTGCACTTCTCATTCATAGCTTCCTTCAAGTCCTATGGGAGACAGAGGCTTTCATTTAAAATCTGAGTTTATAGCTTTGCTGACTACAAAAAAGCCCAAGCCAAAACCCCACTAAAGATGTGTACCTGAAAAGAAATAGCACCTAATTTATCAGTTTAAAATTCCTGTCTTTAGCTATAAAATTAGCCATATGAGGTCATCATTGTTTGTTGGGGTTTTTTAATACGGAGAACTGACTATACTGAGTTTCCTTATATATATATTTATTTCTCTGTAGTGTGGCTAGTCAGAGGTTGGTGTTGAAGGGATGACCAACTATGTCTTTGCTAACATCACCAGTGACCTAGTCTCCTCTGGCTTGTACCATCAGAGGACTCTACATTTCTGCTGACCCAAACCCACAAAGATGTGTAAGAGAGTGGTGGGGTTTGCAAGGAGAGTAGCAGTGTTTACAGAAAACCTGATTTGTGGAAAGAAAAAAGTGGACTAACTTCTGAGCCCATCAGCTCTCCCAAAGTTGTCTTTGATTTTCAGTCCTTGATGTACACAGAATTGCAGGTACATCAGCCATGTGGGCTGCTGCCCACGAGGCCAAAGGCCCTCTGCTCAAAATCACACAAACTCTAACAGCAGCTCAAAACTTGCAGTTTTGTCAGTGTGTCCATGAGCTGTGGCAAGATCCTGGTGAGCTGCGTTGCTCACCTCTGTTTGAAGGGCTTCTCACCAGGCATTAGGGCTGGACATGGTTCATCCAAGGGAAATTAGATGTCAGCTCCTGGACCTGGACAGGTTCTCAGCCACAGGCAGCATGGTCAGCCTGAACAGCTACGGTGGCCAAGAGTGCCAGAAGCACTGGCCACCTGTATTATTGCCATGGTAGCCATGGCTCTGGACTTGTCCCCTCCTGGCTTTCCCAGGTCACAGTGTGAGCCAGGCATGGCGTTTCTCCCTTCACCCATCACTGGTGGCACGGCAGCCTCCGCTGCAGAAGGAGCTCTCCTGAGCACAGGTCCCAGATCCAGAGGCAGATGCAGTGAGCTGGGAATGGGAAGACGGCGAGCAGACCAGACAAGCTGTACCCACAGGCCCTGTAATCTCATGGACCCATTAGCCAAGAAACCTTAGTGTTACTCTGATAAAGTAATACTTTTCTGATATCATCATAATGACAGATTCAAAAGGGTTTCTCACCTTCATACATTGTGCATGCATACACAGATAGCTGGGTGGGTTATTTGAAAAACAATTCCCAGGCTCTTTAAACTTTGCCATCTGTTTGTTACTACATGAGAAGTAAAACTACAGGGCCCAACGTACTGCTCTCTAATTTTGTCCAGTAAGGGGAGGCATTTTTGCATTTTGGAGACAAACTGTGACAGAGCACTCAAGAAACAGAAATGAATAAACCCCAAACCAGTCCCTTGCCTCTCTGCTTCTCTCACCATTCCCTAAAATGAAATTATCTTAAAAGAAACTCAATTTTCATAATATAGTTTGGTTTTGTTCCATTTACTTCTGAGCCTTTGGAGTATTCTAAATTTCTCTGCATCTGTGAGAGTGAGAAACACATTCTTCAGACAAAAGATGTAAGCACAATTTTTTGGCTTCTGACCGGGTTTTGAGAAGACAAAAATAAACCAAGAAAGAAAGCACAAAATTTATGAAACATTCTTCAGCTTGGGATAAGCTTAGTACAGTTTGCAATACAGTGAGCATAGCTGCACTGCAGCTATAAAAAGAAGGCAGTAGATTTTTATGAAGCCAAATTATGCTGTCAGACTGATGGTTTAGGCAGGAAAAAAGGGGTTTACTTTATCTTGATAAACAAGATGTATATTATTGTCAAATATATTATTGTCTGGTAAGCAGAAACAAGGAGAAAAACAGAAGAAAGGGTCTGGCTCACTGTGGATGAATTATAAAATACCTGGACAGGGAAAGGCCTCTCAGAAGAGTGTCAGTAACACCCATCATACTGAGTGAGGGCTGCCTGATCCAAGCAGAGCACATACATATAAAAGTGAAATTGGGTGTGATTTCCTTTGGAAATGACTGATGCTGGTTCATTTTAAGAGCACTGAAAATTGAAGGGTCTAAACTCGGGGGACTCTTATAAGCCTGCATCTCTCCCTTCATCTTACATACTAATAGTACTGAGCATCCAGCATAATCAGTATAACCCACTTGTAATTAAACAGTTTGTAGCTAGGAGCAACAGATTTTAAGAGCATTTTTGGAAGAAACATTTTTCTAAAAATAGCAGAGACCCAAATAACTTAACCAGTAATTTTTATCTCTCATTTTTTGCTCCAAAATGTTGTTCATACACAGCAGAACAGCATCACACAGGTGGGCTGAGAAGCTGGCTTCAACAGTGTCCTACAGCTTTTCAACTAGGTCATCAGTCTTAAAAGGAGGCTTTGATGTGCCAAATTAGGGCTAGAAAGTAATTTAGCCAGGGTTTCCCATTTCAGACTATGCCAGATATGGATATCCAAGATTCCTCATTAGCTGTTTTCTGGCATGAGCAAGACATTTTCTGACTCCAAGAAAAGAACTGGTCTTTATGGATGAGCTTTTCCCTGACCTGGGTAAAAACCAGGTAAATCTGAGCTGTGTGGGGATTCTTCCACTCCTTGCCTGCTTTGAGCTGCCTCCAACCATGCTCAGTTACTCTCATCTCTGTGTTCTGGCTTTTGTGGGTGCTGCCTCTATGACCCTTCCTTTCCCCCTGTTCTTTGCTCCTGCCATCTCTGCTGACTTCTAAAGGAAGGAGACCTGAGACAAGACACTACGTGCTCCAGGCAGCTGGAGTCAGGGTCCCTGGAGCCTGCTGGGACACACTTTGGCCACTGTGTGTGCTGGTTTTGGCTGGCATAGTGCTAATTTTCTTCACAGTGGCTGGTAGGGGGCTGTGTTTTGAATTTATGCTGGGCACAGTGTTGACAATACAGAAATGTTTTTCTGACTGCTGAGTGAGGCTTGCACAGAGCCAAGGCCTTTCCTGCTTTTCATACTGCCACACTGGTGAGGAAGTTGGAGGTACTTGGGAGGCTGGGAGGAGACATGGCCAGGACAGGGGACCAAAGGGATATTCCAGATCATATGACATCATGGTCAGTATATAAAATAGAGGGGAGAAGAAGGAAAGGTGGGGGTACATTTGGAGGGATGTCATTTGTCTTCCCAAGTCACTGTTATACATGTGGGGCTCTGCTGTCCTGGAGATGGCTGGACACCTGCCTGCCCTTGGGTAGCAGTGAGTTAAGCCCTTGTTTTGCCTTGCTTGTATGCAAGCCTTTTGGCTTTTTTTTGTCTGTATGTCAACCCAGGAGTTTTCTAGCTTTTACCCTTCTGATTCTGTCCCGATCCCTGGTGTGAGTGAGTGGCTGTGTGGGGCTTGGCTGCTGGCTGGCGTTAAACCACAGCATCCCACCCAGGAGTGCACCTGTATTTCTGTGGTGTGTGTCAGTTCCTGCTTTGCAACTTGGGTCTTATTCTTCCAGTTGCCCAGTGAGCACCTGTGAGCCCTTTTAGCTCAGCCTAGCAGTTCCAGAATACTTTTAAAATTAGTTTCAAATTTTATTCAGGTCAGCATGACTCTGGACAATTTTCTTTTTTTACAGGAGCATCTCTGTATGTTTCCCCAGCATTGCATAAGAGGTAGAGATTTTGGTTGTGTTACAAAATGCCTGGGCTGGGCTGCTTGCATTTTGCTGCAAATGTAGCTGAGAGTAGAGAGAGAATGTCCAAAAACCTGAGATCAGAAACCAGCAGGTCTTGTTTTAACAAGCCAGTTGAATCCACTACAGGCTTTTTGCTGAGTGTGCAAACAGCAACAAAGGATATTCAGTGCCCAGGTGGTGTAACTGCTCCATTCTCTTCCCAATGGCTCACATCTGACAGCTCGATGAGCTAAGCTGCAGAAACAAATGGGACACCTTTCGCTGCCTTCACGCATGTCTTAACAATTTTTTCCTGCTTTCATCTGGACAAAACCCAAGTCCCTGTATTTGATGCAACACGCCTGTTCAAGATCAGGATTTTCTGTATGTGACCTAAATTCTGCCATTTTGTTAGAGGTTTAACTAACTCCATAATTAATAGCTAGGGTTCTGATGGTGTTGCCATAATAGATGTTGGAATCTTGACTGCTGTAGTAGAGTTGCACACTGATGATTAGAGAACCTCTCCATTCCCTCCTGGTGCCACTGCAGAGGAGGAGCCTTCTATTACTTGTTACTATAAATATTTATACATCTTCCAGCTCTGCAGCAAGCCCTAGAAGAATGAAAGTAGATTCTGTTTCCAACTTCTAAGTGTCCTTACACTTATCATACAAGCAGAAGTTTTGATTTCTGCTTCCATGTATGTTTGCTTTTTATAGTCAGACACTGTCCCAGGGACTTACAATCTCCTGAGGCAAAGAAGCAAAGGAGAACAATCTTCTAAAGTTTTTAGCTGAATTTTCCTTCAGTTGCTAACTTCTCCTGTCAAATTTGCATTTGTTTGTAAATTATCATAGAAATCAGGCAATATGTCTGGAAAGGACCTTGAGAGGACCTTGACCCTGAAGGGATCAGCACTAACACTGCATTTCTGATAGATATCTGCATAACTTGTTCTTAACAACTTGCAAGAAGATATTTCCCACTCTCTCTCAGATTTTTTTTTTATGAGAAATAATCTTGCTGCAGTTTAAATCTATGATCTCTTGTTCTGTCTTCACTGAATATTCATTCTTTTACTTTTTGCAGAAGCTGCCTGAATATTTCAGGTAATACTAAATATGCCCTCAGTCTTCTCATTTCTGTTTAACAACTTTCCTCCTTCACAGTCCAAGCCTTTCAAGTGTCTCATCCTTCTTGTTGCTTTTTTCTGACCTCCCTGACAAACACAGTAAGACGGCCTTTTTCAACTTTGTGCTTCTTTATTGCCATCAATGCTAAGCACACTTTTCAGTAATGACTAGCAGAAAAACTTCAATATGACTCTGTGGCTGGTCCTGCAGAAAACAGTTTAAAATATACTTTCGTTGTGAGATGTGTAAAACCAGATTATGAGGATACTTACAGTCATTGGCTTTGTTTTCTTAGTCATCCTTCTGGCAGAAATACAAAACCGTTTGTGCAGAAAGAGCTCCAAAAGTCTTCCATGTACAGACTTGCAAGTAGGAGGAAAGGCAATTAGTGACCCATTTATGTTTAGAAAGAGAGGCAGGCTGTTTGTGAGAAAAATGAGCAAAATTTGAAGAAATTAGTCTCCAAATGACGAATTAATGGTCCTAACCAGAGAGATCTGGGGCTTGCATCATGCAAACACGCAAGGTGATGCTTTGAAATTGTATGAACAGTATACTGAACGCTTGGTCTAAATTCAGCTAGTTAAAAGTGTTCAAACACTGCCTAGAACATTTTCTCCATGACCAGAATATTTTCCTTTTGTCGCCAGAAAGCAAAGCAGGAGCTTCTGCTGATTCCACGCCTGTGCTCCTGACATGCGACCACTTGGTGATGGTTGAGGCAGATGGAGCCCTGACTACATCAACCACTTGGGAGAAATGCTAAGAGCACCTCCAGGATTTGCATCATGTTATCTCTTCCCTGTAAACATTTATTGCCTGCATTCCTCTATGTACACTGACAATTCAGCAGACTGTTGAGAACTCAGCAGATAAATTCACTTTTTCCAGTGCAACTTATCTACTGCCGGGACACAGGGCTAACTTCCTTGTGCTGGAAAAGTTGTAGATGTTATTTTCACTAAATAAAGCTTTATAAAGCGTGAAGCTGCAAATGACATAATAAGTTTGGATATGGAGCTGCTATCAAGATCAAGAAGCTTTTATACACACATGGTGTGAAGCAATCTTCACAGTCAGAGGTGTTTGAATCATAGAAAATTATGGCTGGAAAGAGCTTCTACAGATCAGCCATTCTACCTCCCACCCAGACACTGGATAAACTCTACCTACAACTTTCCTGGCAGATATTTGTCTTATGTCTTGGTAAAAGTCTCCTCTGATAAAGATTTTCACAGATTTCCTTAGGCAATTTATTCCAGTGCTTAACTATACTGTCATTTTCCTAACGTATAATTTAGACAGAGTTATCTTTAGAGAAGAAAGCAGCATGATCAGAGAAAGGTAATATTTCTATTTATCATTAGTATGACTGCAGTAAGAGAGTGACACACTCATATATCTTGAAAGCACTAACCCAGAGAGACCTGTGTATAAACATACGTGGATCTGAGACTGGCAGTAGCAAAACTGACAGGGAGTTATGCAAACAAGGTGGCTGGAAGTGCTGAGCTCTGACATTTTACTAGAGTTCTTCCCTCTCTGGGTCATCGATGGCTGAGCCAGTGCTACGAAGAGATGCTTCCCTCCATGCAGATTTCACAGCTCTGAGTTTTCACCTGGGGCACCTCCTTTAGCAGCAAGTGCAGAGTTCACTCCCGTTCATCAACACAGATTGGCAGAAGGAACAAACTTTTTATAAATCGCTCTGTTGGGGAGCATTCATGTGAGCTGAGGAAAATGGGGTTCAATGCCCTCTTTTGCCTAGTGAGTCCTGACTCATAATTTGCACTCAGTTGCCTTGTCTTCAGATTGCTCATAGTTTTCCGCTTTTGCAATGCCCTGCTTGACATGGAAAAAAGTTTAATTGCACTGGAAAGCAAGAGTGTGACTTACAGTATTGCAATTAGATTCGTACAGTGAAGTTTGGAACAGTGGGTTTGGGTCTGGCCACAAGGATTGCATCAATATTTTATGCAATATTTGTTTCATGTAAACACAAACTTTGGCTGAAAGAGCATCACCCTCCAGCCCAACTGCTTCTCTCAGGAATCATGCTTACTTTCTGTGACTCACTCAGCGTTTAACTTTTCCACACAATGGAACAAGTTCAGCAGGTGAAGCAGAGCCTCCCCTGCCCTTTGTTACACACCCTTTGGAAGGTGAGCAATGGTGATTTTAATCCTTTCCCACAAAGAGAAGAACAAACCCTGTATCCCAGTTCTTGGTGATTGTTGCAGAGTGTTTAAATATTTTCTACCTAGCTGCATTTTGAAGGAAAACAGCAGCTTCCATTTGCCTTCATGTGGATCCAAGGTTGAGAGCTCAGCATGACCTTGCCTGCCCACAAGGCAGGAAGAAGAATGTCTGGGGGGACACATACAAGTGCGAGCAGGGGCTGAGCTGCACATGGCCATTCCAATGGGCCCAGAAATGGAGCTGCAGAATGGAGACCATTGCAGAAATCCCCCCTTCCTTCATGGTGAAGCACTAACAAGCACAGGTCTTGAGGGTTAAACAACTGGACTTAAATTTACTGCAAACAACTGGAGTTTAATTTAAATTGTCTTCCTAAGAACATACAAAAGAAGTATAAATTTGACAGCTTCTTGTGTCTTGGTAAATGAAATTTAGCCTTAGAATGTCACTAATGTGTTATGGGATATTGACTGTTTTTAAAAATGTTATCCTGCATTTTAGTGATCAGGGCACCAATTAATTAATGTAACCTTCTTAATACTCTTCATCAAAGAAATTTTATCTAATTATAGTATGTTACGACAAACTTTTCCCCAGGGAGTTTCAGACTGTGGTATTGCTAGGTGTGCTGAATTAATTAAGGAAGCACATTTCTAATTCAGCCATTCAGGAGTATTTTAGAGCCTAATTCTCACAGACTTTCTTATCTCTGTTGTTTTAATTTCAGTTGTCATGAATTTAACTCTGGAATTTACTTAGTAACCAGTAGAGAGAATCTGATATTGAAATTGGCTTGCAAAAATGTGGACAAAAGAAAGAGAATTCACACACAAAGAGGTGAAGAAAAGGCAGACTAGGAAAGCAAAACACCAGAACTCAAAAAGGTATATTTCAGTAAATTCAGGTAGTTTGTCCCGAAAATTTAATGGCAAGTTGATGAGAGGGAAGGTTAAGCTAAGAAGAATGGCTGTCACTCAGAAAGGATGATAGGAAAGACAGATACAGAAACAATCAGACAGAAAACAGAGGCAGCTTGTCTCCCTGTGTCCTTCCATCACTGCCCTCAAATTCAAGAGGAAGAAGAAATGAAAAGGAGGTCATGTTCGTAGTTACAGGAAAAGAAGAATGAGCTTGAGCAATTACAGACAGGATCCAAAAGACCAAGGCATGAAAGAAGATGTCAAATAACAAGAAATTCGGCTTTAAAAAGCCTTAGTAAGGGAAGAACCAAGCAAGAAGAAGGCCTCTAATTGACTTGCAAAACAGCTTTATGTGGAGAATGCCAAAATATTCAGTTGTTTCTTTTTCTTTTGCTTAAAATGTTCAATGATTAGCAGGTCTGCAATAATTAATATAAATCTAGAAAGTGTAAGATTTCAGTCTAGGTGAAGGATGGGATAGGGAGATCCTGGAAGGAAAAAATTCTTGTATGTTGGATTTTTCAGCATGGGTCATAAATTGTTCAGAATTATATTTAAAGACAGACTGAAGCAACCTCAGTGGAGAACATACAGAAAAGGAAAAAAAAAAAAAACTGGAGGGGAGATAGGGAATAATGGGCTTTACTAACAACAATTCAAAAACTAATTCTAAGTATATGGGTGCTGAAAAAACATTCTGTTACTTGCCAAACTATATGTCGAGAGCAAATTATGTAATTACAACATTTTCTTCTTCAAAAGGACAATTGTGCTTACAGTTCGGGAAGGAGTATTATGCCATCTGTCCTGACTTTTATAGGGACTTTTGACACTCCCTTTCAACGTTCCTACAGGGGTATTAAGGAGGATGGAACCAGAAGAAAAGCACAAGCAAAAATGTAATTCTCCATGATTCATTGTCAAAATTGAAGGACTTATTTTTCTGCAAGGTCCTCAGTCAGCTTAAATTCAGCTTTCTACTTGATATAAGACTTATTTTTGTTTTCTGTATTCACATGGGATGGAACAAGAGGTTATGAGCTTAAGTGTTAGAAAAATTTATTTTAGGCATTGGTAGAAAGATTTCTTAATTGCGTCACAAAGAGAAGGAAACAACTTCAGAGTCTGTGTCACCAGAGGTCTGTAACAACACTTTAAATAAACATGAAGTCGTGGAATGGTTTAGATTGTAAGGGCCCTTGCAGACCATCTGGTTCCAACACCCCTGTCATGGGCAGGGACAACTTCCTCTAGACCTAGGTTGCTCAAAGTCTCATCCAACCTGGCCTTGAAGAATTCCAGAGGTCAGACATCCACAACTTCTCCAGACAGCCTGTCCTAGTACCTCACCACCATCACAGTAAAGAATGTCTTCCTTGTAGCTAATCTAAACCTACCCTCTTTCAGACTGAAGCCATTACATTTGTCAGGGGTGAACAATTGTAGTTGACTCTGACTCTTCTCTTCCTTCCTTTTTGCTGTGGTTAGAAGCAATCAAAGAAAAAAAAAATTGACTTCAAATGCAATAAAAATAATTTTTCCTGTCTCTAGAAAGAGAAGAACCCTCCCATTAATTCATGGAGTCATGCACTTGCACAGGTTTGAGAATCAAAGCCTCTATCGCGTCAAATATCTGATGTATGTAAAGATCACTATTCATCTGTATCTTTTATCTTTGTTTCCAGCAGCTGCAATCATAATTAAATTCCAACACTGCTGTTGTGGTTCATGTTAAAGCTTCTTGCTTTGCTGTGGCATAGCTAAGACACCTATTAGTCTCTGGTGATGTTAATTAGAGAATGAACATTGATGGCAGAGAATATTAAAAAGGGTTTGTAGTGGGAGAAAAAGAGCTATATCGAAATGCAGGCATGTATCAAGAGAAGCAGTGGCAGCATGGAGAAAACAACTACAATGAGTGAACATAACAGAAGAGAGCTTCAGCAGATCCAGTTATTAAAAAGAAATGTCAGTGTTGCCTCCTTAGATTCAGCATGTGCACTGCTGCCTGCTGGGATGGAGGGCTCTGCTCCAGCAACACCCTCAAATCTTTGCATGTCCTGATATGAACAGCCATACAAGAGGCAGGATGAAAATTGCTGAGCAAAAGAAAATGTTCTGCTGAAAAATACTGGCAGAGGAAAGCCTGCCAGCCTGGAACTGTGATACAGGGTACTAGGCTTGGGAAAGAGAAACATGATTGAGAAATGCAGCTGACATATGTGAAGTAGAGCTGTGTACCTGTCAGCCAGAGATATCTTGAGACACTAGTGATAGGCCCCAAAATAAGAAGCTGTAACAGCAAGTTACTGTCTGAAAAACTGGAAACAGTACGGGAAAATAAAATGGTTCTAAAGGAACAGCAAACAGCATCATTTGTTGGTTGTTACATGTGCAAAAATGGAAATTCACGGCATTTATTGGCTGCTTGAAGTGGTGATGTCCCACACCCCCTTATGCCACTATGATCTAAAAGACATTCTCATCCAAAGTGATGCCACTGTCTCTGAGTCCTTCCTGTACTGCACTTGTTTTTCTTTCCTTAACAGGTTAAATCTCACAGAAACTTTCAGCAAGCACTTGGACGCTCACCAGGGGTGTCTGGCTGACTCCAGGCTCAGTGACACAGATCATCTCCAAATGGAGAACTTTGAATAATCATTGTACTGTACTCCCTTTGAGATTTAACCTGTTAAGGAAAGTACACCTGTTACTTTCCTTAACAGGTTAAATCTCACAGAAACTTTCAGCAAGCACTTGGATGCTCACCAGGGATGTCTGGCTGACTCCAGGCTCAGTGACACAGATCATCTCCAAATGGAGAACTTTGAATAATCATTGTACTGTACTCCCTTTGGGCACAGTTTTGGGGGATTGTCCTACCACCTCTGGGATGGCTGGGTAGCCCTCTGGGGTCAGTTTGTCCTCTCCTTTGGGATGGTTTGGCCCCTTCTGAAATCTGTCTAATTCACTTGGTACTAGCCAGTACTATATACCCATAGAAATGATCTATTGTAACCTATTCACTAATAATGTTTGTAATAACCTGTAATAACCTGCACCCCCTTTGTTGCTACTACACAATTGGCTGCTGCTATTATCTGCCTAATGACAGATATCTACTAGTGATTGATACTATGTTATTGATTGCTTATCATCATTTTTATTGCTTGATATATGTATATCTTCATTTTATTAATCATATCCACTTGCTATTGTTGATTTTTGTGCTATTCGTGCTAACCAGTAATAAGATAGATAAATCTAAAGGATAAAAGTCTCTATGTATTCATGTATTATGGAGTCCTAAATACCACAGTCATGATCCCTACCCACCCACAAGCCAGGCAGCCCATTAGGCTGTGACATGCTCCCAGCCATGTGCTTAGTTTCCCTAAGCATGCTCCATGGTGCCATTGGAAATAGAAGTGAACCTACGGGTAAGATGTTTTGCTGGATGTACATGAAGCTGTAAAAATCAGTAACATTCCACTAGAGACAGGATCACATAGGAGGTTCAAGAAAGGGAAAACACAGCTGCATTGATCAAATGGCTTGTCACTCACTGGAGATTTGAGAAGAGGCCGCTCTCTTCATTCCGATCTGTGGTGTTGGAGGGTTTGGCTGCTGAGCACTGAGCTACTCACAAGGCCAGAAGCAGTGGGTGATCTGAACACTTGTTCCCCCAGAAGCTGGGGGAAAAGGAACTGTTTACCAGAACCACCTCCTCCTCTCTGGCATGGTGCTGGTTTGTCACTGCTGAAAGTGGAGGCTCAAGGATGTAAGGCATTTTAGTGGTGATGAGAAGAAAGTATTTGGCTCAAGGTCTCCTAGCCTAGCCATGAAAAAGCAAATTGATGGGTACAAGTTAAATTAGTATTTATAAAGTAAAAGTTTAAAAATTTAAACTTCATTATACATGAATTTTTACAGGATATTTAACATTTCCAAGCCTTTTTTTTTTCTCTTTATGCATGTGGATATTGGCTAGGTAACCAATATATATAATATAGATGTATTGAATCTAGTAGATTAACATAGCATTTTCTCCTCATGCTACCAGGAGTCATTTCCATGGCTCCTGAATGTGGCAACATGAAATCAGTGGAGTTACACATAGAACTACCTCACCCATCTAGGTTCCCTCCCCTGCCTTCACTCACCTAATAAGTTCAAATTGCATCAACCACAATCTGGTTTAATGTGACAGAGTACCTGCTTTACATCTCTTCAGGCCCACCTACGTACCTGCTGTGAATGTGCTTGCTTTAAAAAGCCAGTGTACTAAGAACCAAAATTGAACCAAACCAAGCAAATTCTGTTGCATGAATCTTCTGTTTACTAAAATATCTTCCTTCTAGCAGAAAGGTATTGCAAATTGTCCTTTCTATCATTAGCTTGCAAGATCTCTGCCACCATAAGACACACCCCCAACCCTCCTTTACATGCCCTTTGCAAAACAAATGCATCCTGTTGATGGTGTTGCTGTTTGAGTTCATTGAGTTCACGCTCTCTCTGAAGTCATTGATAGAAGACATTGCAACAAGCAGGGTGGGAGTGGATTTACAGATCCTGCACTGTGTTTGGAAATGCCAGGGATAAATTTTCACAGACTGTAATGGAAGAGTCACACATCTGAGACACTGCCTCCGTGTGTCATCATGCATAAGTTGAAAGATGTAAAGCAAGTGGGGAGAAAAAAGCCTTCAAATGAAACAAAAAATATTTTAATGAGCATGCTTAGGTAAAGATGAACAGGGAAGAAAAATGTCTTCTTTTATTTGATTTGCTGTCTATATTATCTCAGAATTGTAATTTGATTTGGAGGTGTTTGTTGAAACTGATGCCTCTTTAGAAAATCATTAATCTCTTTATAGGTTAAACTGTAACTGAGTTTCCCCCACTTTCTTATCTTCTGTTCCATCTTCTGTGCAGATGGTGCCTTTTCTTGTGAAAGTTAAGCCAATTATATAGCTTTAAATATTTGTGAAAAACTGACTAATTACTTAGTTTCCTAGTTGTTCTACTAAAATAATTTTTTTTTTTGATAGATGCAAATATCTGTTTCCCAGAAAGCTCAGTCTATAGGCTTTACTATGTATTACATCAGATCCACAGGGCTCTGCCTAGGTACAGAGCCTTCTGGACCAGAGCCATTTGTGGAGTTGGAAGTAACTGCATTTAAGGCTCATTCCAAGTAAATCAAGAGATGTGCTTTTGTGGTCTTTTTAAATTTGTTTTCCTTCACTTCTTGAAGTTGTGTCATTCTAAAAGGGAAGACAGGAGGGTATCCTATCCTGAAGAACTTCAGTGAAGAACATGTTTACTTGAGAGAGGGAATGGGGTTGTGATTTCTTTCTCTGCTCCCAATCCTTTGACTATTTTGTCCATAATTCTTTCATTTGAATTAAAGAAAAAACCAAAAACCAAAACCCCCAACAGCAACAACAAAACACAAACAAACAACCCCCCCTAGACAATCAACTCTCTATTCTGGATTAACAAGGAGACATAATCCACTTGACTTCAGTTGAGATGCACTGAAGATTGCAGTGAAAACTTTGGGAAGACGAAATAAACACTAGTAACAGAATCTGCTGAACTGGAGGAACTAACTGAATATAGAATTGGGGTGGCATTTCCTAAAATCTCAAGTATTAGGCTTAACAGTTGGCAGTACAACTGGCAGAAAGAAATGCTTCTGACTAATAACTTCTGGCTAATAACTACTAGTTATTCATTTTCCATGATATTTAAATAAAAGATAGGAGAAGTTAACTGAACTGGAATGTGTACTGTGGAAAACATATTTTCTCTACTAATTGATTCATTTGACAGAATAGCAGTGTTTTTCAGTGTCAGTCACACAAAATGACTGTTGATGGGAATCATTATGTCCAGGCTTGCACTTCCTTTCAGTGGAAACTGCTATTAACATCTCAGTGCCTACAGAAGCAAAGCTTTTTACCTCCCTCTGCTATGACAGTTTGTCATTATGAATTCCATTTCAACACAGTGAGCTGAACAAGGTGCACAGATGAAGTGGGGGAAAATTTACTTTTACAGAGCTATTACATTGCTAATTACAACTAAATAAATATTGAAAGAGGAATTTCTAATAACATTAACCATTAATCTCTTTTAAATTTGTTTTGCTGGAGGACTGTCGAGAACTGTAACCACAATTTCAAGAATAATGAAGCAGAAATAAAGGGTGTTTTTATTATTTTTACCTTTCAGTAGTGAGGTGACTGTTTGCCTACCATAGGTCAACGCAAACATCCAGTAAAGTGGAAATTTATGCCATTAACAATAAATAAAGTCATCATGATGAACTTTTACACCTGAATTTACTCATTTTAATTCTGGAGAAATTATAGAAAATTGAAAATCCCTACAGAGGTTTTCTATATACCTCTATGTCATAATACCTGTTTGCTATGAGAGCTGGAAAAGAATGACATTTCAAAAACTAGAAACATTCCCTGAAGGTACTAATATAAGGTGGTACCAAACTAGGATCTCCTGTCCCTGCTGCTGTTGGCCTATTCTGGCCAAGCCCCTCTCCTACCTTCCCCAAGATCCCACACCCCAGTAATCCCTCAACACATCTCAGCTGGGACCCCCTTTCCACAGCTATTTGTCCTTGGCCAAGAATCCCAGTGCCAGAAACAACACTAGGAGCTTTTCTCTTGTCCAAAGGGAAATTTGCAACTGAGGAAGGAAGGACAGTCTTGCAACACCATAGAGAAGTCATAGTACAGAAGAGATATACCATGCTGATCCCCACTAGATCAGCACTTATTTTAATTCACCCTGACCTCTATTAAAGGGCATTGCAGACGGTACAGGACACATCTCTCCTTTCACTACTTGCTTTTAGGAAGCAGAGACCTTGGGGCCTCCCCAATAGCCTGTGGAGATGTGCCTGGTAGTGTCCTTATGCTGAGTGTGTCCTGTGTGGTGTGCCCTGGCAGGACATCTCCAGACAGGTTACAGGGAGGGCAGGAAAGTCTTTTCCTGAGACAAGTCTTTTCGTGGGAGGCAGTACCACTCAACAGCCTCACTGAGATAAACAGTGAGCTTTTTGTCAGTAATGCACTGGCACTTAACATCTAGGACACTGCCTTTGTAGGCAAGGTCATCAATACAAAGAAACGTTTTACAGGATGCAGCACAGAGACCCGTGAAGCCTTGAAATAAGCAGATGTGTTACCTGTCCATGCTTGAGCAGATCCTGAAAAATATAGTCTGAATATGCTATTGTACAGGTAAAATGCAGACAGCTACTATTGTTCCTTTTCATCATCACAACACATTTGGAGGCAAAATATTGAGCTTGTTTTCTCTTTGGAAAATAAAACAGTGGTATCTCAAAACTCATAAAGACCTGTTTATTTGTGTCGGGGTTTGTTGTTCCAGGGCTGTATCTGCATACAAGATTAATACATGCGTGCTCAGAAGATTATCTGGTAGGCTTAAAGAAAGGCTTTTAAAAAGCCATGTCCTAATTTAAGACAGTTAAAAAAAAAAAATACAGAGGAAATTACTACAGATCTAAATGCAGTAAAATCTAATGACTTGTATGTTTTTATCTTATTTTAGAGTTTTGATTTCTGATCTTTTGTGATTGATACTACAATCTTCAACATATATTGAAATGGAGGGAACATTAATTTTGCTAGCACAAGTACTGCTTCACACTCCTTCTGAAGTCAGAAAAAAACAGAGTTAAAGTCCTCACAAAATTTTGGCATTATTATTCTGAATAGCTCTCAGTTACTGCATCCAACAATACGTACAGGGAGCAGAAAGAGGGTGGAAGGCATGCGTGGGAAAGGGAACGTTCTCTAAAGCAAAGGAACACCCTTCTGGTGTTTCCCTGGCTCCGGCTGCCATCTAGTGTTGTGCCGGGAGCGGTGAGGGGCGCGGCTCTTGGCCGGTTTGTGCATCTTCGCCGAGACCGCCCTCCGCCCGCGTCCACCGGCAGGATGACCAGCACGGAACGACCTCTACCTCTCCCGGCACAGCAGCAGAGGAAGATGTAACCCAGAAAGTTGAGGAAGATCTCCTATGAAATGATTTCTCAAGTATCTGCAGTAAAACCATTTCTAAATAAAGTGATTCATATGGTTGTAAACATAGTCTCTGCTGAGATAAGGAGTGACAAAACAACGTAAACCTTTATCTTCCACGGCATGAAAAGGGGAGGGTGGCTTACCTCTTGCTGTGGCACAGCCATTGCTATTGTATTTTCTTCCTCTTTTCCTCCCACTTTAATGGGAGTGCAGAAAGCCCAGTTCCCAACTAAAGAAATTTTTCTATAGAAAGAATTACCTCAGCGTAAAAGTCATCACTGGGATTATGCAAACCCAATGTATGTACACCATAGTGTATGGAGGCAATGCAACAGCCACCAAAAGAGCCTACAAGCTTCTGGAACAGGATCTACACTCATCATTATTTTTAGCATCCTAATATCTTGAATTGTGCTAGAAATTTAGTTCTGCTTTGCTTTGGAAGAGAGCATTCCATTCTTTAATCCATTGTCCTCCTCAAACAGGCAGGAGTTCATAGCTCTTTCATACAGTGCCATAATGTGCTCTCGGCTGAGCGCAGTCCTCCCGTTTGTTTGTTCCAAATGCTGCATAGGCTTTGAAGTGTGTCAGATTTTCTTTGCCCTGTTGTTTTAGCAGGCAGACAGCAGATAGTGGTCACTGAGGACATTTCAGAAGCTCCCACTGAGCTCTAAGAAGCTGCAGATCTTTGTGTGAAGATTGCGCAAACTGGAGCATGATGTGACGGACTACATTCACTGTTACTCTTGATGCTGGACAAGCAGCAATCCAGAGGTGGAACAGATTTTGCTGTCCATGGGATCTGGCTGAGACTCTTGAGGTGTCACATCATTGACATCCTTGTGATGTTTGGAGATGGCGCAAATAAAGGCAGCCATGCCAGCTGCTGTAGATCCAAAACCAGTGTGCTGCTGGAGAGTTGCCTGCCAGCACTGTAGCAACAGTATCAGGCTGGTGAAGGAAGTAATTACCTCCCTCAAGGTAATGAATAGAATTAAATCAGCAGCTGGCTTTGAGAGGATGGGAAGAACCTCAGGAAAAGAAAGAGATGATTCTTATTTAAAATGTTTCATTACCAAGGCCACAAGATGACATTTTTTAGCTAGTCAGAATGCCTAGTTCCCATGGACATTAGACTAAGCAAAATTAAACCACAGCTTTAGGTCACAGATATGAGGGATAGTCCATATTCCATAAGGGGAACAGGGGCAGAGGAGGGATTTTCTGCATGGCTATTAAAGAGGGCTGGACAAGAGCCTGAAGCCTTTTGTGACTATGGCAATATTTCACACTGGGAAGAGCTCTGCAGGATTGCATCTACTGGAATACTCTGCTTAGGAGCTGGAGCAAAGCTCTGCAGGTCATCATAGGAAACAATCACAACTTATCAGCAAATCAATAAGTGGAGAGGACCAGTGATGGATGATTGCCAGGACAGTAGATGAAGACTCCTGCATACACAGCAGGGCTAGAAGTCACTATTAACCATTTTGCAGTTCTACTTGTTTTAGTGTCAGGCTAAAAATCAGTCCCCGACTCTGAAGATCTTTGTTAAGATGAGTAGTAGGCTCTGTAGTAACTGTAGTGACAATGTAGTGACATTTAAATTCACAAAGTAAAGGTGAAGGGACTGGTTAAATTTCCTCATACAGTCCTTTAATTTCTAGTAGTAGTTTTTTAAAATTTTTTTCACTCACTCCAGTAGCTGACTCTGTCCACTTGATCTTTTTGCACCTGTAAATTTTGAGTGTTCTTCATTCAGAGCTGATGTTCAAACCACAGTGGAACTTCCCAGCGGAAGTCCTGCATTATTCACGGAAAACCTATTCAACAAAGTTCCTTGTATACTCGATCCTGCATGAGGAATATTCATGACCTTGACAGTTTGTCTGTTCAATCTGTCGTAACTGCCCCTCCTATCCAATTGTCTCATTGCCCAGCAAAAGGTATCTTGTAAACATATAATTGTATCTTAAAATTATTTTTAAAATATCTAAGAGGATTAATTCTACCACTCCATCTTTCAAAGCAACAAAAACCACACTTCTTGTAGTTTGGAATATTCAGGGACTACCTCATATATAAACTCTCAAAAGCATTTTGAATACACAGAAATCCTGACTGCTGTTTTATTACAAAAATTTGTCAAAATTGCAGGCTAGATCAGAAACAAAGTATATTCAAACTTAATAATTACATTTCAGTGTCTTTCCCATGACAAAAGTGGGTGTATATTGAAGAGGTATCTGAGAAGATAATGCTTAGCAAAATGGCTAGTTTCCAACAGAAATAGAGTGAATAAGGCCAAGATAAGAACCATAACAAGTTTTTCCTCATATAACATTATTGGGAAGCCTAACAATGAGAAAGCCACATGTTTCAACCAGCTGATGGACCTCCAACACAAATGACTGGCAAGATAACCCATGAAGTTTGAGTCCAAAGTTTGAGGTTGGAGATGATTAATGAACCATGATCTCATTGGAATAAGTTGAAATATGCACTCCAAAACCCAACTGCAGGTGCACACATAATCCTGCATCTAAAGGCACAACATTTTATGATCTGAGCACATCAGAGGCCAAGAAGAAGCGGTGTTCAACTCCAACAGTTTGAGGCCCACAGATCCAACTTGATGGGTCACAGCACTGGACCTGATGAATGCTAAGAAAGGAAGCACTGCTAAAGCCACTGCTGCTAAAGTGTATTTATTTCTGACGTGTTCTGCCATCTTAAGTACTTTTTAGACATATCGCCATTTCACAAATAAAGTTATACAGATTTTGTTATACAAAAGCCACAGAAATGGTACAGAAGGCATTACAAAAATAACCATGATCCCACATACATTGTTTACAGCAATAAAATTACAGTGAAATGCTCAAAAGGTTTACATCCTTGTCAACAGGAATTTAAAAAGTAAAGTAATTTTAAGTCTGGCTTTTTTTGGGAAGACCTTTAAATAGGAGGCTGACCTTGTTAAGATTAATCATCTGGCATTAGATACATCTTAAAATTAAGTGTTTCTGAAAAATCTGCAAAAATCAACTGCTGTAAGAACCTGACATTTATAATATGCAATCTCATGAAACTTCAATATACCATTTTCCAAAGCAAAAATAGTGGGACAGCAGTACATAAAGTCAAGTTTTCCAGAACACTGCTGCTTCTTAACTAAACAACCAGTGAGACAACTTTCTTTTCAACACACACACAAAAAAATACCAGTCTAAAAACCAATGTGACATCCTTTTATAAAGTGCATTAATTATCTGAACAGTGCACTGATGCTTTTAACAATTTTAAATACAAAAATGCAAAGAACCAGTAAAATTTTCGAAGTTTACAACAACTGATACCTAGAACTAAATCACTATCCTTTAGGTTCAGGTATATATCTTCCTCTGTGTACATTCTGTAAAACACAACGGAAATATCTTCCTCTGAGAACATTCTGTAAATCACAATGGAAACCTAGTCCTGGTTGGTCACTGCTTTTGTAGTTTACAAAAAAATTAGGAAATTATGTAAAAAATATGGACTATGGGCTTATTTTTTTGCCAGCTGAAGTACTGAAAACTCTCTTGGCTTTAATGATTCCTTAGACTTTGAAACAAACTCATCCATGAAAAAACCCAATCAAAATTAACAAAATTATAATCATACTGCATCTTAATTTCAAGTAAGTACATTTGGTGATAGGTGTGCTCAGAACTTAATTGTGGAAGATGAACATATTTTCTGGCACAATAACTATTAGTTTCAAAATTGTAATGGATTTTCAAGTGTACTGGCCACATATGAGGCTAAAGAAGACATTGTGTGCTCTACTATTGGAAAGGTAGAATGATGACTACAAAATCAATGACATGTAAGTAATAAAGGCTTTAAATTGTAGCCAAAACTACAAGCAACCAACAGGTTTGGAAATGTGTCAACCACCTCTACAAAAACTGCAATGAGGTAAGGAAATGGATACACTGGAGACCAGACAGAGAAAGACTGGATAAACAGTAATGCCTTCTTTTTTTGGGTTCAGGATAAGATGTGATGACGCGGTGTTATGAGAGCTGTGGGTTTTGTTTCTGTCACTTACAGAACTAGTGATCTTTACTTATCTATACATCAAAGAGTCTCTTGCTATGTGTTCCAGTATAGTATAAGACTTAAAAATACTAGTTGCATATATTTACTTATTTTTCTAGGTTTTTATCTAATTGTGATGTTAAATAAAATACTCAACAGTTAAAGCTTATTTAGAATGTTGTTCAGTCTCAAAGCTCTACTTAGCAGCCACACCAGTACTGAAAGATTACCATCTATTCAAGGTAGAACGACCACCATGTGGGAAAAGGAGACAACATTAGATAAGGACATTTATGGTGCAGCTTTGGTCTTCAGTTGGTTGCATCATCTCTTCTCAGAGGAATTACTTGAAGTGCTTTGGCTATTCTCTCTCCAATAGCTCGACTACTTGCTGCAATTATTCTTCGAGACATCAAATCAAATGGTCCACCTAGAATGCAAAGCAAACAAAGCAACCATTTTAGTTATGAAGAAAATTAAAAGTTGGTATGAAAATAAGCACTGAAAAAATTTGAGTGTAAATTATACATTATTATTTAGGACCAAATTTTTCTTCTAGATAAAAATGCATTTAACACAACAGGTATCTTGTATGAGCTGCATTTCAATTCTCTTCAATGTATCTTTACTGTCTTTTTCCACTTTTCCAGGAGTCCAGCCAAGGGAGTAAAAGATGTCTTCTTGCTTAAGAACATATAATTAACCTGTTCTTCATCTTTTAACAGTTGGAACTGCTCAGTTTAGAAAGAGGACTGAAAAGAACTTGCCTTCTTGTTTCAGCTACATTTTGCTCCCTATTAGCCATTTAAAAGGACAAGAGAGTATTATGCAGGCCCATGTGTTTACCTGTTACATCCAGCAGTACTCCACCGGCTTCAGTAATAATGATTCCAGCTCCTGCCATATCCCAGCAGTGAATCCCCATTTCGTAATAGGCATCAGCTCCACCCGTTGCCACAAGGCACATGTTCACAGCTGCTGTACCAACAGCTCTAATCCTAAAGGAGATACAAGATGTTGTTTTAATTGAGAAGAGTTTACAGAAAAGTTACAGTGTCTGTAACAGAAAATGCAGAGAACACAAAAGTCATGATGGAAGTGAACTGAACTGGAGCAAGCATTATGAAGTGCTGCAGTGAAACATAAAAAATGGAAATGAAGTAATGAAGTGTTACTTGAAGAGTTTTCCAAATACAGCAAATTTGTAGAAATTACGTTTACAAATTCTGTTAATAAATTTTTGTTTAAACACATCGTAAATGATTTCTTAAACTAAAACATATTATGGAAGATAATTTCCCATAAAACAGTAACAATCTATTCTGCTCTTTGAATACCAGAATTAAAGGAGAGTGCACACTTTTCAGTGCTGGAAACTTTTTTTTCAGTTTCTCTGGTGATGCTCAGTAAACTCCTCTGACTTTCCAAACCCTCTAACAGTAATCATAAAAAATAAATTACACAGCATAAATTTGGTCTGCATAACTTCACCAAACCCTCGTGTCACAAATTCCAGTTTCTTTTGGAAACTCAGGCATTTTATTTGTAAACAATAGTTTGAGACTGGAGTTAAGTTGCTTCTTCCAATAGTTTAGCTGCTATCAGTTACAACTTAACATAAAGTTTACTGTTAATTGAAGTAATTGCAGTTTTTTGTACAAGTCACACTTACTTGCTATGCTGAACTCACAACACATCTAAAATGTGTTTCCTACTTACATCTTAGCATAAATTCTTTAACAACATCAGAAGACTTTTTGAAAGTAGGAAAAAACCTACATGTTAAGTGTCAAAACAAGAATCCTGAGAATCTCAACATAAAACTTGTTAGATCAGAAACATGAATACAATTGAGTAACGAAAAACTGTCTAGGGAAATCAACTTTAAACAAAATGGTTTGTGGAAATGCACACTGGCTTATCTGGAGGAGAAAAAGCAGGGAATGCAACCAAAATAGGAGCAGTTTATGGAAAATTTAAACTACTCAGACAAATTAAAACTGTATGGTTTTGAAAGAGGAAAGGGAGATCAACTTTTGTCTTTTATATATATATGTATATAATTATTTTCATTACTACAAGGGAAGGAAACTAAGAAATGTAATATAGCTTCCAGTTTTATCTAGGGGGAAAAAAAAGCACAAAACTGTATTTAATTTTTTTAACTACTAAATACAACACTTTGTAGTCCTGCAAGCCCAAACATGCTTTGCTTCTCAACACTGATTGTTAGCATTCTCTGCTGCATGCCTCAGCTTGAAAAAGTTAAATACAGTTTCTCTGTGGAAGCTACTAGATAGAAACATTTAAATCATATTTCATATTTAAGGCGTCAAATATAATGCAACCAAAGTTTCTAAAAATTATTGTATTTACAATATTAACCACTGTGAGTAAACATAAATATTTATAAAAATAGGAAGTATCTTACCCATGAATAGGAATACTGAGAAGTCTTTCCATATTAGAAAGAATTATTTTTATAGCCTCTGGATCACGATTTGACCCCAATTCTGTTACTAACAGGGATTTTGTAATGTCTGGAAAAGAAACAAAACCTCACTCTTCCAACAGCACAACTTAAATAGTCACAGTAACTAGCAGAGTTACTTTCATTCTTTGCTTTCTTACAAGATCAACGTATGAGTATCTTAATAAAATAGTACATATATCAAACATATAAAAATTTCATGCTGTTTGGAAAATTGCAGGAAAAAAAATACAATTAAAGAAACATGATCTGTTCCAACTGTGCATATACACTAATCAATGCCAGTACTAAACAGAATTCTGTCGCTATAAAAATTAAAACAGTCTTGCGATACTTGAAGATGTCATTTGAAGCATGGATTTTACTTGATGTAGGGTTGTAAGCATAGAAGAGTGGTACTGACTTAAACCAACCTGGGAGAAGCTGAATTGTTTGGCAGATTTGTTTCACTCTAAAGAAACATCTCAAACAGATTGCAGACATACAGGGAATTAAAGACAAAGAAACAAACTAACAAAACCACAATACATGGGAAATAAAATCTTCAATTGCTGAGTCCTGATTTTGCACAGATCACATCATATGCATTAAAGAGAAAACAAAAGGTGTTTCTTAAAACTAAACAGCCCATGGCCAAAGAAAGTCTTGCAAAACTAAACTATGAGCTAAAACATACTAATATATCTAGGTCCCAAATTTCTCCTGCCACACTTGCAATCTGGTAATTACCATAAAGAAGCTACTCAGTTCAGCTTACCTTCTTGGCCCGATACTTGAAGTTTCTGACCATTGCAAAATGCACCTTTTCCTTTTCTGGCAGTATACATCTTGTCTTCTATACAACTATACACAATTCCAAACTCTATCTGCAAGAAAAAGGAAAAATTCATTGTGGGGTTTTTCCCTTTATTCCTATTTCCTGTGAAATAGGAAATTACAGAACTTAGTTGTAACTAGAAGCAAGCAATTAATTTGAATTTTATTATACATTAAGTAATAAAAAAGTATACCTTTTTGTTTACAACAAAGCCAATTGAAACTGCCACAAATGGAAACCTACAAAACAAAACATTTCACTATTTTATAGTGAGATATTAAATTTCTTTTATTACCATGCTTACTCTTAATAAAGACAGTGTTCAGTTAAACGTACTGTATATTTCAAAACCAAACTTGGACTATACAAAACCAAGTTTTCTGTAATTCACACAATTTAGCACAATAGAGCCAACAATACTGATTACCACTTGAAACACAAACTTTTCTACCTACTGGGGCTGTCATTGCTGTTACAGATGCTCCTAGCCTAGAGACTGTTTTCTACAAAGAATGCAAACAAGCCTCTATGCTACTAACCTTTCTCAGAAGGAACAAGCTGGCCAAAATGGTCTCATAAAAAGAACCAAGTTACCTCTCCCACCACCTCCCCTTTCTCCACCAAAGCCAAGAAAAAAACAAATACTGAAGAATGCAGGAAGAGTGAAGACCACGGGACATGGGACGTGGTGGACTGCATCTCAGTCTAAGCTCAAAACAATCAACCAATGAATTAATTTTTACTTTTTTTTTTCAATTCCTAGACATTTGCTTTTATTCTTTCTGCAAAAAATACCAACTTTTAAGCCTGTAGATTCAGCAGAATGGGTTATTTCCCTGTAACTTTCTGAACATGTTATTCAGCATGATTCAGAAGGTGCTTGAAAGCCATTGTGCACACAGCAGCAGTCATTTCAAAACTAAAATCAAGCAGACTCAGAAAGTTCACTGGGCCCAAAATCTATCACATTTAAAAGATGTCATTAATAGGTTATCAGCATTACTCTGTAAGTCCCATCCTCATCTTGGTGTGAAATACCATTGATAACTACTGGTGATATGCTGCTTTCTTTCATAGTTGGGGATCCTAGATCTGAATGGATTTGAAATTTCTTAGAAATCAGCATCTGAAGCTGTTATTCCCTTTCTGAAGATGCTGCAACTTCTTATTCTGAATCCTGTTTCTGTTGAAATCTCTCACCTATCTTTGAAATCCATGCCAAAGGCTGCTGACCCCTGCTATGTAATACAGGCCTTGTATGGAACAAGCGATGTACGTAACAGAGCAGGACTATTACAATACTCACAGGAATATTAAAATGCTTGCAAAGACTGCCCAATGGCTCTCAACAAGCAGCAATTTGTAACTATTAACAAGTTCATAGTATTTCTTTTAAAACAGTTTAAAAATTAAAAACAACCTTACTTTCATGGAACTGGAGAAAGAAAAAGGTTAATCAGTTGATGTTGCTAACATAAAAAAAAATGAAAGGTGGACCTGTGTACAAAGTTGGTAGTACCATCAATAGGGTCTATAATCCATGTGGGGTTATCTGTCAGAATGCTGCCCTCTCCAGCTGCAACAGATTCTTCTCCGATAAAGCTACAGAGAAACACATTTAAAGACAGAAAATATTTAAAATGTCTGGATTACAACATTGTCCTTGACACTGAAATTCTTAAAAGTGAGATGAAGCTTTGAGTACCACCAGTGATCATATGCAAAAAGCTGAGAAATATCCAGAAAGCACCAACCATGTCTGACCAAGCTTGCATTCAAATTTATGATGTCAAGGATAAGCACAATATAACATGAAAAGAATTTTATGTTTCAACATAGAAAAAATACCAGCATTTAGCATTCACAGTATACTAGAATAATACCATAATTTAGCATTCAGAACACTGACGTTTTTGTAACATTTTTCCAGTAACAGCATCATCAAATTTTGTTCAAAATACCTATAGCTATTTACACCTTTCAGCTTATTTGTGCTATACAACATTATTTTGTAGCTTGTGTTTTTAGTAAAGAAGGCCTCTGTGGTCTTATGTACCCGGTTAGAACATTGCAGAAACTGTTAAATTTGAAAACTGACTTCAACCCAAATATGACAGAAAGCTGTTAATCTCAAAACTTTAGTTTTAAAAGCATGACAAAGTGGTAACATAGTAAAGGGATGAAATTCAAACCAGAGTTCCCGAAGTAGATGGGTGAGTGCATGCTCAGCCACAGTACTAAACCACAGGACACAGCACCCCAAATTCCACAAGTTTTGCTGCTCAGGAAAGTGTTTTAGACTGCAAAATTATTAGCATGAGTCCAAGTGGGAGGAATTCTCTTTGAGGTCTTTTGCGGGTTGTCACAATTTATCACACATTACTCAACCGAAGAAAAGTTTGCAGGAAACACATGCTTTCCTCCAAAACCACGTAAAATAATTGCTGTGAGGAAACAGATGAGGTCTCTTTAATATTGACTGGGAGTTTTATGATTAACTACAGAAGTGAAGATGACTAATCAGAGAGAAACAGCATGTTTCCAAAAAGCAGCAGACCTTCAGAAAAACGAGACTGAATATAGGTGGATGAGTAATTCACTAGAAAGTTCAGCACCATTATGTCTAACGCGACATTGGTTACCTAAAATAAAAAGAGGTTAAAATATTCTGAAACACTTATCAATGTCACAGAAACTGTTATTTCAAGGTCATTGCACAAGTCTGTTTGCTTACACTAATTTGGTTACTGAACTTTTGCACAACCTCAGCTGTTCCAGCTCTATATAGATTTCTTACATTTCACATACACAGCTACTATAACAACATCTCCAAGAAAATGAAAGAAAAAAATAGCAAACTGACTTTAAGGAAACTGTATTGAACTTGAGCCATTATGTCAAAATGCTAAAGACAGACCCATGCAAGCAAAATACAGACTACCCTCCAAGAATATATTTCTCAAGGGGTGAGGGACAGTGATATAGAGAGGGATGGAAGAAGGGGAAAAAAGGGGAAGAGCAATTAAGAAAACCAGTACTTTGTATGACAGTCTTTCTGTTATGCTGAAGAAGAAGACCCTGTCTTCTTTTAAGGATGTTTTATGTTGTAAAACTGTATGAGATCTGCCAAAGGCACACTCAGTTCCAAAGGACCCATCCAACCCAGACAGCAAAGGCACACCAGTTTCAAAGGCAGACAAGAAATTTGGCTTCCAGGTCTCCTGGGGCCACCTTTGACTTTCCAACACCGTAACCAGGAAGTTTCTCAAGTGGAAGTGACTTTCAGCCTAAGTTTTGTCTCATGTCAGTAGACCTGGAGATACCTACAGCCCTGGGCAAAACTTCAAGCCACTATTACTCTAAAATACTTAATTTGTTGAAGCTAATGCTACAGCTTGCCACCATGCCAGTTGTAATAAAACTTCACCAACAAAATCATAAACTTCCCTTTTTTTTTCTGCCAAAAGCATACAACAAGCCATACCTGTGAGAAGGATACTTTTCTTTTATCAAAGAAATAATGAAGTTTTCTACTTTTTGATCAGTTTCTGTCACTAAATCTACAGGTGAACTTTTAGTCATAACAGATATTTCTTCTTTGAGTGCTCCACGGATTATCTGTAGAAACAAAAACAAATAGAAAAAAAATCTCTCACTGTTTCATTATTATGGAAAATATTAATTTTCAAAAAAACTTAAGCATAATTTTTACAGTCATTTTCTGTACTGCACACACAAAACACATGCAATGACATAACCTGGATTTAACAGCAGGTGCTGGGACTTGCATCTCTAGTCCCTATTCAGTACAAAGTTTTACATGGCTTTAAATCTAAGCACAAAATGAGATCTCCAGGTAGATGAAAATGGAGTCCATTTTGTAAGGACAAGTTTTAGATTCACAAATTTAAATATCAGAGTTGAATAAAACGCCTATCACTGAGCTCCAGTCAGCTGTTTTCAGCCAGACCCTGCATTTATGATTTTAAAACCATCAGTATCAGCTCAATCAAGAACCCATGCCTCACAGCCCACAGAATTATTTTACTATAACTCAAAGATTTTCTAAGGGAAGACTTTAATGAGGTCGTTGCAGAGACAATGTTCCACAGACTTTGCAGCTCCAGGGGACAGAATTATTACATGCGCCCTCTTGTCTGCCTGCCACAGCCTCCAAATGCACTAAGAACTACTAAGAACCAAAACATTAGGTAACCCCTTGCGCTGAGGCTTTGCCAAGATGTACAAACTTCTTCTTGTTCTAAGCCATCTTACACCTCATACGGCAAAATATCACCAGTGTAAGGGATGGGTCTTATTTAGAGAAGCAAAGCAGTCTTCATGAAGAGAAACAATCACAGATTGGTTTGGGTTGGAAGGAGCTTAAAAGACCATCTAGTTCCAGCTCTCCTGCCATGGGCAGGGACACCTTTCACTAGACCAAACTTGGAGCTCCGTCCAACCTGGCCTTGGACACTTCCAAGGATAGAGAGAACACAATCTGGTACTGAGTGCCATCAACAAGTCTCTGTACAAAGCTGATTGAGGTGTTCACAAGAAAAGACTGTCACCAGCTTTCAGGCGGTAAAATAATACCACAGACAGGAGTAGTTAAAAGGTGAAAATCGAGATGCTTTTTGTTTATCACAATTCTGAATTTTATTTTTTGAATCAAACTCAAAGTTACTCCTTAGTCTTTAATCTGACTCCAAGCCATGGAAAAGTGCAAAGTTGTTTTCTTAAGTTAACTGAGTTCCAAACATAAAAGACACTCTAATCTTGCACTTGAACATCACAAACCATTCTGCCCACTTAGGTTTTTGACAAAACACTACCCAAAAGAAATTCCAACATCAACCTCCTTCAAAAACTATATAGATATTAGACCAAATAAATCACCTTATTATTTATAAAGAGCTTATACATACCTCCCCAGCTTTCCTTGCTAAACCAACTGCATAATCCATACATTCTTGCCAGGGATCTGCCATCTTTCCCGAGATAAAGAGCCTAGCAAAAGGAAAGATTAATGCCAAAAATTATTAAGGCTTATTTTCTTCTTCTTCTTTTTTTTTTTTTTTATTTTTTATTTTTACAAATTCGAAGTTCTTTCCTTCACTGGCTTAAGAACTGTTCAAACGAGGAAACAGGCTGAGCGCACGCCCCGCCCCAGCCCGCCCCGGGCTGCAGGACGCGTCCCGAGCGCTGCAGGACGCGCGGCCCCCTCACGGCGTCCGAAATGGCGGCTCCGGCGCGCGCCGCACTCGCCGCCGCCTCCGCCCCCGCCGCCGCCGCTCCCGCCCAGGCGCAGGCGTCGCGCGCGAGGCCGCGGACCCGCCTCCTCCGCCGCCGCTCGGTGGCGCCCGCGCCTGCGCGTGAGGGAGCCCGGGGCAGGGCAAGGCCGCCTCGGCGCCGGCGCTGTCAAAATTTACAGGGGAAGTGTTGAAATTAGGCTTTGATGTCGACTTCTTGTTGATAATTAGACTTGGCAGGGCGGAGATATCTTAAATATTCTCCCATGGAGCACGCGATTGAAGTTTATCGTAGAATTGAAAGGATGGTTTGGGTTGGAAGGAGCTTTAAAGATCATAAGCAGCCCCTCTGCCGTGGCAGGGATACCTTGCACTAGTCCAGGTTGTCAGAGCCCATTCCAGGGGAGGGCCATCCACGTCATCTCTGGGAAACGTGTGTCAGTGCCTCAGAACCCTCACGGAGGGCGAGTTCACACAGAGTTCAACGGTTTTTGAAAGCAATTTGCAGTGCCACTGATGCATCTTCAAAATGAATTAAAATCATATAGAGGAAAAAACTTTCCAAGCCGGACTGATACCAGTTTCTTCTTTTCCCCCCCTGTGGTCTTTTGAGCCTATTTTCTTTTATCAGGTAAAGGCAAAACACTGAGGGCTTGTTCTCACAAGTTGCAGCTGATGTAACTGACTGTCCTATGTAAAATGGTGACCTGGCTAAACAGGGCAAGAGGTGCAATCTGCTTTATGCTTAAAATAATCATGAAATGCCTACCACACCAAAAGAACCTGTCTTACCCTATTGCCCTAGTGGCAACTCAAGGCACAGCTGTGAAATACAAAGCTGTGTTTCGTGTCAGGTACATACAGGCAATGTGTGTATTTGTGATTGTGATATGTGTGGAGGCCGACAATGGGATGGTTGCGAATTCTAATAATAACTGAGGAAAGTAAAGCATGGAAGAAGGCCTTTGAACCTATCTTTTGTTTGCAATTAACCTTGGCTGATTTAGGAGCATTTGAATTAAAGTGTTAAGGATGTTGCTTTTTGCTTGTAGTCAGGCCTTAAAGAGTGCTGCAATAATAACCTTTTGAAGTATAATTGTAGAATATTGCTTGTATCCTTGAAACTATAGCTTTAGAATATATATAAAGGAAATATGCTTATCTCACACCTTAACAAAACACAGAAAAACAACTTGAGAAAGGAAGATGAACATCATCTCAAGGACTTATAATTTCGACCAAGGGAAGCTGGGCATCACTGTTATGAGATTTATAGTCATTGTAATTAAAAAGGTGGACCCACATCTGGGGAGCTGGACTTCACCAGATGGGATTCGTCTTTATTCTTGCGGGAACCAGGACCAATATTTTGGAAACTACTACTACCATCTGGGGATCCTCCTTTTTGGGACGCATCCTGAGAAAAACTAAATCATAGTAGTGTATAGAATTGTGATGTAAAAATTGGAAAACAGAAACTGCTGATGAGTAAAAATTGGAAAACAGAAACTGCTGATGAGTAAAAATTGGAATAGAAACTGCTGAGAAAGCTTATGAGTACCCCTATAAATACCCGTAAGCCCCAACTATCGGCGTGCAGTTGGAGGGAAACTGCCCCCACTGTACCCAACGTTGTGTTGCTCACACTTTACCATATTAATTAATAAACTGATTGCTGCTTGAATATTGGCATAGTCAAGCTTCTTATTTATAACACAGCTAGGCCAAAGCGGGTTAGTTTTGTCCTTTCCACATCACTGGAAGTTTCCACTCTCACTGAATCTGTTGTGTGGGGCAAGTCACTGTGCAATTCCACATTTCCTCTTTCCCATCTCATTAACAAGAATAAGCCTGCTTTTTAAAGTATTCACAGTCATTAAAGAACTACAGAGATGCTAAGTTGTGTTTTTATTAATTATTTTGCAAATCGTGCTTTACAAGGTTACACCAAAAGCACTGAAAGAGGCCACTGAAAGAGGCTCTTTGGCTCAGATTCGGTTTTGTTGAGGCAAGCAGCTGAACGTGCCTCAGTGCAATCTGTATAGGACTGCATGAGTGTTATGAAAAATGGCTTTTTTGACATCATTAATGTATACTTAACATTACAGCAAGGGTTTTACAGATTTCAAATTCTGAATTCACCTTAAAATCAGCAGAAGTAAAACAGGAATGCCTGAAGTTCTCTCCAAACAAGAATTTTCCTAATCCACACCACAATTTCTATTCCAGCTGAAATGAAATTTTGTATTTTATATATGAGGCTACTAGGTGTAAAAATAAGCTGCAAGGTGTATTTTTATGTGTCACCTGATAAACTGGATGAACAGAGGTGATGTATTGATAAAAAAAGCAAACCACACTGATCACACTTTTCCAAAACAAACACAAAAACAGAAAATTGTGAAAATAAAAGGGTGAGAGATTACTGCCTGCTTTTTTAGTGTGATATATTATTTCTTGTTTAGTACAGCATTGCCTGGCCGATCTAACAGGTCATGTATCCAAGCAGAACCAAACTCTTGGTGTTAACACAACCCTTTCCAAACTGCTGCATATATTACAAACACATGCCAGGCAACCTTGCAGCAATGTTTGAACTGGGACAAGGCCAGGAGCTGCTACAACAGCATCTCACTAAATGTTTGTAAATCCTTGACCATGTTCATTCTCTAAAATTACAGCTAGAACAATTAAAATGCTTGATACTCACTTATTTTTGTAGTTTGACTGAAAACACCATTTGTTGTAAAATCAGAAAGTATTTATTTTGATAAATTCCTTTTCTTGCTTGCATAACTTTACATACATTTTTTTTGCATCTACTAGAAGTTAAAGTTTTGTTTTTTAACTTAGAAGTGAAACAATTCAGGACCTTCTAAGCACAGGCCTGTAAAATTAACACAGTGGTTTCAAATGAGAACTGACTCCTCCGAATTATTTTGGGTTTTTCAAATGTAGTTGTTGAACTTTCTGTATGAAAATGTGCTAAGATAATGAGTTAAAAAAAAAAAAAACCAGAACAAAATGCTGAGTAAAGATACGTTGGAATCTAAAGGTAAAATGAGAGCAGTTCTAACCTATGCAAGATCTTGGAGGTCTGGAAAAGTTTCTGCTTTTGTTCCTAGTACCATTGACTAGGGTGGAGTTTTCAAGTTTTTATCTCTTCTCAATTATTTATCTGTCAGACTAATTTGGTTTTGCTTCTCAATTTCTGAAAACTACCTGGAATGAGCTTCTGTGTACAATCCTAGACACATTCCTGGAATAAGATGATAGTGAAAACTTTTTGGAGTCTTATCAACTTGCCATGTTTGTACTGTCATTTACAGGCTGATAGATCTTAGCAATTACTGGCAATTGATGAAAGCAACCATGCTGGTAAAACCTTTGAGGCCTCCCCAAAGATTTACTTCCTGCATCCCAAGTCTATCTTATCTTTATCCACAAAAAAGTGTTATTTCAATTATTTTGCCTGCAAATGCTAAGACAGAAAAATCAGGGGCAGGAGAAAGGGTCTAAGTAGAAAACTCTTGAAGATTTAGCAGAAGATTTTCTGCTAAAAAAAATGGGGAAATGATCCTGTTGCACAAGAGTATTTTCCACTTGCTTTTGTAGCAACAGGGTGGGAAAAAAGTTCTGCTTAGGGCTCTTCCCAGCATACTGGTTCCACAATGCTGGTTGGGCTCCTACTGCATATTCTGTACCACAGCAGCCTAAGATAAAAAGAAAGATGAATAGGCAATTGCAGATGAAAGGGAGGAAAATAAGTAACAAGGAAAAAGGGAACTGTCCCTCTTGTACTGGAAAGCAAAATAACAGCTGGAGAGACAGGCAGGGGAAAGCAGAAAAATGCTCCTGTACTTTCCACTGACAGGAGACAAAGATTTCCAAAATATTCAGCCCTTTCCTTTATGAAAATCAAAAACATCTTCCTTTGCACGACATCCCCACCCATCCAGTAAAGCAATTTATTCATACCTAAGTCATGTCAAAACTACAGTAAAGAATCTTAAAGCAAAATAAGTGACAAGCTTACTGAGATCTTTTATCCCCCACCTAATCATACAAGATTTAAAATCGGGAAGACACCTTTCCTCCTAAATATCATTAAACTATTACAAGAAGAAAATGTGAACCTAATGTACAGACAGTGCCAGTTTCCAAATGCAATCAAATCTGTTTGTGAAGATGTAGAAAAGATGCTGTGTTAGCATAGTATGTTTCTTTCCTTCAGAAAACTGCAAGTTTACATTTTCATTATTTATTAAGACATACTGTCCCCACCACTTACACAAAAATAAATACCAAATTTAAGAAAAAATTATTGATATTATACAGCTCAATAGAGCAAGAATTTATTCTAGAATGTGAATATCTGTAATACTCCTTATTATAATTTTCCTTTCAGGACATAGTTCTTCTGTGAGTCAAGCTGCTGAGAAATTGATGGGAGTTGTGTCTTTACAATGGAAGACATTCTGGCATACCAGTGATTTAAAAAGAAAACTGGACTTGCTTTAATGCTTCTAAAAAATACTGGATTTTTTTGTTTGTGAAAATTTATTGACTAACTAAAGTAGGATTCTGTATCTTCTATAAATAGAACATCATTATCAAGATACTCCAGAATTATATTCCCTCCATTGTACAGTGGATACTCTTTATCAGATAGCCATGTTTCCAATGTGTGCTCAAATGGCAAGGCTTCTCCAGAGGCAGTATGGCATAATCTCAGTTTCTGTAAGACAAATAGGACAGAAATTAACACCAAGATCTGCCTATCCAAGATGAAAGAAGTGGGGTGGGAGAAGCACAAAAAGCTAAAGAAAAACTAAAACCAAAATGCAACAACCTGGAAAATGTTTGTTATTGCTGACTTACCTGGGATGTTGATTTGTTGTTGTCATTTTTAAGGCTTGCTAAGGAAGCTGCAAAATCTACTACTTTGCCAATACTCCACTTACTGCAAAAGAACATGGGTTTGCTTTTCTCTTTGTTCCCTTTTGGTAAAAATACTTGAAAGTAAATTCTTTCTGTCTAGAAAAACATGAAAAGTAAGACAAAAATTAAAACAATTGATGAAGACACAATGCCAGGCCCTCACACAGGAGGTCACCTTTTCTGGGGACCAAATGGATTGTGGGCAGGAAATAAGCCCCCTGATTCACTTTGCAAACTTCTCCCTTGAACACCCGAGGGGTGGTGTTACACCCTTACTAGAGATAAATAAGGAAGGCTTAGGGAAAGCTTTTGTTTGTGGTAAAGCTGATGGTCTTACCACTCTGGCAGGATTTAATCAACAGTTTGCTGACACTCCCATGCCCTCTGCTGTGCAGTCTGACAATGACATTCATTAAAAAGAAAAAAAATCCAGGAATCCTAGGACAATCATGGAGTTTCCTGGGTGTTCCACCTGTCCTCAAAGAAATAGTACAGTCAAGAAATGGAATGGTCCACTAGAATGAGCTCTAGGGCAAAGCTTCCTTATGGGAAAATGAGGTAAAGCCCTACTTAAAGCTCTTTGATGTTCAAAATAACCAGTAGAGATCCATCAGATGCCCAGCAGAAGAAGCTCATTTTTCTGCTTTCCAACAGTAAAATGTCTAATAAAGCCCCTAGTGTCAGACCTTCTCTTTTTTCAGAGTGATAATGTTATTATTAACTACTACCGTTATGAAGTTTAAAATACCTGTCTGTCCCTTTACTGACTCCCAAAGCAAAGGGCACATGAAAAACTGTTTCTAGATGAGGACTCCATTTACCTTCACAGAGGTTTGGATAATTCCCAAGAATGGGTAATTTCTTATCATTTCAGGAAATAAGTGAAACTGGGACAGATTTTTTGGCCTGAACAAACCTGGAGTATGCCCAAGGAATCATCATTTTACCTTTGCAGAAACCTCAGCTGTAAAAAGATGATCACAGCACCCAGTGTATTGTACTGACTGTTATCTGTACCTCCTTCCTCTCTGTTTCACGAATGGAATGATAATCATGTTATGCAGTTTATAAAAATCATTTCTCACATGGGTTTTTTACACATACAAATGGTTTTGTATATACAACACCCTCAAGCTTCAGATGCTAATTCTGGGTGAGTAGCTGAATCTGCAGCTGAAACATCTTGGTACCAATTTAAGTTGGCATACTCATCCCTCTACCCTCTCAAAGTTAGCAAACTCAAACATTTAAGGCACATTCTCATGATAAGATTACACTGTCCGCTGCAATGCCCCAACATATGAATTCAGTCTTGGTGGGAAAAGCAAGCAATTACATGTTTCAGGACTTGATGATCTGAAACATTGATATTGCTAGCCAAGTATTAAGATTTGACACTATCTGCAAAAAGGGTCCCAGTGACAAAGAACAAAAGCTAAGTTGTGCTATTAAATTCTGTGCTGCACTATTTACAAAATTGTGCTACAGTCATTCTAGAAATCCTGTTCTAGTCTAATAACGGAATTCTATGCTCTGCTGATCATCAAATTTTGTAAAAATAAAAAGATTTGATAAACTTAGTGCTGTCATCTTTCTGCCAAGAATCCCCAAAAGACCCCCTTTGTCCCTGCTGTGCTATATGACAGCAGCCACGTGGCAGGCAAAACACATTTCTGCTATGAAGTAATAGAGTTTGATTCCACTGCTCCAAACTCCACACAGACATCTTATAACAGACATAAGACTAGAGAGACTGCTTTTGGGTACCATGCTGAAGTGTACATTTAAGGGGTTATGGTCTTGAAAAATTAAATCCAAAACTAAGCTGAGGAAACTCAATGAAGATCAAGCAATTTAGTACCAGTTCCTTTGAGAATTCAATTATTGAAAACAAACATCACTGACCTGAGGCAAGGACTTGTCCCCACATGCGTGCATTTTCAGTTTCATTAATGCCACTTTTGCTGCTGTCTCACTGTTTTTTGCTCCTTTACGTTTTTTGCTTTTCACTTCGTCACTCTTTTTAGAATCTGAGAACAATAATATCCTGTTAGTGTGATCATTCTGACAGTTTCCTGAGCATATTATATAACATAGACCCACTAAGTCTGTTGGGTCTCATTGTATTGTGAAAGATCCCATTCCTTTTTGTGTCTGTTCATGCTTTCCTGAAGTTCGTATCAGCATTTTTAGTTCTTGCAGAATTCCTTTACATTGAAAGGTGAACATTATCACCATGTAAACACAGGCTGCAAAAGCCAAATAGATACAAATTCTGGAGTTTCTACACCTGTGGCTATCACAGCATTCATATGGCAACATTTCAGGTCCTCCTTTCTACACATAACCCCACTGTCCAGCTGGGCAGTGCTGTTTATTCTCTTTCCCATCCTAGAGCTTATTTAAAACCTGCAAAACATTACATGGTAGAATCAGACTTTTCTGGGCATCTTGATTGTGTAGGTGTTATCCCAGCAGACTGACATGAACATCCAACACAATTGCATTATTTGCACATGGATTAATATGTAAATAATAATGGCTAGATTACAATTCATTATAGTATAGTACTTGTAGAATGACAACAATACAATAATTCTGAAAGAAACCTGCACCCTTTTATTTCTTTAGAGATTCTCCTTGTACTGTTGTTTTAGCTCAGTTTAGATGAACAGTATTAAATGTTGACATGTAAGTTTAGGGCTATTTAATCAAGGAACTCCCATCCTTTCTCCTTTGCTAAAACCTGACTCCTCAAAAGGAGGTCAGAAACTCAAATAGTGTTCTGAAAAAAATATAAGAAAATGAATAAATATGCCTCTGTACTTGCCTATAATCTGTTGAACAAGCTGCTGGGTGGCAGCCATTCGAGGTTTTGGTGTGTCCAGCTTCTCACATTCATGGTCTGATTGATGACGATGTCTGTAAACAACAACGTTAAACTTCTATTGAGTTTTCCATACATTAGTGAATGAATATTGATGTTTAAACACTCTGTTCCACTCACCTGAGACAAAAATGTTTTTCACAATAAGGACATAACACTGGCAAAAGCTCCTTTGCATTGCAGTCTTTGTATGAGCAAGGGTAAGATCTGTGCTGATCAGGTTTCACAGAATTGTTTCTTATATTCACCTAGGAGTAAGTAAAAAATATTTTGTTTAAATAAACAGATACTACAAATATAAGTTACCATCCCAACTTTCTCAAAGACTGTAATAACTCTCTATTCTATGGGCAAACCTGGTCCAGCTATTCTCTCCAACTTTTGCCCTGGTTATGTTTAGCTCAGAGGTAGAAAAATAACCATCATCCTGCTCAAAGTCAATTTACTTCTGAGAGGAAGAAAAAGAGTAGATTTTTTTTTAAGCCTTTCACATTCTGAGATAAATAATTCATACTCATATACCATATGCATTCAAATAGTCTGAAAACAGAGAGCTAAGTTGCATGGAATTTAAATTAAAGGTTGTCATATATGATTAGATTACCTCAGAACACCCATGAGCATCCCGGCTCCTGTGCTGAAGGCTTTGTGGAAAAAGAAGAAAATATCACACTGTTATCAACACTCCAGGAAAAAAAATTTGCATGTGAAAACATTTAAGTGTTTAAAGAGTAATCTGACAAGTTTTATCATGGAAAAATTTCAATTCAATAATTAATCTTCTCCAAAGTTTTTTCTATCCTATGCATTTCACTTCTTGAATGGATAGATCATATTCTTTCTCAGAATGCAAAACATTTAGCTTTTGGAACTTATGCTTCAAGATAAACAAACCATTTCAATAGAATGAAGACATTAGCATGCTTAAGAGTTCAGTTCAAAGCAACCAGAGCTTGTCTGTTTTAATGGATTTTCAAATTTCTTCCGTAATGGCAGAAATCCCTTGAAGGCTTCTGATATGTTAGAAGTGAAATCTGCCCCCAATCTCTGAGCTTCTCTCAGTTGCCCTCTGCTAATCTGAAGTGTAAATCAAAGTGCAGGCCCTGATTTCAACCTTGCAAGAAACCTCAAAATTTTTTCAAGAAGAAAACATAATCAGCCATTTCCTTTTGTGACAAGGTCACACATTTATATGACACTGGGAAGCCAGCAGATGTGGTGTTTTGCATTTTAGTAAAGCTTTTGACACTGTCTCTCAGAATGTTCTTCTGGACAAAAAGGTCCAGCACACAGCTAGACAAGTCTGTAGTACTATGGGTGAGCAAATGGCTGATGGTTTGGGCTCAGAGAGTCACAGTTAATGCAATTCCTTCAGTCTGGTGGACAGTGGAGTTTCCCAGGACTCAATTTTAGTGCCAGTGCTCTTTAGTATTTTTATAAATGATCTGGATACATGTTACGGTTGCCAACCATTCTAAACCAGGAAACTCCTTTGAGGATGGAGCACAGAGAGATTCTTAATAGACTAGAGAGCTGGGCAGTCACAAACTGTATGAAATTTAATGAGGGCAAGTGCAGGATTCTTCACCTCAGATGAGGAAATCCTGGTGACCAAGCATACATGAGGAAATGGAAAGAAGCTGTGTCACAGGAAGTTCAGGTTGAACATTAGGAAAAGGTTCTTAGAGAGGGTGGCTGGGCACTGGAACAGGCTACCCAAGGAAGTGGTCATGGCACCAAGACTGCTGGAGTTCAAGGATTGTCTGAGTGATGCTTAGTCATTTGTTTTAGTCCCGTGAGGAGTAAGGAGTTGGATTTGTTGACTCTTGTGGAACCCTTTCAACTTGAGGTACTCTGTGATTCTATGAACTTACCAAAAGATGCCTGAACAGCCATCACATACAAAAGGAAGAAAATCTGAAACAAAGAGATTTGTTTTCAGTTAAGACAACATGGTTGTTGTTTTGTTAATAGTTTCTAGCTTAATTTTCACATGATTAACTTTTGTTTACCAACATCACAGAGTAGGTATATTTTTAAGAATACTTAGCAACTGCATCTACACTTTAGCAAGAAATGGCTTTTGTTAACTCCCCTAATTAATATTAAAATATAGAAAAATATATGAGCAGGTAAATTATATTTATATACATTCCAGAAGTTGGAATTAGGCTTTAAATTCAATTTTTTTTCAATATCAAGCTATGACACTGGAACATATGGCTAGCCATCAAAATTACCAGTTATGATAAAAACTGAATTTATTTCAAGACCATTCAGAACACTATTTACTGACAGTGGACAATTTACTTTTTTTTTTTTTATGGGCTGCCAACTGGAGGAGATGCTGGCTCTTTGGAAGCGAGAGCATCCCCTCCACTGGACAGTCGTAATGATCCTGCCCCTTCTTCACATCATATCCTACATAGTGCCCTTGGGTGATTAAAATTGCACACACTTCCTAAGTGTCTGTACATATCCCCTGCATACCACATAAATTCTTACACATAAAACCACATCACTGTCTGCTGAACTCCACCAGATCATTAATAGCAGCAAATGCCAGGTCAAGCCCACTACTCTGCTTCTCCATCCTTCGGATTTTATGCTGACAGACCACCAAGCAACTGAACCACGCAGCTCAGGTCACGATCATCTCGATCCCTTCACCTCCGAGTGGTCCCTCAGAAAGCTCTCGGTACGGGCGGTTCTGCTATTTCTTTCTGAGAGGTTACATTTCCAGTCACAGTCTCTGAGATCACTGAAGGCAGCAAGTGTGAGGAAGGGGCAAGCGGGCTATTAACCACCCAGTGAGGCAACCGAGGTGACAGGCGCTGGCACTGGACCGTGCAGGGCTGCAGCAGCACAGAGGACTCCCCGATCTGGGGGGGCAACCCCGTACCGTCCCCGGCCCACCATCCCAGTCTCCGCCGGGACCCGCCGCGCTCTCTCTTACCGAGCTGGCGGCACTCAGACACCCCGCAGTGCTGCCCCACCTCCAGCTCCGCCATGTCGGCGGCACACAGGAGGCGGAGAAGCGGCGGGGCGGGACTCGCACCGGGGCGGGCGGGGCCGAGGCGGGGCCGAGGCGGGGCCGAGGCGGGGCCGAGGCGGGGCCGAGGCGGGGCCGAGGCGGGGCCGAGGCGGGGCCGAGGCGGGGCCGAGGCGGGGCCGAGGCGGGGCCGAGGCGGGGCCGAGGCGGGGCCGAGGCGGGGCCGAGGCGGGGCCGAGGCGGGGCCGAGGCGGGGCCGAGGCGGGGCCGAGGCGGGGCCGAGGCGGGGCCGAGGCGGGGCCGGGGGCGACCTTGGGGGACCCGCCCGCGCCGGGCTGCGCCTGAGCCTGGGCCCTCCCCGCGAGCTCGGAGCTGTGGGGATGCTGGCAGGACCGTCTGCGTCACCGGGGTCAGGGCAACCTGAGCAGCTCATGTCGGCGCAAGCCTCAGCCTTCAGTGGGCCCAGAGCCGCGGCTGGTGCTCCTCGGGCTGTTCCAGGGGGAAAAAAAAGGCATAATTTGTGTCTTATTTGTGTCGCTATTTGTGACGTCCCGTGGGGCAGAGCCTTGTTGCCAGAGGCAGAGCGGAGGTAGCCCGACTTCCCGAAGCACTTCGTGTATTCTGCAACCGGTTGGTGCCACTGAGGTTTCCTTAGCGGCGCACCCGCCACTTTTGTAAAAAAATGCATTCCTTCAGAATTCAGTGTTACTTTCCCAGCCCTGACCCGCGTGCACGCCTGTGCTCGAGGGTGATACTCTCCCAAAACACCTTGCGGCATGTCTCCAATTCTGGGCTCCTCAGTCGGAGAGAGACATGGAGCTCCTGGAGAGGATCCAGCAGAGAGCTACAACATTTTTCAAGGGACTTGATTATCTCCCTTCGAAGGAAAGACTGAGGGAGTTGAGCCTCTTCAGCCTTAAGAAGCGACTGGGAGGGGACATAAGTAAAGTCTATAAACATCTTATGGGAGGGTGCCAAGAGGCTGTGGCAGGTTCTTCTCCGTGGTGCCAAGCAATAGGACGAGGCAACAGGCAGAAACTTATGCACAGGAATTTCCACCTGAATACGAGGAAGAACATTTTTATTGTGTGGACGACTATGCAATCGAACAGGTTGCCCAGAGATGTGCAATCTCCCTCTCTGGAGATACTGAGCCTCCTGGAAGCAGTCTTGTGCCATGTGCTCTAGGATCGCGTGAGCAGGGAGGTTGGACCGGATGACCCGCTGTGCATTCTGCCATTCTGTGACACGGGAAAAAAAGTAGGGGGGAAGCACAAACTCGCAGCCGCCTTCGCAGCGCCGGCCCGGCCCGGGACCCTGCGGCTGCCCCGCGGAGCTCGCCGGCTCCTCCTGAGCCGGCTGAGGGCAGCGGCAGCTCGGCCTCCGCGGAGCCGCCCCCGGGCCCGCCCCGCCGCCAGGTGGGCTGAGGAAGTGCTGTCGCGGCGTGTGCCGGGCGGGGAGGCTCCTGAGGACCGGGCAGGCCAGACCTTTCCGTCGGCGGGTGCCAAGCTGGGATCGCCGCCATGAGCAAGATCTCCAAGTTCTTCAAGGGGGGCGGCTCGGCCGGCTCCAAGGGCCGCAGGGGTCCGTCGCCGCAGGAGGCGCTGGCCCGGCTGCGGGAGACGGAGGAGATGCTCAGCAAGAAGCAGGAGTACCTGGAGACGCGGATCGAGCGGGAGCTGGCGGTAGCCCGGCAGCACGGCACCAAGAACAAGCGAGGTGAGTGCGGGCCGGGCCCCGCGCGATTAAATCCCGGGGCTGGAGCGCCCTGGCTACGGGGGGCGCTCGGGTCTCGCCGGGGCTGTGCCTGGGCCGGGTCACCTGGCACCGCAGGTGTGCAGTGTGGTTCGGCTGTGGGCTCCGAGCAAGTATCACCACACGCCAGGCGAGATGGTGGTTTTGGCATCGATTAGTGTTTAATGAACTGTGGATTCATATAGCGGGATGGGAATTTGTTATTCCTCACTGTCAGTGGTTTCCTGTGCGATTCTCCTGTTCGTGCTTTGTACCGCATTCGATGCAGGTGCTGGTTGGATACACGGAGGGCAATGTACTGCTGCTCAACAGGGGAGGGACTCGCTGTTTGGGGGATCAGCACTGACTGGGCAGGAGGCAGATGAGATGAAGGATGTGCGGATCACCTGTATATTCACGAATCAATGCACATTATCCCCATTGCTGACAACTGAGCAACAAAGTGATGCAATGATTTGTCGAAATAATGTAAGAAGTATATGTGCAACCAAAAAGTGAATGATAGCTTAGAGCATTAGTGACTACTGCTCTGGGACATTGTTAGCTACAAAGGAGAGGATGCTAAGGGGTCAGAAAGCCTGGCTCCTATGTATACTGATGTTGTTATCCCTGGGAAGCACATGATGGTAGTCAGTGTCTTGGGAAATATACAGGCCTCAGAGAAACAAGTTAATTACTTCCTGAAGTCGCATGGAGGCCTATTTGCTTGAGCAGTATTTTAATTTAAATGCTTAATAACAGAAGAAGAATATTTTTAATTAAAGATTTGGGATGTAATAAGAAAGTAGGTCTTTTGCCTGCTTGTTCTGTTACTCAGTAATTTATAAAATAATGCCCTGTAACTTTGAACTTGTGTGGAGCTGTGTGTTAGAGGTGTCCTGGTTAGCCCTCTAATGCATTTGTAATACTTTAGCATTTAATAATTATTAGCAAAAGGCAGTTTAACTAAACTAACTTTTAGTTAAAATGGATTTAAAATTGTGGGTCAGGATGGGACAGATTTGAAGGCACAGTCGAGGGAGTAAAGTCAGTTGAGAGCTCAACTGAGACAGCTGCTCAAGAGGATGGGAGCTGTCACAATTGTCCCAGTCTCACACTTTCTACTCCCCTGGCTTCACCTGGAGTGTCTCTTGGTCCTTTGTCCAGGTACTGCCACCTCTGTACTGTCACAGTGGGCTAGTTCAGGAAGGTGATCCAGCTGGAAGCTAATTTGCTATGGGACAAAGTGACCAGGTGACTCCTGGGGCTGAATTCATTGTGCAAAAAGCCTGAGCTGCAGGGCTGGTACAAGCAAGCAGGTTGGTTCCTATGACTATAGCAATTCCTGGTTAAATCCAGACATGCTGCTCTGGAATTTCATCCCAAACCTGAAATATAAGCTGGCACATTTGCAGAAAGAAGCAGCATTTCCTGCCTCACTCCTGCCCTTGTGCTACGCCCTTCCCTCCCCTTAGCAGAGCTCCCTGAAGGGTGTGTTTCAGAAAGCTGGATATTGTAAAATATTGTGGTTTTCTTTGTCTGGGTTATTCTTTTTACCCAGGATGGTTTAAGTTCCACTTATCCAGTTGACCTGGTAGCTACATGTGTGCTTGTGCACCTAGGAAGGAAAGAGTGGGGCACAGACAGGAATGAGAATTTGTTGAGAAAAGTGGATCTGCTTCATCTTTAACTCAGCTGGTTGATGGTGGTTTCAGGTGTGTGTTGGCCTTTTGCTTCAGGCATGCAGCATTTGATATCTGAAGATCGTTGTTTCAATATGTAATTGCCCTAGTTTTTTATCTATTAAATTGTTCATGGAGTAGTATTACAAACTGCAGTGTTGAGCTGATTGTGGTTAGAAATAACTGCCTTTGATTTTGTCATTTATGTGGGGACCTACAGTTAAGAACAGTAAAGAGGCAAAAGTAAGGCTAAAAGTGCATTAGGGCAGTTTTTCTTCATGCCAAAAATGTTTCTAAAACCAAAATGGGATAATCTAAGTACAGTCAGAGGAGAAACAATATGAACCATATACTGTTTAAAATATAACCTTGCTGTGCTAAAGTGCTTAAATTTAGCAGGATAGTCAGTGAACCTAAATCCCCAGTATTATGTCTTCATTTGATATGTCAATTGCCTTACAGTTTAATTACTGTTGATTTACATTGACATATTAGCTAGTGTATAGTACTGTATAGCTCAGAGAAAATCTATGCTAACCACTATTTATTGTAACATTATGTAAACATAGATACAAATGAGAGAATCTACATTGCCTTGTTGAAGCGAGTGTTTTTGAGGGACATCATTGGTAATTTTAATGTAGGTTTTTTTTTTTCTTCATTGCATCTGTATAGAAGCCTATGGAAACTAAAATAGGGCTGTCTGCAACTGGAGCAAGATGTATCCAGGGAGAGAAAATTAGCAAATTAGCATGATCTCACTTGATTTTTTAGGTGCATGAGTCTGAGTCAGTTGCACCAACACAAGGGAGAGCAGATTCAAGCACCAGCAATTTCTCATGACTTCATATGACTCTTGAATGGGTTTCGTGTGACATCAGTACGCTTAACTTGATTTAAAAGCTGTAATGCATTAGCTATGCCATAGATGTGAAACATCACTGAAATAGTCCTGGCTTTTCCTTTATGAAGTATCTCTGCAGTTCCTATACCTAATCTGAAATTGGCTATACTTTTGATGTGATGCATTTCCAGCATTCCCCATTAATATCTGATTATAACTAGACCACTTCAGGGTTTTTTGTTTGCTGAAATTCCTCCTGAAGAGGTTATGTCATAAGAAGCAATAATTTTTTCAGTTAGCACTGAATTCTAATGTCTCTCCATTCCAGGAAGAAACTATTTTAAAATCTCTTGCTGTGCTATTTTGGGGGGTTTCTCAGTTTCAGCCAATGCATAGCTACCAACTCCATCTACATACTGGCTTTTCTTATCCATTGTTTTAAAGGACATAGAATAAAATTTAAAGAACAGGAAGTGATACTGAATATATGAGAACTTTGTTTAAAAGGAAATGTGTTTTCTGAAGCATGCCTTTAATTGTGAAAACAACATACACATGAATGTGTGCTGTTTCAGCCCAATGTCCTTCACAGATCCTAAAAATATAAAAAGCTTAATAAAAAGAATAAAGTTAAGATAAACCATCCAGAATAGGATTAAATCTTAACCATAAAGAACCACATAGTATTGTTGAGGACAAAACCTATGAAGAAAGTGGGAGTAACAGGGAGGGTTTCACAAGTAGATGCTGCTAAATATGCTGTGTGTTAGGATTGGGCAGGGTTTATGTAGCCGTGTAGCATTCCTTTTCAATGAGCTGGGTGTAGCCAGGAGGCTGTGGAAGCCAAACAATGGTGTGGTAGGTGTGTGTTGTGGTGGACAGGACAGTCACACCTATGGCAGGCTGTGGGACAGGTTGGGAAGGAGGGTTTCTAGTAGGGACTTAAAGGAAAGACCTTGGTGTGTCTTTGCTCTGTGAGTTACAATGATCTCTTACTTTCATGATCACGTTTCAAGTGTCTTGCCATGAGCTGGAATGCTTATAACTGGTCCAGCTCATTATTATTCTTGATTTAGCTCCTCACTTCTAACTGCATGTGGCTTCCTCCACAAGGCTTTAAGGACTATGAGTGCTGATAATGAGCCTAATTAGGGTCCTATGATTTTTGTGGCCTCAGCAGCATTGCCTTTGGTTGTCCCTGAAGTGAGGGACATCAGAAGCTGCAGTCCATGAATTCCTTGTGGGCCTGAGGTGGAAGTTTGTGAACTGTATCCAAGAGTGAGACCTGATATTTTCACAGTGGTGTTACATCTTCAGAAGATACACTCTTTTCCTACTTCATGTTTCCTCATGGGAATTATAAGGATTATTAGACAATTGTTTTATTTCTGCTTCAGAAGATGATGAGATTGTTGGTGCTTTCTGTACTGATGGGTGTTGATGGTGTGCTTGACAGGTAAAGGTGGTATTACTGCACTCTTGCTTTTCAGTCTGATCTGTCATAAAACCATGAGGAGGGTGCACAACTCTTCCTATGTCATTACTTCTGTTTTTCCTTTTGAAATCTGGATATTCAGTGTGGCCAGGATTTTTATTGCCCAGCAGGCCATTTCTGCTTCCTTAATAAAGTGTCAGCATTGTAGTGATATTGGAAAAGCACCCTTCTGTATGTTAATGAAAGGAGTTCATTAATATGCAAACTTAAACTGACATCATATAGTCTTCTTCTGTTCCAGATACCTTGACTATAAAATAAAAACTCATATTAAAAACAGTGGTTCCTAATCTATGAGCTGTATCCTGCTTACTGGATTCAGTTCAGGAAATGTGCTAAAGCCCAGCCAAGAGCTGACATTAAAAAATTCAGGAGTTGAATTGGCTTTTTTGGAACACAAAAGAAAAAATGTATGAGTCTGCTTTTGTGGTTTTTTTTTCCCGGAGAAGCCCTCCACCTCTTCCTGAATGAATTGGTGTTAATTACACTTGCTTCCTCAGACTCTGCCTCTGCTCAAACTCATCCTCTCCAGGCTGTCTTCCTTCTTTAAGATCTTTGGAATGGAAAACACCATTTTTCAGTGCCATTCTTAGACCTTCAGTGAAGTGAGTTTGTGTTCTCTGCTCAATTTCATTATACTTTAATAGATACATTCTTCTCCAGTTTGGTAATTAGATTGTGGTAGCATTATAAAGCAGAAGCATTTCACTTCTGTAAGATTTGCACAAAAATTTAAAAATGCTTGTAATATGCAGTAGAAAAACACTAAAATTCTAGGTACTTTGTAAAACATAGGAAAATATATTTCAAATAACAAGGAAATTCTCATAAATCAGTGATAGGAGCTACTGTAGCAAAATACTCTGCAATAAAGGGCATTCATTTAACACAAATCACAAAAATCATATAGTGTGGTGTGAGAATTTATACTGCTTTGGTTAATAAGGAAGGAGTATGAATTTATTTCCTATGGACTGCTTTATTCCCTAAGTCACTGGTAAAACTAAAGAGAATGAAGATAATATCTTTTGCCACAATAATTAGGAAAAGCTGCTTATGAATAGCTGAAATTGCAGAGAGTTTAGCTTCTCCTGTGTATTCTTGATTTGGGTGTGGTTTAATTAGATGATCTTTAGGATTTTGAAAACAAGTGCTTTGTGTGACTGAGGAAATCCATTTTCTCTGTGAGCAGCCAATAATAACAGCACCATTGCAGAGTCCCATTTCTGGCAAACGCTGACTAGAAAGACTGCCCCATGGTACATGCCTGCTCCAGCTGAGTGCTCTTCAGTCCACAGGGCCTCAGAGTCCTCTCTGGCCCAGCTGTGTTATGCACAGTTTCAGACTGTTACATGTGTCTGGAACCTCTAGCTTCCTGACCTAAGAATTCAGGATCAAATTTGATCCAATGGAAGCTAAGAAAGGAAGTGGAATAGGGAAATAATAAGTAGGTAAAGATTGTTTGGGATTAAACAAAATTAAGTATTTTAGAATGATCTTTGAACCATCCCCCAAAACCTGGGAAAATCTTGGATTTGAATGCTGTGGTTAATCCGTTGGGATTGTGGTTTGCTGTCCTGAAGCATCTCACTGCAGGTGGTGGAAGGCATCTTAGCCTGTGTGAATGCCTGTCCTTGAGCAGCTCATGATGAGCAATTTTGATCATGTTGATTCAAACATTTGTCAACAAAGCAATAATTTTTTTCGTGGGCTGTTACACACCATAAATCTTTGTGCCCTCCTTGGGGGAATTCTAATTTCATTTGAAAAGTTGTGTACTCCAGTGTCAAGGTTCAGTGCTACTGTACATGGACAATTTTTACAGGATCACAACAGTAGCTGCTGCTGTTGGTTGAGTTTGGGGGGTTGCAGGGCTGCTGGGGCTGGCAGGCTCTGAATCTGTTTAAAAAAATAAATGTAGGAGACACGGGAAGGAATGGGGGTGCTAATAGCATTGAAAGAAACCAAACAATGGGTTAACTCAGTCTCTTGTTTCATTTGGTGGAATATTTAGCCTGGCACGTGTAGTTTGGAAAGGACTGTCATCAGGAAATGCTTGTGGCAAAATTTTGTGTGTTCCACACCCTGAGGCCAAGAGAAAGTTCTTTTCTCCTCATGCTTGTCACGTGTGTTTATTCTGGTAATGATTTACTCTGGGCAGAGTACGCTGCTCATAATTTAGGGAATATAAAACACTAATCTCAACAATTTACAAAGATAATGGGGCGTAGCTTGATTTGACTGTGCCCGTGTCTGCACAGTTCTTTGTGTTTTTAAATTCTAAGGTTTAAAGATCATGTTCCTAAGTGATTGTTAAGAAATAAGGGAGATAAAAGCTGGAGAAATGCAAATCCTCCTCTGATTCTAACCCATCTGCCTAGCTGGGCCATTTGAGCCCTCCATTGCACTTCACAGTTGCTGCTGCTGAGACAAAGTTTAGAAAGTGCCATAATGGAGTTGTGGTTATCATGGCAGATCTTCTTACACTGTCTTCCTTAGGTTTTACTTATATTTTGCAGCTCGTTCTTTTATTCTCTCTTCTGCTTCCTCCCTTCTGACTTCTCTCTGATGTTTTTCTTTTTCCTTCCCATCTTCCCGGCTTTGCTTGTGTGCACAGGATGGAGTTCAAGATCTCCCACAGTGGAGGAAAAAGCTGCTTTTCCTTGTGGTGCTAGAAGGAGTTAATCTAAAAGAGACTTTCCATGATGTTCATCAGCCTGTTGGTGATTAACAGGCTGCCGACCTGGTGTGGTCAAAGTTTGTCTCCCTCACAGTAAGGTAGGAGGGTGAGAATTATAAATTCTGCAGGTCAGCTTGGTGCTGAACTACTTGTCCTTGCATTTGCTATGAAAACACACAATGCACTTTGCCTCTTCCCATTCCAGCTGCCTTACAAGCACTGAAGAGAAAAAAGAGATATGAGAAACAGTTGAATCAAATTGATGGGACACTTTCGACCATTGAGTTCCAGAGAGAGGCATTGGAAAATTCCCACACCAACACAGAAGTGCTCAAGAATATGGGCTATGCTGCACAAGCTATGAAAAAAGTACATGAAAATATGTAAGTGTTTTATAGTAGCTTCCAAGTTGAGCTTACTAACCACTTTCAAATTATGCCATTACTACAGACTGTTGTATCAAGTTAGATAGTTTTGACTTCATTTTTGGTTCAGACATTGAATGTCAGGAATGATATTAATGCTACAGTTTTATATTTGGCAGAAAAACATCTTTTCCTAACAATAAATCTAGAAGGAAGTTCAGTTAACTAGTGAGATCTGGTTTTTTCAGTCTGTCTTGGCAGTGGAGAGTGGCCTCTCCACTGCCAAGACAGACTTTGTCTAGAAGAAAATCTAGTCATAGAAACTACGTGGGCACTTTTCCTCAGAATCCATAAGCTGGACTGTCGGATTCAAAGTACTAATTAAATGCACCCTCTTTCCCCACCCCACCCCCCCAAAAGAAAATAATTATGGGTTTTTTTTTTTCATATGTCCCATATTATTTCAAGGGGTGTTTTTCTGCCTGAATAAACAGAGTTAAATCAGAAGGGTTGTTCTGGGAGAAATAAACAGGAACTGAAACAATAATGAAGTTAACAATAAGGGGAAACCTTTAAGTGGGGTACAATTCTGTTAAGTTCTCCCTAGTTCTGGTGAAAGCTTAACATCAAAAAAAGATCCATAAAATCATAGAATAGTTTGGGTTCAAAGAGACATTTAAAGATAATCCTGTCCAAACACCCTGCAGTGAAGAGGAACATCATCAACTAGATCAGGTTGCTCAGAGTCCATCCAATCTGACCTTGGATGTTTCCAAGTGATGGGGCATCCACCATTTCTGGGCAACCTGTGCTGGTGCTTCACCTCCTCATAGTAAAAAGCTTCTTCCTTGAATCAAATCTAAATTGACCTTCTTTTGGATTAAAGCTGTTACCATCTGCCCTTCACAACAAGCCGTGTAAATGTTTATCCCCATCTTTCTTATAAAGGCCCTTTAAGTACCAAAAGGCCTGTAAAGATGCTGACCTTGAGGATCTGCCCATGGGCTGTCACTGGCTAGCAGAGGTATGAGGAGCACAGAGAGGGAGAGACACACTTTCCTGCAGTTTGACTTTTGTTGTAATTCCAACATGGAAGTAGCTGGACTGGGTGTGGGTAAAGAAAATTATTCCCTGTGAATGCTGCTGTTTATAGAGTCATGGGCATAAAAAGAAAACAGGGTCTGTTCAGGTGAGTGTGTTCTGTAGGATTTGAATGATACATCTTTTAAAAAATGTTTCCATGTTACCTTGCCAGGGATTTGAACAAAATTGATGATTTGATGCAAGATATCACTGAACAGCAAGATGTTGCCCAGGAAATTTCAGATGCAATCTCAAACCGAGCCACCTTTGGTGATGAGTTTGATGAGGTTAGTACTTCAGGCCTGTGAGTTTTAACTCCATAGTTATTCTGCTCCACAGTGCTTTGTTTCTCAAGAACTGCGGATGTGAAATTCCTTGGTTCTAGCTTACCCTATCTAGGACAATTGTATAATTTTATTAAAAATATAAAAATGAAATAAAACCATTATTTATAAAATACATAATGTAGTGAATAAAAGATATTTAAATGTAAAAATAGAAAAATATTTTTATTTTTGTATCAATTTTAAGAAAAGCATTTTTAACTGCACTCCTGTAGTTATTGTTTTCATTTGAGCCTTGGAAGAAGGTCACTAAAACATGTAATTTGTACTACTCCAAGTGGACACTGAAACATATAATTTTTTGTTGCTCAAAATAGACATTCATTTGACTTAAGTGCATGTCCCTGTGTCATGGACAGGCTGCTGTTCATAATTCTGAATATTTGGACCATTTTTTTAAGTTAATATCTTTTAGTGCTTGGAGATGCAGGTCCTTTGCCTGTTGCCCAGACCACAGAAGTAGCTCTGATAGGTAGAACACGCTGGAGACAATAAGTTTTCATTCTACAGCTCTTTTTTTCTGAAACCCCCACAAGGCATTTAGGACCTTCTCAAAATTTTTTGCAGTAGCTTTCATCCAGTGCCCCCAGATTTGATTTTGTACATCTAAGCAGGATATAATTTGGTTCTGATCCAACCATGTTTGAGGACTCAAAGGTCAAGGTTATTCAAAATTCTTGTTATCTGTAGAATGCAGAGATGGGTGTCAAGCTCAATATCACAACCATTTTTGGTTTGTTTTTCAGTTTTGTTTCAAAATGGCCAAGCACTAGGAATCATTTGAAGAATGTCCTGAATACTCAAATCATTCACTGTATTCCCAACTAATTTGTTCCTATGTTCCCAAATGGACAAAAAAGAAATATATAAATGCTGTATTGCACATATTTGCTTGACTGAGAGGAAGAGGAAGTTTAATTCAACAGATCTAATTTGTTGAAAATAATAATGATTTTTTGTATTTTGTTCCCAATGACTGTTTTCCTGTATTTCCCCTTTGAATGTAAATAGGCTTTCCAAGAAATATGTAGGCATTACTGGCACAAGGAATGGGATTTGGCCTGAGCTTCAAACAACTGAAAAACATACTCCCATCCCAAACAGCTGTGTCTTACTTTTCAACAGTGCTTAACTTTTTGGAGTCTAGGCTTAGTAAGCACGTTGCAGATTGACAGTAAAATAAAATGAAGCCACCGGGGCTAGCTTCTTAGCCGGATAGCTGATCCCTCGTAGGGTAAGCGCCCCAGGCAAGCAGTCTCAAGGCCGGATACCTCAGCCCTCTGGAGGCTGGGGTGCCCTAGGCCAGACTGCGGCACAGCCGTGACCCTTAGCAAGCTTAGTGATTGTCAGATATTAGTGAAAATCAGCTCTTTTATGATTTCAGCTCTTAGCTTGCTCGTAGGGGCTGTGGCTGGCTGTGGCTTCTGGAAGGCAGAGGAAGGAGAGAGGAGAAGGCGGCCAAGGGTTCCACAATGGTTTATTCTGAGGGTCTCGCGAAGGGTCTTGAAGCTGCTCTTCTGAAGAAATGGGCCAAGACAGCCTCTTTTATAGGGTTAGGGAGGATTGAAAACTGACCAATTGTAAGGGTTAGGAAAACTAGCCTATGGGGTCACAGAGAGATAAGCAGGCCTGGAGGACGAGAGTGAGGACTCCTGGTTCAATTCCTATGACTCAGCAAATACCAATCTCTAAACATCCCTCCACGGAGCCGTAGCTGGCCCTGCACCTGCTACAACTGACCTGGAAGTTTCTAAGGGATTCCACTTGAAGCTGATGTGCATTGTTCCTGTTTGGGAAATAAGCCCCTGTCACTTGGAGCATTGTTGTACCAGCTTTTGCATGGGAGCCAAATACTTAGAGCACTTGGCAGCAACTGGGAAACCTGGTTTGCAGGCTACTGCACCTTAAGAGTTCTAGAATCAATGACTTAATTGCTGGGATATAAGCTGGTTAGTGTTGAAGGATAATATTTAATTTAATTTTTTTTAAGGACATGCATTTTTTTTCCATGCATTTGGATGCATTTTCTCTTCACGTGTGTGCTGTGGCTGTAAGGAGACCATGGAAGCATGTGATTTCTCTTGCTCCAGACAGGCACAGAAACATAAGAGTTCCTTCTCCCTGGGTTGGCACAGTGTATGTTTGCATTAAATTATAAAACCATGAGAAAGTAATGCAGGAATAAAGTCCGGTGGTGGCTATGCAACTATCATTTTAACTTCTACCTTGGTGATAAACAAAGTATAAATGTATAAATGTAGGTAAAGCCCATTTCAGTACCTAATAGCTCTTATTTTACTACTTTTTTGACACGTACCCCACCCCTCTGCTGTTGTTTTTGCCCATTGCTTCTTTTAAATCATTTTATCAATGTGGCAAAGGTCCATTTCTCCATGTATATGTAGCATTTAACTTCCTTTCTTTGGGCAACTTCAGCTCAGGAATAAGTTCCTTGCTTTTTAAAAAAGCATACAGGCTTTTTATTTTTAGCATTGTACAAGTGGATTAGATCATCTGTCCAAATCAGCCTCTGCACCTAAAAGCCCACGAGTGCTGCGTGCTTCAAGAGTGAACAACAGGACCCAGGAGGACAGTTTTGATTCCAGGGCTGCTTTGAAATCACTTATAATCCTGGACTTACATGATAGGGCTGAAGCATAATGTTTAATGACAGTCTGCCTTATAACCAGTGGAAGGTGTTTGCCTTTTAAAATGGGAGAAATGGCACACTAAAGTTAGAATCCATTGAAGAGTATAGGCTCTAGATTTGGAGCAAACCTGAGGACAGCAGAGAGCAGAGAGGCTTTTTACTCCCGTATTTGCCTTTTTGGCATGTATTGTACTGCTGTTAGTTTTGTTTTTAAGTTTATTCCTTGTCCTGTTTCTAACTTTCATTGTCCTATTTTCAGTGTTCAGTTAAGGTTTACTTAATTGACCATACTTAGTAAAAATTGCACATTTAATATGCTGTTTCTTGATATGTTCTTTCAGGTGTAAACTGTTTTTTCAGTAGTACTTTGCTTCACGATGGTTTAATGTACCCTTGCGTGTAATCACTGTCAGAATTTGTAAATAATGTTTTCCTTGAATTTAGGATGAGTTGATGGCAGAATTAGAAGAACTGGAGCAAGAAGAACTGAACAAGGGAATGAAAGATGTCAGGTTGCCAAGTGTTCCGTCCACATCGCTGCCTTCTCGCCCTGGTAAAGTGCCTGCTTGCCATTTTACATTTCTCATGATTAAGCCATGCTGGGAGAAAGGGGAGAGGAAGAGAGGGTTTAAAATATGCATTCAACTCTGTTACAACTTTTAAAATGTTATAAATTCCTTTTCCTATTTTTGTATCTGCTTAACAGAAAAAGCAGAGTGGGATTCCATTTTGCTATGTGAAAGCATTTAGAACCAAATTCTCTGTAGATTTTGGGTACAAACTTGGGGAACTTGACCTTGCACATATGATGATGAATTTCCTACTGAAATGTAGTGAGATCATTGAGGAATGATCTTTTTTGCCTTTTTTTTTCTTCTTTAGGCAATTAAATCCTTAGTCTCTTTCAATTAGAGTCTGACCTAGATTCCAAATGTTTATGTCATAAAGATCCAGCTTTGCAGGGTAGTGGTTTGATATTTTCTACTGGTATTTTAATTAGAAATGAAGGAGGCATTGGGAAGTACATATTTAAAGACATATGTTCATTCCTTTGCTTTCTTTGTACTGAACAGGCTTATTCCTGGTATTAAGCTGTATTAATTTTATTTTTCTGTAGTTCCTCCCTGTTCATTTTGAATTCAGCCAGTGGCAGTCAACTTTTACTACACTTTGCACTGTCAGTTGAAAGACTTGCTATGTACTGACATTAGTAAAAGAATATAAATACTTGATGGTAATGACAGCACACATGTGGCACAGGTGGCTTATGGTTTCTGCTACAGAACAGGTTACCTAGACCAGCTCAACTCAGGTACTATGATATGTGTTTTGGCAGATGACACTTAAATCCTGAGAAGCAGTTTAAAATGTTCAAGCTGAGACTGTGGCCTCATCTACTGAACTTAGTTGCAGAACAGCTATTAAAAAAAAAGGGATTTAGAAAAACAGTGAAAATTCAGTCTGGCCATTTATGGTTTGTTCATACATTGTCTTCCAGATTCAGATCCAGCTGTGCCAGTTGACATTTTTATTAAACCCAGACTATCTCCATGTGCTTCTCACTATTTTAATTTTCTACATCCATCTGTATGGCTGCTTTAGGCAAGATGAGCTGGTTACAATTATATAGTTCAAGGCTGTGAAAAACTGACTTATGTTTCCTGCTTACTGTTACACAGCAACAGTAGAGTCAGACCAGTTGATGGATTTATAATGCGTCTAACTGGAGATGCATGTTGCCCTCCTGATTTTGAAGATGAGGAAACTGCAATGAAGCAAGGCATAGTGACCTTCCCCAGTCACACAGTGAACCTGTGACACTTGCAGAAGAGGGGCTGAAGCTGTGGTACCCCAGTGCTTCTCCCACCCCTAATCCCTGAAGGTGGTAGTTGCAGTTTCCCTATAGACAGCAGCTCCTGGCCCTGCAGCTGCCTCAGGTGGGAGCCAGCTGGCTGCTGTAAAGGTGCACACACAGGTGTTTCACCCACACCAGTGTTCCACTGGTGGCTGCAGAGATGCCAGTCTTGATGTGTGCAGCCCACAAATGGAGGAGGCAGCCTGAGGCTGAACCTTGGCTCTTGGGCATCTAGTTTGCAGGTCAGCAAATGAAGGCAGTTTGGGTGAGGTTTAGTTCAGTGAATGCAGATGATGTGGGTAGGAGATTTGGGTACAAAGTGTGTGTAGGACCTGAAACAGAGCTGGGAATTGTAGTTGCAGTGACCACGGCAGTTAACTGATGTCACCTGAACAAAGCCAGTTCAGGAATGTCATTCTCCATTTAATAAATGACCCCACCCATTAAAATGGGGCGAGTTCATCCAGAGACTTGCATGTGCAGAACCTCTCAGCACTATTTGGAAAGGTTGCAGGATGTGCAGCTGACCAGGATAGGTCACTTTTCTCATTTACATGGTGGAGAGAGAACTGACAGCATTCTTGTGGGCCTTTTCTGGCTGTGACAGCCTTTAGAAATTAAGTATTTTTTCTGTGTGAGTCTTTTAGTAGGAATGACGTCAGACCTATATTGTAAACTTTAGAGTTCTATACAAAATAATGATGGGGCAAAATAGTCACATCTCTTATGAGCTTCTTTCCTGCATTACTCATGTTCAGCTTGCTACTTAGTAAATTGGTCTGATCTTCAAACAGAAAAGCACTATGCAAGTCCTCATGCAAACAGATAGAATGGTTCTGATTGTTACATTAGTTGATGGTTATTGTCTCTTTATCTGCAGCATCGACCAGGAAAAGAGCAGAGGATGAAGATGAAATGAAGAAACTGGCTGCCTGGGCTTCATAAGAGCATGGTTTTTTTTATAACACCAAGCATTATAGTAAAGAGCTGTACTGCTGTTTTATAACCACACTGATTTACTGTGGTTGCATTTCATACAGGCTGGGGTTTTTTATGGCACATCTTGCTGAGACTAGTGTTACTGCCATATTACAAAACTAGCTTAAAAACCAGCAAACAAAAGAATTAAATAGTTGTCTAAACCTTCAGGCATAATTTTTTTTCAGCCTTGTGAAGAAATTTGTTATATTATTAGTATCAGTTTTTTATAGGCATTATCTTACCATATCTGTTGGTTTGTAAAACCTGCGTGCCTCACTTATGCTCAAAGCTGGATTCATTGCAAGTTCCTCGAGCCCAAGAACTAATAACTATTCATTTGAACATGAAGATTCAAACAGTTTGCCTGGAGCAACTTATGGTGTCCTAGATATTAAGAGGAAGCTCTTCTGTAGGCTTATTGAAGTGGTATGTGGTATTTGTTTTGTTTTAACTGGCCACAATGTCCCATGCACTTCTGCAGGTCAACTTGAATTGTATTTTGGACTATTTCTGACTAGGTTACAGAATTACAGTGATCGAGGAAAGCAAAATTAGCAACACGTTTTTAGTTACACAATTTCAAAATAGTTTTGATTTCTGAGCATTTGGTTCTTTTCTCTTACTCAGTTTATGAATGGAAATAATACCAGTGTGTTGTATTTACAGGGCCTTTTTAAACCCTGATTAAAAGCTGATTCTGGGTTGCTTGTGAAGTTGGTGTGTTTCTGTCCAACTGACAGTGCTTTAGCCAAAGGAAAAAATGCCACTCTTGAGTGCTAAACTACTACATACATGGAGAGATGGCTGTTCAAATACAACCCAAAAATTAAATAGGCTGCTTTGTATTAACAAAGTATTAAATTAGTCTTAAACTGTGTGCTTAGAACAGTGTGGAGTTCCTAGGGGTGTAGGAAGCAGAGTCCTTGATCTAGGTTTCTTGTTTTCAAATGAATTTAAATTTAGTGATGACTGAACCACTTGGGGATTAGTGGTGGACTTGGTTTCTGTAGATCTTTAGCAACAGAAGACTGACCCCTTCTCCTGCAGGCTTTAGCCTGTGATTTGCTGGGTGTTCAGCTTCAACAGTCTTCAAGTTAGTGAATTTTAGGTTAAGTATAAGCAAATACATGCTTCTAGACATGGTCTGCTCAGAGCCTGTCAAGTTGAGCCCCATGGATGAAACCCAGAATGTATAAACCCTGTGAAGAGATTGACTTTTTCAGGGCTTTCATTCTCTGTGGAGGAATTGCTTTTGGATTGTATCTGTATGAGAGCTGAATCAAGCCTTTCCACGTAATTAATAATTTTCTTACTGGATAAAACTGGGTGTGTTAATTCTGTCCTAAAATTTGGAATTTGGAGGTACCAAGAAAATTGTCCCTTTTTGTTGAGAGTAGAGGAAGTCTGGAATTATTTAATTTTTGTTTTAAATACAAAATAAAAAAAAAGACACAGCTGCCTTAAATTTAAAAATACATTTTGAACTCTCAAGGAGTAGGAAACCAAATACTATCCATGTGCTACTTGGTTTTAATGCTCGCTGAAATTCAGCATGATATGTTGTTATCTGAAAGCAGGAATATTTAGTAAAATAGCATATATTCAAAGTTATTTGAAATCCATTTACTAACCCTTTTGGCTTGAATCCTGTGTTCAGGGTGTGCAGTTTATGCAGGTCTCTGAATTGTGTACAGAACACATGAGCACACACTGGGGGTGTGACTGTGCAAGGCTGGCAGTGTGCTTGTGGACACTTCTGGCATTTCTAAATACGAGGCCATGCCAACACAGTCCCATAGTTAGTTTGGAAAAGCTGGCTTCCAGCCTCTGTTCTTGTTTGAATTAGTAGTTTAACAATGCTTAGCTCTTATGTAGGTAGCACTTGGCATATTTGAAGTGCTCTACAACCTAATGGGTCTCTAAGCTTCCATTTTGAAACTAAAGTGATTTTCATTCTGCTTTGCAAAATGTAGGCCTGCTGTTTTTGAATAAGAATTTTCCATGTGAACACCCCTCACTGGAGACAAAATAATCCTGTAGAGATCTCCTTTGCAAACCAGCATTTGACTGCTGACCTCTAGCAATGTTTTGGCCAAGTGTTGATCCTGAAGAAGCTTCAGGTGTGTTCAGCTTATTAATGTTTCAGACCAAGCACTTTAAAAACAAAACTTTTGAAAGGTGAAGAAATGAGACTGAATATTCATCTGAGCTGCTCTGAAAGCTTATGTATAGTGGCTGGTGATCCTGAAAGACAGACTCATGTACCAGTTCATAGGCCAGGATGTGAGGTTGGTGAAATTATACTCAGAAACACTGTAGTGGTGTACAGAAACGAAAAGACACCCTGGACCTCCATAACTGGAGTGTTTGTTGCCATTTTTTTTTTTGGACACGAGTTTTCTTCAAGGGAAAAGAGTTGTAGGGATTTAATTCAGCTGAGGGAGTGGCTCTTTCCTGTGTAAATTCAGATAACAGTGGGACAAATGGCTCTTTCTTATTTGAACATATGCCTCTCTTCATGCCAAGATGGTATTTGTTTAGTATGTAAGCAGTCGAGAGTGAATAGTGTCAGTGTGTTATTCTAAATGTACCCTATTAACTGGAACATATTTTACAGGAGGACTGTGGCAGCAGATGGTGTACTATAAATTACTTCCTTTCTTGTTGCTTATTTATTCTGAGATTGGTTTTTTACTCCTAACAGGCTTAGACATTTTTAAACTGGATAACTTTAAAAAGGGGAAAAGATACTGATAAAAGTAAAACTAATTCATGTATGTATATATATACACACTGTAAATAAATATTTTGGTGTCATATTTGTGTTACATGATTTTATTAAATTTCTTTTCCTATCAGGCAAAATTGTAAGTAGCCTCCTTATACTGTTACTAGCATATAGTGCTCTTTTAAAGGATTTGAGAATATTTTGAAACATTTTTTGGATGTATTAATCTTTTAGCAGCCAGTTGGAATTCAAGAATTCTTTGAAGTTGATTCGGTTTAAAAAACAACCAACAAAAAACCCCACCCCACAGTGTAAGCTGTGGTGTTTGGGTTGCATTCCTTCACATTTAACCTTTGTGTTGTAAGAAATTATTTTAATTTAATATATCCAAAATACCTCCCTCTCCTCCCCTCTGACCTGAAGATCTCATAATTGTTTCAGAAATATGTGGTTTTCACTTTCCAGGCCTTACTTGAAAGGAAGAATGATCAGGTCTTTTAAAAATGAAAAAGAAAAAAATATGATAGGCAAGGATGAAGTGAGACAAATACAAAGGGCATTTTTTTCATTCTTCTTAGTAGAATCTCTTTAAAGTCTGTGTATAGTGTCTCACCTTTTATGTACACACACATATATTTACATGTATGTTTGAAATGCTGGAGCAGTGATTTAGGACCACCATTCATCATCTGGTGTGGAAAGGTTTCAATTGCTTGGGCAGCTTCTCTTTTCCTCTTTGTAAGTCCTAAGGGCTTTGTCACAAAATGCCAAGGAACTGCTGTGGTATGAGCACTGCTGTTTGTGTCTACACCTGTGGGGGAGGGGTGGAAAAACAGGATGAGTGTGCAGGGGGAATATTTAGGAAATCTCACTGTCTTTCATATGATGTAGAGCTTATATTATTTAATTATGTCATTTTTTTAGAAACATAAGGAGAAAAATTTAGTCTCAAAATTATTTAGCAGCACATCTTAAGAATTACAAGTAGTATAATTTCAGGTAGCTGTCATTTTCTCACATTTGTCCCCATTGCAGAGACCCACCTTCATAGCACTGTTGAGTCAGGTGTATATTGTAGGAAAAGTATAGCTGCTTTATGTGACCTTGATCATAGTTTAAATGGTTTGTTTTGTTAGCAGCATGTGATTACCTGGTCACCACTGAACTCTTAGGATCAATATCTGCAGATCAAACTAGATTATGTAGTTATGAAATGCTAATATGTGCCTAGAAATTTCTGAACAACCTTGTATACCTAGGATGACTGTGTCTGGCAGGGTCACAGAGCCCCTCTGCTGCCCTGCTCCCTCCTCTCCTGCACACTACACTTGTGTTTTCGTGTTTTGCTTGTATGTATGCTAGCTGACTTTTCCCCTTGCAGTTAGAAGTCTTCTGATAATTCCCTGGTTGCTGTTACTACAGTTGACTGTCAAATTCCTCTTTACCAAGATAAACTTTGGGCCAATGCCATCTTGGGGACTTTGGGCTTGACATTACGTAGCCCCTTACAGCCTGTGCTGTCTCAGCAGCCACTGCTACCCAGGGCAAAAAACCACTGTTTTTAGGGCAGCAGGGCACTTTAGGTATCCCTCAGCTGGCTTTCTCAAAGGGCAGGCATCCAACTCTCCTAGGATTGAAAGGCAAGTTGAGGTTCTGTGAATTGAGCTAAATTTAATCAAATAGGTGGTAGGCCAGTTGTCTGAGCTGGTGGTCTGCTCCCATGGAGGTGAGACGTGTCAGTGCCTCCCATTCCCATTGCTGTGACATCAGCTTTCACGGTGTAAGTCTAATGGGGCAAGGAGTGTTTTGTGGGTTCAAACAGGATTTACATGGACACCCCAACTCTACCCTGAGTTTAGCATCCTATCCTCAAAAAATTAAACTTGCACTTTAGGAGTAAAAGGAGTGTTCTGATACATTTAATTTATAAATATATCCAGATATCTTAGCTTTACTTTTGTACTCAGCTTACTAAAGGGACCTTGGTGCAGCTGCTGAACAAACTAAAGTCAGCTGGGACTGCAGATGTATAGGCATGTGTAGGGTTGTTGTGTTACCCCATACCTAGCTATTGTCTGTACCCTGTGTATTTATGGGGTGTTGGAGTGCCTGGTGTGGCTGCTTTGCTGCCCAGCAGCAGTGGTGAGTCCATCAGTGCCAGGCCTGGGACTCTGTGGGCCTCCAGGAGGAGCTCTGGGTTCAGCATACAGCAATAAACTCCAGCAGGCTGGAAAGCTGCAGTTTTCTCACAGGACATGATTTCAGTTTTACTGCTCATGCTGGAGGAAAAGGTCTGCCTGGAAGTACTGCTCAAACACCAGGGGTGAAACCCTCCCACTCTTCTCACTCCTCTCACAAATCCCCACTTGTTCAGAGCTAAAATGCTCTTTTAAATACTAACCCACCTTCCTGGCTGCTTCTCTGGCTTCTTTTTTCTTCTCTTCCCCTATCTGTGGCCATCTTGGCACCCAGCTTTGTTCCCTGCTCTGCACTACTGCAGGAGCTCAGAAGCAGATTGTCATGCAGCAGTTTACCAGTCCCCTCTCTACACACTCAGGCCAGGGAAAAGAGCTAAGACCAACCTCAAAGGTTTAAATCTCTTAAAAATACTCATTTTGAAGAAGTTTAATACTGGCTCAGTGACTTGTGCTTGGCAGTGAACAGCAAGCTGGATGTCATTGGAACACACTGAGGACACTGAATTCTCGGTCAGGTCTGTCTCTCAGACCCTGTGAGGGTTCAGAGCACATCAGTCATTGTGAGGTAATGTCAGTGCTACTTTGGGTTAGGTGAGAGCATGTGGGACATGCCTACAGAGAGGTATTGCAGCTGCTGGTTTTGAGGCTGTTGATGTTCATGTGTGAAAGTAATCACTTTGATTTATTGAGGATTTGGATCTTAAAAGGTAGCTTCACCAAGGAGAGGGTTTATTTAGCACAGGAAATTCCATCTGAACTGACACCTTCTTACAGCTGTAATGCAGTTTCAGAAGTTCATAGATAAACATAGGTTGGAGATACCACCTTACACTTTTCAAATTAAAACCTTCAGCTCCCAATGCTTTGCAAGCAGTTGGCAAAATATTTTAGTCAATTCAGTTCACTGAGCTAGAGAAAAAAATTCCCCCCATGTGAACCAAGTAGTTCTGGAAAAGGTTTGTAACAGCACTAACCTGAGAACAGATCGTATCTGTATTGTAGCAGACGCTTGTGGTTGGACACAAAGGATTTAATTTTATAAAGAAGACAATAGGAGAGAAAAAATGATGGGGGAAAATGATAACAAGTTGAGACACTAATTTATGTAGCCTGAGAATCTGTCTAGAGCCCATATTGTGTCTGAATAAACTGAAATCTGAGTCAACAGCTGCTTCACCAGAGCAGAGCATAGAAGCCTCTTTGTTGAGAGAAGAGATCTTGTCCTGTGACCTTTGGATAATCATGAGTCTTGTGTAACTCACATCATTTGAAAAGTGAAATGAGTTGAGATGTTCTTTCTGTGGTTTTCTAGACTCAGATGCGAAACTGGTCTCACAGAGGATGCCAGTGGTGAACTACAGCCTGCCGACAGCAAAAATAGATAAATGTAATTATTTGCACGTTCTGTTTCTCATGTTAACTCACAGCAAAGCTGAGCTGAATTTTTGATTGTTTAATGCTCTTTCATCATACATTACTTTGCACATTATTTTGCAGCATTCTTAAATTATTTTTTAATTGCCCGTTTAGGTAGGAATAACTAAGATATGACCGGTCGTTCTCTGCAGTTATGTCTACAAGAAACATTTTTTGGGCTGCTTTTGTAAACCTAAGCAGGAGCAATGTCTCTATAGGCACACGAACATCTCACTGAATCTTGGTCATTTTTTTTGCAAAAGATTACACAGAGTGAGACAGTTTTCTCATCTGTTTTTTCCAATGCAAATTATTCTTTCCTTACCAAATTAAAATCTAAAAGGAAGCTTCTGATGTTTTTGTTAGGTTTACAATTATCCTACAAGCTGTGCTGCAAGATTTCTAAATTCATAATACACATCCACACACAAAAAATAAACTTCTCAGGGCAAGACATCTAAGTGCACAAAGCAGCTGCCATAATAGGGTAGAGCTCTTACCTATTGCCTCTGCTTGTGCCTGTAACAGGTGTATTTATCCTGCAGAATGAGGGGGAAATGGAGACTCCATCACAATACAAACAATCCACCCCATAACCTGGTCACCAGAAATGCCTAGAAAGAGACACAGGAAATCTTGGAGGAGAAATCCTGTAGTTTTGCCACATGTTGCAGCTGCTTCCTATCTATCTAATCTATCTATCTATCTATCTATCTACTGATTTTTCAGAAAATACAAAGAAATTTTGAAATCTTGAAAGGTCAATATGCAACCTTCTCCCAGTAGGTGCTTGCCAGATGAACAATGCTTGGCAACCCCACGTTAACTGCCAACCAACCAACCAAGCAGTGTTTCATAGTCATCCTCAGCGTTTCCATAAAACAGCTGTGGCAGCTGTGGTTTCTTCTCAATTAAAGGCATTAATCCACATGGGATTGAGAAAACAGAGGCCTGTTTCTCCACCACTTGAAAGCATCCTAATGTGTTCAGTTTGAAGAATTGATTGTGTTCAATTCTTCTACCAAGAAGAAAGGAATATTACAAATCTAGAAGAAGCAAATAATTTTATAAGCAAGGATATTTAAACCTACTTGAAATCCAGTTGAGATATCCCAAGACAAAATTCCTGTATTGTACAGGTAAAAGTCTGACTGCATCAGCAAATCATCTAATTTTAGCTTGCTGACAAGTCAAAGGGGTCAGCAGTAACCCTAGGACTGCACCAACTGACTTACTGTGCCATTAGGGTGAATCATGTAATTGCTTTCTTCCTCAGGTTCCTTGTTTGCACAGCAGAGGGAAATACAATACCTATCTCTCAGATACAAAGTGGGGACAAACTTCGTTTGTCAAGTATTCTGGTGATCCTCAAGTCAAAGAAGTGCTGAGTATGAATCAGCAAGCCTTTAGGGTCACCATGAAGAGCTTGAAAGAGCTAAAAAGGGGAAAGGTTTCCATGAAGATTGTGCTGAAAACCAGGAAAACATAGGTTGGAGCACTGCTTTTGAAGGCTTAGCAAAGGGTTAAGGGGCAGAACCTTTTAACTTCCCTGAAAATAGATGAGACTTGGCCACTGCTGAGACTTGATCCCAGAATCCCATTTATTAGGCCAGTGCTTTGAACAGCCTCTGCTAGAAGGAAGACCCATGCTGAGGATTTCTGCACTGTGGGGAGTGATCTCTTCCTGACAGGTGATGCATGTGACAGGTGAGGTCCCTGTCTCCCGAAGCCAAAGGGTTCAGCTCTGGCTAGCAGGGACTTCTAAGGACTGAAATTATTACTCCAAGTTCAGCACTGCCATGTCCATGCCTCCTCTTTCTCCAGAGCCATGCTGCCCTGCTTTGCATTTTGCAATATTTGCAAGCCATACCAAAATTCCAGCCTGGGCTGGATGCTCTGATGTGCTTAATGAGATAGAAAAGGCACAAGTCATACAAACAGGGGCAGGAAAACAGTGAAGATCTGAGTTATACACAAGAGAAATGCACTGAAGACCATTTTTCTCAATGTCAGGAGGAGGTTAAGGGTATAAAAGGACAAAGAGAAGCTTTGCCAGTTGAGTTAGAACATCACTAGCTTTCCTGAATTTTAATTTCAGTGTCAAGCACTGTTCTGTTGCAAAAAGACTTCATGTAAAAAATTCTCATTTTCTTAAGTAAGAATAGCGTACACATCAGGCTGATTTATCCAGCTAAGCAGAATTACATTTGAGAACTCAGCCAATTACAGAGCTCCTTCAGCCTTCCTGTTACATGACAGTGAAAAATGCTTGTCTTGGAAACATCCTGCTTGTGCACATCCTGTGCTCTGGGCAGCATCAGTGTAACTCTGCCTGACGCTTGTTAAACAGGATTCTTCAATCTTAGTAAGATTCTTCAATCCTAATATCACTTTGTTTTGATGGTGGATAAACCTGCAGTTTGGGGCTTTTAAATATGTCCACCAGAAGAAAAAAGATGCTTTGTATGTGACACAGAGTTATGCTTAGACATGTCTCATGACAACCTTTTCCTGACTCCAGAACAACCATCAGAACAGTTCTGAACTCAGCAACCCAAGGAGAAATTACAAGAGAAACATTTTGTATTCCAGTGTAACACTCAAGACACCCAGCTGGAGAATAAGCTGTAAACTGACCAACAGTCACTATTACTCTGAGGATGACATTTGTCATTTAGATCTACTACAAAATAAGGATATCTATAGATACATTAATATTTTATTGTTTAGCAGGAAGCATGTTTATGCTAAGTGTTTAGCATTTTCCTTATTTTTCCACTCCTCTGAATCCACATAGTTGCATCAGAAACAAAAGGTAAATAAAATATTGACAGATCAAAAAGACTGAACAGAAGCCCTGGGCTCAGTGTTTTCTTTGCAATGCACAACCTGAGGACTGAACACAAAAGATTGTCCTCTGAAACAAGACTGGGATAAAGGTTAGCACAGTGAGGCTGGAAAGAAATCCCAGTGCTGTGGGAGAAGGTGATCCTGAATGGTTTACAATTAACACAGAGCCTAAACCACTCACAACACAGAAGCTAACAATTAGTAGAGAAGCAGTTCTGGTCAACAAATGCGTCAACAAATTTTTAAATTTCCAAGGGGAAAAATGCTCAGGTGTAAACTATGGACAAGTTTCTTTTGTGCACTTTCCCTTCTGTTTTTTCCATTCTCTCTCATCTTTCCTCTAGGAGGTTAAGATCTTATGCATTAACAATGTGTTGAAGATCATAATAGTGTAGAACCACCAACTGCACTGGTCAGTACAAACTCTTAAGAGAGACATCTTTTGCAGTTGGATGCATTATCAGTTCCTAGATTCCTTATTAGATTCAAACAAAGGTGGATGTGAGGATACAGTTCAGTTGCCCAAGCATCCCTTAAAGCAAGTTCTGTATTTTTTAGGAAAAATATGTGTCTGGTTTGGAGTGTTGGAACTGCCTAGTAATCGGAATGTTCTGATCTCTTGCATGAAGACTTAATTGAAATATAGGAAGGAATGATAGGAATAAAGACCCCTAAGACCTGGCATTCTCTAGAGTATTTCCTATAAGATTCTTCCCTTCCTTGGTGATTTTTCACCTTGGTCTATTGATTTGTGTTATCTGACATTTCTAAAAAAAAACCTGATTGTAGCAGCAACTTCAGGATGCAACTTTTTGAATTCCACATCACTCACCCAGCATGTATCAGAGCCTGCCACAGCTAGGATAGGAAAAACCCCTATACAAACAAACCACATGAAATTTCCTACACAATGTTCTACTCAAAATCAATTTTTTTTCTAGTAGAATAAATGCTGTTTCTTCATAGCTACATTTCAAAAAAGGAATAGAAACTGAAGAGAAAAAAAAAATCAAATTGCTTAGTGTTCTAATGCGCTGCAGAGAGTAAAACTCAGCTGGGGCAGACATACCATCTAGACCAGGAGCTTTCCTGGTCCTTTTTCACTTCAACTGTAAGACTGCAAACTCTTGTGTTGTATATTCTACACCCAACTAATGGTTGTCAGTGGGAAAGGTATGGAGTGGGAGTTTATAAGGACTCATTCTTGATTCAACACAAGTCAGCATTTTAATTGATTTAGCAGTATACCAATCAAAAGCAGAGAAGTGGTGTGGGCAGACTGCATGTGCTTTGGAGGATGAAAAATCCTGCAGGATTAAAAGATGCAGTATTAAAGAAAAACAAGGCCCCAGTAAGATTAAACTATGCACTATGTATTAAAATCTGAAACTAAGGGGAAAACCCTGTTGTACATCAGTGGATGAGCTATTAAGGCAATCACCTACAACAAAAAAGAACAACCTGTTACTGTTGTTATTCTTGTAACTAGCTCACTCTGCTACAATTCCAATTTGAATACTTCTCTGCACTTTCAGCAGGGCACAGAACTCCACTGTCAATTCTTTCAAATGAAATACTGGAAACTTGGCTTCTTCTGTACTGAAATTGCAGCAGTGAGTGAAAAAAGAAGGAAACACATGGAAAATAGTGCCAGAATGGATGCAAGTAATGCAGCAGAAAAAAATTCACTATGGGATTGACTTGGAATAAACCTTGATCAAGATGTTCAAGGCCACAATGGGCTGTCCACCTCAAATTCTGCGTGTCCTTTAGGAAGGATAACCATTCATTAACCAGTAACAGAGCTGAAGTGACATCACACTGCTGTTGAACAAATTCACTTTTTCCAGCTCAGTTTAGTTACAACAAGGTCCCCTTAAACCAAAATGCCTATTCATAGGATACTAAATACCTTGGGTTAGCAAAGTATCTTTTAAATCTTGAAGTTTTCATTCCTTTGCCCTCTCATGACTAAACTGTAAATTGTATTAATGCTTTCTTTAATGTCTAGATTTTCAGATTTACCTGCTGTACTTTAGAAATCCCAGGCATGTATGATCCAAACACCTTTTCAATATTTTTATAATCTTTATAATTGTAAACCTAACAATATTTTAATAGACAAAGTTTGATCTTTCCAAATATATAAGTGACATCTGACACAAGATTTAATGTATTTTCAATAATGTGCCAAAACTTTATTGAGTTCACTCAACATCTATGAGGATTGATGTAGGGTATTAAAAAAAAAATCAGTTCCTTTTTTACTTTTACCTTCAACAGAAGTACAGTAAGGTTTCTGGTGTCACAGCATTCTCATTCATTTTCATGCAGACAGTTTTTGGTAAAAATAGGATTCAGACCAAGGCTGAGTAAGTGCAGGAAATCTGTGAGGTAAGAAATATCTCATTCAAGCAGTATTTTATCCTTCTACTTAATAAGGCATAAAATGTTTGTTTTTTTCTACAATGCAAAAAAAAAAAAAAGACAGGTGTTTTGTCCATAGTTTTATTTCACCAGGAAGGTTTATACAGTTCTGCATAAAGGTCATTGTATGCATAGCCTGAAGTACAAAGCTCCCTTTGAAAACTCCAGCACAAAGACATTGCATATTGACAACATTAAACAACAATGTGGGTGGTACAGGGAAAAAAAAATTAAAACAAAACAATATTCTTTCGATTGGAAAAGCATAATAAAACAAGGCACTTTCAGTAAATAAGTGAAGAACAGAAAAATGCTGTATCAAAGATTCCACAGAACTGACCCAGAGCACTGTAACAAAATTCTGCGGTAATGAACAAGTAAAATACAAAAAGGCACTACATAATCCTCTCCCTGCGACTCCCATTTCTCAACCAATTAGCCAACTGAACTTGGCACAATGGAGTCTTAATTATAAAGTGCATCTCCTGTCTTAATACATTTTGAAAAATAGGCTATACAACATAGGTACCAACATCCCCATGTGTACAATATATTGAAACAAAAACACACTGCGACTAGATTCAATCTAGTTATGAACTGCGCAGGAAAAAAATATGGCTTCTTTACAAGTCTTTCAACAGCCTCCATATAATCTGGAATATTTTTAAACAAACATGAATGCATTAGCAAGGTGGTAAGAGGTAGTGTTCTGAGTAAAAGGCAAATTTACAGATTTTGTTGCTACGTGTTACGTGTATATAATAAAGGTATCCCAGATTTTCAAAGCAGCATTACTGAACAAAAAGTACTACAGCATGCTATCTTGGGATGAAAATACACAGTGTTTTGGGGGTCTCAGATCAGTTCTTTCAGCAAAAATGACCACTTTACAATGTCCAAGTATGATCCCATTGTGTAATTATTTTGCTCTTGGTACTGGAAGTTTTCCTATTGCATTGCATAAAACTTCCAGAGAAACTTTCTTCAACTTTTGAATTTAAAACCAGCACATTCTCCATTCCTATACACAAATGAGTCCATTTTTACTTCAGCAAGCATTATTTTATGGCTATAAGAAAACACAAATACCAAACAGATGAACACATCAAATGTGCCACAACAGTGGTAATATATGACATATGAATGAGATGTGTTCTGTGATTTAATGTGAAACTTTTTTCATTCTGCTAGGAAAGTCAGCCAAATTGTGTATATACACTATCTAAACTTTAGCTGATATTAGCCCTTATTAGACTTCAATATATTAAATATATAAAGGCTAGATAAAAACTGAAATCAAAGCAGCACTGGATATATTTCTTACATTAATAATTTGTAAGGATTTATGTAAACATTCGATATGTGCATTCTTGCTCTTTGCTGTGAATTCTTCACAGCTCCTCTATGATCCCACCCACAGATACACCCTTAACATGAACCTTTCCCAGGTAACAGCTGCTGCTGCTCAGCTATTCTTCATCCGTGGTATAGGCTACTTCAGCAACTTCAATTTCTGGGACAGAATTTCCAGCCAAAGAGCCACTCCAGCATGGCTCATGGTTCTCTTTGTCTGAGCTGCAAAGACAGATCAATAAATGCAAACTGGTATGATTTTCTACAGCCATTTTAGGCAGACAATCCACAAAACATTGACAAAGCTTTTTTAACTTATTGCTTATTCCAGATCTAAAATTATCTATCCTGACGGCCTTTATGCAGCAGAGAGGTGCAGTAAAATGCTGAATTTCTCAGCTGTGTAGAATTAATACAAGACTAAACATTTCAAAACACATACTTTCAGAGCAACTAAAATACAAGTAAAATAATAGTATTTACCAGCTGTCCTCACCCAGGGTACCCTGGTCTGCTTCTACTGCAGAAGACTCCACCTCACCACTGCACTCACTTTCTTCTCCTGACATTTGACGAGTCATTTTTCCTAAAGATAAATCCCTACAACAGATAAGAACAGAGTACCACTAATCCATACAGCAAACATTTGTCACTGAAGAACTGTTTGTTTCATTTTAACCCTGGCAGTTTCTTGCAAAAAGATTGGAAGTAACCTTTCAATCTCACTTCTGCATGCCCCATTTTTTTGACTACTGCAGAGATGGCAGGGCTTGCACTGGATAGCTATTTAAACAGTTTATTTGCTCCAGCTACTTATTCCTAAACTAAATTCAGTCCTCTAAATTTCTGAGCCACCAAGATGATTAGAGGGATGGAGCACCTTTCCTGTGAGGAAAGGCTCAGAGAATTTGGATTGTTCAGCCTGGAAAAGAGAAGGCTTTGGGGGTGACCTAATTGCAGCCTTCCAGTACCTGAGGGGAACCTCAAAGAAAGATGCAGACAGACTTTTTAAAAGAGCCTGTAGTGACAGGACTGTTCCCCAAAGGAGAATGGCTCCAAACTGAAAGAAGGTAGGTTTAGATTGGATATTAGGGAAAAGAATCTTTATTGTGATGGTGCTGAGGCACTGGAATGGGTTGCCCAGAGAAGTTGTGGATGCCCCATCCCTTGAAGTGCTCAAGGCCAGGCTGGATGGAGCTCTGAGCAACCTGGTCTAGTGGAAGGTGTCCTTGTTCATGGCAGGGGGTTGGATATTAGATGATCTTTCAGGTCCCTTCCAACCCAGGCCATTTCATCATTCTCTGGTTGCATGACAATTTAGTAACTTCACAAAATTCAAGTCCCAGAGAAATGCGTATGACTTAAGGTAAAAAATTACATTAAGACTAAGCCACACACATGTTGCCTAAACAGCAGAAGAATTATAACCAAAATATAGTCAAAAGGAAGACAGGAGGATGACAAGAAGATTTCTTCAACAGTTCTCAAGTTTCTCACTGTAACTTTACAAAACCACACACTAAGTTTCAAAGCAATACATTTTTCCATTAGTGATAAAGACAATTTTCTTCTTAATGGCAACACAAGATAATGGTCCAGCTAGCTTAGCTACAAATGGGAATATGGTCGTAGATTAACCAAAGAAATCCTTTTTCCAAACCATTTCTCTATGTGGAAAACATACATCAATTTAACATTGAATTAGAAACAAAAGCTTGTGATCCACTTTGTGTTTAAAGTGATACTACTGTATTTCTTTCCCTTTTAAAATTGCTCTAACTACTGTTGTTATTATTTTATTTTAATGTATGCATTTTATGTAAAGCCTTAACAGCATTCTGTAACACGACTACCAGCCTATGTTTGAGCCAAATCCAGCAATAATATAATAATAATAATAATCCTGCAGGTCTCAGGACTTGTCCACCTGTCCCCTTCTGCCTCACATCCATTGTAGGTACCTGGCCTTTAGAGTGTGTAGGCATAAGATGCTAAATTCTTTCTGGGCCATCAAATAAAAATTCTACTTCAGCAAGGCCAAAGACAGACACATTTCTTTTGGGTTCAATTACTATCAGAAAAGCTGAAGTTCTTTACTGAAAAAACTTGTGATCTTGTTTATTTTTACAGCCAGATGCCACAGAAGTTATTTTCATCAAGATTTCAGACACTATGTAGCTGACTTTCAATAATTTTATATGTCTGGGAAACTAGCAGTGTGTTTGAGTATTTAAAAAAATGTAATCTATCTTCAGGGAAAACACTAAAATATCAAGTCCCTTTTTGCTATTCACACCTTTTTATTTTCTGTCACACAGAATTTCTTATCATGTTTCAGCCAAATGCAAGTTACTTAACTTTTCCTGACTATTTCACTATTTAAGGTATGTCATAACTTTCTTATCAAACAGGGGAAGGATCTTCCAAATGTAATTGTCTTCAGGAGTAAGCAACAAACTGAATATGGTATTCTGATCAGAATTTTCAGTCAGCCACAATAATTGCATTTAAAGTCTTTTCCAAAGGTAGTTCACTAAAACATTTTAAGGTGTGATTTATTAGTCAACCTGGTTATGCTGGACTCAGCAACCCATTCAGTATTAAAATAAAAGTTATTTTAATTATTTTTTTTTAATAAATTCCTTCACTGCCTCTGGTCTGACACACATGCAGAGGGAATGTTTTTTCATCTGATCTTATATTAGGAAGAGATTCTTTACTGTGAGGGTGGGAGGCACTGGAAAAGGTTGCCCAGAGAAGTGACTGCTCTGTCCCTGAAAGTCTTCAAGGCTAGGTTGGGTGGAGCCTTGAACTACCTGGTCTAGCAGAAACTGGATGATCTTTAAGGTTCCTAAATAATTCTATGATTCTATGAAGTTCTAATGGGACCATAGGAATTCACTCTTTTTCTAAGGAAATGCTGCAATACTGACTCAGCAGCTCTAATGGGACACTGGATAGCACAACATCAATTCCTCAGCTCCTGCTACAGAATTTAGCAGACAGGTATTGTTTTCCCTTGGTTTTAAGTGGACAACCTCCCATGCTATTTAAATGGTACCTGCACTATCTCATTCCAAGCAATTCAGAACAAAATAAATTATTACAGATATATAACTCCTTGATCACTATGCTCTGTCAAAGCTTTGAGTACAGACAGAATTTTATAACTCAAAGCAATTTTCCCACTCATCTCCAGCAGGGCATTTCACATTTCCAACATTTCAAAAGCAGAACAAAATCTTGCTCTATCTTTACAGGACTTAAAGGATTAAGAAATAATCACAGTTACTTTAGAGGGAAAAGATAGGACAAGCTTCTCAGACATTTGCACTAAATAGCTTTTAACCAGCATATGAGAAAAAGCTTACTGAAAATATTGCTTTCTATGTGGTTATGTAGGAAAATGGTTTCCAAGATACAGCTAAAGCTGGTGCTTGTGAGTAGACAGAGAAAATGCTTTCATGGAGATAACCTTCTAAAACCCTTAAAATTTCTACATACCTAATTCTTCTTTCAACAGCATCGATGTGAAGTTGCTTTTCAGTGAGTAATTTCTTCAGTGATTCAACCTCCCTTTGTTTTTCAAGCAGTTCTTTTTGTAGGCGATAATTTGTTTCCTCCAGAGTTTCACAGAAAGCCTAAAAGACAAATTGAAGTACATCTTCAATTTAACTTCAGTGGACTGCCTTTATTGACTTTTCTCTTAGAAATATCAACCTGTAACAGTATTATAGCTGCTTGTCTTCAGATTGATTACCTTAAAAAGCTACGCAAATAAAAAAAATTCTTATCTTAATAATACTGCTTTGCTTTGAATGATGAATTTATTATGCTAAACTGCAATGCAAATACTTTAATCATATCATGTGGGAGAATGGATTGTAAGAGAATGGGGATGGTGCTGTGGGAAACCTCTCCCTGATGAGTTGCAGCTGTACTAATTACCAAAGAGTGGAAGAAGGCTTGCCCTTAATAGGTGCAGCTGTGTCCAATAGAGATGTGTGTTATAAAAGAGTGGGTTGGCTGGCTATGGAGAGAGGAAGGAGTTAAGTGTTGCTGTCTGTGGGAATTCACAGAGAAAAGGTATGAGTTTTACTGAAGGGTAATAAAGTGCTGATGCTTGCCTCCATTTTTGGTGTCAGTCGTGTGACCACCATCAATATTGTTTGTCTCACAACAAGATAGACCTCAGAAGAGTAGGTCCTGATTTTGAACCTTTTTGCCTATATGGAACATAAATTGAACTCCCTGCTTCCTTTTCTCATCATAAGTTTTGTTTCCACATGACTTGGAAGTCAGTTTCAAAGTATCTATATATTCCCATGACGTGAGGAATATTTGGATTAAGTACTTATTCTTTCCTTACCCAGGATAAAGACAAAGCTGTACAGTTCTGTACCAAACACCTGCTACAAATATGAAATCATGACAATCAGAAGATCAGTAAAAAAAATTTTGGAAAAGAGTAATAGGATGCTGTGAACACTAACTACTCAGCCATGACAAATATGCGGGGCTCCTCTGCTGAGCATGGCACGCCTGTATCACACACCCTGATGGATCTGTCAGTGAGCAATCACAAAACCCAACATGCAGAGCCCGTGTCCAATGCAACATCCTTGGAATGCAGGAAGTGACAGAAGAGCTGGCACAGAGCCTCCTCATCTATTACTGGAAAGCACAACTCTTCCAATAGTAATGTGCAATTCTGATTTAATAATTTAGATGTGCTCTATAAATAAGAGCCCCACATGGGAGGCTTTCTTGGCTTGATATTACCTGCAACTAACCACCAACTCAGTCTCTGCTGAATATAAACATTTTATACAAGTCTGGTAAAGAACAATTCTATTAAGATACTGTTTGTCCTGAAGTTTTAAAACAGGCAACAAACATCAAGAATATACTGTCCTTTGCTTTAACTGAAGCAGACTCATGATCTCTAAAATGTTAAGTTTTCCTGTAAATATACAATACAAACAAATGAGGAGTTTTCAATTCAATAACCCTGTTTTTTCCATGGAATTTTAGTATATTTTATTGACTCAGATTGCAAATCTATCTTTGTTGACAGGCACCTGAAGACCAGTCATGAATTAAGCAATAGCTTTATTCATGTCTACTAGAGCCAAGAGCCCGTATCATGCAACTTACTCTTGACACAGCATTTATAGTGATTGCCTTAGCTATCACTGTGGTTAAGCAGTCATCCCATTTCAGCCAAGCCAATTAAGTAAATTTTTCTGCTCTTGGTAAGAATATTCAATGTTGCTGATACCCTAACTGAAAATTGGACATTATTTCCTTAAGAATATAATTAATTTTATTATTTCAACCTTTAGATGTATGCACATGGAAATTTTCCTACACATAAAACAGATAAAAATATTGCAAAAGTGTTGAAAACTGTTTCATTGTTCTGAGAACAGAATAAAGCCTTTGGGAAAAATTCATCTCTATCTGCAATCTGGGTATGAGCTTCCCAAGCAAACACAGGCACTGTTTGAACCTGGGTAAGGAAACATCAATATATTCTGAAGGATGCTGCAATGGCAGAAAAGTGAACCAAAGCAGAGAAAGGGAACAGTGTGTAATGAGCTGTCTTGTTCTTTAGAGAGCTGGACACCTGGAGTCTGGGACAGTTTTAATACCCAGGTTGGACTAATTTTTCCTGAATTTCTGAAAGGACAACCAGGAGACAGCTTTGCTTCCTTCTTCAGATCACGAAACAGAGATGGCTGGGAAAAGATCTGTGGAAACAACTACCAAGGATATAACAAAAAACAAAAACAAAAACAAAACAAAAAGATAATTTCTTGGCCTACTCATCTTCTAATGGAGCAGGTACCTGTATCTCTCCCCGGAAAAGATAAATGTGTTTTGGCAAGTCCTTGGGATAACAGAATAGACATAAACCAAATAGAAGATATCCATATTTTCTATTATCAGGAAAACAAGTTTTTTTTCTGCAATGCTTTGGATGGTAATAAAAAGGCAAAATAGAAGTAATCTTTGAGATATCTCTAAAAATGAACTCCAGGAATAAGTACATGAAACTCAGTGCTTTTCCTGTATAAGGTCCACAAGACCTGAGAGGCTGCACCTCTTTGCTGTGCTGGGGGTGAGCTACTGGAGTAGGCTGGACAGAAAGGCTGTGAAGTCTCCTCTGCAGAACATTAAAAACCTGACTGGACATGGACCTGGAGGACTGGAATAGATGATCTCAAGAAGCCCCTTCCAACCTCAGTCACTCTGTAAATAAGGTGTGGTATCTCTTGGAGAATTTTATGACAGCTATCTCAAGAATTTCACAGAAATGGGTAATAGCTAAAACTACAGCAGCACAGCTTTTTTAATGGTTTGATTAAATTCCAGTGGAAGAATAACAGCAGAATAACCACAGCATGCATGACTGAAATTTCAATGAAGAGGGCACTTACATTTTTAAAATTATCTGATCAAATAATTATGGTAATAAAACAAATCATCAGCTTAAATATCAGTGATGAAAAGGGATTGTATTGAAATCAAATATGAACTTTTGACAAAAAACATACCAAATCTTTCACATGCACATAGTAATGTAAAAAGAAACAATGCAATCCTACTTACATGCAAAACCAACTGGCAAATATAAATTTAATTGAATGAGCATCATTTAACATTCATAATTTCTGCAAGACTAACAATATATGTACAATATGAAAGCAGTTATTCTATAAAGTAAGAAAACTAAGATCATCTGCTCTAGACAACCTTGATACTGCTCTGCATGTCAGTAAAATTTATTTCTACGAAAACAGACTGAAACACACAGTAATTATTTGTTCAGTGTGCTCATATGAATGTTGAAAGGCTGCTGGTTTACAACACTACTTGACACTGCTTAGTTTTCTGCAAGAACACTATTTTTGGTTGTGAGAATTAATCATTTAACTGCATTCATTACAAGAGAAGGCATCCCTTCCCATGACAGGGGTGTTAGAAGTAGGTGATCTTTAAGGTTCCTTCCAACCCAAACTATTCCATGATTCTATGATTCTGTGATTTTATAGCAAGAAACATTTCCCTGCAAGACCTGAGCTCTAAGCACTGTAACAATGTGCTGAATATAAACTTATAAAATCTCTCCTTATATTCAGTAGGTGCCTTATATAAGTAACTGCTTTAAAAAACAAACTTCATCCATGGGTCAGAAAAGGCAAAAAAAGAAGATATATATTTTGGGACAGGGATGAAGTAGAGCAGTCAAAGATGATCTGTGTGCACCACTTATGAGACTTTGCCCATTCTAGAAACACATCATTTTGTGAAAGAACAGAAGCAGAAGTGTTTCATTCTGCATCATTACACAGATTTTACAATATTCTAACAACACCTGCCTTTTGCATTATGTTTCTGTCCTACTACTTAGCACTTACCCTGCTCTCTTCTAGACTGTCAAAAGGACCCGGAGGATCATCCAGACAAAGAAATTCTCTCACTGCAAGGCTTTAGCAAATAAAAGAGAGTGAATTACTGAAGTACAACCCCAACAAAAACACTTAAAAATGATCACAAAATGGAGGTATTTGTTTAAGTGACACAAAATTTACATCCTCAACTATACTCCTAAGTATTCACAACAATTAACAATCAATAGTTAACAAACTATTAAGTCTCACTTGTATGTGTTGACCAGGGACAGTATTTAGAATGTAACTTATGAGGATGAATAAGCAGTTTTAAGACATGGTTTTTCATGATTTTTAAAAAATTTTCATTGAATTTGTTGCTACATGACAATTGACAAGTTTATCACTTTGGTATTGAAGAGGTTTGAAAAATTCTCCTGGAGAAAAATAAGTATTATAAAATTAGTATTATGTAATGGATGAAAAGTGTGCTGTTAAAATCCATATGCAGATCGCTTCAGGAAGTATCAGGGGATTTAACCATGAGCACTGAAACATGTTCACCTGTCTCCATTTTGCTGAGAACATAATCCATTGACACATACACATTATATAATTTATATATATATATACACAGTGTGTATTTTTATATAAATAATAAGTTATAAAATAATAGAAGACAATGCATGGATCTACTACATAGCCATCTCTAAATACACATTTCAAACTAATGCATTCCATTTGGACTTGTGTAACAATTGCCATCCCCCCTCTGTGTGTTGTTTTGCAAAGGCCAGAAGAAAGAAGTAGGTGTAATCCTGTGGTTTACTACAGAGTATTTTAAGCATCTGTCTCATTTTGTCTTCCAAATTTAGATCACTTTTCACAGAACTCCTGAACATCTCCAAACATATTCCCTTCAGCCACCTTTTTAAGACTTTCCTGGCTCGGTTGAATTCATTCTTCAAAGAATCTCAAACCAGAACACTATTCATGATTAATTAGCGAGTAGTAACTTAGGAGCAATGCTGTGCTTGCTTTCACTAGTATAAATCTTTAAATCATCTCCTACAATGAGTGCACAAAAATGAAAACTGGGAAACTAAACTTAATTTCCTGTCTCTTCTTCCCACCTGGGCCTCATGGAAAAAGTGAGGGCAAAAGGCAGTAATTTTCTGTTTTCCACTCATTCTCTGCATTTGAGGTTTTCACAAAGCACAAACACAAGGAAGGAAACTTTCATCCAGCTACCATCCTAATCAACCAGCTTTAGGTGTGGCAAGCAAAATAAGGAGAAATTTCTCCAAACACTACTCATTCATTATACCATCACTTTTAGTTTAAAAAATACCCTTAAGAACATTGATCTAAAATACACTGAACATTTACTTTGTTGTTTCTTTACCTAAAATAGGCACCTCATGGCATGAACATTTATTCACATCCTAGCTTTGCTCTGAGAGTCTGCTCTGACCCTGCTCTCCTGTCCATGTGTTACACCTCTTCCTTTCACTTCATGAATGGAAGATTGTGCCTTTAAAGTACCACAGGGATCTCTTGTCCTGTGACAGAGCTTGCTGTACACACGTTCTGGCTGGGATCCCTCTCCAGGGAGGAGCAGTGCCAGCACCAGGGAGGGCAGCAAGGGCCAGTGCAGCACATGGGATCCCTGACTCCAAGCTGACCAAGTTCCTCCCTTCCAGGCTTCTTATACAGGGTGGAGACAGGACAGCTCTGTCATCTATATATGCTTGATTCTGTTTAGCAGGTTAAACTTCTTTCACCCTCTTTACCAGTTGTATGAAATTTTCCTGACCACGATTTAACTCTGTGGGTGGATTTCAATTTGATCTTTCACACAATCTTCAATACAACATAAAACAAGAGAAGTCTATAAAACAATACCAAAAAATTTAGCCACCTGCATATATTATCCTCCATTTTATCTTTAAAATACTTTGTGAATCTAGTTTTATTAAAAATAGGTATCCCAAATGAGGTCTCCTATCCCTGAAGGGCAAATTTCCCACTGTCAATACAGTACATAAAGAGAAATAAAACAGACTTCTCTACAAAGAAAAAAGGCTTTTTTGGTTTAGGTCTGACTCAAGCAGTTTGACTTAATTGCAAAACTGGAGAAGTAAATGGTGAGTTTTAAAGGAGAAAACAGGGTGAAATGTTCACCACTGCTCATGTGAGGTACAAGTATTAATTCCCATTAATAGTAAATTTATTCTCTGGTAGGTGGGTAAATATATTAGATGGTAAAATCTGTCCCTTGTTCTAACCACTTCTTAAGGAATTCAGACCTTCCACAGATCCAAACATTAGAACCATATCAATAGGTTATAAAATTTATTTAAAAATTATGTCTTCATGCAGAGCCCTACACAGACAAGAGTTCTAGAAACCACATTTCAGTTAACCATGTCTTCATTAGCCAAAAGTCAAACTGATTCCACAAACATTTTAATTCCTTTTTGTACGTGATAACCAACAGAGTCTAAAAGTTTGAGTTTGGAATTTTTTGCCTTAAACTATGACAAACACTATTTTGTCCAATATGGTCCATCACTGAGATACAAATAAGCCAGCTGAAATGCTGAACTAGCTGCAACAATATGAAGCATAAAGACTTCAGATCTATTTAAGCAAGTCCATTCCATTCACTAGTGTGTCTCCAGCAGCATAACAAAAGTTACATTTAGGGAGGAGATTGATTCTTTTTAGCACACCTATTATTATTTAATTTAATTATTAGGAAATTTTTAAACTTCTCAGCTGCATACCTCACCCATATAATCATATTTAATAGCTACTTACACAGAAACTCGTAAGTTGAGCCCCATTTCTTTTTAAAACCATTTAAGCTTTGTCTCTGACATCTCACAACAAAGCTTTGCCACTCAGCATGACATGCTCCAGGATGACTATGAATCATCAAAATATTAACATTCCTTACTCACCTTCCCTCTCCCCTTTGATGATTTCATACACCCTGTTTGCTCACCTAACACAACAGACTAAAGAGAAATCTTCTTGCAGGGAAGTTTTTCTGCAGCTTCATATGTTCTTGCTTGCTTTCTCTGTACGTCTAGCAGACACCTCCTTTGAGACAGAATGCTCTGTTTTAGCACTGAACTATGTGGAAGTATAGTTCAGATTTCCAGAGCAATAATTTCTTTTCCCCTTTTAAGTTCCTCTAATGATTTCAATGAAACTTTTTGACTATTGCTGAGTACTGAACTGATTCAGAAAACTAGTGGTATCATTACCAATAGTTATTTTCCAAGTTGCAAAACCAGCAGAGTTCATAAATCTGTATGCGTGTACTTACTGTCACTTTCTACTTCAAGACACAAAAATGGATATAAGTCACTCAGTACCTCAGGATCCTTCTACAATAGTTTGTGATCTCATTGTTCATTCCATTCTCCAGATAATTTCAAGATGTCCTGAACATCAGTGTCAACAACTGTGATCTAACATTCCACCGGTACCACTCCTAAATTACCATCAATCCTTTCCCCCTTGTCTTTTAACTATTTTATACGAGCCCTGTCATAACTACTCGTTTGTCTCTACAGACGACATTACACTATTTTTATTTACCTGCTAACCACTTCGTTGTTTTTTTTTTTTTTTTTTACTACAAGCAGTACCAAAGTCAGACTGATGTACAGATCCGTATTTTCCAGACTCAGCAGTTGATTGCCTTATAAAAACATGTCAAATGTAGTAACACCCCTTCTACTAAAAAGCAAAGTAGCTATGAGCACTATATGGTCTCACAGTCCCACACCATAGCCTAGCAATTTTAAAATTTTGTTCCTTTAAAAGTCTCGAGGGAATTAGGTTTGCTTTAGAACATTTTTTACTCCTTGTTTTGAATGAAGTTTCAGATGATGACAGGTTCTCACACTCATTCCTCAAAGAATCTCTAGTACAGCAGCCTTAAAACCTTTTTTAATTCTGATGCTGGCAAAGGTTTTAAAACTAACTGCTTTGCCTCTAGCAAGTTGCTTACTTAAATTCTCTTCTGGTTTGTAATAAAATTATTGTACATTTCATTTGTGAGAATTACATTCTATTAATTTTCTTGCTTTGGAAGAATCTCCCACTTTGTACAAAAAAAAGATACTGTTGAAAGAAATCTTTGCCCTTTGCTGGCTTAAACACATTATGTTTTTTAAACTATTAAGACTTTCTTGATTTGTGGTTTACATTTAATTATGCACAGGAATCTGCAAATTCCTTTCACATCATGTTAATAAGAAAAACTGTAGTTTAATACACATTTTAAGAACTAATTGCCTAATAGTGTAGATACTCTCCATTATGAAAGCCTAACACACCTAGTTTAAATAAACAATATTATCAATTCTGCATTAAACACAGAAAATTAATGTTTTAGGAATAAACATGGGATTATTCTAATATTTTAAATATTACAGTTTTTAGTTATCCCTGTACAAAACACTGCAGTTCCACTTTTTTTATGCTAAGATGGGACTAAATTAAAAGGACACTGAATAATTCACATAATGACAAAATGCACAGCATGAATGTTACTGAAATCCCTCATCACACTGCCCAAAGGTACACTGCTGGAGTCTAAGAGTTTTAGAAGAGGAGTACGGACAGAAAAAAAGCCATAAATGAACAAGCAAAGGTTCATCACCTACCAGTTAGCAATATCTTTGTGAGCTACTAGGTTCTGGAGGAATGCCTGCAACCCCAGCTGTCGATCTTCCAAGAAGTCAGGATTGTAATTATCCTTGAACCAGCGCTTTGGCGGAAGGGCCAACCGAAAGCCTGGAAACATATCTTTTAGCTGAAATTGAAATTAAAGACAGAAAAATTAAAAATCTGAGAAAAATACTAATTTTGCACAGGCACTGACATTACTCAGATTTTTAAGACATTTCTGACTTCTGTTAAAGTTCAAGCACAAGATAAGTCTCAACAATAAGGAAAATCCAAATTACAAGTTAAATTGAAGACAAAGTTCTGTCACTTGCTGTCTTATGCAAGAGAGAGCTTTGTATTTTTCCTCAAATTTAACACATAAAAATAGGAATGAAAACCTTTGCTTTGTTATTTAATGTCTGAGTCTGCTATTTAAAGCCTTTGAGTCTGTAAACTTAAGAAAACTGAAAACAAAAAGTATCAAATGAATAATAATTTCAGTGGTATCTCTTCTAAAGTACTCAGGGATAATAACTATTACATATACATATATATATAGAATAAAACCCCATTACAGTCTGCAACTTCTCTTTCTTGGGGGGCTAGAAGAATAAATTACAATTTCAACACACACATGAGGTATTTCTTGTAAAGAGTAGCTCTTTATACATACAAAATAATAAAATTTCAATATGCAAGTATGGCTCAACCCCTTGTAACACGCAAAACTGCATTTCTGAGTTACTTAAATAGCAATGGATAGTTGACATCAGAAATACCCAGATTTTTTTCTTTGAATTCAGAAATAAAATATACAAGTGAATGAAAGCATAAAACTATTCAACAATGAACCTTTCCAAGAGTGCTAATTATTCTTCTAATATGCCTGATAATAAAAAAAACTTTAACACTTTCATAAAAAACAATTTTTCAAAGTTATGCTTGACGAAGAAAAATCCGGGAGAGGATTTACAACCAACATGAAAAAGCAAATAGGTTTTATAAAATTTGATATCTCAGCTGCCACAAGAATTGTTTCATCATTTTTTCTGAATACAGGATCTAGGCAGCTTCTGTCATAGATGTTCTGCATACACTGATTATATTAATATGAATGTTGCAGTGATAGAAAATTCTAATGGACAGCTCTTTCACCAGATTAAGTTTTAGAAAATTTAGAACAGATACTGCACTTCAAATAGAATCTCTCTACACACTTTGAAGGAAGAACCACATCAACGGATCACCTTTGGTTATGTAACTATTGTTTCACAGCATGAGATGCTTTTTAAATATCACAAATATTGTTTATTCAAATAGCTCATGATAAATCCCGGTTCCTTATTTACAGAATGATTTATTGTCAAAGCCTTGCTCTTTATTTCGGAATTTAATTATTTAAGTATGTTTTCCTGTCACTGAATTTCATCTTGATATTAGACCCTTCTTTATATCTTTAAGTTGATATTTGGTTCTCCAAAATTCCTTCATCTCTTACCAAGTTAAGTTATCATTAATACCATATATATAAGAATGTATCTGAATAGGACAGAACCCAGAGAACGTAACAAAATGAGTTCCTGTTAGTTGTACAGAAGACTGCGGATCACCATTGCTGGGAAATGGTTCAACCACACAGATTTCTGCTTAATGGTACTTTTACTTGTCTGGTCACATGGAACATGGAATTTAATTCTAAGGACAGAATACACCTACCCGCAGGTTACTCCTTTCGTGGATGAAGAAGGTAAGACCCCACTGCTGTCAGTAGACTAATTTTTAACAGCACAGTCCTGGGGCATTCTTTCTTGAGCACTCCTCAGACACAGCAGGAAAGCCCATGGGTCAGACAACTTATTCTGGCCATGATTGCTTGCTTGGATCTAGCACCCTTCCTACTCCTTCCTACATCACCATGTGACACATTACATGTCACATGAGTCACAGTCTTGGAGAGAATTTGTGAACTTCTTGGTTCTTCGTTATGTATTTTCAAGCTATTATTATGTTACTAATTTGTAATTCTTGAATATTTCCTGAATTGTGGTATGTTTAAACTCCTAGGGCCAACACTTCTGTATTATAAAAAGTATAATGTCTTACAGACCAAAGACTAAATGGTTTAGATGCATACTGAAGGGTGAAAAAGCTTCAGACAGCGACACAAATTTTAAACAACTAGAGGTTTTTCCTTTAAGCAAAAATACTAATACCTAGAAATAATGGTAAAAGCCAAATATTTTTGCCAAACATTTGATGGCAAAGACTAAGGGCTCCATGTGTAAAATTTAAATATTTATTATGACAGATATTTCAGCATTTTGATTTTTCAAACCACTGACAACCACATTAAATCAATGGAAGTAAGCCAATTCTTGACCTATACCTGACATAGCTGTTCAAAATGCAAATTGCTTTAGGACTTGACTTCCAAAATCTGAGTTGAAATACCAAGATCATTGTATCAAAAGAAGTCAGGCTTTTGCCAATATCAAGACATTCCTTAATGTAAGATAGACTACATTTAAGACAGGAATTTTTTCAGAAAGAAATCTCTGAACTAATTCACATTTAGCAATTTAGTTTTAGACACCGCTGGTGTTTCAAGGGTAGCCTAGGAGATATTCAAATAGGACAAACCAAGACCACAGAAATTTTTAAGTTCAAGTCAATTTTCAAAATTTCAGCTGAATTTAGTTCTTAGTTGATTAGGCACACAAATCCAAAGTAATAACCTGTACAAAAAAAAACCTCACAATGGGTAAAGAAATAAGGTTCATGTTGAAACATGAATAAACATTTTAGCAGAAAGCATGTTAAACTGGCAATGAAAAGTGCAATTGTTTCTCTACTTTTGATAGCTGAACACTATTTACCAATCATAAAAACCTGTACTTTTCAGACAAACATTTTTTCCTTTCAAGTATTCTAAAAGTATTATGTTGTTGACCCAGAATTCCTATTCATCTGCTGTTTCCTCCATCTTTAAATATCTGATATAGTATTTCAGTATTAACTTTGAAGACACTGAAAACAACTGAAGACTGACCAGCATATAAAAAACATATTTATGTTCATGAAACTTCAGTTTTATGATGAACAAAACCAGTGCCTGTTACACAGAAATGAACTAAATAACTACTGGATCATTCCTGCAAGAGAATACAAGCCTCTAGTTCCATGCAGGGGATAAATAGGAGTAAGTATAAAGTTTGAAGCACATTAACAGCTTCAGATGAAGCTGTTACATCTTCTTTACATCAGCTGTTTAATGTATCTTTGAAAAAATGAGGAATCATATTTTTACAGGCATTAATCTAGTATGTGTTTTATATCCATTAAAATCAGAAAAAAATAGAAGATGTAACAAAAATATAAGACATGAAGGAAGTGAAGTAAGATAGCTGAGAATTTATCAGGTAATAATTCCCACCTTGTCATTAAGCCTGGAGAAATCTGTGTACCGTCTGAAAACCACCCAGCTTTCCTCTGGACTTCTTTTCACCAGTATTTTGTATACCTGTGTAGAAAGACAGAAATATCAGAAAAATGTGCAAAACTTCACACTGCATTGTCTGGAAGGCTGAAATGATCCTCTATTTCTTAATGAAACAAACCCATAAATAAAAAAGAAATCTTAATTAGAGTAAAAGAAATATAAATAACAATATCAGTACAAAGAGTTTAAATTAATTTCAGAATTTAAGGAATGAGTTCCTGTAATTCCTAAATACATATAACTATTTCTGTCTGTAAGAGTGAATGTATTGTCCAGCAGAACAAAAGGCTTGGCTATCAAAAAAGTAAGGAAGTCTGTTACTGTGATCTACTTTAACCTTTGCTAAATTACAGTTTTACTCATTGATCCTGGAGGCCTCTGTTGTTAAGATGACTGTTAATCATCAGGTACTGTGTGTGATATGGTTTCAAAATGTCTCATCTGACTTGTTTCACAAGGAGAAACGATGCAAAATAAAATTACATCCTCCATTGCATTTGTCTTGAACATTAGGTTTTGTCTTTCCAGGCAAATATGATTTCACTAGAAAACTGCACCAGAATGATGATACCATCACTGTGTAACTGAAGTAATGGATACTTTGAATCAGATTCAGCAAGACAACAGCACAGCAGTACCATACTCCCATTTAAAAGCAAACAGATAAAGAAACAAAACAATGATGATAAGGATGATTATGATAATACTACAGTTACTTTTCAAGAGGATTAATATTCCAATGCCTGAACACAATGAATCTAACAACACAACTTAAACTAGAAAACATTTCAGTGTCTAATGTCATAACCTTACTCTCTCCAATGTAGGGAAAGACAAGTTCTGCAATTGTACTGGGTTATTTTTCCCAGTCTGTATGTAAAAAATATAACACAAAAAAGAAAAATATATTTTTAGAATCATTATGATAAACAATCCCTCATTTAACCAAATTCTATTTAAAACATTTTCTAATCTGTTACATACTAAAATCTTCTCCAGTACTTCATGCTGTCACAGCAGGTTGTCTCAGCTGACAAGTGTATTTTTCTTACTGCAGTCCCAATGGGATAACCCCAGTGCTAGCCAACTTCTGTACAGGTCTGAGACTGTTTCTAGCAATTTTGTATTCCATAATATATTAAGTTCCAGATAATTACAGAAACTACTGATAACTATGGTGAAAATAAAAAGCAATTTTTCAGCAAGTACTTTTCTTATCTATGTTTTAAACACAATTTCACTTTCAAGACACATCATCTGTGGAAGTCATGGATCATGACAGAGGAAAAAGCTATTAGCTTTTAAAATTCAAGCTGTAGGACATGCTTACAAAACCAGCATTAAAATATAATTTCTCCGCCTTATCCAAAATGCTTATCCAAATATTTTATTACTTTACTGTCATACTAAAAGCATAAGCACTTTTATTATCATAAATAAAATTAATAAATGTAAAATTGTGAAGACTCTTTGCTAGTACACAGTAAAACACAGAACAAGAAACTTTGGAATATGCACGTGAATTTATTTCCCAATCAGTATTCTATTCTTGTGTTCTACTCTAAGTTCTGCAAAAGAATTGTTTAAACATGTACACAAGAAAAAAAGGAATAATTTCCAAGTGAACATTAGATAACTTAAAAAAAAAGTTCAACTATTACAGTGAACTTAACTGTAACAGGGAGGCAATCAACTTGTGATTAATGGCCTCAAAATTATGGGCAACCTGAAACAAACACGCATGGTTTTCCTATCAAAGTTAAAAAAAAAGTGGTTGGGTGTTTTTCGGCTTTTTTTTTAAGGTTTGCAATTAATGAGTAAGAGCTAGAATATTACAAAAAAACCTCTCAGTTCCTTCATACAAGATCTTGGGTAAAAATCACAAATTAACTTAACAAATTGATTTTATTATACTCAATCATTAACTGCTTTATTCTATAAAGAAAAAATCATCAATGAAAATACACCCGTATGTTGCAACTTTCTCTGGCTGATTCAGCATCTCATTATCATTTCTACTTGGCTTAAAAAAAAAAGAAAAAGAAAAAAAGTGCTAACTGAACATTCCAGGACTTTGAATTCACTTAAGACTAAATGTTTACAAGGAGATATTTTTCAGCCTAGGTCTTCTCTCCCATACGCTTCAGCAACCGTGTTCTCTAACATGTACTAACATTTAACTTAACTCCTGAAGCCTGGACATCATACATCTTAATCAGATTCTTATTTTTCGACACTAAGAGATGCGACCAACAATAAAAAAAGAATTCAGCAAGTGAGTCTCCTCTCTTTTACAAGTGATTTAATTTGCTTTCCACTGTTTTCCACTGTCTTCTAAATGTCACTGATTTAGCACTGCAAAAGCAACTTAAATTCTTAGGACTAATTACTTGCTGGCTTTAATGCACAACAGCAAACTGCATGCAGAACATGCAACTGAAAAGAAACAGTTAATTGTGTGGCCTCAGAAACCAACTCAGCAATAGAAGTGAAATCAGGAAGAGCAAAAATGCATCCAAGCATTTTACAATGGAAGAATGTTTCACTTGTACCGCGACCTGGCCTTCCACATAAAATAATGAGACAAAGCTGTCATTGTTAATACAGAAGAACACCTTACAGGCACACTGGATTACGTCTTGGCAATGTCTTCAAGAAAGACAAGAAGGGCAACAAGCTGGTGAAAGGTCTAGAGGCTAAGTCATGTGAGGAGTGTCTGAGGGAGCTGGGTACATTTATCCTGGAGAAAAGGAGGCTCCCTACAACCACCTGAAAGGAGGCTGTAGCCAGGTGGGGGTCAGTCTCTTTTCCCAGACAACCAGTGACAGGACAAGAGGAAATGGCTTCAAGCTGCACCAGGGGAGCTTCAGGTTGAACTTCAGGAAGAGTTCCTTCTTGGAAAAGGTGGTTAAACATTGCAATGAGCTGCCCAGGGAAGTGATGGAGTCACGGTCCCCGCAGGTGCTCAAGAAATGAGTGGATGTGGCACTTTGTGCCATCATCTGGTTGTCAAGGTGATGATCAAAGGATGGACTCCATCTTAGAGGTCTTTCCCAACCTAAATGATTCCGTGGTATTTGCAGACTAATCCTTGTATATGTAACAATATCAACTGTTGTAGTTTTGAAGGTTATTATTTAAAACAATTTTTCTAATCTACCTATTAAAAAAAATTCTGCTCTTCTCTTATGCTAACATGCACAAAGATGTTAGAAGCTGAAAATCTCATGAAAAGACAGGGTATGATTCTCAAATAATTAAAAAGCATCATTACTTAACTTTTTGTAAAAAGATCTTGATTTCATTAGTATTTTAACTGTTATAAAGATTCTGCACTTCTCTAATCTAAAAGAAAACAGAAGGAAAAAAATGCTGGTATGCTATTTCCTTCTCCTTACCTATTTCTGATTAACACCATTCATCTTAAGTAATATAGTTAATAATCAGTAACAAACAGCCATCAGTCCCACAAGCACTGCTGTATTATCTCAAAGAAATATTTCAACGACATGCACAAAAACAAATGTGGAAGTACATCGATATATTTATGGCATGCAAAAAAAAAATGAACTGCCAGCTACAGTGCACTTTGAGAAAAATCAATGCAAACCAGTTAGGCTGCTGTTCTGGTACAAGATATGGCATAAGCAACTCCCCAGTCTGTCTGCAGAACAGATTTCCCCTTACTAGAAACTGAACTGGGCAAGAAGGTGAAACCAACATGATTGCACTTTAGCAGAAATGTTGTCAGTTACTTATAACTACAAAGGGTTAACATCAAGGTTTCTTATCATTCATGTCAAATAGAAGACTGCATTTTACTTAAGACATTTAACCACACAGAAATTACACAAGTTCAATTTCACAAGGAATTGTAGCTGCAAGGAATTCCTGACTTTTCCAGCAGAAATTGATACATGAAACAGAATTAATTCCTCCTATTCTACATACACAATGACAGGAAAGACTGCTTTCTAGTCCCATTTTCCCACCTGTATAACAAGAATAGTATTTTCCTGTCAGGAAGTACTTTGAAGCTAAACTGGTAACATCCCTAAACTGCAGGATTAATTCCTGAAAGACAATGCAAAGCACATTCAGTTGCTATCTTGTCATTACAGGATCAACTATACTATGCCCAAAACTTACAGTGAATTTTGCCCTTTCCTCCATCACCTCATAGCCCAGAATAGTGGGTGTGGATGGTCGATCTTCCCAGGTCCTGGAATCTTCATTCTGCTCAATTTCTTCTACAGGCTGAGTACTGTATTCTATGGATGTATCCAGACCTGTAAATTTAGTCCTAACAAGGGGACTGCTACACGCAGATGACGTGGAACCAATCTGGTCAGGCACATTCATCTTTTTAAAACTATCAACTGCAGAGTCCTCCAGCTGTCCTTTTGAGGAGCTTGAACTCGTTGAAATGCTCCCGAAGGAAGAACTTCTTTGGTTTCTGTTTGTAAAGCTGGATGATGAACTTCCAATAGGAATAGGAACAGGAACATATGGTGTTGCCATCCTTCACGAAAACAAGCCCTCAGTTTTTGGTCCAGGAATTTAAGCTTCATTCGCTGAATAAACCATGTTTGCTCTTGTTTTCAGGAACAGTACCTGCAATTAATGACAGAAAATATTGCTGTCTATTTTAAGTCAAAGCAACAGAGCTTTGGGAAAATATCTGTATTAGGTCTGAGATGGTACATCGCAGTATTGATGGTAAAACATTTTCACAAAGAATCTGGCTCATATAAAATGGTGCTTTTAGGTTATATCTCAACCATTTGACAGACAGCTTTACAAGAGTTTTGTCTTCCACAGCTATTAAAGTTAAAATGGCAAAGCGGTAAAGCAAGATTACAAAAGAGAAAAATCCTTTTGTCCTTTAAGAATTAAATGTTAGTTGGTTTTACCCAAAGAGTCAGCAATTTTTCTGGCATATAAGAAGAAGTAGTTTCAGTGACGGTTTCATCTAAACAGTACAGAAGGTTTTCTTAGAATTGGTTCTGTAAGACATCCACTGCAGACTATGCGAGCCAAACACACAGGCAGCAATATACATGACATGAATCAAAAGAAATGACAGTAAACAACTTAGGTGAAAACATATTCACATATTACACATTCACTGAAGTATAATGGATCTGTTTTCAACGCAAAATATTTTTTCCAAACAACTCTGTTGTATATAATGCTGCAGACATTTGTCACAATGTAAAATGTGCACATTTTCTGGAGTCTGAATTGGAGCAATTAAGTTTTACAAGCATGCACATCAAAAGGAGGGCTGTTACAGCAGGTAGTTTTCCATTTCAGAAGATTAAAATGGAAAAAAAAAGTGTGGAGGAAAAAAAAAGAAATAAAAAATTTAGTATTTTTTCTTCAACAAAAGCATTTCAAATGAGTCTTTGGTGTGCATGTGTATACATTTCTGGAAAAAAGGCAAAATAAAATTAAGACAGCAGTATCAAACTACCAAAAAAGCACCATCTCCTCATTTTAATAAAGTACCCAAAGAAGAGCTCTTACAAGATGCAAATTAAATGCGACCTCTTTGGATTAACAGGATTTTAGCCATGATCCATTTACCCAGGAATAAACTAATCAACCAGGAGGCTGCAGGAAGCTGTGAAATGGGAAACTGCCAACCTGATTCACATCAGACAATCAATCATCTACTGCAGTAAAACCAAATGAGATTCCTAATTGTAAGTATGAAGTGATGCTTTCCCTGTCTTGCTCTAAATTAATCCTAGAGCACAGGAATAAAGACATAAATTTTAAATGAACCAGCATGAGGAAGACTGAAAAATTCTCTGCAACAAATTCCTTGAGTAAAGGAAAAAACAAACTTAGTCATTCTTTCAGATACATCAGAAAGATGTATCTGAAAGATTTGTCTGTCAGAAAACTCAGTTAACTTGACCAGGAGAACAATTTCAAACTGGCAGTCATCTCTTGGGAATATCTCTGCTTCACTGTGGAATGAGGCTGGACACTCAGCAGCACCTGAGGGAGCTGAGCTCAGTATCATAAACCCCTGCTGACTCACTCAGCTGGTCAGGGATGGGATTTGAAGTATCCAGCAGTTTCTGTTGCAGCACCGTCCTGTGCTTGGCCGTGGGAGTGAAGCCACGTGTCAGACATCTGACCTGCTTCAGCCTCACTCTGTGAGAGAAGCAAGTCACACCTGTCTCCAAGACATGATGTTCTCCTGGAGCTACACCAGATCTAAATCCCTTTTTTCACCCACATCTCAGTAAGAAAATCTATTTTCTGCCTCGAACAATAAGCTCTGCAATGATTTTTCTTTAATGCAAGGTGTGAAGCAATGTCTGATAAATTTTCTCTAGCAATATTCTCTGAACAATATCTAAATGAAGCACTAAAAAAGGTAACTACTTTTTCACTTGCCACTTCAGTGACTCTTCCATACTACCAGCACAAGGAACTGAGAGCATGCCTTTAAACAATGTCCCACCCAGCCATGTTATTGGGAGGTATCGGATTAAATTCCTGTTAAAGGAAGAACCTAAGTGAATCTAGACTGCAAAAAAAAAAAAAATCAAACAATGAATATGTAAAAAGTGATTATCCTCTGTTGCATGACTGTGAACCTGGAGTGGAAAATAAACCCACATCTCAGGGGCTATCTGTTGAAGCTAAGCTAGGAGTTCATAGAATTGCAAACAAACCTTGTGCTGTTCATCATTTCATGAAAAGAAGCAAACCAAACCTAAAACCCCACAATGACATTTTCACCAGTTACAATAATTGTGAACAGTCTTTCCTAGAAGAACTTCTTCCTTTAAAGTGAAATGCCAGTCAAGAACTTACTATCTTGAGCTTGTTTACTTACTACACATTACTCTTAACTGCACACGAATTTCTGAGCAGCTGCACCAATTTGGCAAGCAAGAGAGCTCAACACAGACCACCCTGAGGACAAAGCCCTTGGTGTTGAGAGGCCAACACCTGCACTGCTTCAGCAGCTTTCATTTCAGACCAGCTCTAATTCGGTACCACTGCCTGGATACTTATTAGCAGCTGTCCTACACTAAGACTGCTCTCAGGGTACATTTTCTGGTTTAGTCTCTTTTGTACCCTGCAAGGCCACCCCAAATTGCGAGTCGATGAGTATAAAGGTGATGATGACGCTGTTTTCTTCTGAAGGCCATTCTTGACTCAATCTGACACAGTAAACATGCCCACAGACAAATAAAAGGGGCTGATGCTACCTGTGTCACACAGATTCCTCTAACTTTAAAAAGTAACAGAAAAGTATTCTCTGAGTAACAGAAATGTCAGGTCAAGTGAGCAAATAGCACACGGCTTCACTTAACTTGAATATTTTTTTGTAAAAAAAGTTGGAAGAAATATACAAAAATATGACCAGACTCACAAACACATATATTCCTAAATACATACATAAATCCATCTTCAACTGTAGAAGTATCACAGTTCCCTAGTATGTAAAACATTGACAACAGGGTTCAGAATCAAATCAATCTGCACTTGATGAAGGCTACTAAATATTAGAAAAAAATACAATGCTCAAACAAGGGTCACAACCCTAGCAATCCAGCCTTATCTACTAATATAGTTTACTGCCAATTCACACAAGAGAAGAAACTGAAAACAATTTCATTGGAAAAAAAAATCCTTTTAGACAAACGACGTCACTCCCTACTTACCTCGGCGCAGCAAGGAGCGTTTGTGTGCTCAGTTTACTCCCACCCAGCTGCACAGAACCGGCAGAATCATTGCAACACACCAGCTTTAAGAACAAACTGCTCATGATACCTATGAGATACCCCAGACACTGCACTTTCTTGTCTAGCTATTTACTTGACTTTCTGCAAGAAATTTGCTTCCTGTTCAGGACCTGTATTTTGTTTAGTTTGATTCCCAGGTGTGAGTTAAGAACGAAAAGAGAAGGAAGAGAACATTTGCTGCAAGTGCTGAACTGCAAGATCTGAAACAGGATAGGACAGTCCCGGGAACCCGGCCGTCACATGCTACAAGAGGAGCATGACACCAACTTATCCTGGTGTTTACAGCAGCCACCTCCCTTTCTGCGGGAGAGGCAAATAGGCTGTAATAAAACCACTTTAAAAGGGTTTGCCTGCAGCTTGCAGCTATCGCAGTTCCAAACCTTTTTAAATTAATGGCTTGTATATTCAGTGAGAAAGATGTAAGCCACACGATTCCAGGATAATAGATTAGAAACAAAACAATCCATACTTAACAGTTGTAATTGGATTTAGAAGACTTTTAGCTATGAAATACTATTTGTGATCTGGTTACATATATTCTATCTCTGTTTGGATAACGCACATAAGCTGATCTCTGATGTTTAGGGTTTAAGTGCTACTGAGGAAAGTCAGCTAGAGAACAAGTGTAATATATAAAGAAACAACTTTCAAACGTAGGTTTCATGATTTTTTAAATAATCGTTTTGTGCCGACCTCAGCCAAGTTAACTAACAACATTTTTTATCTGCTTATGGACTCAAAATTGGGGGGAGGGGGTGGCTATTTTCCACCCCTCACACACAGAGGAGTAACTGCTGCCCCAAAGAGTCTGTTACGGAACTGGAAACAGCTGCGGGTACCTCGCACGCCAAACGCGCGTCAGGGAGCGCCGCTTCCGACGGTTCTGAACCCGTGCAGAACCAAACCAGACCGGCCGGCACCGCCGGGGCAGCGCCCGGCCCGGCCCCGCCGCCGAGGGGCCGCGCTCGGGGAGAGCCGCCGCCGCTTTACGTAACTCCAAGGGCGGCCCCGAGCCCGTGACACCGGCGAGGCCCCGGGAACCCTCCGGGTACCTCCGCACGGCTGCGGGAACCGGCCGAAGAAACACCTGGAGGCGCGGCGAGGCCCCGCCCCGGGGAACGGGGAGTTCCGCACCCACCGTCCCGCCCGAGCGGGACCAGATCCCGCGGTGCCACCGCCCGCATCCGCCTCCCCACAGGTGCGCGGGAGCTGCGACAGCTGCGCGGAGGCCGTTCTCGTCCGGCGCGGGACGGGCAGCGACGAGGTTCCACTCCCCCGGCCTTCCCCGCACGGGCTGCCCACTACCTCCGTCTCTCCCTGCCCGCTCCCCTAACTCCCGGTGCTGGCGCTCCTGCCGCCCGCACGCGGCCCCGCTCACCTGCTCCCGCCGCGCGCGCCCCGCTCCGCCGCGCCACCGCCGGGCCCGCCCCGCGCGGGGGGCGGAGCAGGGGGCGGGGCCTGCCCTGAGCGGCTGGAGGGGCGGGGCCGCGCAGGGACTACAAAGACCGGCGTGCCTCGCCGGCTAACGCGAGTTTCGCTTTCCGGTTCGTGGGCGCGGAGCATTGTGGGGCTTTTAGTTCTGTGTGTCGTAGTGTGGCCCTGCGGGGCGCGGTCGCGTTCTGAGGGTGGCTGTGCCGCCGCGCAGGGAGGGAAGGCGCGCAAGGGCTGGGGGTCTCCGCATTCCCGAGTCCTGGGCGTAGGAAAGCCCCCGGCCTCTACCAAAGGCCACAGGAAAGCCAAAGCATTTGCGGGCTCTTGATGTGGTTTCACCTAGCTCTGCCATAAGCCCCGCTGAACCGCGAGTTGCGTGCGCAGGGCAGCGCGACAGGAGTGGTTGTGGAGCGCCGTGTGAAATTTCAGCGATCAAAGGGATCTGGGAATTTCCTGGGCGATGGGAGGTGGAAAGCACTGTTTGTAAATAGTGGTGGGAATAAATCAGTACCTCGCTATCTCACAGCGACTTAGGGTACGTTAGAAGCAGTGTGATGCTGTGGAGAAGACGAACACAGCACAATTTTTGTTAAAAAGTACTCTTCGTGCGTTTTACATTCTTTATACATAATTTAAGAATTCAATATCTGCTCCCCGAGATCTCTCCTGTGTTCATGGCTCTGGAAAAGACTGCACCTATGGTTTGTGCTGCACAACCCCTCTGCTTGTTTATCATAAACTCGGCACCCTCTGCATGGCACGGGCTGTCTGGAATTAATTTTGATCTTATTGGTTTTTCTGGATGCTAGTCGTTCCGGAAATAGTCTCAGATTTGGCTGGGCAGTTCGTATTCATCATGAGTAGAATTAATACATTCAAAAAGCATTTGTGAATGACTAGTTCAGAAGCCATGCAATGGCTTCTTTTTTGGATCCAATTCTATTTTAAATATGTAGTACTGGGAAGAGACAATGCACTAGGTTTTAAAATGGCATATTAAATCTGAGGAAATTGATTAAGTTACATTTTGAAAATTGCACTGCCAAACCAAATATGCTAAGTATATAATAGCTTTAAACTTTTTTTTACTCAGGATGAAAATATTCCTTAACACAGAGCAGTAGAAAAGGAAAAAAAAAAAGTTATAAGCAAGGGAATTCTAACTTCCAGTTTTTCAGAACACTTTTTTTATAGTAGCTAATCATATTTGATCATTACAATAATTTAGTTGCATATTCATGTTTGAATTTAACTGTAAATAGTTTCCTACCTATATGAAGCTCCTTTTTCAAAAAAAAGGAGGATTTTTTCACTTCTAGGATTATTTGATAGTTAAAAGTGCACGTTTTTCAGCTTGCCAGTCTGCTTTCTTAACAGTTTGTGACATTGTTTTATTGTAGAGGTTAACACAAAATTTTTACCAGCCCGAGGTGATAGTGAGGTCAGTTTTCATAATGGCACTATCGAGCGAGCAGGAGTCCTGTCCCATGCCCTTTGAAGAGAACAAGATCTGTTTAGTCACAGTGAGCAGGTATAGGAACAAGGCGTGAGGCTGAATTGTTTTGGCCATTCCAAGGAAGTCAGTGGCATTTTTGGCTGCTGAGGAATGTGGGCTCATTGCCTTCGTGTCACAGGGTTCTATCCGCCCGCAAAATCATCAGGAATGATTGTTGGCTCACTGGCGGGAGAGAAGCTGTGCGGTGTTAAGGTGAAATAAAATTGGGTCCTTTCTCTTCCTGGTTTTCTCTCGGTAGTTGTTTTTCCTGTGTGCTCGGTCTGTGGCAATCCGGCTTGGAGAAAGAGCGGCTTTGCGCCGCCTGCTTGTGAGCAGATGGGGCTGAGACTCGCATCGCCGGCGCGATGAGCCACCCTGTGGCAATACCCTGCAATTCGCCTTTATTGGGGCGAAAGGACGACAAAACTAGTTCCTGAATGAGTAAAACAGTGGAAAGCATTTGCTGCCTCTTTTTTTCCCCCCTATATTGGTTCCAGATGTCACGTGTGTTCTGCTTCCATTTGCTAGTTATTTCGTTTTCCGAAGGATTGGTGTATATATATTTATTATATATAATAAAATCTGATCAAAATCTGTGCATGATTTTTGCTCATGCTGGCTGGCTCACTAGCTTAATTTACCCTTGTTTAGGGGCTAGGGCTTGCAGAATCAGGAAAGCCTATTAATGCAAGTGAACTTTATGCAAGCTCTGTGAACTTCCCAGCACTTTCTCTGCTGGGAAGGAAAATGTAGGATCTGCTAATTGTGTAACACTGTAATAGTTCAGCAATGCCACCTTCTGTTGTAAAAGAATACAACCCAAGAAAATAATCCTATAGGTGAGAAGGGTGAGATAATCTTACTGAATTAAATGCAGCTTCTCTTGTTCTAGTTGAGTCATAATGTGATATGTTTTCAAAGTCCCACCTGCCCCCATGATCCTGTGAAACACTAAAGGTAGCCTTTCAATCAGGTTATGGGATTTAGGTACTCGAAGCTAATTGCATTTCAATTGGATGTAGGTACTTAAATTCCATTGTAGTTTAGAATGCATGCATTCAATCCCGTTATATTCCAGTGGGATTTAGACCTTTCTCCATAAGGATGCTGTGAAATATCTGGAGGATATTTGTTTTATGACAAAACAGCCAATTTTCTTTCTCAGCTGTAGAGCCTTGAGTGTTAGAAGTGATGGAACTTCTTCTAAAGGCAATTCTTTAATTCCTTCCAAATTATAAAAACTGCACTATTTTAGAAATGTACAGCTGGATGTTTTGAAAGTAGATTTAAGCATTGAAACTGGGAATTTTGTACTAGCAGGAATTTCATGTGGGCATCCAGACCCTAAGTTGTGATCCTTGTAATTACTTTCAGCAGTTCCCCTGTCATTCTAATGTCTCCACTTCAGGGGGGGGGTGTATCAGTGTGTGTGGATGTTGTATTTTAATACTTCCTGTGCCTGTGGGATGTCAGCACATGTTAGCTTTTCTTGGTTTTTGAAAAGCTAAAAAACCATGACCTTTTTCACACATCCTTTGAGAGCTCCTGTCCTTGGGAGGTTGTAGAACCCCATTTCAGATATCCAGAAAGGACCTGGGGCGAGGTAAGAGGTAGGATTTGGATTCCATTGTGGGCTGGTTCTTTGCAGGTTTGGTTTGACTCTCTGTGATTCACTGCTCTGTGGCTGACTGTGTTCAAGTTTCCTTTGAAATCACTGTGGGGCACCTTGCCTGTGCAGTGTAGGCTCCTGGAAGCCTGCAGTCCGTGTTCAGAGTTTAAAGTAGCATGCTGAGGACTAGGCTTTCCCAAAGTCCATTTTTTATTAGCTGTAGATCTTTATGGTTTCTAGGTCAGGTTTGGAATTACAGACTTGATCCCCGACCATGACTTCAGGTGTGGGAGACTGATTACCTCTATGGCACCTAACTGACTACTCTCAGCCTGGTAACACCTGTATAGTATCTTCTGATGCTTGTCATTAACCTTACTCATAATATCCTGGTACACCTAAATTGGTTCCAATGTGGTATAATGATAATGGTCCATTTATGGAATAAAGGTAGACTTGGCAGGCTTTTTGTAGAATAATAGGTTCACATGTGGGGTTCAGCTGTTGTGTATTATTCTGGGCAATTCACTGAATTATGAATGGGACTTAACAGTTTTCTGTTCAGGTATGCCTGCTGTGCTTCTCTCTTAGATGGGAGTCCTCAAGTAAGAAAGCAGAAGCCTCTAAGGAGTTAAAAAAATTCTGCCAGAGGCAAGCTCTACTTTGAATTATAAGAAATATTTCTCTCAGGGATTGCATCTGGGTAGAGAAAGTCATGAATGTTATGGCCAGAATTTTCAGACGAATGAACTATAAATGTGAACTTAAAAATAATTTAAGTTATAGCATTTGCTTCTGGCCAGTAGCAGTTATTGTAATGCCTGGAAAACTGTCTTCCTTCCTTCTCATCCTTACCATTAGCATTTTTGGCCCCTGTCCTGGCTGGGTATATCTTGCTTCAGCTTTAAAATACACAAGTAGTTATGATCACCGACTACTAATAATGACATTTCATTAATAAATAGAATCATAGAGCCATCAATTTTAGGAGAGACCTTCGAGATCATCTAGTCCTACCATCCACCTTACACTAAACTGGATCACCCAGCGCCATACCCAGACACTTCTTGAACACCTCCGGGGACCGTGACTCCTTCTCCTCCCCTGAGCAACCTACTCCAGTGCCTGACTACCTTAACAGTGGAAGAAATTTTTCTAGTATCTAATCTGAATCTCCCATCTCAGCTTAAGGCTGTTCCCTCTGTTCTCAGAATAGAGGGAACTTCTCCCAGGCATGGTAGAGGAGACTGGCCCCCACCTCACCACAGCTTCCTTTCAGGGAGTCATAGAGAGGGATGAGCTGCCCCTTGAGCTTTCTTGAGACTGAACAAACCCAGCTCCCTCAGCTGCTTCTCATAATACTGATTTCCTAGATCCTTCATGAGCCTTGCTGCCCTTTGCTGGACACACTCCAGCGCTTCAATGTCTTTTTTGAAGTGAGGGGCCTAGAACTGGGCACAGCACTTGAGGTGCAGCCTCACCAATGCCAAGCAGACACTCATCTGCAAATGGAAAGCTGGAATTGTTCAGCCTGGAGAAGAGCAGCTTCAAGGATGCCTTGCCCATGTGCAGAAATACCTGATGGGATTGTGCAAAGTTGGAGCCGGGCTTTTCTCAGTGGCTCCCAGTGTCAGGAAAAGAGTCAGAGGGCACAAATGGAAATAGAGAAAATTCCATCTGAACATGAGAAAGCACATTTTTATTGTGAGGGTGATCAAACACTGGAATAGATTGTCCAAAGAAGCAGTTACTTGATATTTAAAACCTGACTGGACACAGCCTTGAGCTCCTTGCTCTAGCTGACCCTTCTTTTAAGCAGGGGCTGGACTAGATGATTTTGAGAGGTTCCTTTCATCAGCAACCCTTCTGTGATTTTGTGAGCTTAGAGACCCTCCATCCTGCTGTTGCTGAAGAACAAAAAGATACCAACACCATTTCTATTTCTGTTTTCTTAAAAGCATCTACTCTTCAAAGTGTATGGGAGAAAAAAATTGTTCTCATTTGCTGTTGTGTGATGAAATAAAATTCAACTTGTGGCAAGTTGACAAGTAATCTTTAAATGTACTTTCTGATACTTTTTGTTTTCTGAATAAAGTACTTTTTTTCTTGCCATCTTTTTTTTTTTTTCTTCCCTGTAATCATTGTGAAAAGAGCATTGTAAGGAAAACCCAGGGAGCAGAGAATAAGGAATTGTTGTTAATTTAGTAGACTACATGTTTTCTTTTCAATCTAAATAAAAGTATTGTGCTATGGATTACAGGCATTTAGACTGAGGAGTCATATTCATATACAATAAGGAGTTCTTTACATGGCTGTGACGCTTCAAGTTTAAAAATAGTTGGTTTGCTCTTAGCTAAAAGTAGTGATTTTAAATTGTCTTGGTTTTACAGCATTGAACCATTTCTTGCCTTCACTGCAGGGAAGATGAGGTTCTTTTCCAGCAATACCCTTTTGGATGCAATAATGGGACCCTGGGTTTTAAGGGTGATGTGACAAAGCTTCTGGTCCTTTGATACAGCTTTTCTTGAAGGTTTTGGTTTTCCTTCCAAATGCTCTACAGCTTACTGTTTTGTATAGTACAGTGTATTTTAGTATTGATTTGTGACAGTCTGAAAAGTATTTCTTTCTCTGTGGGATAAGGAGAAGAAACTTGGTCTTGTTAAAACATGAGGGGACACACAAGTGGGACAGGCTGTTAATTGTTTCCAGTGTTTCTCTGTGACCTTGAACAAATCACTTAAATTTCACTTTATTGTCGATTCCCAGGTAAACGAACAAAGTTGTAGTGAGTATAATATTCTAAATCTGAAAGGCATCACTATTACTTGTACAACTCTGTGTTCTGATTTTAAAGTGATACTTGTCTGTCCTGCTCAACACAGCTCTGTTACAATATGTTCTTTTTGCCCAAAATCGCTAATACAGCCCTACAACGGACAGTGTTCTTTAACTGTATCCTGTGCACAAAGGATGTAAGTTTCATTGTTTTTTAACAATAACACAGAAACCTTTCCATTTATTTCCAAAGTTCAAATAGCTGCAGTGGTGTGAAACAGCTTTGTCTTGGAGAAACATGTGTGGCATTGATATGGAAATGAGCACACCCTGTGCTTCACTAAGTGCCAGGGTGGCAATGTTCAGTACTGCCACACTTAAGTAAGCTTCTCCATTGTACTCGAATTCTGTTCAGCCAGCCAAAATTCTAGCAGTTTTACTTCTGTGTTAGAATTTGAAATAATACTGCTATACCTGATATCCACACATGTGAAGTTGAATAGAATCATACTCTTTCTTGTGAAGTAGCAATATGGAGTTAGTTTTAGATGAATATTATACAAAAGTGTACTTAATTTATTGTAAAAAAAGCTGCAGATAATTGGGACTTCTGGCTTTGAAGAAGAACAAAATTTCTTATTCAGAAGAACTTTGCTTTCCATTATTTTCTGTTTAGCCTTTTGGTCTCTTTCTATTTCTACTTTTCTTTGTGAATTGCAATTAAAGGATATGTTGCACACCGACATGTTAATTAAGCATTAACATTTGCAGGCTATTCTAGGGCTGGAGGCTACTGTTTAGTGGTTATTGTTCTTGCTATCTTGCAGAGCACACAGGTGTGCTAAACATTTGCAGAGACATTGAAAAACATGATTAGTTTCTGGATGGATTTGTAACTTTATATTGAACAGGAAGAAACAAGTGATGATAAAAACCATTTCAGACAAGCTGATAAGAGAGAGCAAGGGTTATCACAGGAAGATCAATCACTTACTTACCTGAGGCCTTGACATAGAATTTATAATCAGACAGTATTTATTTATGATGGATGATTACATGGAGCAGACTTTTCTTAGGAGTAATGGTAGGAAACCTCCAATCACAGAAACTGTGAGGCACGGCTGCCTCACAGTGTTTTCTGCACCACTTGTCTTGCTGTCATCTGGACATGGTTCCAGGGTCTGGAATGCCAATACCTTCCTTCTGAACTGCCCACATTCTTAATTTCCTAGGGAGTGTAAGAGCATGGGAGAGAAGCAGAAGTTGGGATGGTTCCAGTTTGCTGGTAGGATGCAGCCATGTCTCGCACCAACACTGGGGAGAAGAGCCATGGGTACCACAGTTGAGAGGCAGTAGTGGTAGTTTCATCTAGGAGCAAAGACACAACTGATTACTGGCATATTGCAGCATTCCCCAAAACTCAATAATTTTAAATGAAGGGGGAAAATTAGACAATTGTATAAGTGAATAATATCCTTTATGTGCTCATGAGGAAGGCAGTCATTAGGATGCCTTTTGAATGAAAACATTGCTGTGGCTGGATGTAATGGGAACAGCTGGTGTTGCAAGTGTAGGGTGAGGTGGCAAAAAACAAGGGTGGATGTAAGAAAGATAAGTGATGTTGGATGGAGATTTGCTGTCAGAACTGTAATGGGTATTTCAAAAGAGACATGTGATGGAATGAAGCCAGTGTTAGAATGGTCAGGTTTTATTCAGAAATCAGTATTGTCTTTCATCACTACAGGCATTAATACCCACATCCCCACAAATGCATACTACTGGCATAATTGAAATACATCTCTTATTTTTGATGGTGTTACTTTGGTAAGCGTTCCTAAATGGTCTCATTTTATTCTCACTCACTGTATGATAGTGAAGCTTCAGCTTGAAGACCTTGGCTTATTAGGTCCACAACTGGCACTGCAGATTGTTTTGATCTTTTAATAAAGATATGGAAAAAAAGAAGAAAATTTGAGTGGGGTTTTTAAAGATACATTTTAAAATAAAATCTATAAAAATATGTAATACAATAAAAAGTAAGAAGTTTTCATTTAATGGGCATCCCCTAATTGTTTTCCTTTATATATAAAAAGGTTTTAGAAGGGAGTTCTTCTAGTTAAACTGTAATATAGTTAGAATTGTAGACTTTATCAAATGCCTTTTTTGGAAAAAAAGAAATGTACTTGGAATGGATTAAAGCTATTGTTTGCCCTAAGTTTATGCTCTGATATCATTTTGCTGGGAACCAAACAAGACAAATAGACATAAAAGGGAAGAGAACAACAAAAGCTGATGTTGCACTTTTTATTGTTGATGCTGATTTTTGTCTTTCAGCTTCATGAATTAGAATGACAGGTACATTATACCATTGCTGCATGCAGCCTAAAACCCAGGCTAACCTGCATCAACCAACTTTCAGGGCATGGGTTGACAATGAAATAAAAAGAGGTTCTGTCTTGGTTGGCTAAAACAGATTTTCACCAAAAAGAAAAAGTGAAATAGAAAAACAAAAATAAACCAGAGCAAGAAAAAAAAAAAAAAAGAAATGTTACCAATAGGACCCAAATGCTGTGTTCTGGATGGTGTTGCAGGTTAATCTAAAGAGCAGTGAACAATTTGGGACAAAGGGAGCTGGCCTTTTCTTACTCTGTACAGTGTAGAATCCAGGATTTTACATTTTGCACCACAAGTCTCCTTGCCTGGTATTAAATGGAGCTTCTTTGGTGTGAAGTGAATTTTGTGCTGTAATTTGAATGTAGCAATCTGACTATTGTGCAAGAGAGATGGTTGAGAGGAAGCATAAATAATAACCTTACTATTTCTTTCTGACATGTAGATTGTGCTGCACATTAGATGATGAAGATCTTTCTGTCCTTTGATATCCTGTGCTCTCACAACAAATTATTGTACATCAAAGAAATGAGCTCTGAGTCAAAATGATAGTAAAAGTGATGAGCTAGAAAATAATGTAAAGAGGTAGTACCTATGAAATTACTGCAAATATCTGAAGAAATGGGGTAAAGGAAATTGCTCACAAAGTTGTTCAAATAACTTAAGCTGCTGTCTGAAAAATAAATAATCTGGGAGATGACTATTAAAAATGAAATGTGATTAGAAGCTGAAATTTTTGGTGCACTGTATGTGATACTGCATTACAAGCCATCTTTCCTTAACCTCCTTCCCTGATGAAAGTTTTAGAAAGATTGTAGTGGGGGCAAGTAGAGGGCAAAAGGATTGCCAATATCATAAAGCATCCTTCTTATTCTAAATCATTAGTCCTTTCCCAGCCATATCAATAGTGGTTTGAAGTTGTCTTCTCCAGGACATTATTCAGTGGTCTATTTGGTATGAATTGATTGTTTTGTTCTCATTCATTTTGTTCTCATTCATTAGATATTTATATGTAAAAAAATAAAAAGATTGCTTGGAGTGATAGCACCCCACTGATACCAAGGAATAAGCAGTGGTTGAGGTTTCATTGCTCAGAGAAAATTGTAGTTAACATGACAGACAGTCCTTTTAAGAAAAAGTTGAGTGATGTAGAGTGGTGGGAAAACTTTTCCTTTTTGCTGACTGGTTTCTTGTGCTATCTGGTCTACTGTCACATCTTTCCTACCCACTCAGGAATAATGCTTCTTCTTAGCTTTGTTTAGCCATCTAAACAAAGTTATGTTCAGAGTGGATATCCCTGATAGCCTGTACTAAACAAAAGCATTTTCAGAGGACTTCAGTTTTTCTGAGATAACCTTTCTTTGAGATTCTTTTTGGATCATTTTGCGTAGATTTCCATGTACATAAATGTTGAACTCCAATTCATCCATGGCTGGGTCTCAGTTTTGGTTGTATGGCCAGAGAGGAAATGCATGTAAGAACTCTCAAGGAAAATGACATATGGGTTAAACTTTTCCATGAGAGCCACAAGATTAAGAGCAGAGATGAACAGAAGATGTATTATGTATTCTTCCTGTTAAAAAAAGAAAGCAAAAGAGAAGAATTTGACCTTTTAGTGAATGTTAAATATTCATGCTGAAAATGTTAGTGATGAAACTCACTCTGAAGGCAGAAAGCAGTGTTTCCTGTTACTTAAGAGCATGGACTTTCCATGACTTCCTGCACTGAAAGCTTGTCTGTAATAACTTTTCTTTCAGAGGCCTCAAATTAGTTGTTGAGGTGTCTGTTTCAGTTCTGGAGTCAAGAAAATGGGAAAAGCAGTACTTTCTATCTCCCTCAGAAAATGTTACTTAAGAATTCAGTGTTGAATTTCAGGTCAACAGTGCTGTATGTGTTCGAAGGCCCAGACTAGCACCAAAATCTCTTGAAGTGGGTGTTACAGACCTAGATACCTAACTATCACATTTCTATCAGCCAAGATAGAAATTTTTCAGCTGCTGCTTTTGACCCTTCCCCTGTGCTTTCTTTTTTGCCTTAATTTTTCTTTCTTCTTTTTTTTTTTCCATTTTCAGAGGGAAAATACAGAGGAGAAGGGTTACTCTGAGCTGTGCTCTTGGTTATATAGTTGGATGTTATGGGAAATTGAAAAACAAATGAATGCCATGTTTTGTTAAAGATCCATGTGTCTGGACCAGATGCTTGTTCTAGAGCCAGTGCTGCTAATGAGGAAAGAGGTAACTAACATGATTGATTTCTGGGTGAAGGTCCATCTTTGTCTCTTCCCCTAGCAGCTGTATATATTTTCTGTATTGCAGAGAAATCACATTTTTCACATTGAAAAGAATATTATATAGCCCGTTCTCTACCAGGACTTAGGGAAGAAAATATGCTGGTGAAGACCAGCAGATCAGCACTCTTTCTTTAGAACCACATCCATCCTTTTTTATTAAATGTACCTAGACAAGTGAGTTTCTTTGATTATACTCATTTTACTGCTTCTATTGCCTTGAAGTCTGAATTGTGATTGCTAAGATAAATGCACTGAAACACTCTCTGTTCCCACTTTGGCTTCCTGAAATAGCTCATTATGTTTTTCAGTGAGATACTGTTTTGCAATTTGCAGCATCAGTCTCAATTGTGTGAATCTCTACACATATCTCAGCAACCTCTTCAGAAGCAATGGGTATGGGTGCCATTTCCTTTTGCTTTCCAACAGTGAAAGAATAATGCTCTCACAAAGCTGTGTGGAATTAGAAGACTGTCTTTTTCTGTGCTAACTTCCTATTGTCATGTGTGATTTTAAGTCAGTGTGGTTAAAGAAAAGGATGAGGCAACCCAGCTTTCTGGGTGGTCTGAAAAAATCTGTTATCTCCCCTCAGGTTTTTCCACGAACATACTTGAGCTTTCCTTTAAGTCTCGTATCTGAATTTGAGAATCCCCATAGAGAAAAGGAAGATTCGAGAAGTCTCTGAATGCAAATTTCAAAAGCTGGAAATAGGACTAATGGAATCTCTGTGGGTGTCCCTAAAAGATAATGTAGTGGTAGGTGCTGAATAGATCATGCTGTGATTTGCTGATGAATGCTGGGTTATTTACTTAGACGTAGGATCAACCACACTGAGAGCAGATCAATAATTCAAGCACTTCTCCTGGGTGACAAAACTGCTGTCTTCCTGTAGCTGAGTCAGTGCTGAAAGGTGCAACAAGCTGCCTTGTATATTTTCAACAGGATTTTTAAAATAAAAGACAATAAATTTATTATCTATTTTATAAAGTCAAAAAAAAAAAGGAGCAGGGTGTAATAAATTGTCCATCATTTATTTTCAAAAAGAGTTTCTAGTGAAAGATTAGCACTACCTGAATTTAATCACACTGGGGGAAAAAATGGACAATTTTCCAAAACTTTTAGATCTTGTTCATCGTGATTTAACAATCTAGGTTTCTATATCACCTGCAGTGTCTCCACTTTTTTTTTTTTTAATTACTTTTCCTAGAGACCAGAAACAACTTCCATTATGAACTGTGTTTTATAGGCAAAATTTTGGATCTTGACTAACTAGTCCCACTTACAGAACAAACTTTTCCTTTTTGCTACAAAAAATGTGTGGTCATATTAACTGTTAGCAATGTATATTGCTCTCTTTAATCTCTTTCTTCGTATTGGCCTATCTTAGCATTTTCCTGTTCAGCAGAAAATGTTTTGAGATTTTGGAGAGTTTAGGGTGTTTTTTTTTTGCTTCTAGTCTCATTCTAAATTTATCCCTATTTAATTGCATATGCTGTCTGCTTGCTTAGTTTTAAAACTGTTCTGTTCTTGATTGCATTTTCTATGATCTTTGGCTATGTTTTCAGTTAAGTATAGTCTGAAAAATTTGCTGTTTCTATTTTTGCCTGCTTTCTTTTCTAACCCTTAAAATTAAGCAAAACAAAACTTACCTGATCTTTAGTTAGGATAACATCCCAAAAATGAAAAAGACATTGTTAAATAAATGCATCCATATTGGTTCTGAGAAAACTATCTTCTGTTTCTACTTAATATGCTTCAATATGTTTGAGTAAATTATTTCCATTGGGAAAAAACCCAAAAACTTTGTTTATTGCAGAGTAAATACACTGACACATGTAAGTATGCATTTGATACAATTAAATACCCTTTACTTTTTATCCTCCATGCAGAGGATACTTTCAAGGACAGTGACAGTAAAAACTTGACACCAGTCAAGTACATGAAATTGACTGGTTTACTTTTAAAGTCTTTAAAGGTTTCTCTAGACACTTCTGTTCATGTTTCTGCAGACTGAAAAGACTTCTATTCTCAGAAACTCTCTGTAATGGACTGAGACATCAGGGCTTTTTAGCACTGATAAAATAACACCCTGTCAAATACTTGATGATGGAGGGAAGGTAAGTTGATCACTCAGGTGACTGACAAAATCACAGTCTTAGGATTTCAGGGTAGAGGGAAAATGTTGCTTTTGTTAATGCTTTCTCTCACCTTAAGGTGCCAAGAAGTCAGGTGATGTGAAACAAATCTTTTTAGGAGATAGTTTTTTGCCCAAAGCCACTTTTACATTTCTGCCTTTTACTTAGTTCATGCTTAACTCTTTTAACCTAATCTTTGGTAGAACACGAGCTAATTTGCTTCAGAGTGAGTTTCTCAGTTGGTGCTTACTTTTTTTCAATGTCAGCTTTCTCATGCTGACTTTTGAGCCATGCTTCTTTGGGCCCCAGTAATATCTTAATGCTTATGATAGATTTATAAAGTTTGTAATAGAAAGAATTAGGAAAGCTCCTGTGGTCTCAGTGACTCCCACTGGTGGTCTGAGAGTTGCAGTTGCTGCTGTTGGAGGGCATTTTTGTTCCCCTCTTTCTCGGCAAGGATCTACATCTGGACATTTGAACCTCTGATAAAGGGGCGGAGCACTGACTGTTGGGTTCCTTTTATTCCTGTTATTTAGCCATGCCCACCCATCAGTCACCTGTGGTCTGTCTGCTGTGCCCAGGAGCACCACCTGTGCCCATCGTTCCCATTCTGTGCCTTGCTAATGACTGTGCAGTATGCATGCACAGCACCAGTTTGATCCGACATTTGCTTTTGCACCCATTTCAAGGTCCTTTTATACTGCCAGAGCAGTGCAACAGGCAGTGGTGGCATGGATTCTACAGGTTAAGCCCCCTCTAAATAGAAAGGGTTCAGTTCTGTCACCTGACTCATTTCAGGTAAAAGTGCTTGTAGGTTCAGTGTAGTTTACGGGACAAAGGGTGACAAAATTGGGTTGTATGTGCTTAAGCCCAGTGTTAGGATAATAACTCACTGTGCTATGGAAGAAGAGCTGTCATAAAAGAAATGTTTGATTCTGGGAGAGAAAGAACAAGTCAGTAGGATAACGCACCTGGAGGAACACAAGCAGGAATTATACTTCATTTTTTGTCATTATTCTCCTTCTGTAATATAGAGCTGTGTTGGCAAAATTGGTTGCAGAGCTTGGGATTAGCTCTAGTTGGGTTGCTGGCATCCAGGTAAACTGGATGACTTAACTAATGTGAACTGAGTGTGATTGGTAGCAGGCAAACAGAAGGCAATTTGGCTAAAATGCCTTCTATTGTATTTTCAAGGATGTTCCCCACAGAAGAAAACATTGCTTTGAAATGTATTTGTTGAGAAGAAGTTGCATCCACAGGGCTCATATTACCTCTGAATACTCAAGACTGAAAGTTTGAGAGGAATTGCTGTGCAAAAGAGACTCTGCACTTACGAGCTACATTTTCCCAGCCTGCATAATTCTAAATATTGAGTGATGGAAATGACTAAGGGCATTTGAAGAGTGAGACACTGAGGAGTGTTGTCATATTATATTAGTTATGGGTAATAGCTGCTGACTTTGGAACAGTGATATGAAAATTAGACCACTTCAGAAGCTCAATTTGGAAGCTTGGAGAGTCATGCAAGGTGACAGATCTGTACCAATGTAGGAAATGTCTTGGAGGCAGATAACTGCTGTTTCATGCATAAGTAGTCAGAGTCCCAATATTTTTTCTATGCAAATCAATGTCAAAATTCATGTTAACCTGATTGGGATCATCTCCTTGCAGGAAAGGATTTTCTGTTGCTACATCACAAATAAGAATTATAATTGCATTTTAGATGGAGAAAAGTTATGAATTCCATAATTTACATAATGTGTTGAATCTAGTGGCCCTAGGAAAGTTCTTAATGTCAGTTATTGTCTGTATAGACCAATTCCTGTACAGAGGAACAAATGAGGAAGGTGCTCTTCTGTGAATTTAGGAAGGCAATTTGAATTGGTATGCATGGTGTGCATTTGTGCTGATCCTGCATTATGCATTTCTCATAGATGTATCACTAACTCTCCTTACATTTGGTGAGGATACTTTGAGCATTCCAGCAAACTGCTTGCTCATCTTTGGTAGTTTGCCTAAAACAGTGTGATCTCCATAGCTAATGATGCTTAAGGTTTTTTTGTTGCAGCTCATCCCTCATCTGCATGGGGTCACCTTTGCCATTTTTGAAGAAAGACTCCCACAAAAGAAGGGTGTTCAGGAGACATTGACAGAGACCTGCAATATGTCTCAGGGAGGAAGGAAGATACTCTCTAATCTGTGCTATAAGTAATAAAATGTGGCCAGGCAAATAATATTTCTTCTCTGGAAAAGTTCAAATAAACCGTAAGGGAGATATTATGAACTCATCCAGCATCTAAAAACCCTCATGTTCTTGTTCATTCACGAGGCGACAATAAAGAATTTATTTTGTGTCTTGCATATTTATCATTTTTGGATGTCAGAAGTATTGTTTTCTGTTATCATTTTAAATGATTTTCTGGTAACCCCCTCACGTCTTCCAAGGAAGATATGTATTATACCAGGAAAAGAATTCTTTTGCTATCATAATATAATCTGTATTTTAGAATGGAATTAACTGTATTCACAAAAAACTCTTTCTAACATCTGGTTATCTAGATTAGGAGTGTTGCCGATGTACACATAATTTTCAAATGGGAAAATTTTATAGATATGGAATTACCATGGACTATGTAGCGGCTTCCTGAACACAATAAAGTGTGTGAGTGCTAAGATTTGCATAAGCTGTGTCTAGTTTGGAAGAAGTATGTGCTGCAGTGAGGCTGCTTGAGTAGGTTTTGCTCAATACAGAACACTCAATGGTCTTGGCAAATACATAATTTCAAAGTTACTTCCCCTGATTTTTCTCAGTCTTTTACCTCATTCACCTTTCCAAACAGTGAGACTCCTATTACAAGAATACATCTAGTGTTATTACCAAAATTAGTCCTTAGCTGATAAATCCAAACATTAATGCAATTTTTGACCAATGAAAATTATAGAAATGCTTTTCTGGATGTGCTCTTTCAAAGTAATTTCTTTGCTTCTTTATTCCAGTGCCACTTTTTGCTTTTGTAAAAGCTGATTTTCTTTAAGTGGTCTGAAAGAAAAATACATGGGCTGCTCTTTAGATTATTGCTCACATTATTTTAGGATTAAAATGGGAATGTTGTGTTTTACTGTGCTATCAAGTATTTACAGGGATATGCATCCTTGACTATTAGCCTTTTTTAAGAATGTAAAAGGAAGCAAAAGCAGAAAAATGAACAAACTTTGAATACATGAATTCCTATTGTTATATCTTGTATATAGCTCCATTCTCTAAGTAGTAAGGGTCATGCTGATTATAAGTACACAAGAACTGTGCAATTTTTAGTACTTAAAATAAGGTTTGATTTTGTGTCTTTAGACAGCTCTAGCCCTTATTTATTTATATTTCAAGCAAAGTATAATATACCTAAAACTCAAAAATAAAAATGGAGCATAACATGCACTGAAGCTCTATCCATTATATGATGGTAGGTGTTGGTTATGACAAGATTGATTTTATTATTACCTGGCCTGCTTTTTGTGTAATTTATGTATTAATTTTCATAAATGTTCCCTTTCTAAGTATTTATCTAAAAGGGGCTTTAGAGATTAAATAGTGGGGAGAATTTTTTCTTTTCAAAGCAAACAGTTGGCTTTTCTCCTACTAAGTGCTGCTGGTCTATTCACATTCCTCTTTTGATAACTCTGGGGTAGATGGGTTAAACTGCAGCAAATCTTTAGTGTATACTGTTTCACATATTTAATTATGTCTGTTCCCTGAGAGACAATAAGAACCTTAACGTTACCAGTTCTGCAGTCTGAAGTTATTTATTGCATTTTTATTTTTTTTTCATAAGTGAATGCAATGATAGTACAATGAAACTTCTTTTCTGGAACCAGGTTGTTGATTTTTGCCACAATTTGAGAAACTTGAAAACAATAGGAAACTCTTGAATTTGGTGCATTCACATGTACTTGGAGAAAGTACTTTTAAATAGAACAGCACTGTATCATTTTAAAGCACTGAAGAGGAAGTAATACAAAATCAACCAAGAGGATAATCTCTGACATTTACAAATATTTATAATGGCATTAGTTCCAAATAAGTTAGCTGAGGCAATTTGAACCTGTAGACCTGAACAAATAAATAAACATGGCTTGCCATAAGCTTTTTCAGAAATGTACCCATATTGCTATGGAGCTTTGTGCATCAAAATAAGTAAGGAGGTCTACCAGATTTCTCTTAAGAAGGGGCTCCCTTCAGTCAAGACACTCTGCTTTATTTGGAAGCATTTCACAGGTAAAATGTTATGTCACAGAATTTCTGGGCTTTCTGGAATTTGTGCTGCAGTGTTTTAGAGTTGGTCTACAATTAATGGGTTTGCTAAAAACTTGGAGACAGGGCTTAGAAATTAGTTTTAATGAAATGTCCCACACTGGCAGGTCTGGCAATTGTTTCCCTTGCTCGCCCATGAAATGACTTTGTTCTTTATGCAACTCAGTGCAATGGTTAGAATGTGCTGCCAGTGTAGGCCAGACCTTGCACTTGATCCCAAAGTGGCTTTGCCAAATTCACTGAGCCCAAGCCAATGCTAAAGCAGTTTCCCACAAGCTCTGAGGAGTGCAGGAGAATACTAACTGAGCTGTGTGAATTTTTAGCGTGAGCTGAGTGTTCACTTAGGAAGGAGAGCTAAGCATGGGTGTGCCTGCTTTTGCTTAGCATTTGTCCCCTGCCAGAAGGCCAATGTCATCCTGGCGTGTATTGGGAATAGTGTGGCCAGCAGGACCAGGGAAGTGATTCTTCCACTATACTCAGCCCTGATGAGGCCACACATTGAGTTCTGTGTCCCGTTCTGGGCCCCTAAATTTAGGGAGAATATTGAGGTTTTGTATTGTGTCCAGAGAAGGATGATGAAGCTGATGAAGGATCTGGACCACAAGTCCTGTGAGAAGCGGCTGAGGGTCTTCAACCTGGAGGAAAGGAGGCTCAGGGGAGACCTTATCACTCCCTACAACTGTCTGGAAGGAGGATGTAACCCACTGGGGTCAGTTTCTCCTCCCTGGCAACCACCAATAGGACAAGAGGATGTAGTCTTAAGCTGTACCAGGGGAAGTTTAGGTTGGACGTTAGGAAAAAGTTTTTCACAGAAGGAGTGATTGGGCATTGGAATGGGCTGCTCAGGGAGATGGTGGAGTCATAGTCTCTGGAGGTGTTTAAGAAAAGACTGGATGTGGCTCTTAGTGCCATGGTCTAGTTGACGTGGTGGTGTTACATCACTTAGGTTGGACTAGATGATTTTCTAGCCTGGTTGATTCTGTGATTCTGTGTGAGTCAGGAGTCTGAGGGCCAAAGGAGTTTGAAGACTAAGCAGCAGACTTGGCAACAAGTCATGCTCAGAGACTGAAGTGCGCTGAGTGGGGCTGACCACTCACAGAGACCCTTCATAGGACAATATGCATCAGGGCCCCAAGTCCCTGCATCAGCTGTGCTCCTATAACCTCTAGCCCTCCAAACTCAACTCCAAAACCTAAATATTTGCCCTGGGAACCATCTAAGATTTAAATTAACCTGATGTGGCGTTCAAAACTAGAAGCTTGATTTAAAAGTAGGGAATTTATGGAAGCACAGCTGAGAGTTATTTGTCTTGTCAAGCCTTTATTTCTGGTAGTAATGTTTAAGATGGAAAAAACCCAGCCTGACTTCTTGTTCCCCAGAGTGAATTTGTGGGCCTGAGATTTAGAAGAAAAAGTAAGCTGGTATATTGAGGTATTTAACCTGCAAATCTATAAGACAAAAATACAATTCTCACAATGCTTTGGTTGCATTTATTTAGAGGGAATCACATTTAGAAACTACAAACAGTGCTAAATGCCAATTGTAAGATGCATGCTTTAGTGCTGATTTCCTGCTACCATCTGTTCTGTAGCAAAAAGGCAGTCTCAGTTTCTGGGTCAGAAACAAGGCTCTGGTAGTAGCTTTGTACTTGGAGGATGTCATGTGCTTTAAACCAATTCACTCCTGTGGTGCTGTGCAGTAGGAGGTTGTCTGAGAAGTTTAAGATAACCCAGGACAATTTAAATCACACAGTTTTAGCAAGGGTCTGTTAGTTTTAAGCACTAGCACAATTTGGCTGAGGACTATGTGTAGATTGATTCTTCAAAGGTGAGTGCACATCTCAGTAGGACCTGGAGGCTTGTTGGAAATGGTTTTATGTTTATTTTTTTCAAGACTTCTTTATAAAAGTTTTTAGCTGGGTGATACTTTCTGGTTCATACCAAACTTTTGTAATGGTGAAATTTAGAGTACAGGATGATCATCCATCCTGTCTGTAACTGCAGCTACAGCCTCCTGGAATATAAATCAGTTGTCCCATTTTCTATATTCTTTTTTTAATGAATTACAGCTTTTTGTGAAAGACGTCACACAAGTAATCTTCTGAGTTAACAGCATACTATATATTCAATATTTTTACAATTGAGTTTTTATAGGTACCTGAAAGGGCAAATTATTCCATTGCCACAGTGTGTGCTCTAATGGTTTTGTGTGTATGGGGTTTGTGGGAGCTGAAAGACTCACTTTTTGTCACCAATTTTCTGAAATTACTCTTCTGACCTATTTTTTGTCCTGCCTTCTGTTCTTTTTCCAAATGAAGTTCATATATTCTTCATGAAATAAAAAAGATATTATCACCTAAGCATTTTCAGTTGCTGGAGTACTGCTGTATCAGGTTTAGTTCGGGTTGTTTAGAAGAAACCCAGGAGATCAATATTTACAAATATCACCACTTTGGAAATAAATTTTGAGCATTCTAAGTAAGGGTGGAAGTGTCTTGAAATTGGCTTAAGAGAAGCCACCAGCACTGAATGAGGATGTAGTCTTCCTAATGTGAAGTCTTCCTTCCTCTCTCTACTGGCAGCCTATGGAATGGAGCATCCTCAGCATGTGTTGGAATTCACTTGCACTGGGACATTTCATCTGAGAATAAAGGAAACCCACAGGACACACAGGGTGGTCCTAATTTTCAGTCTGGTGTTGGGATTGTCACCCATCTTCCACAAGAGTCAGGGAACACTGAAAGTCAACATCTTCTACACAAGAATCAAGGGAAAGTGAGATTTCAGGCCCTGTTCCTCGGGAGTGGCATGTGCTTTGCTTGGCTGGATTGCTAGAGAAACACAGGTGTGCTTCCCAGGGAATGGACTGCACTGACCCATTTCCCTTCATCTGTGGAATGAGTGGGCTTCTTGGAAGCCCCACTGCCTGTCACAGTTCCCACATGGTGCACTGTGGGCTGGCGCTATCCTGATGCAGGGTAGTGGGCCTGTATTCTTCCCTCCCATGCCAATGTCAGTAAATCACTTGTAGCTTTTTCAGGGACTGGAGTACTTGTCTTGTTTGCCTTGTCTTCTCTTGCTCTGGGTCTTCACTTTCAGGTTCAGTGGTGGCCTCCCATATTTAGCAGCCTGTAATGTTGATAGGTGGATTTAGTCACCTAATCATATGTTATAGTAGCATGTAACTGCTTGGATTGCAGTCTGTGACATTCAGTGCATTTTCTGGAACTTTCTGAGTAATTTTCTGTCTTTTTTTTCTCCTGTTAACATTTGAATGCTAGTAATTGAATCCTGTCTTTATTCAGAGAAGCATGGTCAGTGGCTCAGCAAGGCTGCACATATCACAAACACTTGTGAGTTTACCTTGCTGTAATGGAAGCTGAGGACAGAATCCAAATGGAGTGATTAGAGCTAATCCTTGGAAATAAAATTAAGTTCACAATTTGTTTATTTGACAATTTGGTTTATTTGTCTAGCTGCTGCCATCCCATGTAGTCCACCTGTTCCATCTTGATAAAGCGATCATTAATCGTTCAGAAATATGCCTCAATTTTTTCTGTGCTGGTGCACACAATAATGCATGCCATTAATGCCATCCAGAGGGAGCAGTTTGGAAGATGAGAGGATAATTTACTCACCATGTGCATTTAGTCCTTGGCCTCCTTGCTGAGATACCCCTGCTGGTTTGGAGTCTGTTTTTGTATACGAACCTGCCCTGCCTGTGATAACTAGAAATGTAGTGAGCCTACTAGTTTAATTCAAGGATAGGATGGTACAAATTCTGGTTTCAGTCTCTGGAAATCAGAAAGCTCTGCTCTGTTTTAATCTGCAGACAGATGCCTAGTTCTGGCATTGCTACCTCAGTAGGAGTTGAGAGCTATATCAGGAAAGACTATGAGATAATTGCAATCAATAAAATATGAATAGACTTTAATTTATATTAGAGAAAACAAGCACTTTGTACAACAAGTAGATAATAGTAATCCAAATGCTCAGTAAACATTATCTAATAATGTAAGTGGAAAAAAGCTTAAAAATCAGTTGATGTACAGTGCTTGCATCTTATTAGTGTACTCTGGTCTGTGCTAACACCATCACAAGCTCTAGCAGTCTATAGGGAATTTAAGTGTGCTTCAGTGAAACATTTAGGATGAGGGGAAAAGTCCTCCTCCTTCATCATCACTGGAGACACTGTCCAGAGGATGAGGCTCACCTGGGACCCCACAGCTGCCCTTACTGACTGGCCTTCAGGGAGTTTTTTCCTCCCCCTCTCTGCATTTTCCTCTCTCCTGTTCTTTTCTCTGCCCTTCTCTGCTTTTATTTTTGTTTTTTCCCTCAAGATTACTTTGTCTATTAGAGTTGATGTGTGTCATCAGCAGTGGATCCTGCTAATAAATCTTTGTGCACATTACCCTGCCTCAGCATCCTTTGTGCAGCAGGGAAATTGATGATCAAGGCTGAAGGAAAAAGCTGTAAGAGAAAGTGAAAGGTGCTAACTCAGACCAGTGAAAGCTGAAGACAAGAGAGGTCAAGGTGCAGGACTTCAGGGCAGACATAGTGCTGGTATGGATGTGCTGGTGTGGTTGTGCTGATTTCTGCTAACAAAGTGCTCTTGCTGAGGGTATGGTTTGTAACAGGAAAATTATGGGATGCTTTCAGTGTTCTCAAGATTGCAGTTTTTTCTGGAGTGAACACGTCTGGGCAAGGACACCAGGGCACTGTCAGGCACAAGGACTCTTAGTGCCAGCAGATGTTTGCAGGGGACCAGAGCGTGTCTGTGCATGTTAAAGAAAGTGGGGTTCATGCAGAGGCACAGGCTTGCATCCTCAGCACAGTCCAGCATGTTTCCTCTGACAAAATGGGATGCAGAATGTGTCAAAATTCTTCTTCAGGTCCAGAATCACTCTGGCCTTTCTAGTTGGCTTAAGTGTCTGTTAAATTGTTTCTCTTCCTTCCTGCTACAGACGGTTATGGGCATTGTGTTATCATGGAATCATAGAATTGTTAAGGTTGGGAAAAACCTCCAAGAGCATCAAATCCACCATTTACACATGCAGTGAGGTGAGCACCCCAGCCAGTGAGCACTCCTGAGGCTGTGTTTGCCCAAAGGCTGGCTCACGTGCAGGTGCCACAGGGCTGGGATCCCCACTGTGCTGTGGGCTGGGCATTGCATCACACAATCCCTGCCTGTGACTCCCAGCAGAGCCCCCAGCACCCATCAGAAGCCTGTCTGCAGACCTGTAGGGCCAGGAGGCATTCTAAAATGACCTATTTCTACATTTGCTACTCTTTTTGCTTAGAAAAGCAGACTTAGCTTGATCCTTGTTTTTAGTTTTGTTTCTCTTGTGTGAATGCTTAATTGTATATTACATGGAAAAGTATGTGACATTCACAAAGACATACAATATCAAATATAGTGTTATTTTTTTCCCCATTCATATGTATTTGATAGAAAACAGCAGGTGTTATATTTCATCTTGGAGCAGATAACATTCAAGGAAGGAGAAAAGAAAACCTCTCCTTTTCCCATGGGTATGGGACTGATAAATTTTTCCAATGATAGATAAGGGTAGAACTCACCCAGGTAACAAAGCTTTGGGAAAGAAAATCACATAACAGTAATAGTGATAGTAATAATAGCAACATAAAAATGAGTGTATGCTTTCACTGCTAAAGCCTTGTTTGGATGCAGAGCTCCAAAGCCTCGCATGTTATTCATTCTAAAAGAAAACTTTTTATTGCCCTTAAATTAAAAGAAGCAACAAATCTACTGCACACATGGAGTGGATTTGAGGCTTTGACTGACAGTAGTTGTTCCAAAGTCTTTCATTATTACTTGCTTTTCTACACTCATGTGTGGCACAAAATTGAAATCCCAGTATAGAAGAGGAATTTGTAACTCCAGCTCTCTTTGCATCTATCAAATAAGGAGAATAAATATCCAAATGCTTCTAAGACCCAAGAAAATTCTGATGAAAGGAAGCTGAAATAAGATAAAAGGAGCCACTCTATTGTTTCCATTGGCTTGCTCTTGATCATGAGAAGTATTCCTTCAGCATGTTTCTCCTATTGCTCTTGAGCTACTCTTATTATCTAATAAACATGTCATATACTCAATGAGTTGTCAAGATTCATTCAAAGTTCCTGGTCTATTCCACAACATCTCTAAGCACATTCTCAGCGTGCCTGGCTTGAGACCAGCATCACAGTTTCCACCTGTGCTGGTTTTGCATTGGAGCCACCCCATTTTCTGGTCACTCTGAATCCTCCCTTTTTATTGACTGCTCTTCAGTTCATTCTTGGTGACTCGCTGGCTGCTCTTGCCAGGGTCTGTTCTGCCTGAAGATGTGTGCCAGGTCTGGGTGTGCTGTGCAATCTGCTCTCCTGTGCCTGGGATCTGCCATGTTCCTGGAGCTGCTCTCATGGGCTGGAGATGGTGAGAAAAATCCACGTGGGGATTTTCACCAGTGAAATCCATACCTAGACCCTAGCCAAGACAAAATTTACCAGATGGTCTGGGTGCTAGCTAGAGCCTGCCATTGGAATAATTCTGTCAAGAACAGTAAAAAAATAAATCACTGATTTTTATGGAGTAGATCATGGGCTCTGTGCACAGACTTATACTATTTAAAAAGTTTTGTTTTGTTCTCTCTACCCAATAAATATGAGAAAAAGAAATCGGAAGTTGTTCCTAATGAAATACAGGAGAATTAACTCACAAAATGGGTCCAAGTTCTTATATTTTCATGCAGTCCCTTGCTGATTATATATTTTTTTTATATCAATCTGAATTGGTGATGAAGTTTTTCTGTGTGTTCTTCACGCCTTACCTACTGTCAGGCATATTTAGATAACTGGCTGGCTGTGGTGCTGTGCAATTAATTTCAAGTTAATGCTGGATAGTAGAATAGCTTCTTGTGGTACAAAATAATGAATGGAAGCAGCTCTGAGGTCAGCTCAAGAGCATTTTAGAGATCATTGTTTAGTCAGACCTAGAGGAATTGGGCACAAATCTGTGCAAGTCAATGGAATTGCTTATGCAGGGCTGAGTGTGGTATAGTGAGCTATGAGCTGGCTTTGCAAAGCTTCTGAGTGCACCATCTGAAATAAGCCTTGCTTCTTGGTCTTGGTTGAACATAGGGCACACTTTAGATAACTTGAAATTTGCTAGAAAATAATGAATGCAAAGGTGAAAACCTGTTATAATGGGACAGAAACTATTCAGGTGTTTAGGACTCTAAAAGTACATAATGGTAAATAAAAGCTGCTTTCCTTGGCCTGAAACAAAGATTTAAACATAGTTGTCTCTCTTTTCTGAGATCAATACAATATAATTTGCCATTTAGCCCTTCTGTTAGGTCATTCTTCATCTGTTCTCTGACATGGTAAACAGATCTAAGACATGCTTCCAACATGAAAGTACAAATGCTTCATTCTGGAAATCTTTGCTTGTAATGAAGTTTTATTAGAAATTAGGTTAAGCTTAACATTTTTTTTCACCTAGCTCACTAGTACATCCTCTTACCTGAGTAAGGCCTCTGCCCTGTGTCTTCAAAGCAACTGTGTTAGGGATCTACTGACTCTTTGGAGGTAAAAATGAGTGATAACTTGTGATTTTACAAGTTGGAAGTTTTAATATGGATGTCAACGTGGATGTTTATATTTGATGATATATTATGTAGAAGCTCATTGCAGCTTCACCAGTTATTTAGAAAAACCCTGTTGTATTTGCCCTGGGAAAATGATCCCTCTTGCTAATGTCTGTATATTAAAGACAGAGATGGGCTTATTTTGAGTTTAGCTTATTAGCAAAAAACTCAGGATCTACTCTCTTTCTTGGACAGATGGATTGTAAATAGGCTCAGAACTGAATCAGGGATTTTGTTTTGTGCTGCCATTCATTAAGTAGACTGAAGTAAAAAGAAAGGGCTGAAGGTCTGACTTGCTTGGCAGGCAGCATGGGAGAAATCCCGAGCTTGCAACTCTGCCATTCAGTTTAAAAATGTTGAATGCATCTGGCAAAATGGAACATTATTCCTGCTTGGTTTAATTCTTTCTAAAATTTTTGTAGTCTGACTTTCCCCAACAAAATGTGAAGGTTTCTCCTCTTCTTTGGGCATGTCCTGGAAGATACCTGTTGTTCCCACCTGCCTTTGAACTAACTAAGCTGCAGCTCAGTTAACAAGACTCATATTTGCCAGTTGTATAATTTGAATTGATCAAGCAGGTGAGAAGAGAAATTAAAGTAACTGAGCCAGAATTACATTTTTGTGGCAAAATTTGACATAAGGAAAATGTCTTTTTATGAGTTCTGGCTGAAGGGGAAGATTTATTTTATGAATGCGAAGGAATTTTTGTTGCACCTTTTTTGTCCATTTTTCTTGAACTGAAAGGAGGGAGAAGAAATTTATTTTAAAATGAAAAACCTGACTAACAGGTTGCAAGGAATAAAAAATAATAAAAGAATGTCTGTGGACTAATTTGTATATTTGGAAGGTTTTGTCAGTTATTTCCTTGGATGTGGTCCTCTCTTTACCTGAGATATTACACAGATAAGAATGTCTCACTTTCTTGACACACAATAGCACAGATGTTTGACATCATACTTAAGAATTTTTGAAATAGCAATATTTTAGAAATATTTTGCAGACCCTAATTATGATTTTGAATTCTTACAGTCTTGGTCTGCTGAAAGCTTTTTTTTCTGTCTGATCAGTAGTCAAAACATTTAAAAAATGTGTATTTTATAGTAAAACATTTATATTTGTTTTCACATTTTTTCTGTGATGGAGGCATGGTTTCTTACTGTTGGAGTATTGCATTTCACCTTATTGCCTACTCTTCTATCCAGTTGCATGCTAAAATTACTCTTCTAATACATAAAATGTTTTGATGCTAAAATTATTAAACTTACTGACAGTAAGACTAGTACCAAGAGCTCTGCTAATGACATTTTGACTGGTCCTGAGCCCCCTTCCCTGTCTGTTAAAAGGAAGGAGGAGTGTTGATAGTTCATCTTTTCTTCCATTCTTCTTTTAGAAAAAGCTTATTTTGCAGAGTGTTTAAACATAACTTAGGTCCCACTGTATCAGAAGTCTAAGTGTGTGTTTAGAGCTCTGCTTAAAAGAGCATAGATATATGCCATTAAATTCTTTGAACCAAGATCATGGATTATCCAAGGTAAGAAGCATCCTGAGAGTGTGCCTGTGCTTGTACCCTTTTTTGGGGCACCTGCAAGGAAAGAGAGTTCAGAAGGCTTGAGTGGTAAAAATGGTTTGTGAAGGGTGTTTAGCACAAGGCCACTTGGGATAATCACCACACAGCTGAGAACATTTTGTTTTGTCTTGGGCTCTCTTTCATGACTGCACAAATGCTTTCACACATCAGTGAATAGTGGATGATGGACCTACAGCAGTTCTGCTGCCACAGTGTGTCTGGAGCTTGGGCTGAGGTTCCTATTATCACACTGAAGGATTCATTTATGGTCTGTTTCTTTGACTTCATCATGATCCTGTTCCTTTGATTTCATCATACCAGGGTTGCATGTGAAACTACTCTGCAATCCTATTAAACTGGGAATGACTTTGTCCCACTGTCTGCAAAGGAGGAGTCAGCAGCTACTGTCAGAAACTACTGAGAAATTGAGACTGTGAGTTCTTCCCTGTTTCTGTCTTGCTAACCCAATGGTGAGCCAAAGAGCCCAGCTGGGAGTCAGGTCTGGTCTGGTCTCTTTGCCAGTCAGTGCTGACTGTGAACGTGGTGTAAATAACAACCCGAGATGCAGGCCTGGCAAACATTGGATTTATTGGCAATCAGTGTGAAAGCAGAGTACTTCTTTCTTTGCAGAATTGGGCTGCTCACGATTGAAGTTGGTAGAACACAGGTTAGACTGTAATTTTACTTACTTAATCCCATGCTTGAACATTAATTTAGATAGAATTTATTTTTTCTTCCCTGGGGAGAAGATTATCTGGTTGGCTTAACATTCAGTGGTGTTTACACTATGTCTGGATGGCTCACATAATTTCATTTTAAAATCTGAAACTAATTTTTCATTTTGAATCCCTTTTCTCCCCCCACTGCTCAGAAGGGAGCTGGAGATTGTTTTAGCTGTCTCATCACCTATGGGCAATTGCATTATGTTTAGTTTTAACCAAGTTGTGTTTAAACAAAATGCTTGCTCTTAGGCATTTCTCCTGAACATTGAGGAGCTAGGATTCATATTATTGTGTAGGAAATATGAATTGATAAACACATGTTTTTCCTCAATAAATGATTAGTGGGAGCTATGTGAGGGTAGTTAGAATTAGAACTATCCAAACAGCAAAATAATTAAAAATAAAAATCTGCTAATATTTTAGTTGTACAGGGAAGAGACTATAACAAACTGTATATCCTTTCTCAAAAAATCTTCTCTGTATTTTAAAAACTTTGAGTTATATTTGGTGCAGCTGAGTGTTTCCTTCAGGGCCTATGTATGTTGAATCTGATTTGGACAAACACTCTGTGTGGAGCAAGGCATCCGTCTTGAAGACAGTAATCACACCTTTCCTTTTACTTCTTTTTGGTTACATCATTTTTAACCCATGTTCCTTGGTGTTTATTTTCCAGTACAAACTATGTGTGATTGATACTGTGGGGTGACTAAAAATTAAAGCATGATGTAACTAACTCTAATTGCACTTTCATTTGTAGCTCAAGCTGTTGTCTCCTTATGTCCCATGAGATCGAGATCTGTCATCAACTCCGAAGCCAATTTCCATCAGACATTTTAAACAAGACAGAGAGAGTAATGTGTGAAAATCTGTAAATTAAAAACAAAGCGAAAAATAAAAAGAGTTCCTCTCGGAGTTGGAATTAGTTGCTTATTTTTTTTCCCCAGTCTCGTGTTCCATGGTGAGTGTTTCATTCTAGATTGGTGAGTATGGGAAAGGGTTTGTTGTCCCTTTAGACAACTTGGTTCAGTTTTGAGTGCAGATGAAAGCATGCCTGACATTTATTTCCAAGACTCTATTAGCAGACAGGGTTACTCTATTCAGTGACTGAGTTTGTTCGTGCTGAGAGTCAGAGCATGCTGATATACCTCAGAACCCTTTCTTGCAGGTCCTAAATAAACTGCACTTGGATTTCATTGACACAGTGTATCAGGCTTCAACAAGGTAAACTTTGCTGAAGTCTTATGCATATTCAGTAGTGGATGCCAGTGAGTGGTCTGGTATGTTTATTGTGAGGGTGAAAATGGAAGCTTTCAGAATGTGGAATTACTGTTCTCAGAAACCCATGGAAGAATACTGGTTCTTTTTTATATCATACCAAATCATCTTCAGAATACAGAATTCAAAGCTAGGTAGTTTTATTGCACAGATATAACTTCAGTGAACCATCAAAAGCCCACATCTACCTCTAGCAAATTTCTTTATTGTTCCTAATGGACAAAGGATCAAATTTTTCTGGAATGGATTCTCTTCTGCTGTGTGGAAGAGGAAAAAAGGAGGATTGCTCAGCTGCCATTATTGGTGGTGGGGAAATATGAAACTTGAAGCTGAGTGTTTTATGAGTTTGCAATATCTTCTATACTAGCTGGAGACTGGCAGGAAATATTGTGTTCCTCTCAGTCCCCATCACTGTTTTTAGAGCCTTTTGTAAAGGTGATGCTGAGGGTCTGTTTCTTTTGAGAGTTCCCTTTACCTGGGGGGTTATGAGAAGGAGGAATGTACAACTCATTTCTTCACACTATGAACATGACTGTGGAAGTGGAGCATTTGGCCTTACATATTGTAGATGTGTTAAACTGCTCCTTGCCCTCAGAAACTGAGAAAATGTATATATCAAAGTTAAGTTCATGTCATTTTGATGTCTGCTCGTGAATACTCTGAAAATGTCATGGTTTAACCCAGCCAGCAATAAATCCCCACACAGGCTCTTGCTTACTCACCCCTGCTGGGGTGGGGGAGGGAATCAGAAGGGTACAAGTGAGAAAACCTGTGGGTTGAGGTAAAGACAGTGTGACAGGTAAAGCAAAAGCTGTGCACACAGGAAAAGCAAACGGAGGAATTAATTCACCACTTTTCCCATAGGCAGGCAGGTTTTCAGTCATCTCCAGGAAAGCAGGGCTCCATGGCACATACTGGTGACTTGGGAGGACAAACAGCTCAGCTCTGAATATCTGACCACTTCCCCCTTCTTTTCCCCAGCTTTTTATGCTGAGCATGATAGCATATGGTATCAGATATCCCTTTGGTCAGTTGGGGTCAGCTGTCCTGGCTATTTCCCCTCCCAACTCCCCATGTATGCCCAGCCTGCTCACTGCTGGGGCAGTGGGGGAGGTGTAGAAAGCCTTGGCATTGATCAGCAATAGCAAAGACATCCCTGAATTATCAACAGTGTTAACATAGCCCCACACTGTGAAGAAATTTAACTCTAGCCCAGACAAAAACAGCAAAAAAAGTCATTGCATTGTTGACTCAGTGTATTGTGAGCCAGAAGCCTTCTTTCCCAAAAAACACACAGGCTAAAGCCAACAAAAGAAAGAGATGATATGTGGGAAAGACATACAGCATATATACCATCACTGTGCACTGAATTCACTGACTGTCCTAGGTAATTGTACTTTTCATGCCACTTTTTGGAAGAAATCAAGCTGTGCAGGGTGAGACTCTGCACAGAACTCACTGGTTCTGGTGACTCTGGGCCCATGCCTCAGCTATCCCAGACCTAAGTGTGGAGCGGCCACTCTGTCATTGCTGGAGATCGCCAAGGGACCTCCCTCTCAAAACCTCTTAATTGAAACATAGATCAAAAAGGAAAAAAAATTGCATAATACCTGGTTGTAACACATGACTGAAATTTTTAGCATTCAAAATTTTTGAAGGAATAGAAAGAGACACTTGTTTTCCACCTCCACTTTATAAACTTATCTGAGCCTATAAGTATTAGGAACAGGTTGACCTGGGAGTCGTGGAGGTTCCTGAATATGGAAATATCTTTTTCTTGTGTTTTGATAGACTGTCTCTAGCCCTGTAGTTTAGGGCTTGTCCTTGTACTGGCCTCCTCCCTTATCTTCCCTGAGCCTGAAGTGTGCTCCAGAAAATAAATTTTCATGTGGGGAAAATGTGTTTCCAATCCTTTAGTTGCAGAGGCACCTTTAAAAGTACAAGCGAGTTAAATCTGTGTGAGCTCCCAGGCATTCTGGCTAAATCCAAAATGAAGATATAACCAAGCTGTCTTTGAACTGTGTAGAGCCTGTATAACAAGGATAGTGTGCTGAATTAAAGGAGCTAATTAGCTGTGATGAAAAGCTGATACACAGGGCTGGGTCAAGGCAGCTGCCTTGCTTCTGGACTGGCTTGTTCCAAGGAGCCTCGGGGCTCTCTCTGCAGCACTGCACCACGCTGAGCAGGCACACCTCCAGCAGGGAAAGGTTGTACAGCTGTAAGCTGCCATTGCTAATCGTATTGAGGGGCTCTCAGAGACTGCATCCTGGCTCCTGCTCAGGCTGTGACCCTGGAGCGCACAAGGCTGCTTCCTCCTTTCATCTCGTTGCTCTGATTTCTGCAGAAAGGAAAACCAAGCAAAGTCCTGGAGGATCCCAGATCAACAATCAAACAATCCTGGAGCATGCCCTGGTTTTTTCTTGGTAATTAGGTAGAGCCTCAGGCTGTCAGGGTGGGAGTCATCTCATTTAACTGAAGGTGTCGGAGGCTTAGCTATCTGTTCTGGACTGGTTGGTCAGCTCAAAAGGAGAGTGGCAGGCACTTCCAGTGAGTGCTTTCTCTCTCCTGGAACAGAAGAGATGAATCATGCTCTGGAGGTGTCTGTCTTTCTCCATTGACTGCAGAGAAGCCTCAATGGTAACACTGAACTTGATGCTGGTCTTTGTGACAGCTGGAATTCAGTGAGGTGCATCTTCTGGTATTTGAAGCGTCACCTCAGCCACGTGCTGGAACGTTTGATGTTCAGGGTATTGTAAAAGAAGAGGCATATTCCTAGTCTGAAGAACTGTACTACCTAGTATAAATAACAGCTTGTTTATTGAAGTGATGAAACAGTGATATGTGGGGATAAACCATCTGGGACCATTTAAGAGAAAAACAAACTTGAAAATGCCACAAAGCCCAGGAGTTCAGACAAATCAGTCTATGAATCTAGATGAAGCAATAGCACAAGGAGCTAAAACTATTTTCTTATTAGATCAAGTCAGCAAGGCACATATTATGGGTAGGATTGTAGGGAGTATGCTGCTTTATTTTCCTTGGATTGACTCTTATTCTAGTCATATATAAACCAAATGCCTTTCTATTTAATTTCCAGTAGATAGCAGCAGTTCACAGAGAGTATTTTTTTTTTTTTTGAAGGTGAATGTGATTCAATCTTAAAATGTTTCCTTTGTAATCAGAAAGTTCAGTAGCATTTTAAAACATGCAATATGTGCTGGTTTTGTCACCACAGCTAATTTCTGAGGAGTATAGTTGAAATTTTGAATTTATCTTGAGACTGAATTAGTTAGAAGCACTGTTATTCACAACACCATGGAATTAAAAAAAAAAAAAAAAGAAGAGGAAAACAGGATTTTTCTTAGTTCTTATAAGTTAATGTTCCATTAAGTTCATTAGTTGAAAGTGAATGTATTTCCCTCGGAGACTTGATTAAACTCAAAATTTGTTTTAGGAGCAAGAATTATGAAAGATTTGAAATGTCCTGACAAACCATGTCTGACTTGTTGAACCAAATTCTTCAGAGTTTCTGAGTTTGATACACCCTGGCTGTGGCAGGGGGATATTTTTAGGATACTAAGTTGGAGTGGCTACGTCATCGTGCCCCTGTGAGGTGTCTCTTGAAGTGATTGTATGGACCAGGTGGGAGCACAGAGGTGAGCTCTCACAGGAGTTGACTCTGTTCAGTTTCAGCCATCAAACACCCTTTTGGAACTCGTTTTTGGAGTAGATCTAGAGCTAATTTTGGGGAAATGATGAGAAAAATGCTGATTTTGGGGAAATAATGAGAAAAATAACGTTACTAGATCAGATCTGTAATCAGATCCCAAGAAGGTAGGAAAAGTAGATTGTGAAACAGGAAAGTGAGTCATTCTCATTCTTGTGTCACACTGTGCATTTATTCCACCTAAACTTCTAATTGTACTTAACACACTTTGTTTTGAATAATTTCTTCAGTCTTGCCATTTGTATAGGGAATTTTATCTACTCTAGGTTTTTTAATATGCTCAGAATTAAAACTGCTGCTCACTTGTAATTGTCTGAAATTCCTGCATAGAATTTTTTTCTCTGTAAATTGGGTTCAGCTGGGTTTGGCAGAGGCAGCATGCTGAGGTGTACAAGCACCTCACTTCCAATAACCAAGGGCAGTTGTATAGAAATCAGTTTAGTCAGTTTTCTTTCATATCTGCAGAGCAATTTTGGGAATCTTAACCTGAATCTGTGTTCTGAAAGTATGCAAGATCTTTATTCAGCAGACTAGTACAAGATGAAAAGCGTTAAAATCAATTCCTTTTTTTTTTTTTTTTTTTGTAGTACATTTATCTATTGCAGTTGTTGTTATGTATTTATTGGAGTGGTGAGCTGAAAACTGAGATGTAATACTAATGGCTTAACAGTTAATGTTTTTTTTTGTGTTCAGACCCTACATGAGTTGTGAGGAGAAGGAAGCTGCATATGATAGAATGCTTTACTGGGCAAGCAGTTTCTCTGACATAAAGGATGAGAAAATCTGACTGAGTGGAAATAGATTGAGTTATTTTTGGATTGTTGAAGTTCAATTGATGAAGTTCAATACAAAAGACTGATAAATGACTGAAATCTGCATTTCTGGTACATGGCCTAAAAATGTCTGAAGGCCAAAGCAAACAATGTAATTTGCAGCATGCTCAGGACTGAGCCTGGACTGAGCTTTGCTTTATGATGATCTGACCTACCTGGCTGGCCTATCTTTATTCCAGTTACCAAGCCAAAATGGATTATTTATTTAGGCTTACTTTTTCTGATGCTTTTGAAAACACGGAATACATGACTTAGCTAATTGGCATTAATCAGCTACATTAAAATTTTAGGAAAATGAGAAGTATTTCTTTCTTGTACAGTAGTCAAACTGATTTCATCACTGCTTGAAGTTTGGTTGGAGAGTTACCACTGAGCTCTGCCTCAACCACTTCCTGGGCAGGGACCCCACCATCTTTGGACTAGTATGTAAAGTTCTAGTTTTAAGAGAGCAGAATAAAAGCCACTGAAACATTTAAAATAATTGTCCAAAAATGTGAAGGACAATTGGAAAAGCATTGAATTATTGTGTGTCTTTCTTGGCTACGTTTATCAGAGCTTATTGCGCATGATTAATAAAATTTTTTGCTGAAAAATAAAATGGTAGTCCACTGCACATCCAATAAGTGAAAATCCTAAATGGGTCAAATTTGTTCCAGTGCCTAGATCTTATTCCATTATTTTCAATAGAGTGACTGAACCTGCCTCATTGTTCCTCTTTCTGCAAGCAACGAAGCAGTTAACTCCACGTATAAACAGAAATTAAAATACATGGAAAGGCTTATATATAGTAGCTTGGAGGATTCTTCCATACAGTTCTATAACACCGCTGTGATTTTTTTATTCTCAATAAAAATATTCTTGATATAAATTTATTTATTCTCAAGCTCCACAGATACATTAATAAGCAGATCTTTGTGTGGCACAGTAGAGTATACGTTTAGGTGACAGCAGCAGTACATTTTAAGTGATTTCTATTATTTTAAGTAAATTTAATTACAGAAATACATTAGTACGTAGGTAGCATCAAGTTAGAGTAGAAGATACAGACTGGTAAAAAATCCAGCCTAATGGTTGCATTTTGCTATTGTGGAGTAAATTGATTAAAAGGAGAAAATTAAAAATAATGTGAAGTTAGACAAAAAGTGAAATTAAATATTTCATTAAAATAGTAAATTTGATGTTTGGAATGGCTCCTGACTATCAATTAAAAATCTAATCCATATGGAACAGGGGACCCTTAGAATTTAGAAGATTATAAATCCTCACTAGTGATTTCTTTTCACGTTTTCATCAATGCTGTCCCTGAAGATTGCTAAATTCTTCTTATGAAAGGAAGAGGCTTAATTCACAAGTATTCACAGAGCATTTATACTTGCATGTAGTATTGACTAGTGATTTTTAGAATTTGTGTACACCCCTCTCAGAATGGAATATAAATCTCTGTTATTAGCAGAGGCAGCTTCCATGGATTTAAATGTCTGGAGTTCCTCACAGATAAACTTTTCATGATTATTTTGGCAAACAGCAGCCACCACATTTAGTGAGATGGCTCAGTGATATGGGTAATTCAGCACTTATTCACTGAAAGAGGAAAAATAAAACTCCTCAGCATAATGGGTAATGAATGTGTCTGCCTTCAGTGGCTACAAGGGGTGGATGGTGAATCATCTTCCTGCAAGACTGAATATAGCTTTTTTCCCCCAATACTTTCTGACATTTTTCATACAAGAGAATACATAAATCTGTCTTCTTTTTTTCATGGAGCTTGGCTTTACCAGCATCAAGCAAGTTATGCTGAACAAATCAGTCTTGATGTCTGTTGTTAAAGTGTTTATTATTCTTTCAGTTCATCATGCAAGATATTAATTGTTACAATTCTAAGAGCACAGCTTTGTCGATATTCACTTGAGCAGTTATTTTGCATTGCTTTAAGGATGTGATTGATTACAAAACACATAAGACATTAGGCCCTTGATATTACCTTGGAAGATAGAGGGTTTTCCCATCTTATTTCAGATTGGAGGTACATAACTTCTAACAGCTTCAGAATTCTTTCAATGTACACAGAGCTAATTCCTTCTGTTGCTGACTGCTGGTTTTGCTTTCTGTGTCCAGATGAGTTGATCTATCCTGCAGCAGAATACAATCTGTTCACTTACACCAAGCAATTTTGTATCAAAACCATACCTTTGAGTTCTGACAAATTTTTTAGGTTTTGTCATGCAGTCCACGTTCATTCTATCAATTCTGTCCATTCTATCTTGCTCCATGTTCTTTCTCTCTCCCAATCTTCCCCTTTCCCTGTCTTGAGAAGATTCCTTTTTCAATCTCTTCCTCTGTACTTCCAGCCCTCTCCAATGAAGCTCTTAGTGGTGTATGTCTGTGATTGACTTTGCTACTGGGCAGTGTGACTGGCACTGTGCTCTTGTCTCTGGACAGGACTGCAGTGTGAGCTGTGTCACGCATCCAATGACAGCACTTATAAAGTCTTTTCTTCCACAATAATGTAAAGCTCAGTGTAATTGTTTCAGTCTCACTGCTTGGCCCAGACAGTTGCATAATTGGCATTATTACTTATTAATCTTATTTATCTGGGATGGCCTTTTTAGTCTAATGAATCATAGCCCCCAATGAGGTCCCACAGGACAGCACAGGGTTTTTAAAGCAAAGGGAATCAGGCCTTATTTTTCCCTCCCACGACACTTCTGTTTTTCAGTGCCAAACACTGTCAACCTGCCAAAAATAAGCATATATATATATATATATATTACATTTATTCATTGCTCATCTTGATTATCTCAAAAGACATGTCAGTCTCGAGATCAGAGCTGGACTCTTACCTGCTGACAAGGGGATGTGGAAGTCATCTGAGTTAAGAAGAGAACAGATAAGGTCTTGATGTATCACCCCAGTAAAGGCCCGGGGTAGGAGCTCATGGGAGCCATCTAAGCTGCAGGATCTAACTGGCCATGTGAGCCTTTATTACCAACTTAAATCCCTTCAATGCCAGTCCTAGATGCAATTTGTAGGTGAGACATCACTTGACTTTGAAAGTGTTCCTGAAGGACACAGCTCTCACCAAAATGCAGTCTAATAGCTCTGCTTTGAGACTCTAAGAAAAAAGCGTTGTCAGCTTGGTGAGAGATTGCTTATAGACAGAGAATTTTTCTTAAAGCAAATTGATATTTATTGATCATTCCTTTTACAGGAAGAAAAATGCTCTGTGTAGAGTCTTCACAAAAGGCCCTTCAACACAGGACCAGGTGAAGTAGCTTTGTTTCTGTCTGAACAGCCAAATTTATCTTTTTTCTTCTTTATCTAAAACCAGTTTTTCTCCATGTGGTTTCTTTTTCAGGGTCAGGGCTTAACAGGAATTTGTGGCTGAGATTTACTGTGCTTCTAGGTTCCACTTTAGAAATAAATTATATTATTGTGATTGCACAATGAATTGGTCAGTTAATAAGCTCTTTAGCAGTTACTAAAAATATAAAAATGAAAACCTTGCAGAACTTAATAAAGGACATTAAAATATGTGATTTAAAGGAAAGATTGTTTTCTTTATCATTAAAATTTCAAAACTCAGCTTGATGTTTGATGGCAGATCTGAGTGTTTAGAGAATGACAAAAATTGTTTGTACCAGTGTTTGTTGAGTTTGTCTTTTTAGCTAAGGAAAAACTAAATACCATGAAGGGTAATATAAAATAGAACTAGCCCAGAAATTACATCAGGATTTTGTTAATTTGAGACTGAGTATGAAACAAATAGGAACAGAGTATTCAGTCCTTGTTCTCCTTCACAGATCTACATTCAGAATCACTCATGAACAAAAGCTTCTCAACCAAAAGCTTATTACAACCAATATAGACTAAAACCTTTGACCAAACGGAATTTTAGATCCAAGGCTGGAATTATGTGGAGATTTGATCTTGCATTAGGAAGACCTTGGCTGATAACCTCCTAAACATCTCAAAGTCCTAGCTGTGATTGTAATAAGGCATTGTGTGTGTTGTGATGGTGCTGAGTCAGCCCCACTCTGTGGAGATTACAGACCTATTATCACCTGCAGAAAGTTAATCTAGCCGTGCTCAAGGCTATAGGAGTCTAGCTTCTTTCTCATCACTGTAAAATACTGATCTTTTGGTCTTAGTTCTTGGCAATGCAGCTGTGCATTTTAGCTATCGACTTGAAAATGTAGACCAAAGCATTCTATGCACTCATATTAGCTGTGATGAGATCATTGGACATATTACTGGTGGTTTTATAATTTTTGCATGATCTATTCTGCTGATTTATATTATGAGAAATGATTGTTTGGAGTGTTGGAATTTGGAGAGTGAAGCTTTTTTTTTTTTTTTTCTGTCTTCCTTCTGCTACCCAGGACATGATTGGTTTCTCTTTGATTCTTTCTTGGCACTCACACTCATATTACTCCTCTTCCCTTAATGTTGATACATGCTTTTTGTTTCTTTTTGACCTTCAGAAAAACTTTTAAGATGATTGAGCTTAAGGCAAACCAAGCGTGAGGATGTGTCTTGAATGAATGCTGCCCAAGGGAGTGGGAAGGGTGGAGGGGCAAGGCAGCCTAGTGGAAACATTCAGTGTATTTCTTGATTAACTTTTCACAAGTTGATTTTAAAATTGTTCTAAAGAAGAACAAATACTTTGGGCAGAGAGCATTACTTTATTAATATTCCTTTTTTTTTTTTTTTTTTTTTAATTTTCCCTTGAATGACCTCCATGGGTTATTTCTTTGATTGTGTTTATGCAACAGCTTCTCCTTGAAATCTTACAGATAATTTCTTTACATAAAGAACATAATGAATTCACAGTGTATTATTAGACACATTTGGTCATATAGCCAGACATGCCTGCAACAAAATAACATTGTTGCTGGCAAAAACCAGGCAGTTAAACAGGTAGGTGGAAATATCTACAGACATTGCTTGAAAGCTATCAATTATTTGTGTTCCCAAGCTTAACTGTTAAACTGAATATTTACCCTGCAAACTGAGAAATGGCAGCTAATCTAAGCAAGTCATTTGCTTTTCAGTATTAATCTTGCTTCTCGTGCCAGGCTCTGTAAATGTTTCCTCATGTATCATTGTGATGGTGCCATACATTTGAAATGTCACATTATGCGGTGTCTGGTGTCATAAGAATAATATCAGCAGCAGGGAGAGACAAAAAATACAATGCAGAGAATAAATACTTGTTTTCAGTATCTGCCTTGCCTGGTGTTGCAGTGCTATGGACAGAGTAATCTAAGGGTTGTTTGGATGTATACAAAATATGTCCTTTGAGTCTTTTAGCCACCCCTTGAGGAACCTTTTTCTTGTACTGAAAACAAATGGTTTGTGCAGTTCAGCTGCAGTATTTCAATCTTTCCCTATGCTCTTGCATCTGAAGTGAGCATACTAGAAAGGGCAGAAATATGCTATTCTTTTTAGTGCTTATTTTCCAATTATTGTTAATTCACTAGCCATTTGTGAGAGAATATAGTGCTAAAGCAGAGGAAGAGGCAAACTTTCAGATGACTGCATTTTACATGCAGCACTTCATTCTGCTCTCCTGCCACCCCATTTACCATCAGATTTATACCACACTAGCACAGCAACTGAAGATTAAACAGGGATTAACCTTTCTGGTTATCCACAATTTCTCACACTATTTGTAGAATTAATATAATTTACCAGTGTGTTCTTATTGTGCTGGTGGAGTAATACTTCTAATACTTCTATGGAGGTTAGAGAAGTCAGGGCTGTGTAACAATCTATTTATAATAATAAGAAAAAAGTGATCACATAATTATTCTCAAGAGGCTTCACAGGAGGAGGGCCCCGTTATGTTGTGTTTTGCCATTCAGACTGTGAATTTCTACCCAAATAATAGATTCTGTGCTGTCTGTCCTTGGAGCTAAGCAATGCCAACTTGCTTCCACCATCCCTGACCCCTTTACCCCTTTTCATGTCTTTCCACTCGGTCAGAAGATTTAAGAAGGAGTTACAGAGCTATTTCTGTCAGCATTTTCTCTTATGGTTTGAACATTTCATGCTGGTGGATAAGTTGAAAGGGCTGAAATCCAAATTTATTGTCCTTGGGCTTGACTGATTAGCTCATGCTTGAACATCCAGTGATGTCTGAGCTATCGAGAGTATCCAGCAGCCTCTAGAAGGAAAGGGGTCCCATAGAGTTCTTGTGAAATGCATACCAGCTCCTCAGGGATTTGTCAGATACTCTGGTGTGTCTCAAGTGACACCAAGGCATTCAAGTATGCATCACCACACCAGACTCTAAATTGTCAGTTTGCAAATTAGAAATGTATCTTCCATTTTCTGAATATCCAATTCTGCAGGAAAGCAGGGAAGAGGCTGTGATGCTCCTGAATAGAAAGCATTTGCCTGGCAAGATGTCTAAATGCCCCACACTATTGGTCATATCCAGGAAACAAATACCCAGGATATTTCAGGCATCTCAGCCAACTGCTTGTGTAGGTGCAGGGATGAAGTGGAACTGTCATTGTGGTGCTTCTGTAACCTTACACATCTTACAGAACCTCGTAGGTAAGCTCAGGCACTGTGGGCTGGATGAGTGGAGGTGATGTGAATTGAGAACTGCTGAATGGCACAGCTCACAGGATGGTGGTCAGTGGTGCAGAGTCTGACTGGGACCTGTAGCTAGTGGTGTTCTCCAGGGATCAGGACTGGATCCAGTCATGTTCAACCTGGAGAAAGGGACAGAGTGTACCCTCAGGAAGTTCACTGATGTTACAAAACTGGGAGAGTGGTTGATACCCAGAGTGCTGTGCTGTCATTCAGTGATACCTGGACAGGCTGTAGAGTTAGGTGGAGGGTACCTTAGTGAAGTTCAACAAAGGCAAATGAAGGATACTGCACCTGGGGAAGAATAACCCCATGCACCAGTACAGGCTGGGGGCTGACCTGCAGGAAAGCAGCTCTGTGGAGAAGACCTGGGGTCCTGGTGGACAAGAAGCTGTCCATGAGCCAGCAATGTGTCTTTGTGGCTAAGAAGGCCAGGGCTATTCTGGGGTGTATTAGGAAGAGCATTTTCTGCAGGTTGAGGGAGGTGATCCTGCTGCTCTCCTCAGCCCTGGTGAGGCCTCACCTGGAGTGCTGTGTCTAGTTCTGGGCTCCCCAGTTCAAGAGAAACAAGGAACTAGTGGAGAAGGGCTGGTGGAAGATAACCAAAATAATTAGGTGACTGGAGTGTCTCTCATGAAGGAAGGCTGAAACCTGTTCAGCTTCAAGAAGAGATGACCCAGAGGAATTCTCACTGATGCATACAAATATCTCCAGGGCAGGTGTCATGATGAGGAGCCAAGACCCTTTTCAGTGGTGCCCAGTGACAAGACAGGGGGCAACAGGCACGAACTGAAACACAAGAGGTTTCATCTGAATGTGAGGGAAAACTTCTTTACTTTGAGGCTGGCAGAGCACTGGAACAGACTGCCCAGGGAGGCTGTGGAATCTCCTTGACTGGAGACATTCACACCCCACTCGGATGTGCGATCCTGTGCAACCTGCTCCAGATGAACCTGCTTTAGCAGGAGGCCTGCTTGGACTTCTCCAGAGGTCCCTTCCAATCCCAACCATTCTGTGATTCTCTTCATATCCAGATAATTTCTAGAATATTTTCAATATGCTGAAGCCCAGTGTCTGAGATTTCCAAATAGCACAAAGTGCTGGATTTTATTATTTAAACATATGGCACATCTGTTTTCTATAGCCACATGAAACTTAAGGCCTGTAATGCAGAAGACATCTGTGAGCTGCTGTACACAATTCAGAGTGAATACTGATGTGTTAGGTTCCTATTTTTGGTACCTTCACTGGCTCCTAGTGTTTCATTTTGTGATAAATCTTTTATTTTCTACAAAGTAGTCTATTTCAAGCAATATTGATACAAGTATTACGTTGTATATTTATAGTTCTCTGGATATCTTTAAGAGTTTATAAAAGCACATTATTGTGTTACTCAGTTTTGAAATATACAGATGTAAAAATACTACACATCCTGAACAGTAAATATGTCTTTGTTTCATGTATGTCTACCTATTAAAAAAAAAAAGATGGTTGAGCATTTAGTATTGTTTTTCTTTAGTATTTGTTTTGATTCCAGGGTGGTTGTTCTCTCAGTCTTAAAAATTATGAGTCAAACTGGAAGCTGTGGAAATATCTTTGGCTTCATGAAATGTGAAAAAGAAATAATGTGCATGTGTTCTCCTTCTGTATTAATATTCATACATTCGTATGTGTCATATTATAGTTGCAATATGGTCATGGCTTTTTAATCTGCCCATGACTAAAGAGATATTGATAAGAAAGAATCAAGAGAAATCTGGAATATCACTGCATCTCCTGAACTGGCACTGTAACAAGTCCAAGTGGAAAGAGTCCAAATACGGCTGCATTTTTTCTTAAAAATCTCTGAACACAAGGTTTTCTTAACTTCCCCAGCTGCTTCAGCACTTAACTCTCCTTAAAAACAGATTTTTCCTACACCTTATAGAAATTTTCTTCTTTGCCAACATTGCTGATTTCTTGTAGGTGATACACAGAAAACAATTTATCACTGATGTGTTTATGACAGAATTTCCCATAATCTCATTATCCCTCTCCTCTGTTTGAAACTAAGTCAATTCTATTGCTCTATACTCTCTCCTCACACACGCTCTTCATCAGGATTGTTGATTTCTGCTGAACCTAATTTCCTGAATTGTCACCTCTGTGTCTGATGGACCACATCCACACGTCCCAGATTTGCATTTGCTTTTTGTGTCAGCATTGTACAAGAGCTCCAGTGCAGTTTATAGCATCTCAGCCCACTTCTGCTAGAGGGTTTTGGTTTTTTTCAAATTGTTAATGATGATGGTGGATATGAGGTACTTCAAGAAGGGTCAAGAACAGGACCCAACCATGTGAGGTGTTCTAGGAGCAGAGCACATCAGACAGCTCTGCCTCCAGGCAGCCTTCTTGCACACTCCAGTGCTGTTCTTCCTAGGAAAGTGGGGCATTTCTTTGCTGTGCACTGCTTGTTGTAGCTCAGCTGACACTCTGTCTCATATCTACTACTTGAAGTTTGTTTGAATGGATTGATTACATAAAAATTCCTTCTGTTTCCAGTAGTTAGTAATAGTAAGCTGAAAGGACCAGCTCTCTGGAGAATGTGAGCAGATGGTTTTTCTTTGTAGCACAGACACTGCTGCTGTTTTTATTCCAGCATGTCATCAGAAAGAAGCACCTTTCAAACTATGTCTGGCATCAAACAGTTGGAATTTCTTTCTGCAGCATTCATTTTTGCCCTTGACATTTATAAAGCCTCAACTAGGAAAAATCTCACACAGTCATTATATCCAAACTGTGGATATAGCAGGATAGTCATATGGACTGGTGAAAGCTTTGCCTTGGTGATCAGGATGGCCAAGAATCCACATGGCATAGCATAAAGTATGCATTTTTGCATTCCTTGATTCTCCTTCCCCCATCTTAAAGAAGCTCTGAAAAGATATCTGGTGTCTTCATCTGACATGCAGCTGGTTGGCAGAGTTAGTTAAATCATCCTGGGGAATTAGACTCTTTGAAAGCCAACTAATATAGTATTTCCTCTAAATCTTGTATTTCCTGTATCCATCTTTAATTAAAAATATCTCTTTTTCCTCTCTCCCCTGTCACAGACATTAAAAGAAAGTGAGAATGTTAATTTCCAAAGAGGTTAATGTGCCTGCCATTGCCTGGGACCTGCCAACATCACAGACAGGGAGATTGAGTAACATGAGCATTTACCCTGTGTGGTTTGTTCTGCTGGGAGGTAACAGTCCTGCCTCTGCTCAGCAGTGTAGGTACAGTTTTATCATAGAATCATGAGGATTGGAAGGGACTTTGAAGATTCCCAACCTGCCCTACCATGGGTAAGGGCACTTGGCACTAGACCAGGTTGCTCAAGGCCCCAGTCTGGCTTTAAACACTTCCCGAGTTGGGGCATCCACAACTTCCCTGGGGAACTTGTTTCCAGTATGTCACCACCCTCACAGTAAAGAAATTCTTTCCAATATCTAGCCTAGATTTTATCTTTTTCAGTTTGTACTCATTACTCCTTGTTTTATCACGACAGTTCCTGACAAAAAATCCCTCTCCAGGTTCTCTGTAGGCCCTTTTCAGAGACTGGAAGTTTGCCACGTGGTTTCCACACAACCTTCCCTTCTCCGGGCTGAACAGTCCAAACTTTCTCAGCCTTTTGTCATAGGTGAATTGCTCCGGCCCTCTCACCAACTTTGTGGCTCACCTCTGGACTTGCTCCCGCAGTTCTATGTCCTTATGTTGAGGCATAAGAACTGCACCAGCATTGTGCACAGCACTCCAGTTGGGGTCCAAAAGGGCAGGGCAGAGGAAGAGAGTCCCCTCCCTGGACCTGCTGGCCACGGTGCTTTGGATGCAGCCCAGGACACTGCTGCCTTTCTGGGCTGTGAGCGCACTCTGACCGCAGGCAGTTTTCATCGAACATCGCCCCCAGCTCCTTCTCCGCAGGGTCAGTGGCCGCAGAAAAGTGCCCTTGGCTTCTCGGCTTGGGCTGGCGCAGAGAAGCCGCGGGGTGAGCGCCGGGGGAGGCGGCGCTGTGGCGGGGCTGTCCCGCAGGTGGCGGTGCGCGGCCGCCACAGCGACACGGTCCGTCCGTCCGTCCGTCCGTCCGTCCGTCCGCAGCGCTGGCACCGCCGCTGCTCGGCACTGCCAGTGCCCGCCTGTGCTGCCGCTCGGCTTGGTCGGAAAGCGGCATTTGTGGGGGGTCCTGCTTTCCTCCCTTGTTCCGTTCGTCATATTTTCTGCCTTTGTTTGTCCTTCGTTGGTATAAGGGGAAGGTGTAAAACACCTACCAGCCAGACTACAGCTTCTTTCTAGTTGCACCAGTGGGGTTTATTCCTCCTGGTAACCTTCTGGCTGGTTCTAGCTCTTTGCTGCCAAATCAGTCCAGCTACAAACTTGAACACTGGCCACATTTTCCAGCCTTGGTACCATAGTATTTGAGATTCGGATGTCCCCTTCACCACCGACTTGGGGTTTATACTTCAGTGTCGGAACCCGGGAAATTCCTCTGGCTGCCCTGGAGGACTCGAGCCCCTGCCCAGGGGGCTCAAGGACCTTGGCACAGAGCCCAAGACCCTTTGCCTTTGATTTAGCCCTTGGAAAAAAACAATTACCAACCTTAGATGAAGAATTACAAGCCATGAAAGTTTAAGTAGAATGATAGTGAATTTATCACAGGGTGAAAAATAGATTTTTTGGGGTTTTTAGAATGGTGGTTCAGGGGGCAAGATGGAGGAATCTGGGCATGTCCAGCTCTTCTCCTTCTTCTTGGCCTCCATCTTCTGGATGATGTTGGCACTTTTAGATTGGTTTTGAGTAGAAATTCACTCTCTAACATAGGTGATAGGTTTTGGAAAGTAATTGTAAATATTGTATATGTAGTTTTTAGTATATAACACCACCCCGGGGGTGGGCAGTGTGTGTGCCTCAGACTGTCCTGCTGAGCGGACCTAATCTGGACAGGTTGAAAGAATTTTATAGATAAGATAAACAACCTTGAGACTGAGAAATGAAGAGTTCAGACTCCTTCTTCAAGCGCTGGAATGGGAAAAGAGAGTTTCTAACCTATCTCGGGGTCACTCTGACCAGCTAGAGATCCCGAGACTTCTGTTTCAGTACATTTAGAACATTCTGCAATGCACTTTCTTTGTAAAATATGAGTATCTTCAGCTTTAAACACTGTCAATTTTTTCTGTACAGAAAATTGCTTTTCTTAATTAAGCTACTTTTGCAGCTAATAGTGACATTTACAAAAGAAAAGCTCGGGAAGCTGAAGCAGACCACTCACTGAAACCTAGCAATTGTTACTATAGACTTCAGAATTTTTCATGTAATTTTATTCGGTCTTGTTTGATTTGATTATAAATGTGAAACAGGTAGCAATATTTGAAGTGCTTGATCTTCTTTAAGCCTTCTTTAGTCCTTAAGGAAATATAGAAAAACCTAGGATTTTTTAGCCTGTATTGTTTTCTGCTGGCTTTTTGTCTGTAGATCTTAGAAACCCTAGTAAGGCAAGCACAAGGTGTATGAAACATGGCAATGGATACACATGGCTCTGGTAGTGTGAAGTCTCTAAAATGTGACTTGTGCAATGCCATTTCTGTACAAAAATGCAAAGTTCACAAGGCTATTATTTCCCAAGAGAAACAAATGCAAATAAGGCAGATTTGCTACTATAAATGTTGTGATTTGCATGTCTGGATGAAAAGCTGGGAGTTTGACTTAAATTTTGCAGATAAAAGTAAGTAGAAGATTCAAATGCTTCCTGATGTCATTGCTAACATTTCTGATTTAGTGATTTTTATTTTTTTGATTTATTAATTTTTGATTTTCTCCAAATATATGTTCCCATTTTTGACTTTAAAGTATCTAATACATGCTACAATGTAAATTGTATTGAGTAATCTTAAAAAGAGTTTTTCATTATACTATCCTTAGGATGGTGAATCCCAGATTTTGAGGCAAAGTACATGGTGTTTGCATAATTTTATGTCTTTCCTTTTATTTCTTTGTACAAAGCTTTGTTTGTTGACTTTTACTTTTGCAAAGTCACGTATTTTAGCCAGTGCCAACTTCCTTTGCCACACTTGCATTTGATTTGTGCTTTTTTTCAAGATCATATGAGGTGATTAATGAATTGACTAAACTACATATCTCTTTTTTGTGCTTGCTTTTAAAGTAGTGGAAAGAAGTTCAAATTAATCATCAGTAGTCTATAAAGAATTTAACCAAGTAACACTTCATCCTGCGGTGTGTTTTTATCACCTGTATCAAAATGTATTTATGGTGTCCTTCTGAAATGTGTGTTCTTCTGCTCTCTGACTACAATTTATTAATCTGACAAATATGATGAACGCTCTTGGCAGCATTGAGGAAGGGCATTCAGCAAGGTTCACTCAATCTCCCTGATTTTACAGCGGCAAAGTTCCACAGGAGAAGTGCATCTTTGGTGATTTATTATATTGTAGCACTGATTCTGTGACCCATTTCTGCCGTTGTGATCTGTCTTGGGTTCCCAGGCATTGCAGGGCACACCTTCTTGCAGTTTTGCCACTGGAAAAAGAAGGGTGTAAAGATGAGCAACTTAGTTCGACCCTGAGTTTCAGAGGTCTGTGCCCTGGGGCAAGGCACTGGACAAGGAGGTTACTGCATTTCAAGGAATGGAGCATTTCTCATCCTTGAGTGGCACCCAAGCATCCCAAAATGTTGTGGGAAGGCAGAAAAGAGATGGGAAATTCAGGAGAAACATTTGATTCAGTGCTCTAGCATGAGCCATAAACAGCACAATGTGGCACCAAATTGATGGCATCTAGCTGTAGTGGTACTCTCAGAGATGGTGGTGATGCAAAGAAGACTGCTTTTGTCTAGTAGCATCCATTAGAGTGCAATAGCCTTAAATAGCAATTTTGGCATAATTTACTCCATTATTTTATTATTATAACTATAATTGTATTGTTTTATTTTTAATTTTAATTTTAATTTTAATTGTAGCTTTAATTTTAATTTTAATTTCTGTCCCAGATTGACTTTGAAATTTTGTCTGTATTTCTCATTCCCCTTGCTGAATTAAGCTATATTTGAAACTCTTCTAGTGGAGTATTTCTACCATCTGCTCTCTGTAGCAATTATTCAAATTATTTGCAACCCTCTGTTCCAGCAGGGGTCAATCTAGCACAGATTTCCTGACAGACATATTTTTGCCCTGCAATATGCCCCAGCTGGTACAGATCTGTAATTCTGTGGGGTTGAGTGGGGGTGGAGGGTTATGCTTACAATTCACAGGAAATCATAATCTCTTAGATTTTACAGAATGAATAAAGAGAAAGGGTGGTTTCGAAGGTTCTTCTTCCTTTACAATCTCAGCCTGTACTAGAATCCTGCAGATCCTGAATGCTCTAAATTGTTCACAGCACTGAACAAAGCTCATCACCTTCCTGTTCTGGCTATTCCTTCTGTTACTGAGAATACAGGCCCCTTTTTGTTTTGCTGTGATTAAGGTGCTGAAGTAGTCTGCCCTGCCTCTGGTGATATTCACCTGATATAACAAGAAGAATGATTTTCCTACTTCTTACCTTGTGTCCCTTTTTCTTAGTAAATCAGGGGTTTTGAAATGCAAACTCAAGGTATCTAAAGTATCAATGGATCTGCATAAACACTTCATAGTTTAATTTTTGTGAAAAATTAAAAGGAAGTCAGGAAGAGTAATGTGCATATTACTGTGAAAAGAGGACCCTTAAGCTGCATTAGAAAGTGCCATGATACTATAAAGGGAAAACTAAACACCCTCCATGCTGATGGGCATACATGTCAGCTGAGAGATATAGGCAGTTCTGGTCTATTTGTTGCCTCCTCAAGTAAGGAGCCTTTAAGAACAGTGTCAAAGTAACTTCACAGCCAGCAGAAGTCTTTTCAGCTTTCAGCAAGTGTTTATTCATTTTATAGACAGGCGTACTTTCAAAACAACATGACAGCACTGTGCAGCCTCCACTCTGCCCAAGTTTCCAAAGCTGTGTGGGAACCACTAACACAATGTCCAGGCCCCACAAATGGACAAAATTATGAAAGATTTTAAATACAGAAATACCCTGCCATGTACTATGGGAAGGGCTGTGGGCCACCACTCTTGTTCTTCCTTTTGCTATAGCTGTTATTTGTAATAGATTTATAGTATTTTGGTTTTTTGCTATTACTGGGAGCCTGGCTTTGTTTATCTTAAAGACTTTTGATCTCTTTGCATGTTGTGCAATGCTATATGTGTATGCATGAAACATCTGTCATGAGTGCCAGGAGAGCACGAGTGACACTTCTGCTGCTTTGATACACATGCCAACTGCCCAGAAGTTTTATTTCACTCACTGGGCTGATAACCTCCAATCATGCATATTGCCTCACTTTTGAGGAACTCAACTGTTTTTTTGGACATTGGGACTTCTGTAGAGTTAAAATCTATTTAGGTGGCATCATCCAAGAGTTACAAGACCAAGAGAGATAGAGATTGGCCTCATAGAAGGGACATAATCCCCAGAACAGAAAGCCAGCCTGAAGGTCTGTGGAAGTAGATAAAAACGCTCCTGCTTTTTAGTACAAGGTCAACTTTAGCAAAGATGTTACATGGATGGACTCATTTTAGATGAGTCCAAAAAGCTGGTAAGTCACATTTGTGTGAGATACCCTTTGCAAATCTCCTTCTGGACAGACCACGTGCTAGCTTGTCTTAGACTGCAAATGCAAGATGTGGCTGGGGGTGTGTATTCTATTGCCATCTCTTAGAGGTGGGGCAATTTCTTCTCTTAATTTGGCCACCTGTTAAAACCAGGTGGGACAATTTTCTTTATCTCTTCCACAAATCAATCCTCCTTCCAGGGAGAAATCTTCTGTTAATGGGCTGTTGAGTCACTGCATGACTGATAAAATTACATCATCCCACGGGGAGATGCTCTGGCCAGGGGGAGGAGCCAAGCATTCCTACCTGGATATGATCTGAGATTTGGAACACCACAGGCAACCTTTTTCCCACTAGATTCCCAGAGGAGCAGCTTTCTTTTCTCCACCAGATTCCCAGAAGAAGACCAGCCCCATCTACACCACCACTGAACCTCCAGAGGAAAACTGCACCCTTCTACAGGATCACTGCTTCAACAGAACCACATCTGTCACTGCAGGAGGGCTGCAGCCACCATTTAATGGGACTGCTGCCAACACTCTGACCCATAAGGTGTCACGTTGTATTCTGACTCTGTCAGTGTTGTTTTCTATTACTGCATTTTTATTTTTCCTAATAAAGAACTTTTATTCCTACTCCCATATCTTTGGCTGAGAGCCCCCTTAATTTCAAAATTATCATAATTTGGAGGGGTTTTACATTTTCCATTTCAAGAGAGGCTCCTGCCTTCCTTAGCAGACACTTGTCTTTTCAAACCAAGACATACCTGGAGAAGGTATGTGTGCTCTGGTTCCATCTTCAAATGGGCTGGAGGCTAAGGCCAGGCCTAAGGCTTCTAGTTACTGCCCATCACGAGGCCACTAACAAATTTAGGAGGTTCTAATATAGCTCTAAAAGTAAAAAAAAGTGATTCAACCAAGAGAAAAATGAAGGAGGGAGATGATGTTAAAGCTCAGCATAATTGGAACAGCATCTATGGGTTATCTAAATATTTAGATTAGGCGATCTAATGGTAAATTTTATAAATCTTTGCATAAAATAGTTCCTTAAGTTTGTTGCTGTATGAAATTGTTACAGTCACATAATGAAGTGGAAAAGTTTCTACTTTAAAAAGTCTCCACTTGAGAATATTGGTAAAAATCATAGTCTTGGCAGTACTTACAAAAACATTTAAAACAAGGTAATTTCCCACTGGAGTTTTCCTTAGTGGAGCACTAAACTCAGTATGGGTAAATGCAGTTTGTCTCAGGGCTCAGTTTCAACTAGAGTGAATTTTCTTATCACACAAAATTTTCTGAGTTTATCTTAGAATATTTTCCACATCACATCAGGGCGAGTCTGAGCCTTTTCAAGGTGGTGGAGGGGCAAAAATTTTCTGCAGTTTAATAAACAGCTTGTTGACCAGGAGAGCTATATGAGAGCATCAGAGTATCAGGAGACCTATGTAAGATTACATGATTTGTAATAGCAGTTAATTCTGGATTTCAGATAGCCCAAAGGAGCCTTTGGTTATTTGTGGTTGAAATGTTCACTGTCTTCTTATTTTTAGCAAAAATAGTACAGAAGCAGAGTAGTACAGAAGCAGAGAAACCTTTTTTTTTTTTCCTTCTTTTTTTTTTTTTTTTTTTTCCTACAGCTACTATATTCTCACCTAAATCTTTGCTTTGGTCTGACAACACATATATATCTCTACCATTTTTTCTGATGGTGTGCATTTACAGCATATTTTTTCTCTTTTAATTTGTCCTGTTTCTTGCACCTCCTCCCTTGTACTTTCCAGGTGTCTCCTTTCTTGATCTGAAAGTGCTGCAAAATAAAGATGAGCCAATAGTTAGTCCAGTCCCAGGCAGTCTTTTGTTCAGGTAATTGCTCGGAACCAAGCAGCTCTTAAGTGCCCTGACTTCCCTGACTGAGATTGACTGATGGAAAGATTAAGTAAGGCAGAGATTTATAGCCAGCCTAGTAAGAAGAAAGCAAAAATGTAGACTCATTTAAATAAGGTGGTTTTGGGGTTGTTTGTCTTTTTTTTTTCCCCCTCACTCCCCCAGTGTATTGAGGATGCATCCTGAATGTTATCCCAAGTCATATAGTTCAGAGCCAAGCTCCTTTGGTTGGAGAAGTGAGCACCCATCCAGCCACTCCTGAGTGGTGCTGGAGCTGTGCTGGTAGTGCTCCCACAGCAGATGTAACACCCTGCTGGCGACCTAACTTAAAGAAGAAATTTTACAAAGTCTCTCAGAAAACTCAAAGTAATTCTTACAATAAAGCCAGTAATTTAGATTTATACTTGATTTATTTGCCTTGGTTTCTCACTTACTAAAGATTTTTTCTACTATATCTAGAATGACACATTCCATTTAAAACAAATTAAATTGGCCTTGAAACCTTTGTCCCCATTTTATCAGTATGACCACAGCAGATTCTGGGTAATTATTGTAACATTTTGCAAAAAAAAAAAGCCCAAACCCCAACATAACAACATCTATATGTGGAAACACTCATTTTAATCCTTGCTAAAAGTTATTTAATAATTAATATTTACATTTAGCAGTCTATATCTAAGAGACATAATAATGAGAAAATACATAAAAGTATATTCATAAATATGAAAAAATGTCCCAGGGCTCAACAGTGAACCTGAGTAAATGTATTTGCAATATTGGCAGCAGGTTTTTATTTTTTTTTAATCTTTTTAATGAAACACTAATAATGGAGAAACAATGCTGTGTGTTAACCTCTTTTTTAAAAGATTAGAATCTATAAAATGAATGACATTTTTACATAGTTTGGAATCATAGATAGATCATTTAATGTAAATTGCAATATCATAGTGTCTCCTGGGTCACAGTCAGTATTACAGCTGTACAGCTCCTGGGTCAAACACAGTTTAGATGCCTACCCCTGCTGCACACCCGCAGCAGAGCTCCTTTCCTCTCATCCTACACCTCATCTGTATTAATTTGTGCTTGGGAGGTGGGGCCAAAGCACCCCCCTTTCTTTTCCTTTGAACATCACATATGTGAGCAACAGAGAGAGGAGAACCATGCTTGAAGGTGGTGGCTTCCACGGGGACCTTGGGGGAAGAAGCCTGCAAAATTCACCACATCTGTAATTCATAGTGTGGGATGTAGAGGTTATGCCTTTTCTAGCATGGCTGTTCACTGGCTAGAAGAAACCCTTTGTGTTGACAGTTCAGAGATTTTTGGCTTAATAAGTCAAAGAGAAAAATGAAAAAGTAGTAATTTTCAGAACAAAGCTTTTCATATCTGTGTTATGTAGCGTTAATCTTTGGGCTCTAAAGTGATAAAGATTTTTCCTCATATTTTTAAAACTGTGCATTATAATTTAATCTCTGGTCCTCAGAATACTAATACTGTGAAGGATATTCCCTTAGTAAGCTGTTTGGTAGAGGTCTTGATGTACAGACAAACACAAATATTCTGAATTAAATATTAAAGCGATGGAAAGATAAAGAATGCAGAAAACATCAAAGTTCTTAGATTGATGTACTTGTATGGTTCTATTATCTGTTTCAAGAGTCATCTAGCATGATTTACAATTTCCATTAAAAATATAAAAAAATTGGTGAATATCCCTCAATCTTTGTTTTGTGTCATTCTAAGAAAAAGAGTACTTGTTTACCTACACACTTCACCCTCTTGTTTTTGCTCAAAGCACAGCTTTAGCTACAGAAACAAAGAGGAAATCAATCTTTCTTGAATCCCTAATTTCCCATGGAATTAAATGCCTCTTTCTCTTGAGAGAAATGTTTCAGCTTGTGGGTTGGGTAATCTCTTTTCACTCTTTAACCGTGTTAAAAAAAATAAAAAGAGCATGCAATACTAATCTTCATTCCCTTCTATGACTTTGTCCTCTAAGCCCTATGTAAAACGTTCTATTCTCTAAGAGTAATTTACAGTAAGATTTTTACTTAAAGCAAATGTGGGGTAAGAACCAGCTCTGTCAAGATTCATATCTGGGAAAAAACATATCTAAACTTAAACTTTAAGAATTAGTTCACTGGCAGCCTACTGTCTTGCTGTCACACTTAAATAATATATATATTAAAGTAAAAATAAATGTCACTGGCTATATTTAGAAAATATTTTTATAAGATATTCTCTGGCAACAGTAGAGTAAATTCTGAGGGTTAATCCAACATCATAGAATACTACCTTATTCTCTGAACAGACCTCAAATAGAACTAAATATGAAGTATCTTCAGTTCCAAAAACTGGAGAGTTTAATGTACAAGAATGAATGATACTAATTTTTGTTATATATTTGATCCAAGATATTAATTATTGGAAATATTTTTTATTGGAATATGAGAATGTTTCCCAGTGTCTGCTTTGACAGCTGAATATTGCAGATGTCTCCATAATAGTTTTCACTCCTTCTTTAAACCATATAAAGTGTTAAAGGCCACATGGAAAAACTGAGTTTGAAGGAAAATTTGGGGTCTAAAATACTGGTTTGATTCTACAGGGAAGGGTCAGCTGGGCCCCTGTTCTATGAACAGGTTCTCAGTTCTGTCTGTACGTGTAGAAATCTGGAGAGAAATCTGAGGGTAGTACCATGCCTGCTGGAATGTCATTAAATTCATTTCGTGATGAATCTACCCTGGTCTCAGAAAAGGAAAATATCTACCAGACTCAAATAGCTAATGGAATAAAAAAAAGTGGAAATGGAGTAGGTAGTATTTTTTACTCATGTGATGCAGGAACAAAACAGGATTTATAGTCCTGTAGTGCTGTTTAAAGCTGAAAGCCTGTTTTTCCAAGCAGACGTGTGTATCTGCATTTGCAGCATGCCACTGGCAAGGTAAATGGGATCAGCAGCAAGCTGAAACTGAAAGCTGCAGCTGGCTGACAGTTGCAATTTTACAAAACTCCTTTTTTCCTCTTCAGAGTCTATGCAGATATGAGTTTCAGCAATACTTGCCTCTAGCCTCTTTTAACTTTCTTTTTAATTAAAAAGCTTAATTGGGAGTAATAAAAATTCCAATTAAGCTTTTTAAATAAAACCCAAAAGCTCAAAGTGGCTGCGGTTGAAGATAACTGCAACTGCAACCCGTGACTAGCACTGCTGTTTGAACAAGGCATTTGTTTCACCATAATTAATGTTATGCTTTATGATTGTACCTCCACACCTTTCAAAAGATACCTTACTGTATCTTTAAGTCTCACTGAGTTATTGTTTGCATGTGAAATGTGGGCATCCTTGTGAGTTTTGCTAAGTGCAGCACAGGGACTCAAGTCTCTGTGGGTTGCTCTGCATATATTCCCCTCAGCATCATGCTGCACATCATATCTGTTAGCAGAAATAGAACCCATAACAAGTCCTGATCAGCCAATTTCCCAGTGAATTCATGTGGTCTTGTGGGCTGCCTAAAATTCCCAGGACTGTTTACTGCTTCTCCAACAACTTCTTAGGGATTTTTTCTTCTTATTATTATTTTTGCCTCTTTATTATTGACTGACTCCTGGCTCTTGTTTTGAAAGCCAGCTTGTGTTGGCTCCAGGTACCACTGGCATTAGGTTCACATGCTTTTCTCATCAGCTTGATGGACCCAGGTGGCCTTGTCTTTCACTGCTGTTTTTGCTTTCATTTTCTCAGCCATCTGTTTCTGACAAGAATGAATTACAACCCTGTTTTCCAAGAAGTACATTGATAGTTGTAGCTCAAATGATTACAGTAAAAAAAAAAAAAAAAAACACCAGAATGGCTTGAAAAGCAAAATATTCAAATACAAAACATAAATGTATGTAAACATTCTAAGAACTTTAAAGAAAATAAAAATCTTCATCTGCTCAACTAGTATTTTATTTATTAATAATGTTGAATATAATTGAGTTAAATGATGAATAGGGTTGATTAAAGAATGGCTACATTACAACACAAAATGTACTTTTTTCCCAAATTAAAAGCTTAGTATGGAAATTTAAACCAAGGTTTTTTACTTACTTTTTGCCCCCAGATTTTGAAAAATAAAAGTATTTCCTCCAAAAAAACCCTTGTCTGCCATTAGAAGGGATCAATCTCCTATATACCCCAGCCTGTGGCACTGGAAAATATTCCTCCAACCCAATGCTCTCCTGCAGCAATAATGTGGTACATAAACTGAATGATGTGCTCTTGACAGATGTAATGCCCTGTGTCACCAAGCTGCATCTCTGTCCAGGAAAAGGACATTTGCCATAGGTTATGGGAATTGAGAGAGAGACCTGCTGTAGGCTGGGCTTGCTTGACTCAGCCTCACTTCCTCTCAGTCAGAGTTTCATCTGCTGGATCTGGGCTCTGACTAACAGCTTTATTTGGGAGAAATTGCAGCTTGAATTACAGGAAGGCAGGAAAGATTATGTTTCAAAAATAGAAATAATTTTTTGGTGGTTTTTTTTCCTGATCCTTCTTTGAAAGCAAAGAAGGAATAAATCACAATATCTAATAAGCCAATGAGTCTTTTAAATTGGAGTTTTAAGAGTGTACCAGGGTCTTATGGAATCATGTTATCTAGCATTTCAAATCCTCTTGAAGTTAGTTACAAAGAATAGTAGTTATATGTTCAGTCTGAGAGTTCTAAGATTTTAGTGACTTTGGATTAACAGGAAGATTTCAAACTATCAGTGTTTAAGCTTCACCTTTCTGTCAGTCATTCCTGACAAGGCCAGAATAAGGCAGTAACGACAGTGCCTTTAGAGTGCGTGGTTTTTCATTAGTTTAAGCAGAATGTCAATTAAAAAGGAATTGAGATAAAGAACCAGCAACTAGATTAAGTTTACACTTCTTCAAGGATGATAAGAAAAATCCATTTACAGGTTCTATTTCAGACTGAATATACTTTCTAAGGTAAAGGCCCCTTATATTATAGCTTTAAAAGTCTGCTGGTAATTTCTGAAAGGATTTAATAACTATTGTGTCTGAAATATTGAAGAATTTTTAACTGCTGGAAATAATTATTTCTTAACTGAAATGAATATCCTAAAATTAATTTAAATTTAATTTAACACGTTTTATGACAGAATGTTATCATCTTCCATCATTTCTTCTTCTGTCTGACTACTATTTGCATTCTCTAAGAAACGACAAAGCCTATTTAAAATGGGAAGGGAAATTTATCTTTCTGTGATCTCTGAATGGGACTGATTTGCAGCTAAGGAGTATGGGACACAATGGAAGCTGACAGATACTAATTTTTTTACTTTTTCTGTGATCTATTTGCAAGATTTTGAGCAACTTAGGAGGAGTTATGAACTCAGAATTTAGAAGACTGCATGGGAATGGGGCAACATTGGCCTTTGTCTAGGTTTAATGCAAAAGAGAATTCACCCTTCCATATATCCTTGTTACTCCTTGTGACAACACTGGACTTTAGGGTTCACATAAAAAATAGTGTGTCAGGCAGGATCACATAAGTATTTATTACCTTTGACTCACATATTCAATTTTTTTTTTTTTTTTGCCTTACAGGCTCAAAATGTTTTCTCCAAAGGAAACTGAAATTGTGATTTGTTACTGTGTGCAGAGTTGGGTTAGTCATATTTTTCTAATTTGCCAGAAATGCAGACCAATCCAAAAGGGAAAAGTATTTTGAGGGATGCTTCTCAGTGAGAAGTACAGTATGGGCCACAGTGCATGACACAGGATAGGAAGGGAAGTTGAAACAGTTTGGGACTGTTCAGCACAATTGGCAGGTCTTGTAAACACCAGCAGGAGGTCTATAAACCACTTTTGCATGCTTTACAAAGGTAGCTTTTCTACCTTTTAATAGTAATCTGAATAGATTGCAGTTTCAGAGCAAATGACACATAAAAACTTGCACATACACCTGAAGTTGGGTAAATCATTAATTCCTGGTATTATATGAAGAATTTAGTCCTCTTTGCTGTTCCTGTAACTAAACCCTTAGCAGACATGTCAGGTGTGGGGTTTTTCAGTAGGAAACACCTTTCCATTTTGGTCTCTTTGCCATGAAATAGTAAAATATTGCTTGAAAGAACCAAAATTTTCTATCCTTAACAAAAGAACAGATATTTTCTCTTATAGGCAGCTTATAGGTAATCGAATTCTCTCTTCTAGCTAACTAAAGAACAGGAGCAGGATAACCACCCTCTCTGGAGGGGAAGAGAACTACTCTTCAGAGACATCCAAAGCCAGAGGAGATGCTGCCAAACTCTGATTCTCCTACACTATTTATACTGCCTGACAGAATGAGTCACATTATGCTACTTTTTAACAGCTTTCTTACCTTCCTGAAATGAATTACATGCTTGCAGAGCAGTGATGGTAAACTAGGAGCCATAGCAATCATTATTAGCTTTGCAGCATCCTTAGCATTCAGTACTCATGAATCAGCTGTAATATATTGTGATAAATAATCTGTCCAGAGAGACATCAGCATTGCATCTGAAGTGCAGCCCAGCTAATACTGTGAAATCAGCTTTGATATAGTCTGCAAAGTTAGGTCTTGCTATATCTCTTTGAATCAGGACATGATTCAGCTGATTCCTCCCGATCAAGAAATTATTGAGCAGCTTTTTCAGATGTACTTCAATGCTTTGGTGTTATCATTTTAAAACTGATGTGTTTCCCTCCCTTTCTATAAGCTGTATACACATCAGTGCAGCAAAACCTCACCTAAAGTATGGCCATGATGGAGAGCATTCTTTTGAACCCAATATTCCAAGATTTCTTCATGGTTTTGAAGGTTTCAGCTGAATAAACTTTTTGTCACAAAGGTATGCAATAGATTTTGTTTCCACTACAAAACTCTGGCATTAAATGACCATGGGATGATACGAAAAGCTTGTGGCGACACTAAGCTGAATCTGTAAGGTAACAGCCTGAAACAGCTGCTGGTTACAGAAAATCGCCCCAGAGGGGCTTGGAGAAGTCACCTACATAGTGCACATGCTGGAGCTCAGTTAGCACTCTGATTTATTCTGAGAAATGCTCATTTAACCTCCTCTTACAAATTTCCCATAGCACTGGGGAAAGCTCTAGATTAGCAGCTTTCACCTACCAGTGTAAACCAAAAGTGGTAAAGGCCAGAAATTGTGGTGCTGGCCAAACAGCAGGTGTTTTTAGCTGGTTTTGTTTGTTTGTTTGTTTGTTTGTTTGTTTGGTTTTTTTTTTGTGCTGTTGGATGGATCCTCCAATCTGTATAGAAGGGAGCCAAATTTAATGTGCATAAGAAGTCTTTACCTTTCATTTAATAATGGCAGAGCTGTTGTGTTTCAATTGCACAGAGATTTGAAAGTGCTCTAAAAACCTCATATAGAAACCTCATATGATCATCTGGTTAAGGCAGCGTTTTTGCAACCAAACCTCTATAATCACCTAACAATGAAGAAAGAACTACAAAAAAGAAGACTTGCAGCTTGTCAAACACTAGTTTCACAAAACAGCTTTTATATTTAAGGTACATTAACGTTTCTTGCTGTAGTAGTACAAATGATGATGATGTGATTTAATGGGCTGTTGGCACAATAATGCTCTGTGCCTTAAAAGTGACACAAATTTCTATCCTTCATTTGGAAGTCATCAATGTCTTTACAGGCAACGGCATGTGTTCTTCAATTATGTATTTGCCTATTGTCTGATGGTGAATTTAGGATTTTATGGATTTCAAATATATTTTTTCTGACAGCTTTAATTGTTGACTTCCTTTAGCCAGCACCTGATAAGTTTATACTGGTGGCTAGCATAAACATCTTTATGTTTAAGCCAGCCACTGGTATAAACTTATCAGGTGCTGGCTGATAAGTTGAAAATGGCATTTAGCATTTTGTGGCAAACATATATGTGTTCAGAACTCCAACTTTCTTTAACAGGCAGTGTCATGCTGATAAACTGGGTGTGCCTTCTACAAATGGACCACTACAAGAGTCAAAGTATGAAACCCAAATCTCTGTACACTGGTGCTAAAGAGTGAGGGGTGAGTATAAGGTATGGGAACATCTGATTGAATTCAGATAGGGTGTTACCTTAGTGAAATCAAGAGAGACTTTGCAGCAGTTTAAAATAAAGCCTTGTGGTTTGGTTTAAAGCAGAAAGTTTCTTTACAGAAGGAAGCAGATCTCCTAACATTCAGAGAGGTTTGTCTTTCTCAGTAGTATTATATACAGACTAACTTCTTCTATCTATATTTTATTTTGGAGTGAGATCAATATACAAATCCAGTGAATGCCCTGCATTGTTTCGTGTCTTCTCCTCAGGAGTCAGATGCAGGATGGAGCTGCTTCTGCATGTCCTGAGTGCTGCATCTCCTGTGGGATATGAGCTGCTCATGCTGGGCCTGGGGAAGAGGACTTCAGGAACCCATTTCTCCTGTCCCAGAGGAGAGGCAGCTGTGATGCCTGACCAGGAAGTCTGGTTGGGATGGCTAAACAAGGACAGTTCAGGTATTACTCAGAAGAATGAGATCATGACAATTAAGACAGTAGTTTTGAAGTAAGATCAGCAGACACAGGTCTCTGCCTGGCAAACACTGCATCAGCAACTTTCTGCAAGTTTGGGCAGAGGACTGGTGAATTAATTTGCTTTGGGATGGTTTGGCAAAGAATCTATTGCTTTCATTCTGCCAGTGCAGTACTTCCCACCACCAGGATGTGGCATTAGTGGTGTATACTATTCTGTAAGGGAACAGGCTGAAGCTGTCTAAATATTTGTTACAAAACATCACGTTTTGTAGTAAGTTCTAGGTAAGTAAGTAAGTTCTTACTTTGGGAGAACTATTAATAGCCTTTTAGTTTCAGAAGCCAAAGCAGTATATTTATGGTGTTCGTGGACTGCTAACTTGTGCTGGTTTCAGCTGGGGCAGAGTTATCTTTCTTCCCAGTGACCAGTAAGGAGCTGCGTTTTGGATTTGTGTGGAACACAGGCCTGATAACATAGCGATATTTTTGTTATTGCTGAGCAGGGCTGATGTGGAAACCCAGGGCACTAGGAATATTTCTTGGTCTGCTCCAGGGGAGCACTGACTTTGACCCTCATTCATGGAGTAAGTTTCCTAGACTTCAAGATAGACTAGAATCCACAAAAGTGTGCAATAGATTATAGAGAGTAGTGTAGGTGTATCACTTGGTGAGAAATTTAGGATTTGGGATTTTTAGTATGTTGTGGATGGAAGCAAGATGGAGGGCACTGGGTGTCATCCTGGGTTTCTTCTTCATGGTTCTTCTTCTTCCTTCTTCATGGGTTTGAGTGGCATTTTGTAATTGAGCAGAAAAGTCCGCATTGCAGGCTCTGTGGGATCAGTTATTGGGTTAAAAGGGAAAATAATCTAGGTGTAGCTCTTAATTGGATAGCTTAGTCTTAAAAGACCTTGTAACACAAGATTGTTGGCCATTTCATTTCTAATGAAAAGCTACCGAACTCACAGTAGTGAGACTGTTTTACTGATAAGAAATAATAAACACCTAGGTTCCAACATGAACTACCATCTCAAGTGCCTTCAATGCCGACCCAGAGAAACCAATTGGCTTGCACAGAACCAAGTCTTTACAGCTGCTCATGCTGGCAAGGAGGTTGAGGATGCTTGGAAAGGTGGGGGGACACTCAGCTGGGACAGGTGACCCAAACTGACCAAAGGGATATTCCAGACCACATGACGTCATGCTCCATATATCAAGTGGAGGGAAGAAGGAAGAAGGGAAAAACGTTTGCAGTGGTGCATTTGTCTTACTGGGTGACTGTTCCACAGGATGGGGCCCTGCTCTTGTGGACATGGCAGAACTGCTCCCTGCCCATGGGAAGCAGTGAATTAAGCTCTTGCTTTGCTTTGCCTGTGTGCATGGCTTTCACTTTCTCTATCAAACTGTCTTTATCTCAACCTATGAGTATTTTAGCTTTTACCTTTCTGATTCTCTCCCCAGTCCTGCTGTTGGGGAGTGGGTGAGTGGCTGTGTGGACCTTGGTTGCTGGCCAGGGTTAACCCACAACAATCCTTTTTGGTGGCCAGTGTAGGTTGTGTAGGGTTTGAGATAGTGACAGGTCTGACTGGGATATGCTAGATTGAATATTGATCTGTGAGTGATTAACTAGTAATGAGCTGGGTTCTGTGCTTGCTGTGGGGTTTACTTTCCTGACTGTATATTGGAATGCAGTGCTCATTTGTGTCCACTTTTTGCTTTAGCTTTTTGCTAGGATTAGGTAAACCTTATGGAACCTCTGTCCTCGTGTGTCTCTGCTGCCTGGCACGGTTAGTGAGGCAATGAAATAAATCTACTCTTTGCATTTCAGCTGTGGTTTGGTGGTCACCCTGGTTACCCGTGTGTGTTGATAGCTAAACTCACTGTCATGAGAATTTCACAAATAAATTACTGTTAAATTCAGGAGAAGTTGAGTTGATGTGTCCTGGAGCCGGGCTGTGGAAAACCCCACGAGAGGCAGCCTATGTACCCAACCTGTCACAAAAGACTGATTCACCAGATTTAAACTAAAAGCTTGATTTTCAAGTTATGTAGTAGGAGTCAGTTATTCAATAATACCCTAACAAAATTAATACTATAAGGATTTATAATTACAGCAACCTTTTATGAATTTTCAAGTCAGAGAGACACTGAAAAAATATTCACAATGTTTCTGCACTTCACTGGTTTACAAAGAGTATTGCTAGTAGGCAGACCAGTGGGGCAAGGAGACACAATTGCTTACAACAGTCAAGCAGGTATGCTTAATTTTTAAGCCTGCCAGCCCTGACACAAATTCCTTTAATTTTTTCTGAAATCCTCTAGTATGTCTTAATTATCTTGTGTAGTCTCATAGGATGGATTTGATAAGGAGAAACATGAACTATTAATTTTTATCTTGGGGTTTTAAAATAACCAATTAGGCTTGTACTAAGAGAAAAATGATATAAATCTTCTGTGCGAGAATACAATGTCCTGTGTCTCATTGGCATTCAGTTTATATATTCCCTCCAACCATAACCATTCCATGATTCTGTATACTGTGCCCTCTAGGAATGTTTAAGCTTTCAAACCAAGAGGAAACTGACCTTTACAGGAGTACAGGGTGTACGAAAATGCCTGGAATAACTGACCTCCCTATCAGCAGTTTGCTATCAGCTTTTGCAAGGCATGTTTAAGATGGATTTGTCAATAAAATGATGTACTTTCAAAAATTTAGAGAGGAACAGACAACATGGTTCATGAGAGAAACACTGTAAGTAGTTAACCTAAGGGGTGTGAGGATAGTTTGTAGACTGAAAATATGCCAGCCTTTGCAACCACAATTCTTTTAAGATGCAGCACAAGCCAAGGTTATATGGTTAGAAGATCTATTTTTTTCCAAAGTGCTTACAGCAAAAAGATAAAAGCAACAACAAAACTCCATGCCTCTTATGATTATCTACCTAATTCTGGCAATCAGATAAACCTTTAGGTGGGACAAGATATGTGTTTTTTTAGCTTGTTTGTTTTTGTTTTTGTTTATTTAATGCTCTAAGTCATATCAGTCAGTCATTGCTAGTTTACATCAAGACCTAACTGATAAAAGAAGTTTCATTATGACATTACTTTAAAGTGTCCAGTTTTGTTGCTAAAAGTCTGATTTCATTGTTCTGGTCAAACACTGAAGCTTCCTGTTACCTTATCTGCTGACCTAGTGTGAAATGTGGCCTGATCATCTTCAATAAGCCACCATGCAGATGTCAAAAATGCAATCAGCCTCAGGGGGAAAAAAACCCCACTCTCATAGAAATTAAACTTTCCTATTCTATAACAATAACTGTGAGATTGCTTTTTTAAAATTTGGGGTTTGTTTTTGGTAGGTTTTTTCCCTATTTTGTCATGAATTGTGAAATATTCATGAATTCTAGTAACTTCAGTCATTTGAGAAGTAAGAAGAAAGGGTGCTGAAAGGAAGCAATAAATTCCAGGGAATTAGTGGAGAAAACAGCAGAAAATAAAGAAGAAAATAAAGATGACAAAGGCTGGGTTGTGGGGAGAGAAAGTACTGCACATGGGTTTTAGGTAGAGGAAAGTGAGATTGGTCATGACAGCAAAGTGGCAGAAAAAAGTGACTTATGTGTTAGTGGTAAGAAGAATCTGTGATATCACCTGAATCAGGAAATGAAAAGATGTGTGAAATTTAAATGAGAGGTGATGGGATGTCTGGTCTTCTCTGAGTCAGAAGATCCATCATGTAGCACAGCCAATGTTTTGTCAAGCATTGCCTCCGTAGCAGTGCCTGGGTAATTGAGAGTGATAACTGGCAGGAATCTGTGTGTCAGGAAATGAATTTTAAGGGATGAACAGGATCTTAATTTGGCTGATTTGATTGCCTGGACCTGCCTCTTTCTCCATTCTGTGGAACTAGAAAATGTTCTCCCTGGACAGAGGTTATTTATAAAACAACACTTTGTGTTCCTTCCTACTTAGTGTAAATCAAAAGAAATTTAAAATAGGAATGATAGGCTGGGAAAATGGATCTGAGTTAGAGCTAGAAGAATGTGTGTTTGCAGGAGGATAATTATTGATATATAATTTATTGGCCAGAAATTTGGAAATATTGGTTGTGGTTACAAAACAAACAAAAAAGCTTCAGTTTTGTAGCTACCTGGAATATTCTTGGAATTAGGAAGTTCACAGAGATTTGTATTTTTTGTGTGATAAAAGCAATACACTGAGCATCCTTTATGACACCTTTAGCAACTTAGTGGATCAAGGTAATGCAAAAGTACCAGAGAGGACTCATTGTATCTTTTCAATAAGTTGCAATTCAAGCAGATTCCCCCATATGAAATGAATATTTAATAAAAAAAGATGATTTTGTTCAAAGTTGAAGGAAGAAAAGGTCACATTCTTAGGGGGTTTTATCAATTATTTAGATCAGGGAACAAACCAATTACTAAAGGGCTTTATTTTTATTTTATTTTAAACACGTGTTGCTATTTCTAAAATAAAACAGTAGAAGAAACAGCTGGTTTGATTTAAACAAAGAAAATAAGGTTTCCTTGTAGGTTTTATCGTCTTTATACTATGTATATTTGCTTCAAGAGCATGAAATCAGCATTGCTTACTTGTGCAAACTGGAGACAAAATCCCAGCTTAATTTACAGAATCACAGAATCGTTAAGATTGGAAGAGATTTTTGAGGTCATCTTGTCTAGTTCTACCACAATCACTCAAACCACATCCCTAAGTGCCACATCCAGGCACCTCTTGAACAGTTCCAGAGACGTTGACTCCACCACTTCCCTGTGCAATTTCTTCCAATGCCAGACCACTCCAGCACTGAAGAAAAAGGAGAAGGGACTGACAGCTCTTAAATAGCCATGGAATGGGTTATTTGTTCCAGTGGGAATATATAGGGAGATAGGGGATATTTGTATGATCCAGTGTTGGAAACTTTGCTCAGTCAAAAGGGGAATACATTTGCATACCCTCTAGAATTTAGAAATGTAGCAAACCACTCAAACATACATAAATTGAATGGTATCTTCATATTCATTGGCTCCCTGAACAACATTAGATTGTTTAGTTTTCATGGTTTATTTTGTTACTTTTAATGACACTGTTAATCATACTTTCTCATTTTCTTTCACTGCCAGGATTCGACAGGGATTTTCTTTCACCTTGAGAAAGTGCCTGTTCTGAGGAGTTTCTTCTCAGCACTCGTGCACACTCAGCACACCTGCTGAGGGAAGGCAGCTTGTCTTCTGCACAGCACTTCTCTCTGAAAGATGGTTTCGGAGCTGTGGGTTTGATCTCTCTCTTGGTAGTGAAAGACCATAAACAAATACGTCTTTCAAATTGTTTTTCCACTTGAAGCCTTTATGATTCCATCGTAGAGGAAACTGAGCTAACTCAATAAGCAATGGACCATAAGGCAGTAAACTGATACATTGTTAATTTTTATTGCTGAAGTTTCTTCCTCCAACTCTGGTTCAAAATGCTATTCATATTTTATTACTATGATGATGATGATTTTTTTTTATGTGTGCAATGGCAAATCCTTCTGATATTCTACTTAATATTTTTTGTTGAGATGGGTTGGCCATAGCAAGCAACAAGGCAAGGAGTGTAGTAATGTCTCATTTGAAGGAATGGAGACCAAACAAGTTACAAACAGAGCTGCAAGTAATTGGCCAGGCTAACAGAGCACCTGTCTGGCTGCTCCAGGAGCCTGCTCTAGAAAAGCCTTGGAACAGCAGACTTAGGTGCCTGATGAAGAAGGATGCAAGGGTATGAAAGCAGTAAGAAATAATTTTTGTAACAGGTGCTCAACAGCCAGCTAAGCACGTATGTGAGCTTTGTTGAGCCTCGTGTTTCAAGGCATTTTAGTGTGTTGTAACTGTGGGCTGAGAGCCCACCAAGGGGCCTCAGAGACTGAGCTCTGGAGGCAAAGCTGCTCATTAGGTGGCAGAGGTGGCTGCTCTGGTTCCAGCTGCAGGGATAATTTCTCTCTCCTTGTTCAGGTGCTTCTGCACTTTGTTTAATAGCATGCTGTAATTGTCATGTTTGTTTTCCTTCCAAGCCCTAATTTCTCATGTTTTTTTTGATTACCCAGCTGAATGAGACCCCAGCCTTTACTAGTCTCTGCCTTGATCCATCTGGCCAATATAAAATCCTGTTTAAAGCTTATTGAGGTACTGATTTTGCAGACTTCATTCACAATGTGGTTTGTTAAATAGCTCTGAATACAGAAACACAATCTGCTTCACCAGATTGGGTTTTTGGTCCTTCAGGTCTCTTATTCTACTGCTAGCAGTCACTTTGTCTAATGCTTCAGCAGAAGAAAAAGAACAGACATAATACATCTTGCCAACAGTATGAGGGTTTCAATAAGGGGAAAATTCTGTTTTTAATCCTACGTCATCAGCTCCTGCCCATTTCACACATTTGTCTTGTCAGAAAAATATTTTTTTTCCTTAAAATGATCCCTTCCTTTCAAAGTCCAATGCAAGACAGTTTAATCCTTGCAGAAAAAAATCACTGACCATCAAAAAACTTCCTAGACAAATCTTGTCATTTCCATTACACTTACACACAGTGTTCTACTTCCTACAGATAATGTGTGTTTCAGATTAACACAGATATTGTGGAAATCTAACCATCCTTTGAGGGTGCTGTTGTAAATGAGAGAGAACAAAGTTTATCCCAAAGGTTAGCTCAGATTGATTTGGTCCCTATTACTCTGATATGGTCTCTGACTTGCAGACTTTGTTGTATGTTGCCTCCTGCTTGAGGCGCAGCATCCTGGGTCGGGAACGGCACGGCGGCAACCCCTTTTGCCACTCGGTCCAAATACTGGCATACACCAATGTGGTCGACGGTAAATGGCGTTTATTAACTGCTGGCTAGGGGTTTTTATAGCAGGGGCCAACGGTAAAGTAACGGTAAAGGGGGAAGGGTCCCTGCTTGCCCGTGACATCGCGATATTTGCGCACGCTGATCTCCCACATTTGTAAACTGGATAATGAAACACTAATTTCCACAATGAAATTAGTGTATGGAGTAAAAATGGGCACATCTATGCTGCATTATCTTGTGACTGTGAAAGATTCTTTTCAAACTTGTTCATCTAGGTAGGTAACATTACCGTTTTTTAGGATTTGCAGTCTGTAAACTTCCTACTTGGCCCACCACCACTGACAGATCTAATGAGGGATAAGCAGAGATTTAACATTTGAATACTACAATGGTCATTGTAGTCTCACAGCTAGACCTTTAAAGGCCTTGGTCAGTCACTGCTTAACACTCATTACAACACTGTGCCTAACAGTCAAGCCTAATATTGTCCTCTGTCACATCCCTGGATGAAAATATTCATAAATTGTGGGCATCAGCCTTTTTCTCCTCATCTTGTGGGCTTCTGTGTTGAAGAGGCTGCTCAGGTGCCCTACACGGGTCTCTAACATGTCAAAGCAACTCAGCTGAGAATATTACAAAGCTGAGTTTGTGGCACTCAGGTTCCTACGTGTGTCTTGTCTTAAGCAGGAAACTTTTAACGTGGTCACAAAAATTTACACTGAGTGCTCCTCATCTGACTTAAAAAATTTACTTTGGTCATAAGACAGCAGTAGGGTAATATTGGGCCTGAAGACATCATTCACCCTTGCTTACTTGTGCATCTGAGACTGGAAGACAAGGCAGTTTAAGTTCTGGTTTTTGTGTGACTCAGATTTCCCTTTTGTCCCTGCTTATGATGCCAAATTGATTTTTTGGCTTTTTTTTTCTTTTATATAGATTCTGTATTCTTTACACATGTTTTTGTAACTCTGTTATTGTATTCTAGCTAGCTCCAGTGCTTCTCCTTACCCTGCCCAATAGGCAGAAAGGCATAACACCTTCCAAAAGGTTCCAAGCTGGGGATCCTAGGCTGGTTTTTACCAGCAATCAAAGTTGAGACCAGCTCTTTGAGACATATTCCTATAAATAAAGATTAGTTCTCATCTAAACTGGGAAGATTTAGAAGGAGTTTGAATCAGGGGGGAATTACCTCACCAGTTATTAGTCTAATTGGTCATTCTTGTCAAATATGCAAATTTGCAAAACCTACAAAAATTGTATACTCGTTGTGCTGTGTGTGCATCTTCAGCATTTTCCACCTGGCGAATTGTGCACCTAAGCATCCTTATAAAGGTAACCCCTTTTTATCACCCTAACTGTGCCTGGCTGGTAACTTCAGGACCAGCAAAAAAGGCTTCACTTCATTTAGGCCAGCAAATATATGATCAGTAACAGCATGGTCATAATACCTCAGTTTGGAGATGAGTAGCTTCTGTTATTCACTGAAGACAAATTCCTGATGGAAAGTTTCCAAGGCGGATTGATTTTTTTTTTTGGAGCAAACACTGGGATCCTGATGTTCTAATATCTTCCTTGCTGTATAGTTTTACAAACATTAGGAAAAAAACCCAGTAAATTATTAAAGCTGCAGTTCAAGTGAAAAAACTGCAAAATTATTTCTGCAGTGTTTATAATTTCATTTTTATTTGCCAGGTGTACAGATGCAGTGAAATTATTGCTTAAAATTTAAAGTGTTCTTTTCACACTTTATGACAGTTTACTGAACTTGTGTATTAAGAATGCTTCTTCAGAAAGCATTTAAAATTGAATTTAACCAATGTAATAGATATTTGTTTTCTGCTAAAATAGCTGTTTTTTATAAAAACATGCATGTGCTGGTTTGCTCTCCGAGTCAGTTTACGATTAGAAGTATGCAAAGAACAAGCATTAATGTCAGTTTAAATGTTCTTGGCAGTAAGAATCTAGATTTTTTTATTCTATTTTGTTGATAGAGCTGTGAAAATATAAAAAATACAATGAACTATCAAATCAAGAACTATTGAAATAACACCATAAAAGCTGGAATTCAGGTGAAACAGTGTGCATAGTTACCAGCTGTTTCTATTCACTACTGATGCTCTCAGAATGAAATTCACTTATTAAAGATGGAGGATGTCAGCTTAATTTATGTAGCTGTGAGTAAAGGCTCACCCATTATCAGTTTTGTTCTGATGACCTTAAAAAGAGATGCTTCAGTATTCCACTATCATTTATTTGCCTGAAACACCTAAATGCAAAGGTTTTAAGTTTTTCTAACATATTTTAAAATGATAAATATGAATGAAGACAGTGCAATAAATATGATAAATAAAATCAGGACCTATTCTGTGTCTGACAGGATGAGCTGAATAGCTCCTTGTCTTCAGTACTTAACTAGCTGGAAGCATTGTTCAGCTTTTTTGCAGAAGGAGACACTATGTAATTCAAAAGCTTTACTTTCAAGACAGTGAAAATTGACTTAGGAAGCAGTGGAAACATCATAAAACCACATCAATAAATCTACACATACATGCTGAACCCAGCCATCCACTAATTTACATGGAATTCAGGCTATCCTCTCTCCCACAGAGCGGTAGATTTTGTCTGTCCATTTCCAAAGAAAAAGAAATAGAATAATTGTCTGTCAAGGGATAACTCTCTTTATAAATAAATATTCTATTTCAATATTTTAAAGCTCTCTGAAGGAATCCATTTTTTTTTCTTGATCCTTCCACTATGGTGCAGTTTTTCTGTTTCTTTGCTTCCACATGAGTTGGGAAGAGGAGAGGGGATGCCAAAATGACCCACACTCTCTGCCCCAGTGTTACACTGCAGCAAAAGGGGTATTGTCCTCCCGTGGTGCCCTTGGGCATTGTTCAGTAGATGAGGGAGTCACTCAGATTTTATGAAATGATGCCTCAGCAGCTGAGACCTAGAAAGGGTAGCTTGAGTTCAGATAATTCTATCTGTATACCTTGCCATCAAAGCAGATAAGAGCACACATCCTTAGAAAAGAAAGCTGCTGTTTGTTTTCGGTAAGTGTGTGCTGTTCGACTGAAAAACAAAGCATCCAATTTTCTCAAAGGTTCCAAAAGTTCAAACCACAAAATGCTTTTGCCCTTGAACATGAAGGTACCTAATAATTTCAGGGTACTCTCAGCACTCAGGTAAAAGAACATTTTGAGCACATACAAACAAAACAAGTGTGGTAATGATAGGTGGTGTAAAATGAGTTATTTTGCGTCTCTACAGTTATAAACATTAATGGCTTAGCATATATTCTATCTCCAGACAGTTAAATTAATCCTCTCAGCAGAAGCAATATAAATTTAGGCTATATTTTCCAGATGATTTTGCCTACTTCTGATCTCCTTTAGTACATAATGTGCTGTAGCTCTAAGAAAACGAATGCTTACAAGGGTAGATATTTACATGAGTCAGCAAAGCTGGCATAAACTTGATGACACCTTGTGTGCCCAAAGCAGCTGAAATCCACTGTTTAGTGAAAAAAGTAAAAATCTTCAGGCTGATTATAATGGTATAGATTAATGTGCCAATGAACCTATTTGAAAGCATTATCTTGTGCTTGCATAGCAATTCTTGTAACTCAGATTGCAAGAAAGAACAAATATGAATATTACCCATTAAAGACACAAATAAAGAATAATCCAGCTAAAGTCAAAATACTCCTGTTCCAGCTGGTGTTAGCTGGTCAGCTTTAATATTTGCTAGGTCTCTTAGGCAGCAGTTCCCTCTTGCTGAACTTGGTCTTCAGTTGGTTGCAATTTCTACAATGAATCTGCAAGTAATGCTCCCACCATCCCCATAATTTCACTTCATCTTGAAAATTTCCAGTTATTATATATCAACCACAGTCTGTGACTTCATACCATGCCTGGGTATTGCACTTCTCTGCATTATTTTGCTTTTCTTTCACCCCAGGATTAACAGAACCCAAAGGAGAAATTAAGGCATAGTAATGAACAAGGAAAAAAATCTCATTGCAGATGCATGGTGTTAGATGCATTCCTTTCATGGTTGTCAGTGGGATTTCAGCATTTTACTTGTGGTGAAGATATTGAGACATGAAAGTTTCAAATTAAAGGTATTTATCAAATCAAGCCACTATTTTAGAAATGAGCATAATTAAGGAATAACTCTGGAAACTGCTGTGTTCTGAGTAACTGTCTCAGCATGGAAAAGAGGAAAGATGAATCCTAAATGTTTCCAAGGTAAAAGCAGCAGTAATCAGCAAGTGTGATGGGACAAAAGAAAAAACCATACACTCAGGAATAGGGAGAAGGATTGTATCTAAGCATAACTGCCGAGCTCTGTATATTGGGGTGACCAATTTTTCATATTGTTCTCTTTTCAGTAGATAGTCAGTAGATATTTTCAGGCTAAAAGTCATACTTAGTAATGTCATATTTAGTAAAACTAAGAAATCCCTTCAAGTTAGAAAATGCATGTGATTGCTTTTACCAGATGTATTTCATCTAGAACCATCTAGAATAACAAATATTTTCTGATTTTCAAGAAAATTGTATTTTTAAATTCCCAAGTAGACAATCTCCTTTTGCCTCAATATTCAAACAGTCCTCTAATGGTTTACTGAAACTTGCAGAGAGTCTCTTACTCAGTTGCTTTTTGGGAGAGATTAGATCAGATTTCACATTGAATAAGATGTGAGAAGACAGTGAAGATGAGGGCTGTGCTCTCATATAAAAAGGCTTTCCTGCCAGGCAGCTTGGGTAACAGGGAATTTTGTATATTTCCTGAGACATCATAGAAAAAGTAGGGGAACTGTGAACTCAAATGATATAAGGGAGTTCAGTTTGGCTTGATAGAAAACTATTGTATTCAGCTTGCAAGGGCAATAAATCTGGTTTGGGGCAAAAAATTAATCCTCAAGTAGTAGGCTATGAGGTTTCTGACTGGTTTTTTTTTCTTTTAATTGTTTCAGAGGTGCTGTTTTTCTACTGTCAACAGCTCAAAATGCAACATTTATTAAAAGTGCAAGAGAGTTCATAAGCAAATGCATAATCTTAGCAGGACTTGATAATTTCCTCTAGCTGTGACAGTCTATGGACAAAAGCCAGAGCCAGAATAGATAGGGATAATTAAGTTTATTTCTAGCTCATGTAGCCAGTAAGATTTAAAAAGCTTTGGGCACACCAATGCTTTCTCAGATCTTCAAACGGAAGCAGAGAGAGGATGCAAAAGTAACTGGAATTTTGGCATAAAAGCAGGTGTTGACAACAATGAAGGACTCTGATGGACTATTTTAAAAGGATAAAGCAGTTAAATTTCAAGCCTTGTCAAAGTGCAGGTCGTAGGTTGCTCCTGCTGCTATTATGCTTGGTTAACAGAAAGTGGCTTTTGTCCTCACTTTTTCTGCAAAGACCAGTGAACTTTTGAATTCTCAGCCTCTTTCTGTGTTGCTAAATAAGAGAGATGGGATATTACTTCAAGCAATGGTCTGCGTGTCATGGAGACTGTTTATGCCCCTTGCATGCACCCCTAAAAGTTTGTTCTGTGATAGCTGGCACTTTCTGAGATGTTTTTTGGGTAATGCTCAGAAGACAGAAGACACCATGCCCAACATCAGTGTTGGGTTAACTGTTCTTTTTCAGTGTTTTGTGTTCCCTGCCAAGGTAATCTTTTACTTGCCTTCTCTTTGCTTGAAAGAGAAGAAAATCTGGAATAAGTACTTGTACAATCAAGTTTTGAAGAATAATCTTCTAGAAGAGAATTAATTTCCCCCCAGTTATTGTCCTCAAATATGACCACAGATAACCTTATCTTTCAGATTTCAAATGTGAATATATATGTCAGGTCTTTACCATTTAACAAGCTATAAAAAACCTGCTATTTAAGTCACTACATAGATGCAAGCAATACATAGATACAAGCTTGTAAGTCTGAAAGTTCACAATAAACATCTTACTCTCATCAACAAAAATCACTTTATTTAGCTTTATTTTAAACCTGGTCTAAAATGCAAATGGTGTTTATCTCCTTCAAGGGCCAGAGAAACCACCTTTTTCTAGTCAGATGCACAGCTTTGAAAGGCATAGAGTACATGGCTAGTCAGTCAAGAGTACAGAGAATTTTAAGTGGTTTGGCATTATCATAACTGTATTAAGCCGTGTTTGGTTTTATCGTGTCGCGTTCTTTGACATTCTGCTCGGCGTGTGTGTGCTGCCTGTCAGTCAGAGTCAGCATGTCAGGAGGGAGCTGCCCTGCAGGAATGGGCTGCTTGGAGAATTCAGATGAGCATAAGGAAAAGGAGCAAGGAGTGCTTGCCAGCTGTGAGGAGAATTTTTGAGGTGAATCTCTCAGTCCCATTAGGTGAATGGTTAAAATTGTGAATAGTGATGGCATAGCAGAGAAAAAGGCTCTGATGCACTACAAAATTCTTTGCACTGGAAATGTTTTCTTTTTAAAAAATTCTCTACAGCTTTTTACTGGTGAGAAGCTTACTGAATTGAGACAGCAGCTAAGCACAAAGATATCTTTCTAAAATAAAAAAGTAGTTCCTGAATAATTTTAAGGATGCATGTATAACTATGTAATATATACTGAAAATAGGTAAAACCAACGGATGAATTCAGCTAAACTTTCTTTTGTGGAGAATTTGTGACAAATTTGTCTTGTACCATGACTAGGCTGTGCATCTGCAACAGCCTAATGGCTCCAGAGCTTGCTTGTTATTGCATTTTGCTGAACATTTTATCAAGACATGTTTGAAATTCTCCCTGCCTTGTTGGATGCTACCGCCACTGTACACCTATGAGTAAATCAGGTGGTGTCAGAGAATGTTCCTGGGGCCTGGAAGCTGGCCAACTACACTTGTGACATGTCACAGTGGTCCATGGGGTGGTTTTGCCCTTGTCAGCCATCTCTCAGCCCAAGGCCCGGTTCAGGTTTTAGCAAAAAGGAGGGACTGGTCCTAACAAGCAATCTTGATATAGCTATCCTGTTTGGGAGGTGAAAGGAATTTAGTTGTATGGACATGGACTGGTCCATGGCGTTCAGTTGCAGTGTCATAGAGTGGTGCTGCCATATTAAATTTACTCTTTTGTAGATATCAAGTTTTTTCTATACCTACTGCTAAGCTGCTGCTCCTTCAATTTCTTCTCCTCAGCTTTGGAGATCAGTGTGACTCTAGTGAATCACATTCAGAGGAACAGAGAAGAGAAATACAAGATATAGGCCACCTGTGATAGTTATCTATAGTGCAAGTGTTGGTAGTTTCTGCTGCACAATTTCTCTCACAATCTGGAAGATAGGAAGCATTAAAATGTACTCAGGATTGGAGTGGACCTTTGGCTTAGTCCTTCCTCTAACTTCACAGTGATGACAGCAATAGGGACATTGCTCTGTCCTGGTGTAAATGGTTACTGCAAGTTACTTCTTCTCCAGGGCTCTGAAAAGGAGAGATAGAAATGGGAGTGTGGGAGTAAAATACATACAGAGATATTTTCAAGGTTAATGCTAGATGCAAGTCTGAATTCTGACACATTTTATCCAGTAATAGAAAAAATATTATTTCTCTCCAAAATGATACTAAAGATGAGTGGTAAATTCCTTGACGGAAACTTATTTGTGGAAAAAAACCCCTCTGGCAAGTTAAAAAGCTCTCTGGAAGACATTAGAATACCAGACTCAGCTTGGGAAAATTCTAACAAACAAATATACATGCAGTGTTATAACTTTTTCTCTTCACTCTTTATGGAATTAATGTTTTGATTTACTTCTTAAAATTTTGATGTGACTTTTATTGCAACTTCATTGGATGTTCTGTTATTATGCACTTAAATGTTGTAGTTTAAACCAGACTGATTGAAATCTCTAAATCCTCCAAATCATCTTCAGTATGACATTATCAAACTCCAAAGAAAGACTGAAAGATTTGTCTCCCAGTTCTTTCATTTCCCTCATCTTATAGCGATTAGGAACAATGAAGCTTTGCTGGTGAAAAATACTGTTGTTATTTCTTCTGTCTCAGGACCCAAGGAACACTTCAAAGACTATCCCTGTTCCATTTGAAATCCAGATGCAAATAGAAGGTTTGAACTCCCAGCTTGGAGCAGATTCAGCCCCTTTCATGGAAAAACTGCTTGGGTGATAACTCAGGGAACTTTTGGGAAAAGGAAGAGATTTTTTTGGTAGTGAGAGACAACTGGATAGAGAAGAGTTACTTCAGGAAAGTGAAAAAACACAACTGAGCTAAAGAGTGAGTAATTTTAATCAGACTAGTGTTGCTTCAGGAAAGCATATCAAGTATTTTCTGGTTTTGTAATATTTAATTAAATTTGGAAGGTTAGAAAGAAAAGGTATGTTTTCCAATTAAGCTTTACCTTATCAAAATTTCATTTTGTGTTTTAAACAGCTCTTGAGAGTAGATGCTGTTAAGCACTATCTGGTCATTTTATTTCCTGGTGTAGTTGCTACTTATCAGAACTTAACCCGGCGTATCTTTATTTTAAATTCTTACTTTGGGAATTCATACTGTTCTATGTGTACTGCCAGTGATATGTGTCATATTGTATATTTTACATCTGGAGAATATTTATCTGATTGTGTGTGATTTTTGCTTGATGTAAGGAAGACTTTGCATCTTACCAGAAGTTGCAGCAGGGCATAATATGATTTACAAAGAGCTAACATTTCAGAAAAGGTTTTTGACGAACACAGCCACAAAGATAAAACACAGGCACTGCTTTTCTTTACACAAGGACAAGGTAGCCATCTTCATCCTAAAAGACAGATTTCAGCAATCTTCATCTTCATCCTTTCATCTTTGTGGATTGAGAGGTATAAAATTAACTTGTTTAAATTTACTTGTATTATGAGCATAACTCCTGTTAATGCTGATGAGAAATGTACTGAACTTACTGGAGATGAAGTTACTTAATTCTCCAAAGCAGCTTATATTTCTTTTTCATGGCTGTGGTAATTTCCTTCCTCTACCATATTTATATTCCATGCTATATAGATCTCAGCATTTTATCTTGGCATTATCCTTCAGAATAAAATTCTTAGTAATTTCTTTCCAGCAGTATTTCTGTAATCACATAAAAAAAATTTCCATTCATTTCAAATATGAGAAAGAAAGAAAAAATAGTTCAAATTATTTTCTAAACAATTCTACATTTTTTATTCCCTGTTGACATTATTTATCTATGTGAAATATTTGAAAAATACAATTTTGCATTGATAGCTGACTCTGTTATGGTCTCAGTTTGCTATTATACCTCACTTTAACATACTTTAATAGCATTTCTCTGAGAGGAGTTTAACAATAAGATGTTTTAAACAAAACAGTAGTAAAACCAGGCAATTGCAAAAGATAAACCACACATTTATGTTCACTTAAGCCCAAGATACTTAAAGGCAACCTACTACTGAGTTTCTTGTTGTGCAGTAAAAAATTTAGCATTACACGTCTGATTTTCTTACTGTTTTTATGCCTAAGAACCTTTGCAATTTTAATCTGTTTAAAATTATACAAGAGTCTATAAAAACATTTATTTACTTTATGCTCCTTGTGACATGTAGGCAATATCTAGGCCCTTTTTCAGCACTTGGGAGCTTATGGAAAATGCTGCTGTACACCAGCCCTTGTGAGAGATGCATAGCTGGGTTTGCAGAGGGCTGGTTGTGCTCCTTGGCGCTGGGCAACCTCCTGGAACTGGATCATGCTGTGAGTTGCCTGGCCAGAAAAGAAAAAAAAAAAAAATCCTTGGTTTCTTAAGCTACTTTTCCTTTAGGTTCCAGTGTGAAGAGAAACTTTGCATTTATCTCGCCTTGGGTTTATTTCCTTGAGGAATTATGTTGCAGGCTTGGTGCAAGTGCATAGTTGCCTGCTCTTCTGAAACACCTTTGGGCTTAAAAAATGCTTTACTGAAGCAAACCAAAGTATCCCAGAAAACTGAAAGCACACCTTGGTTCAAAAATCTTTGCTTTTGAGTCTTTCTTCTCTAGAAATATAAATGGGTAGAGAAGATAGCAGGCTTCTACAGAGGAATTTTTCACAGGAACTGTCTGGGAGGGTCTTGGCTGTCCCGTAGCTGCACTGGGAACAACATGGCACAGCCTTTAGTGCTCCAGCTCCTCCCTGTTGAAATATTTCATGACAGGTAAGGTTTAGCTATCTTGCTTCTCTTCCTTGCTGTTTACTCTGTAACACTAGAAACCTTCATGACTTCTACTGCACTTTAAAACGTCTGCCATTTTTACCTGGAAATGATACCTACCTTATGATAGGTATTCTGTGTTATAGAAGAAATCAAATTTCTACTAAAAAGCCTTGAAATTGGGAAAAAAAGAAGAAAGAAAAGAAGGACAACAAAACTTTGCATATGTTTAGCCTTTTGAGGTAGATAAACATGCAAAGATGGCTGTTCCAGAGGTTAATAATCCAGTGCACAAATTAACTGAGGCTTAATAGATAGTCTTAAAACCCAGAGGTTATTCAGCCAGTCAATGAAATTTGTAGAATTCACTATTTCTCTCTGAAAGATCAGTGTTGAGAGATATTCAAATAACAGGACTGCTACAACAGTATGCAACATAGGGGTTTACAAAGACTGTTGTGCTCACAGAGACTGTTTTTTCTCAATGACTTCCTCAGCCTGAACCAGCATCCTGGGTGTTGCTGAAAGATGCAGCAGGACACAAAAAGCCTAAAGAGAGCCTTAGTTCCTAATTAATTTTTGTCAAATAAATCTGGGTAAAGTCTGAGTAGCGAAGCAATGACTCAGGACCCTTTCTAGACTCTCAGGACTGATTGCAGCAGCCCAGACCACCTGTGGCCATGTGGGTCCTGCAGCACATTTCAGCATGTTGGCACCAGGCAGAGGGTGCCTGGACTGCCAAATGCATCCCGAATGGAAAGGCAGCTCACTTGTCAGAGCAACACATGCATTGCCAATAGCAAAGAGATCTTATAGCTAGAGGTGGCCCAGCTGTTCCAGAGAAGGTTGGTCCTGTGCAGATGGGGTTACTGAAGTTTCCACAAGGATTGTTACTACTTTCACTACTACTTTCACATCAGGCCGAGACTAAAAGCTGTGTAGATACTTCTGCTTCCTAAATCCTCTTTTCTTGTTTGTTTCTTTTCTGCATAAATCCATCAAGGACTCTTTTTTTTTTTTTTTTTTTTTTGAGTTTCTTTAAATGCTGATACTTTTCAATCATATGGGGTCCTGAAAGCTGCAATAATGTAAATGCAGATGTTTTTAGCAGTATTTCTATTCACTAGAGACTAAAAGATATCTGTAAACCCACATAATATATTGTTTAAAATCAGAATTATGATAGAGGACTCCAATTTTGTCTAAGGCTTGTTGAAAGCACAGAGTTTTGTATTTTCTTATATTTAGTAGTCTAATGGGATTCCTTGAGTGTTTGAAGTCAAATTGGTCTGGGATGAATTCTTAAGTAAACACAGACTTTACCTTGGGATTGAAATTAGTTTTTTGGAAACTATAATACTAGAACTACGGTATTGACACTGACAATTAAGATAAGAGACATCTTTTGCACAGAAATTTAATGAAAAGAATTGCTATCATGTATTTCAAAATTACAGTATGATCGTTTCTTTTCATTCTTTATAACCATCACATGGCATATTTTTCCAGAGGTGCTACCTAATTATGTTGTAATTAAATGTGATTCATCAAATAGAACTGGAGACAAAACTGGCAATCAGTGAGTCTTTTTCATTCACAGAATCTGTAAAATAGGTGTATCTTGTAATTAGTTTACAGATGTTTACTTTTGAACAAGAAAATCAAAATTATAATAATTTTCTTCTCATCATCTGGTAGAATATTTTAGCATATATATGCAGCACATAACAATGGCTTTAATGGGTGGGACTACTAGAAATTATCAGCGTAGCCACAATTATGATAATTATTCAGAGGACATCAAAATATAATCTCTTACTGAAGATAATGAATAAGACCATGTTTTAAGTCTAGATGCAGTAGAAGAAGCTTACTTCTGTTTGTGCACACTAACTATAGCTGAAACATCATAGATCAGTAGAATGTTTTGGGTTAGAAGGGACCTTAAAGATCATGCAGTTCCAACTCCCCTTCTATGGGCAGGGAACGTTTCACTAGGCCAGGTTGCTCAGAGCTCCATCCAGCCTGGCCTTGAGGTTGCAATGGCAATCAAATTGTAATTTTTTTTTTTTTTTTAATGTTGATTGAGTTTACTTTCCTGTGTAAAGTTAAGTAAATACTATTGGCAAATCACATACTGCCAACTCAGTTTATTAATTAAAAGGGCACCTTCTTGGGAGTATTTGTGGCCTTCAGTTGTCTTTCTGCTAGAAGAATTTGGCTGTGCTTTAATTTCACTGGCTATAATTATGCAGATATTGGGTAACTCAGAGAAATGGGTTGGTTTGTTCCCTGGGCTGCTCAGTTGCAAAAATCTGAACAGACTTAGTGTCTGTGTGTTGTATATTCCAAGCTGTAGTTTCAGCCCAGTGCTCTGCTCACCTAGAGAAGGAGGGTCTGGCTGTCACTACTGCTTTGGGGATGTCCCTGTCACATGGGAGCCTACCATACACACACTAACTCAGAGCTGGTAGGCTGGGGTCTGCCTGCTCCTCCTACAGGGACCAAAAAAAAAGGCAGGATCTGGTGTCAGAATAACCCTTGGGCACTCATGGAAATATCTATCACATTTCTCTCCCCAAGACAAGACCAAAGACAGACAATGTCAGAGTGGCCCCTGGGCCCTCCTGTCCTCTTGCCTGAAACCAACTGAAGGCAAGAGAGCCTTCTCAGAGAAAAGAAAAAATAACTTAAATTTTTTTTTTTGATTGCTGGAAGTATATTTAGCCTAATCAAACTTAAAGCAGGTAATGATGAGCCATCCTATTTATTTATTGCTCTCTGCTAGAAAATATATCTGTTTTCTTTCTAAATACAGACCCAAGCCAATCCTATTTCCATCACTCACTGTGCTTCCCTATGTTTATCCACCCACATGGTCTATTTGAAGGTACAACCACCTGTAGGACTCTACTTAACTTCCCAGACTTTGCAAAGGCTGACTGGAGAGAAAAAACATCTTAAGTGAGCACTGTTTAGGGTTTCCTTTTTTTCCTCTTCATTTGTTTAAAGAACATTTGGCTGAAATCTAACTTTTGTATTTTTACAGCTATTTTTGCTCTTTCAGTAGCAACAAATCATTCATTTTTGTGACAAACTATTTCCAGGATAACCCACTGTGATATGACAGAGAATTATAGCTTGAGAGAGGATGAAAGAGAAGGAGCAGATGAAATCTCACAACCCCACAAACAATCCTGTTGTCATGAAAAGTATGCCTATTAATAGCTATAAAGATGAAGGAAAACAGGCACCATTTACAATTTTAAAAGGATGGTTGCTAAGCTGAAGATTTTCCTAAGGACTTTGAGCTGCTTTTTGATAGTGATAAGCTGCTATCTGTTCTGAAAAATGCATTGCAATAGGCACTGAAGCAAGAGATACACCATAGGCAGACAGGGAACACTCTTGAAGCTTAATCACATGCAAATTGGAGATTAGGAGATTACAACTGACTTCAGTGCACATGAGGAATATGGTGTAATGCCTTCATGTATCTTCAATTTTAATTCCATATTAATCTTAGTGTGAATCATTCAGAATTGGGAAGATAAACCAAAGAAGCCTTGACTTCTCTGCTGCTGAGATCCACAGAACCATTTACAAAGTTAGGGATTTTGTTACATACACATCTGTGCATGCTGGAGGGGTTTAAAATGTGTTTCCAAAGATGACTTGCAGAGCAGGTTCTAGAAGAGCTTGCAGGATTTTGGGGGCCTTGTCTGAAGTGGGATGAACTGTGCATCCAGCTGCTAAGGCTGGGATGGCCTGAAACTCTGATGCTCTTGCTCTGTCTGGGACTGGATGATCATGCCCTTGCCAAGAGCACACAATCCTTAGTGAAGACCTGTGCCTTCCTGATATGTATTCTGAAATCTGTTTAGGGACAGAAAAGGATGTGCATTTGCAAGGAACCGAGTTTCTTTATTTTATGATTAACAGACACAGAAGACAGCTGATGATTACTAGTACAAGAATAGACTGCAGGTCTGTGTGTGGATTGTCCTTTAAAATATTATCTCTGTCATGGATTCACAAGGATACAGATCTGTAACCAGAAAGGACCATGATGATAAATGATCTGTTGTATAATTTTGAAAAAAATGCTTCATTTCTTTGTGCCCTCTCTGCTCATGTGTGGCATCACGGTAGTCAGAGGCTAAGTTACACTTGGTATTTTCCAAGGAAACTGCTGGAGCTAGTCCAGAGGAAGCCACAAAGATGATCAGAGGGCTTGAGCACGTCTCCTTTGAGGAAAGGCTACGGGACTTGGGATTGTTCAGCCTGGAGAAGAGAAAGATTCAGGGTGACCTTCTAGCAGTCTTCCAGTACCTAAGGGGGGCCAACAAGAAATCTGGAGAGGGACTTTTCCCAAGTGCATGTAGTGATAGGAAAGGGGGAGTGGATTCCAACTGAAAAATGGTATTTTTTGCTGAAATATTTGGAAGAAATTCTTTTGTGTGAGGGTGCTGAGGCACTGGAACAGGTTGCCCAGAGAAGTTGAGGATGCCCCATTCCTGGAAATGTTCAAGGCCAACTTGAATGGGACTTTGAGGAACCTGCTCTGGTTGAAGGTGCCCCTGCTCATGGTAGGGGGATTGGAGCTAGGTGATCTTTGAGGTTCCTTCTAGCACAAAACATTTTATGATCCTCTGATTCACATATAGTGAGATGGATTTCTTTCATTTTCTCTTTCTGTGGATGGAAAATAATTAGTGGGACGTAGTTACTAGTTGCACATTAATACATTAATTCTTGGTGCCTAGCTCAAAGTCATCCTACTTTGAAATTTTGAGTACAATGACTTTGGCAAGGGCTATAATATTATAGAGACAAGCAAACAGCAGACAGCCTCGGCCTGGATACATACTTGTTGTGGAACCTTGGCTGAATTATTTAACACTCTCCCCACCATGCGCCACCATGATTTCAATTTGTAAAATGAGTTCAGATATGGTTTCTTGTATGAGGATGAAAAACATTTTTATGTAATAACAGAACATATGGGCTAGGTTCTTAGCTCAGGATAATTAGGGATGTGCCATTGGTGATTTGTGCTAATTGAACATTTTTTTCTGAGGTAGAAAATACTTATCCATTAAAATACTTTCTTCATCCCTGCTAAATGTATTCAAGGATTTTTCTGCTCTAGTTTTTTCTTCCTTTCAAACCATGTAAGTTTATTTTTTTAGTTTTTATAAATTATTTTCTGCTAGTTCCAGAAATACAGAATTTCTGAATTCAAAAAAAACCTTATTGTCATAAATAATTAAAAAGAAGAATAATTTAGGGTAACTGATCATCATTTAGTGGCCAAAAGGAAAGAGTGTTATTTATACAGTAGCATTTCACTCATGCTTATCAGTAAAATGTTTTCAGAATGCATGACTAGAACTGGCAGCTGTGTGATCACAAATAAGAGAATTGTGATCATTCTGTCTTTTATACAAAAATGAATGCAATGAAGGAATTATGTACATATTTTTTCATAGCAAGAACAACCAATAAATTGCCAACCACAGGAATCTCTCAGCTGGATGCAGGAAGCAGTATTGCGTTTTCGTGAGCAATTTACCTGTATGCCAACTGCCAGTCTGACATTGAGGGAAATGAAAAGCATTTTCCTCAAATACTTTACTCCCTTGAATGAAATTCTGGGAAAAAGTGTTGTGTGAGACCTGTATTAGTAGGAAAGAAAGATAACCCCCTAAAATAAAATACTCACAGGCATTATTTACAACCAGAAGTTACTCTAGGAGAAAATTTCTATTGAAAGCCCAAATGATATTGTGGTCATTATAACAGGCATTTCATTCAGTGTAGAAAAGGTTTCTTTAAAAGACATCTTGTAAAATAGTCTTCCTTTGTCAAGAAATGAGTATGTAGTTTTAAACAGACCTGTATTTTCCTCCAATGCAATAGACAGAAATGGTGAATATATGCAATTATCTTCATATTGCAAGCACGGGTTCAGCATGTGTGGGGAGCTAAAAAGCTCAAAAATGATACAGCATTTACATCCATTTGGAAATGACAGGAACGTTGAGAAGGACCCAGATAGGACCCAGTCCTCTGCTGATGTAACCTGACAGAGATCCATTGAAGTAAGTGGAGCTATTATGATTCAGGCCAGCAGAGGAGCTGGTCAGTAAGTGCTTTGTTTTGAGACTTGAACTTTTCTAAGACTGCAGTAATTGTCAGTGCTGTGGATACTTCAGTTTTTTCTTCAGGGCTGCATATATATTTATTTCTTCTGCAACCTACTTGTCATCTAATAAAAAAATTAGAAAAAAAATCCTAAAGCTTCTAATCTGTCAGTCCCTTCTTAAGGCAAAAGTCTCAGCACTCAGAGCTCAGTGAGCTTTCAGCCTCATTACAAACACACACTCTGTGCTGAAAGGAGCCATTTACTGTGCATATAAATGCATGCTGAAGCTGGTCACTGCTGCTAGTGGGCTGGACTCTTCCCAAGTTCACCTTCATGACTCAGAAGTGCACTGCAGTTTGACTAATACCCTTTACCTCACAGACCTGGTAGGTGTGCTTTTAGCAACCTGCTGTACATTAGCAGCTTTGGTGCTCCAGAAAGGTGTCTAACTGTATGCAATTTTAAAGTATTCCTGTACCTCAGTTGGAAGTACTTGATTTTCTTTTGATCTTGCCTCTTTTCAACGAAAAGAGTGCAGGAAATTATCTGGGGCCAAAAGGTTTCACACAGAGCCTTATCAATGACAACTATCAATGACAAGACATAATGGTTCTCTGTGCCAGTATCCTAATATTGTCTCAGTCAACCATATTCCAGTGAAGGGGAAGGCTGTATGGGGAAGATTTTAAAGAAAGTCTACACATGCTGCTTCTAAAATTCATAGAGTTTCAAAGAATCAAAATTACTGCAATCCTAAGTAACTCATTTTGAACACTTCATCATTGATAATGAACAATTTTGATTGGGCTTTTGTGCCTCTGGATGTCACTGTTGTTTTGCAATAATATAAACAATGTTATTTGGCAAGATCACACTGGCAATTTGAGATTTACCATTAATTCAGTGTAAGGTATGAACAACTGAATATGCTAAATAGTGCTCACTTCACTTTAATATTTGGTGAAAAGGGGAAAAACCCAAACCCTATCAACTTCTCTGTTGTCCCAAAATGCATTTCTTTGGAAGCACTCAAAGTGGAATGAGAACCTTCATTGCCCTGATGGGGTCCTGTCAGGATGTGTCCTGGATAAATACTGGCTTAGCAAGTCAGAACAAATGGTGATCTCTGTGTGAGGAGGAGGTGAAAAAGTGCCAAGGACCATGCCCTGCTGCTGCTGCTCATGGCTGCTTGAGAGGAGTGGAACTTACTTTCCCCAAGTAAAGTTGTTTTGCATTTGTTACAAAATCAGGAGCAAAAAGAAGGGAGGGAAAAATCATATCTTTCTTTTATAGACTCTTGCAAAACAAACTGTTCTAAGGCATGAAATTATTTATAAAGTTAATGGAGATTTAGTGATTAGGAAGGGTATTTTTCAGATTCATTAATGGCTGCAATTGCCTCAGTTACTTACAATAAACTAGGATTAACTATGTGCAAAAAATCTTCCTTGGAACAAGGCAGATTCATCAGAAGTTTGTAGGGCAACTAGGGTGTGACAGGGAAATAAACAAAGGAGTGTACATTTTTAAAATGTCTCTGATCTTTAGTTTTTTGTTGTCAATTTAATGAATGAGAGTGGCTGCCTTCTACTGGGAAGTATCAAACATTAAATGAATATAGAAATAGAGTATTTCCATGAAAAAAAGGGACATGTTTCATTTTTTTAGAATCCTTGAATTTCATTTGAACTAAATCTGAATAGGAAATTTTGCCTCCAGGAGGTCTAGGACATAGTGATCAGGAAACACAATGGCATTCTCTGCTTTGAAATCAGTAGCCACTGACTTCAGTTTGGATAGAATTTCTTCTCTACAAAGGGATCCCATAGGATCCCACTCAGTCAGGGTCACATTTCAACGAGCAAGTGTTTAGGTTTAACCCTATCTGGCAACAAAGTACAGTCATGGTTTGAGCTTGGCGCAAGGCCAGTGCCCCCATGAAAATGCCTCCTCCCTGGTGTCTGCTGTGAGATGTGATCAGAAATAGAGCAAAGCAGGCTCCAGCTTAGGAATAAAAGGGAAAAAACTTTATTAACCTACAACTATAAAAGATAACACACAGAACTCGGGATGAAAACCTTCCAAAAACATTCCTCCTCCCCCCACCAAACTTCCAATACATTCATCCCTCAGATCACCAACTCTCAGTCCAGCACCACCCTTCAGATTATCAATTCTCAGTTCATCGAGGAGAGAGGAGTCCCTCTTGCACCATAGGCTTCCCCTGGAAACACAGTTGAAACCTCTTGTGTTTCCATGTCACACATGGCACCGCTGGAGATCCTTTTGCCATCGTGACATCTTCCTTCCATGCCCAGTGCTCTCACCACTGAGCATGGACCAGAGCTGCTTCTAGGGTTTTCCTTTTTAAAGGGTGCTTTGCCCAGTTCCAAAAAGAGCACAGTCTCTCACTTTTGGGACACCTGTCCCCCCCACATTTCACCCCCTGGGGCCGAGGGGTCTCGAGAACAGAGATCATCTTCCTCTTCTTCTTCCTGGAGATGGAGGGCACCACTACCACCCTCCTCACCCGTTGTCTCTGTTCATGCCACTCCTTCGCATAACATCATTGCACTCTCTTGGCTCCAAGCCATTGCCTCCCCCCTAAATGCAGTCTCTGTGTCACAGGAAAAATGGTTTTGTCCATGGCTATGCAAGAAAAGTCCAACCAAAGGCCACTCCATCACCTCCTCCCACCTAAGATTCTTTTCAGCTTCTCTCGTGGCCCATTTCCTCTTATCTCATCTCTGTCTCTCTTCTCATTCAACTCTAGGAGGAATCAGCATTTGTAAGGTTTCTTAGGAGGAATCAGCATTTGTAAGCATCCAAGAAAAAGGTTAAAAGTCTCAGGCTCTGCCTGTCCAGAACTCCCATGGCTGCCCTGCCGGGCACCTTCTCACAGCACCCCCCCCCTTCTCCTTCATGCCGGCCGCGCTATCAAATTTCAAGGTGGCACAGGCACAGACGCCAGAGCTCGCGCTCTCTCTCTCTCTCTCAGGGGGTGGGATGGGCTGCCCGAAGCCTCTCAGTGTTCCTCCACCCTTCCATCTTGCAGAGGCCTTCACCTCCCTTCTCTGTCCCAGGCCTGGCCTACCTCACTCAGGCCTCGTGGCCTCCCCTCCCCGCCCAGCTCGGAGCCAGGCAGGGGAGGTCTGATCTTTTTCACGAACCGGAACCAAGAGAGAGCTTCCCCTGGGCGTTCTCAGCTTTTAACCCCCCTATGTTCTCAGAGGCGTAACTATGTCCTCAGTGGCCACACCAGGTGCCAGTATTCAAACCTGAGTACCTATTGGTTTGACCACAGCATCCCAAAAAACTCACTTCCTCTCTAACCATGACAGCAGCTGCTTGCTCACTTCCCTCTGCCTTGGCCCTCCTAGTGGGGAGAAAATATATAAGAAAGGCATGGGTTGAGGCATGAACAGATGAACAGCTGAAATAAATGAAATGTATTACTGATATTATTATTAATAATACCAATAATAATTATTAATTATAATTAATAATCTAATGAAGAGACACAGAGGCCTAAACCCCAAGAAACACAATTGACGCACATCACAGTTTCTCATCACCCACAGACTGATGTCCAGCCCATCCTCAAACAGCAATTGGTGCCTCCCAGCCAAGTCCCCACAATTCGTACACTGAATGTGACATTCTCTTGGTATGGAATACCCCTTTGGGCAGCTCAGCTCAGCTGCCTGGCTGCGCTCCCTTCCAGCTTCCTGTGCCCCTACGCACTGGCAGAGCATGGGAAACTGAAAAATCCTTGACTTAGAGAAAGCTCTGCTCAGCAACAACTGAAACATCAGTGTGTTATCAACACTCTTCTCATCCTAAATCCAAAAGACAGTACTGTACCAGATCCTAGGGAGAAAATTAACTCTATCCTTGCCAAAACCAGGACAGCAATGAATTAAAGTAAATCCAAAGTACTTTTTGCTATCATGCCTCAGCTAGACTAGAGAAAATGCATTAAATCACTAACATACTGTAAAGAAGATGCTATTTTTAGACTGTAAATTCCTTTTCCCAGTAGCAGGGTGCTAATGTCATATCATGCTATGAGGGTGGGTTTTCATTCTTTTATCTTTCTTTAAGCTTGCAGACAAATATCTCGCACATTTCTTTTAGGGTTTTAAACTGCTACTATTACAAGGCTGATTAATAAGGCTTTATGAGCTAATTAATATGCTTTTATCTATATGAGCTTTTATCTTTATGTGACTGATTGCTACAGCAATTCTATAACATTACAGGAAGCTATTTATTTTCAAATTAACAATGTCATCATGACCTTTTACCACACAGCTAAGTCAAGGTTCTAGCCTGCCAGGTAGCTCAGACTGTTCAGTGCTGGCTGTAAATTACATGCTGATGAGTGAGTGTGATGATATCTGTCTCTTGATGTGAATGCAGCAGTTTATTCTCCCAAACATAAGTGATGATGGAATTCTTGAACACTGAAATGTAGGAAGAAGCAGTAAATTTTTAAAGCTGTGATGGCAGTAGGAGCATTAAGGAAAGTGCTTACTGGGGAAAGTGTTGGTGTGCCTGGGCCAGTCCCTGGTGATGCCTGTGTCTGGATCCTGGCCACCCAGGGACATCTCCAATACATCCAGGTGCTATGTCCAAGGTCCTGTGCAGGGTGTGTTTTGGGAGGTCACCGCACCAGGCTGATGTGGATCTCCATTTTTGATTTTGGATTTACTCCAGATCCAGTGCCAAGTAACTGGGCAAAACACTGCAAGCTCCCTGTGCAAAGGAACAAGGCACTAATATTCATATTACTGTGGTATATGGGACCCCACAGGCTATGGGTTAAACTCGACCATTGGTAGGAGACTAACCCAGAGTACGAATTTTTTCCTTCATAGCAGGAATTTCTTCCTTCAAAAACCTTAAAATCTCAGCAGTAACAAAAACGGAGGGGTTGGAGTGCAGCCATGAAGAACAAGCTCTATCTTGTAATGACCATGACTTCAGCATTAGTTTGCATTTAAATATTTTTGAGAACATTTAACTTAAAATTATTTTGAAGTATTAATTTTGTAATCTTTAAACCATCCATCATCTCAAGTCTGTCTTTAATTTGAGATGACTGGACATTTTCAGTACCAAGATGCCACTACAAATATTTAGACTTTGACAAAAGACGTAATTTTGAGGAAAATTTTATCTTGATTTTCTAGAAAAAAAAATGACTTGTATTGATAACTCAAATAATTTAAATCACAAAAATAATATTTGTTTTGAAAATAAATATGAATATTATACTACTCATACAAAAAACACTTGTTTTTTTACTCTACTGTAGTTTCAAAGTTACAGATAAATAACTTAAAAAAATTCCTTAGGTTTGCTTCAAAAAGGGTTTTGATTTGGGTTCCTCAAAAGTACATAGACTGATTTCTTTTAAGGTTAGAACTGATCTGACTTCCTTCCATTAATGTTAAAATACCAAATTCTGGACGATTACACAGAGGTTAGTGTAATGCAGTGTATCTAGGGGAAAACACTCACAAAAGGATGGGAAGGAATTTATGTGGTATTTGTGCAACTATCATACAAGCTTTCAAAGGATTTCCATTGTCATTCAAGATTACTTGAGCATAAGTTAATGGACTCTTAAAGTATTACCCAAAGCTTATTATGGTAGACTATAGCAGCCTCTTTTTAAAATGTTTTTTAATAATATCAAGTACAAGTCCCTGAAGACATGATATTTCTAGGCTTAGTATTTCTTCATCAAATATTGAAATAGGTCAAACAATTTGGTTTCAGTTCCTTTTCTGTTCATGCTCCTGCTGTATTGTGCATACCAAGTAGAGAGCATTATGTAGATTTACCAACTGTTGAGTTCTCTGCTTTGTTTCATTATGTTGTTTATTTTGCAATCTGTACTGAGAGTGGAAGAGCTACAATTACACACCAAGGAATCCTGATATTTACTAATTCCATAAAGTTAAGGTCATCTTCTGTAGCAATTAGAGAATAAATTATCAGAATTCAGTCTTGCAGATGCAGATAATCCATAATGAAAAGACCGAGATAAGACAAAATGACTCAACAAGGTTTTTAGTTACATGATTAAACTGCTAATATCTTACAGCATGAGTAGCAATATATCTTTGCGGATCAAAATTTATTTCCCAGGAAATATTTGTATTTATCAATTAGAATTTGGCTAAATTTGGCTCAAAATTTTATTCTTAGAGGCAAGTAGTCAAAGACAATCCCCAAAAGGCAAATATTCTTCCAACTGAACAATTTTCCACACCCCTTGTTTTATTTCTCAGCAGAAACAGGGGTCAAACATGTTTAAAGTTTGATTCCATCAATCAGCATTAAGTTATGTACAAAGTTTTACAAATACTAGATAAGAATCAGACCAAACAGGTCCATCTTAGAAACTTAGCTTTGGCTGAGTATAAAGGAATGGGACCATTCATACTTCTTTTATTTAAAAACTGAATATACAAAGCAGTGCACGGAAAATAAATCTTTAAGGTAGATATTTAGAATAGAATAAAAATCTTTTGTTGTTTCAAAAGTAAAGCTGCACACATCTTTTAGATATAGAACCTGGCATGAAAAAAGGATTCTTAGAGCATGAATTGCAGTGAAGACATGAAAGTGTGTGACCTCATATTTGTAGTTCACCAGTAATATTGTTAAATGTCTTTTAATCCCTTTTGTTATAGAGAAGAAAAATGCTACTGTCGTTGATTTCATCCAAAGCAAGATGTGGCAGCAGGACTGCTGCTGTATAGTACACATAGTTAAGGGATAGTTTGTCATGTTTGGTTTTTATTTTAAGCAATCTAATATTTAACCACTTTACAACTTTGGAGGCTGAGTCTTTTGTTTTGAAAAATGTTGCAGGGGTTGTAGAGCAATGTCCTTGATCCAGGAGCAGGATCCATGAGAAAATATGTCAAGTATAGTTTGGAGTCGGCAGGCTAAAATGATCCATGAGTCTTTGATTTAATTTTGATGCCAGAGACAATCTTTTTCTGATATTTATCACAAAGACTGTCAAGTCCTTGTCAAGCATAAGTAAAATCATATGTTTCAGTGAGCCCATTTGCCAATACTGGCATATCATTATCTTGGCTTACCTTTCTTCTGTGCATTTGGTTATGTTTCTGGCAAATTAAAATGCTTATCATTATGATTTCAAAGATGTCTTATTGGTAATTATATATTTCAAGATGAGCTGCCAGCTATTCTGATGAAATTTCTGAGTATCACTTTGAGCAAACTTCCATTTATTTATTTTAGTAGCTCACTGAGGAGTAAACATCATGATTATCCTCTTGTCATTCAAATAAATCTCAGATTTATTTCCATGCCAAGAACTGTGAGACAAAATAGAACTAATTTTTTGAATGTTGACTATGACCAGCAAAATAAAAGACCCATTCCTTAGGAAAAGACTTGATCCAACATCCCTGCAAGTTACTGCAATGTTTCTTTTGACTTGCAGATTTGGATCATGATGTGAGTGTGCTGATTCAAGAACCCAACAGTAACAACTTTGTGTCTTTCCACTGCCTGCCTTTTTGCATTTTGCTTGGAATTTGTGGCAAGATTACATATCAAGAGCTTTTGTGGAAGGATTATAGTTTCTCATACATGTGAAGTATTTTTTCAAGTTCCTGTTGACTCTAAAATAATACTGACTGTAAGATAGAAAAGTGAATAATCTGAATACTAATATCTGAAACTTAATTTTAAAATAAAATTTTAAATATTAGAAATATGCAAAACTACTTATGCAAATGAAATTGCCCCATGTCACTGGCAATTAATCCTACTCAATTATGTTACTGCTAAGACATATACATTTATCGAGTTTAGATAAATGTGTGCAATTCTTCAAAGGCTTTGTGTAATTGCTCCTAGATGTGCCATCAGCTGTACTTGTCTTTGTGATTGTATCTGTACTTGGTAGGTTTTCATGTTGTAATTGTATGTTAATTGTTTGTGATTGTATCTATGAGATTTTTATGCAGTAATTTTGAATAGCAGTTGTCTGATTGTACCTTTGATGAAAATTTTAATGCTACTTTTACCCAGAATGCGCTTACTAACAAGCAGTTCACATAAACCAATATGCACTAGAAGGAAAATTATATAAATAAAATGGGAGGACATTTCCACAAAGATAACACATTGTGAATTCTAAAGGTAAGTATTTTAGTAATTTATGATTTTGCACTTCAGTTTATTCTGACAAAGAAGAAATGATTGAGAGAGGCTGGTAACTATTGTATGACTCAGAAGCTTTGAGGGTTTTCGCAATCTTTTTGCTTGTTCCTCTGTGCAAATTCCCATATGTGCTCTAGCTAATTATATCAATTTTTACAAGATACCCAGGGGCCATTGTAATTTTTTTCAATGCAAAAACACAGCTTAAGAGCAGAGCCAGAACCAGACCAGTGGGCAGGCAGGCATTTTCCTGGGTACCATCCAGTGGCAGGGACTTTGGTGTGAGTGGACACCAGGCACCCTTCTGCTCTTGTTAACTGGTCCCAGGAGAGCCTTGCTATAAGCCTGTTCTATTCAGGTAATTTTGGTGGTGAATATTCTGAATGATCTGTGTTGCTAAAACATCTCAAGGCTCTCAGTACAGCCTTGGAGCCACGGGGTGTTTTCAAGACCATATATAAGCATGGTCTGGCTGCAAATAAGGACAAAATATAGGTATATTCCATAAATTCTAATGAATGAGATACACTTTCACCCAGGCACTCACATATGGAAGACAAAAGCTCATTTATTGTCATTAGTCATAGTTTTAGAAATAGATTTTTCTATTTGCTTATTTAGGAACTGTTTTTCTGTGATTTCATTTTTCATGGCTGGTTCAACTAGAAAAAGAAGTAGATTTTGAAAAACTCTTTTAAATCAAGAGTCCAAAAGAAGTTTAATGCTCTTGGATTATACTTTACTTTATCTGCCCCCTGCCCCCTGCATCCTATTTCTGTTTCATCATTCAAGGCTGGTGGTAGGGAATTCTCAAATTGAATTTTTTTACTATAATATTTTAATGCTTGATTTTTGATATTTTTCTAACATGTCTTTATTTCAAATGGGGGAAATTGAATAAACATGCTACACTCAGCACATTTTCTTAATTGGTTGCTGCCACTTCATTCAGATTATGTGATGAAAGATTCTCCTTCCCCCTAGAGACAATTCATTCAGTTCTGACATTGCTTGTGTTTTTAGAAATGATTGGATTCATTTTTTACAGTTAGCATTTTTTTTCAGTTCTTCCATGTTTTTCCCCCAAACAGCTTAACAGTAAATGATAAAGGCAGAGGCCCCAGCCCAAGTCAAATATAGTAATTCAATGGTGAAAATTTAACAATAAACATAAAAAAAAAGATGAACTACAAGGTGTTTGTGTTAGCAAATGCTGTAGTATTGAACCATGAATAGGCGAGCAGGCAAGACCAGAAGCACTATTTAAATGGATTAGGTGGGCCATTTAACTATTGTTAGGAGTCATTGCAATTAATTTAATTGAATCTCTTCTTTTGGCAGTGATCCCAAAGGCATTCAATTTTCCAGAATGCCTGTGGTAGACAAACAATTTCAGACTAAATATAATATACTTCTAATGGATTCTGTGTTTTCCTTAAATGTGGACTATCCTTACTTTTTTTAAGGTAGGAACAATTTGAATGCACTGATTCTATTGCTTTTGTCCAACCTTTGGAGTTCTCTAGGGTTGCCTGAGAGAGAGGGCATGAAAACTAAGATGGCATATAAGGAAAGACGTGCCACTTTGGCAGGGAAAATTTCAGTACTTAGTTAAAGTAACAAGCCAGGCTCTTCTACTGTAAGTCCTGCTTGAATAGAAATGTCTCAAAAAACTTAATCAAAGATGTCAGTGTTTGTTGCTCTCTAGAGTCTGGAATTACCTCAAACCACTGGATCTTGTGAAGCTTAGCATCATGATGAATTAGAACTGTTCCCACATCTCACAGATGCCCAGTCTGGTAAGGAAGGGAATTAAAGGAAGGGAATTAAATATTTGTGGAAGAGTCTTTCAAAAGAGAAGTGAATGCATAGGTTAAACCTATGCTTTCTGAGTAGTTTATTTCTTTAACACTGAAGAAGTTAAAAAACCACTAACACCTCAAATCTCTACACCTCATACACCAGGAATAGATTCTGGAGTCTCCTTCAGACTTCATGAGATCATTCAGTGCTGTCTGTGTGGGGCTGTGTCCCTTCCCCAATGCTGTCTAGCCACAAACCTGGGCTGTGGGAGTTTTTAACAAGTTAAATGGGACTCAAAAGAATGAGCACAAGGAGGAAATCATCAGTGAGTCATGAAGATTGGTGTGCTCTTGTGCTGCCTTCTGGAAAAGGAGAATTCTGACTTTTGGTCTATTTTCAAAATCTGTGTTTTACATTCTTCTAGCAGACCAGAGCAGAAAACCTTCCACAGAATCAATAAGTATCTGTATTTTCTGAGCAAGAGAGATCAATTGCTTGCTACCCCTACATGGTGGGTTACCCAGCTTGTTGTATAGCAAAATATTCTTCATTACAGGTTTTGAATTTTGTGTGGCTGAGGAAGGAACAAAATCAGTGTCTCCATTCATCTAAGACATCTTTAATCACGTGATTGCTATGCGAAAATATGTGAGGCTTCAAAAAATTATTAACAATAATAATAGTTTTGCTTCCTTTCAGATCACTAAACCCACACACAATTTTTTGCTGTAATAAGCAGATAAGGGATTGGTATTTTCCATCTGAACGATTTTTGAAGCATTTATCCCTCCTTTGCCTAATTGAAAGAGTTCTGAAATTGAACCAATATGCCATGCACAGCATTTCTGCGAGAAAAATGTCTCATGCCCACTTGTTTGAAAGTCTGGAATTCCAGAGAAGTTTGTATCATGTCAAGTAAAATCCACTTTTTTCAGGAGATCAGCAAAGGCTTTTCTCAGGCCCTGTTATGTACAGGTGCCCAAGCTTCCTGTGGTGTTCTACATTCATAGATCTCAATGTGCTTCTTGGAAAGAGAGCAATTTCAAACCTGAGGTGAACAGCTTCTCCTTTAAGCTTCACAGCTGGCTGTACTAGAAAGCCCATGCTCAAACCAGAAATAAGCATCTGCTTGAAGAGTGTATATGTGACTGCTAATGAAAAAAAGGAAAGGAAAATGTAGGTTAAAAGCTAAGCTAGTTTGAGATTCAATATGGGATCTGTTTGAGTACATCTGACAGACTTTTTATAGACAGATGGTCAAATAATAAACCTTTCCAAGAAAACTCTGTCCTAAGTATTAATGTTTGCTTTCAATTGTTTGTACTCATTTACTGAGAATAACAAAAAAAAAAAAAAAAAAAAAAGCCATTTTAAGTAGCAATAGTAAATGATATATCATAGATTCATAGAATCATCTATGTTCACTGACACTTGATTACTTTATACTAATTGGTTTAGTAAGTATCAATTATATCCCTAAATGGTTTTCTGAATGTTAATATATCAGCTACATTCCTACTTTTCCTACATATTTTGTAGTTAGAAAATGAAGCAGCAAGATTTCTCTTTCATACCTGTTAGTCATCATTACATTCTCTAGTAAAATGTTATTTCCATGTAATTTAGACTGTAGTTCCCAACATTCATGTTAAATGTTAACCCATTATATTGCACAAGGTAAAATCAATGTGGCACAAAACTATGAAGGAAAGAAAGCATTAGATGAAGTTATGAAATGAATGTGTTTTATACATTTTTCTGTATATAACTTTGGCTGACTAATTCATGGAAGTATAAAGGTTTTATAATGACCTTAACTATTGATATGGCCTAATTAAGCTCTGGTGAATTTAGTAATGCATTAGTGACTCCTCAGAATAGAAGTGGTCTCACTGGTGTTAATAAAACTGTTTGGTTGGTTTTGAGTGGTGAGGAGTAATATTCTGCTGAAACTAAAAGCCTCTTGCAGGGATATGACAAATCCAGGGAAAATTTAAGAAATGTAAAAAAATAATTGGGTTTTGAACTGGCACTTGGAAATTAAATGGAAGTCTTCATCAGGTCTTACATGGAGCTTTGCTTATTTTATCTAAAAATAAAGCAAATGAAAACCAATATTTATGTCAAAATGTTGATGTGCAATGACAATGATGGACTTCTCATGCCCATCTTCTGTTTAACTTCAAGTACTAAAATTCCCAATGTCTCCCTTGATTGTTTTGGAAAAACTATACACGTTTAGCATCCACAAACAGATAAAATGAACAACCTTTAGCTTATGCAAGTATGTGTTAAATATATATATATATATATATATATATATATATATATATATATATATGACAATAGCATGTGCCTATCTGGCCCATGATCAGGCAGAGGAGGCTAGCTGTAAGTGAATTTGTTTGAACTCCCAAAGGAGTCTAGCTGCAGTAGAATTGAACCCTATGTGAATTAATTTATCCTGCTTCCAGGCTGCTTGGCAGCTTTTGGCACTTCTGCTCCTGTATTTATGGCTGGCCTGAGGATGTACACGCTGCATGACAGTGTGCAGCACAGGCACATATCCTTATTCAGTGTTTAAGCATGGGGGAAGTTGTTACTCTGAGTTGTCAGCTGGTTATTTCTTGGAGAAGCTGTCATGGGGATTGCATGCTGTGGAATTTACATTACTATTTAAAATACTGTGTGATTTTTCTAGATTAAAGGACCCTGACAAGTAAAATACAGACCACATTTTGAATTTTATGTCTTCCCTCTATTCTTAATGTGTTTTGAATTAAAATGTTTGAATTTGTGTTCCATTTGAATTACTCTGTCTCCTGCCACACTTTGCTTTGTGTTAATCTCTGGTCCTTTGCTGGTAAAAATTTGACTTATCTTTGCTTAAGTGACTGTGTTTTAAATTTCTCAATAAACAGTTAACATAAAAACTTATGCTAATTGTTTGACAGGAAGAATGTAAATTCACTTCCAAATATTCCCTGCAGAAAGTCACATTGTATTTTCTTTTTTTTCAAAGAAAATGTGACATTACAACTCAACACAACTGTAAAGTCTTGCAGTGTGTTTTTATTGCTATTTTTTTTTTTTTTCACAGTGAGGATACCTAAACTGCCCATCAGAACTGAGGCATCTATGGTAGTGGATTCAAGGACTTTGATTTCTTGTTTCCAGCCCGTGGAGAATGCATGAAACAAGTGAGGTACTAAACATCAGATGCATGCTAAAAGGAGAGATTATTCAGACAGCCTATGTATGCCCATAAGGGGTATCGAATTGTGAAGAGAGGAAAAAATAACCTTCCTCATGTACACACGCACCTTCAGAATATGATATGTTAGTAAGAGCAAAGGTATATTTTAAGGCTCTTTTACCTGAGCTGGGGGGTCTCATAGAATTTGTATATTTAAGACACACAAAGGGATCTGAAAGAGAGTTTATCGTGCTGTGACCTCTCCTTGAACAGTGTAACTTGGTTTAGAGATGGTCCAGTCACATCAGCTTTACACTGTAGCCAGGTGGATTAGCTGTGCTAGAGTAAAGCTTTGAGAGTCAGTCTGGATAAATGCATATGGAGCTGCCCTAGAGACTTAATGTATGCTGCTGTTGTGTTTAGTAAAGAACTTAGGAAAACATTAATGGGGGGAATTCCATGTTGTATTTGCAGCAGAATGGAGATTCTTCAAACTGCTTCATATCCGTTTTGTGTTGAATAACTCCAATATTTGAAGCTGTAACCAAGTGGAATCCAATGGCAATTAGGTACAAAGATCCCCTCTCCTTCCATTTTGAAGAAGCCATGGAATGTCTTGGGTCTGTGGTAACTTGTCCTCTTCTGATTTTTCTTTGGCTTCTCTTTGAAGCTGCTAAATTAGGCATCATTGGAGGAATAATCTCTTTTCCATTGTATCCAAAAGATGGAGTAACTGAAAATTAACACAATGGAAGGGAGAAAAACTGATATCCTCAAAAAAAAAAAAAAGTTCAACAAAGTCTAAAATTAAAATGTAATGAAGCAGATTTGATATAGTACACAGCAAACTTGGACTAAATGGAATGCTATGAAAGCTGGGTATTACTTTGCTTAGGAAAAGGAGAATCTTTTTTGAATTCTATGATCAACCTAGCAAAAGTATTACTCGTCATTATGTTAAAAAAATAACAAGGTTACTGCAAGACTGCAGTGCAGCAAGTGGTGATTCTTGCTCACTTTCTCATGGGAGAGATGGTCTGTCTGTTTGGTAAGCTGGGCATTGAACAAGTACTTGCAAAACCCGAGGTCTGTGATGAATCCTGCTATTTTTTGTCTTTGTGATCCTGAGTGTGTTATTCCTCTGCTGCTCTTCCTGCTTGTTTTAATGTCTTCGTTACAGAGGTAGCAAACTCATGGGAACAGTGCCTGTCTCTTTTCTGAAAAGCTAAGCAACACACATGGTTTGTTCTCCGTATCTGTCAACTCAAATTTCAAAATCCCGGCCTGACTTGCCTCTCTGCAGACCTGTTTATGCTTTCCCAACTCTTTGTGATCCTTCCTGTTCCTCCCATCTGCTCTCCCTGCTTTGAGAGCTGCAGGGCTGTTAGAGGACCACGTTCCTGATCTCAGGGAAAGCTGTCATTCTGCATTACTCTGGCTCGTGTCATTGGCAAAGTACTTTGCTGTTTCAAGCACATATTTTGATGACTTTCTTCAATATGTATTTGTTTCCAGAGCTGAACAAGGCAGATCTTTTCTCAGTCGTGTAAATCAACAAGAAATCAGTGAAAGGAAAGTCTGTAAAGAAAACCACTCAGGTCAGGCCAGTCTGCTTCTGGTTTTCCCAAAGTGAATATTTTATGCCTAAATTGTAAAGCTGCACTGATTTATGACAGCTCTGGAACAGGACAACCCATTTCTAAGGAACTTTTTAATTACGTTTAAATGAAATAATGTTTAATTAAGTGTGAGGCATTCAAATATTTTAAATTCAATCAGACTCTAACATTTCTATTGCATCACAAAGTTACAGAGAGGCTAAGGATTTCTAACAAATTCTGTAGGATTTTCACTTGAAGGGAAGAGTAAGTTTCCCTTTCTTACTAAACACCATCTGAAAAAAAGATGATTTGTAAGAAATACTCACTTTTCTAATTAAAAAAAAAAAAAATCCATAAACTTATCTCCAAGGATTTTTTTCCCTAAGGATCTGTTTTTGAATTAATGTTAAAAAATATTATTAAAACCCCCAAATAGATATTATCTCTGCCTTTGAAAAAAATAAATTTTTTGAAGGAAATTTGAGATTGAATAACTTTTTAAAATGAGGCCTGCCATCTCTTTACCATATGCCATATCTTCCCCAACATTCTGTTTAAATAGAATATAAACTAGGGGTAGTTTTCTGCTGGAATTAATGGTAGATTAATGGCAAGAGTCAGAGAAGAGCTAGGGACATTATTTACATGAGGCCTCCTCATAAGTGCTAGACAAGTTATTCTAAGGGATTTATCTTAATGGGATGTCATATACAGCAGGGAATAAAACACATACTTAATGTGGGTAAAAGCACTGAAATAAAATGCAGGGAGGATTAGATCAGGCTTGCAATTGCTTTTGTCTGGCAATAGCTAATTTTGCAAAGTACTTGGGGAAAACAGGATAAGGATTTAAGCCATCTACAGTTAAATGATTGCAAATGAACATTCTTAGTTTCAGTAACTTTTACAGGATTGATTTATATTTAATTGACATATGTATACCTATGCATAAATTCACAGATATATGAATGATTAAAACCTGAAAATGCAGCCAAGAGAAAATGATGAGCCACTTTACTTAAATGATATGAGCTAAATTCCTTTGAAAAAATATCAAAAATCTGATTTGTAAAACACGTTAAAAAAATCCTCTAAGATAACGTAAGTGGGTTTATTTTCCCTGAGAAAATGTAGCCAAGTATTTCTCAGTGAAGCTGAGAGGCAGAAAAAGCTTTAGCTAATAATGTTGCTCGCTGCAGAGAGCTCTTGAATTCTAGATGTGATTTTAAAACTAAGGTTCAGAAGCTGATTAAGGACCAGAATCCCTGACTGAGTTTCTGATTAACATTTTGAACATGGAGTGAAATATTCAGTCTCTGCATAATTATGAAATATAGACATCAAAGAACAAAAATGCCTTTGAGTGATCTATTCTATCTCTTTGTGAAAGCAAGATTATATTTTTAAGCTGGCAGTTACAAGGGTTTTTCCAAATGTAATTTTGACGGTTCCCACTGATAGAATGTAAACTTTTTCTCTTGGAAAAAATATTCCATGACCTAAAGGGTCTTTCTGCTGTTGCATTACATCCACAAATCCTTCTCCCTTCCTATCTCAGGTGATCTCTTGTTACACTTACTGTTTGGCTTTAGATTCCTATCAAAATATTAAGGGAAGACTGGAAAAAGAAAAGGCCTAAAAACATATAGAGTTTAAAACTATTTTAAAAGCCCAAAGCTGCATACAAACAAATGCATTAATTTTTTTAAATGTTTGAATCACAGGATGAGACAAATCAGGGATTGAATGTAAATTATCCCATATCTAGACTGATGTGAAAGCTGTGTCCAATTATTAAATTTTCTTCTGCTCTGAAATATCTTCTTAATATTCTGTTAAACAATTTTCTGATGCTTCTTGGATTTAAATGTGTTGAGGAACTGCTTCTTACACCGTGAATAAATATTTCTTAATGATGCAGTTTTACTATTTTGTTTATGTAAAGCAAAAAAATTCATATTCTAGCTTAAGTAATTACATTTGGCCTATATTTATTTCCGTTGGAGTTTAGTAAGTGTATTATTCTCTCCCAACTGCCTTAATGTAATGTATGAAGCCACACAATGTAAAAAAAGCCAAACATATATCCACAGAAATAGCGTATTTTTTAACACAGCCATACAATATATATTGATTTTTACTTTTGGGTTTTATTTCCAACCATGCAACAATTGTTTCAGCCGTGATCTGATTGGCTTTATTTGGTATAATAACCATCGTATATACTATTGATGCATACATTTCTGGTTTTGTTCTGATCTGTCATATAGTTTTGAGAGACCTCTTTTATCACATGCCCTCATGGTTTGGTTCTTTGATATGCTTCCAATTGTCCCCTCATTCTTCACTGAATTTGCTTTTTTTGGAAATTCAGTAGAGAGTATACACTATGAAAACTTCATACCTTGCTATGTTCACAAGATGTTAAAGAGAATTAGACCTGCAGATTGTGTCACAGAGAAGGTGTTGCAAATCTTGTTATGGGACTCCTGATGTGCAGACTCCTAGCTATTTTCTCAGACAATAGTTTTGCCACTTATTTTTGATCTGTCAACTTCAAGATTTTCTTAACAGTCTTCTCAAAAAGAAAACTGAAGATATAAACATCAACTGTTCTCACCACGTTCTTTTAGAAGAGACACTGACACTTGGCTTTATTTTGTTTTTCATTCACTGTAGGTGGTTGTGTAAATTTGTTGACAAAGACCAGGTTAAAGTGAGATCCTTTGAATGCACCTTGAAGATGTCAGTTGCTTTCCAGTGTTTCTGCTGCTTTCCAGTAGCACCAGTGTTCTCTGAGAACACTATGTGAAAAACGGCCCAAAATACAAGTGAATAGGTGTGTCTAGTATATATTTATACAAAATTTGAATTGTTTAGAGTTTAGGAAAGCTGACATACATTAAACATGCAGACTTTTTAAGGCTTCTCAGAAAGCATTGATTATATTTCATAGGACAATGACTGTGTTAATTAGACACAGGAGTACTGACAGCACTATAAAATTAATGGGCATGTAGACATGTTCCACATGCTCACGTTTGTGAGCACCAATACTTGGTGTTGATATCAACACAGCATTCCTCCTGGCAAACATGAGCTTGGGAGTTATATGCTTTACATAGACATAATCACAGAAGCTCCCGTTTCCCTCTGCTCTACCTGGAAGTCATATAGCTGCTAACTGACAGTAGGGAATTCTGCAGCATTAGGCATGACAGGCTCTTTCAAGAGGAACAAGACAAGCATCAGTAGGTTCTGTTTCAGCTCCATGCACAAGTGCAGTTACTTGAAGGCAGAATCTGCTCTCCATAGCAGTGACTAAAAAGACACTTTATTTTCTAATAATTAATGTCATTTCTGTAGGATCCAATATAAATTCATCATAAGAGCAGCTCCATCTTAGGCAGGTGATAGTCATCCAAATTAATTGGAGAATTTTCAGTGATATGAAATTTTCTAAACTTTAAATGAGACATGTGAAGTCTTTCAAATCAGGGGAAAAAAATGCATATCATCGTGGTATAGACTGCTGGACTAATCACTCTAGAGAAAACGTACATCAACTCTGCATGATTATCTGCTTCTTGCTTGTATGGGAAAGAGTGATGGTATTTTGGAAGCATGGGCAGTTTCGTCTAAATTATGGAGGATATTTTTTCTAGTCTTTATTTTCCTAATCATAATGACAGTAGGGTTCCCTTATTCTGCTCATTGGGGAGTAAATGGAAACAACAATCCAAATGATACTCAAACTCTTATATTTCTTCTTTCCTCACATAATAATCTGTTTTGGATGTGAAACATAAGACCTATTGATCTGACTGAGTTCAAAGAAATTTTCCTAACATAATCATTTCTTGAAGCACTTAGGTTTAATCCAGGAAAAGAATGCCATTCTTTGCAAATATTGCAAGATGACACAGGCAAAATGTTTCCTATCCCAGTTTCAGCATCAAGCAATAGGTAGGCTGCTTCTGCTATAAGCATATGTAGTTTCTAACCAACAATGACAAGCCATTTTCACAAATAACATCACTGTTAGTATTTGCTTGAACCTTGATGTATTAAACTTCAGCTTTGCTGTATCTGTGATCTGTTATGGAATTTTAGAGATTGGACAAATGCATTTTTCTGAAAATAAAGGTTAAAATAGTTCATTCTTACATACTATGGAGCTGTATTTCCAGTAGGAATGCTTTGCATTGCTGCTTGTTTTGATTTGGTGTGACCATGTGCAAAACAGTAAGGGATCAGAATTGCTACCTGCCTTTCTAATATCTAAATGCGTATAAATATTTTGACATGAGGAGCAGAGATTTTAAAATGCTAAGCACTACAGCAAAATGGATTAGGCTTTAGTAAGGGGAGCTTCAAATTGCAAGTGCCAGGGGGTTAATGGAAAGCAGTGTGTCATATTTCCTGATTTACCCTTTCACTATCTTGTCCAAAACACCTGGGTAATGTGTTGCTCATAAATTATAATTCAATAAGCATACTTTGAGTTTCAATTCTTATTCTTTTCAAAAGTTTCAAATAAGCTGTACAGAAATTCTGGCTATGTGGGAAAGTGCTCTGCTTTGGTTAGTGCTGTAGCAATGCCCCATGGGCAGAATGAATGTAAGGTAGAATTGATCAGCCTTTTTGATAACTTCAGAGTAGTGAAAGATCTGGAGATACTCTAACATTTTCCTAGTGGACTCATGGAACCAAATGTATTAATTTTAAATGATTTTAAAATATTTATCTCTTTTCGTTTGCTGGGAACACAGAAACATTTTGTGTGAGACTAAGTTTGAAAAATATGGTAGCTTTATTATGTCCATGATCAGAGTTTACACATGTGTGACATAATACCTTGGTGATGTACTCTTATCTTGGATTTCATCCTCTCTTCCTGACACTCTCTGACTGCAGACAGAGAGTCTCTCACCTCTGATAGCAGACAAGCCATGGAAGATGACTGGCTTGCAAAGGATTTTCTTACCTCTTGTTAGCTTTGCAGATGGCTGTGGATGCTGAGCTGCTAGGGCTGAAACACCTCAGCCACAGCAGCACATTTGTGCCTTGTAAAGCTGGGATATGATGAACTGGAATCATAGGGTTAAAATAATTTTTTATATCTTAAGAAATATTTATTAGCTTCCCCCAACTCTTGGGCAGAGGTAAAGCTCTCTGTCCCTGACCAATTTGCTAAATCTCAAGGATTTCTAAGGACTCCATAATTCATAATGGATAATCAGTTTCTGCTTTGTGTCAGCTAATGATACTACTTTCATGTCCTGGTTCCAGACAAGATGGAGGTAATTTTTTGCAGTGGACCAGAAGGTGCATAGCTCAGACAAGGAGGTTATTCTATAGCACCTCATGTGATTTCTGGGGGCAGGGACAAAACTTTCTGGAGAGAAGGGGTTCCTGCTTGTCAAAAAAACATGGTGGAGGGAGCTGTCCAGTGTTTTCTGTTATCAGGGAGTCTTTCTGGGCAAATAATTTATTTTCTTATACCTTTTGTTATTAATATTGTAGCTGTTTCTCTCTGTTTTCCTATCTCATTGCTGTTTCCAGTAAATTGTTCCTATCTCAGTTCATGGTCTTTGGTGCCTCCAATTAGAGGGAGAAGAGGAAGTGGTGCATGGTTTTAGTGGGAGTACTGTATTGGAGAATACAATTTCTAAACCATCACATCTCCCCGTCTTGTTCCCCAGGAATTTTTCTGCCTCTCCACTCATCCCACCTCCCTCAGCCTTTGCTAGTGCCCCACTTTGCCACTTGATAGAGCAGTGGTTTTTTTCAGCTATAACACCAAAGAAGGGCCAGGAAATAGAGCAAGGGAATGTTTGATCTATGTAAGTTCTCAAGATCAGATTCCCAGGAACACTTTTGCAAGACAGATAGATGGTACTGCTACCACCAAGTGTCTTGTAAATTATTGAAAAATTACTCTGGGTGAGATTACTTGCATTTCCATCTTCACATACCGTGTTACTCATATCCTGTAATACAAGATTCTTATCTGGCTGTTTGATTTTAGATATAGCACAGAGATTTTATATATATATTTCTAACTGCCTTTTCACCTTCTTGTATTTTGATTGATTTTTAAGATCAATCAATTCCCTGTTTTAATTTCTGATCTTCTTTTCATTCTACTCCTTTCTAAAATGAATATCAGGATATTTTTCTTTGATGTTGCACTTTCCACTCTTTCTCAATTTCCTTTGCAGGTCTTCCAAGAAAAAAAGAAATCCAACTATTTTTCTGATGATGAATTTACTAGATCTCTCTGCCTTTTCAAAGAGCTTTGTAGTATTGAATGCACTTCTCAAAAGCAACGCCAAACAAACAGAGTTTTTTGAAGTGAATTTAATAGACACAAAGAACACTGACAGTCTCAATGCCAAAGAAATTAATGGGTTTTTGGCCAATAATTTTCTATGAGGACATTATTTTGTGCAGGTATACAAGATCCAATAATCATCAGTGGATGAAGTTGCATTAATTGTGCTCAAAATGAAACAGCAGCTTAAGGCTTCTGCTGCTCACAAAAATATCTAAATCCAAAGATTTTGTTTTAACATGGAATTTTTGTTTCAACATGATCTTTATTTTTGTACCTTTTTAATACAAAGGCTATGTTGATTATTTTTCTGTTATTTTTTCCCCCCAATTATTAGTTTATCATATTGGGAAACATAATGTTATTAATCATTGCAATGTGACAGCATCCATATCACTATATTAGCTCTTGAGCAGTCTTATCTTACATTCTGATTTGCCTGCTGATGTGTTTTCTCTGGTATGTATCACTTTGAGAACTCTGCAGCTCAGTTGTACATAAAGACTGGTAAGCTAAGAGAAAAGGATAAAACCTGGGAACATGGCAGCATACATGTTGAAAGGAAAACTAGAATGCCCTCAGGATCAGTGCCTTTAATCTATTATATGTAGTAATTTAAAAGCATGGACTGATAGCTTTAGTTAATTTATTAAATTTAAATGTGTCTTATCATGACTGTGCATTAATTCTTCCTCACTATCTTGTAGTGAACCCTTCCCTGAGTAGTTATTGCATACCAATTTGGTGGCTATTGGCTGTAAATTTCCACCATTAGGTATAGAATAAGACTTCCCTCATCAAAAAGACTTCCCATATCAATTTTTCTGATTGAATTGAGAGATAAATCCTCTGTGTTGATGTGGAAAGTGAGAACATAACACCCTGTTGACCAATACATGGAGAAGATATGTAACTGCAGCAGGGAGTCAGCCTGGATGATGGGGCAGATAGCAATATGTACTCCAGATAATTAAAGACATTAAACACAACTAGACTGGACTTTGCACTTTTTCTACTTTTAGTAGAGATCTTGTTTCTCTGCTATTTCACTTATAGGAGCTCATAGATATTATTCCATCTTAGTCTTTCTGTTATATTTATATTAATGATACTGAAAACTTTATCTGACATAGTTCAAACCCTTATATAATATTATCTGTACTATATATATATATATATATATATATATATATATATATATATATATAAAATTTATTAAAACATGGCTTTTTTTTTTTTCTCAAATATCTAGAGCATTTTTGGTAGATGAATTACCTCTACTGTTTCTGTTATGTTTTCTTTTTAACTTTATGTTATTTTATTTTTTTCTTTTGCTTCCTCTTTTTTTTTTATGCCCCAGGAACTGTTTATTACATAAAATTTAAAATGCATTCTACATTTACTTTGTGATATGCAACAGCTTTTATTTGGCTTCTTACACCTTACTATATTTGTTTTGATGCTACATAAGATATCCTTGTTTATTTTTTTTACAGCACTTTAAAAGATTTTTCTTCACACTTCATGAGATATCAAAGAATTTTTAAGTAAAAGCAACAGGTCTCATATTTCACTTTTTTTTTTTTTTTTTCATAATTCTGGCCAGCCTGAGGTTACTTTTTAAAGAATGGTGAATAGATTGAGGCTATGATTGAGAGGTTTTCATCCTTACCCTCTGGAGACATACAGAACTCACCAGATCACTCTGATCTTTTTCAGAAGTGTTGGAGAAAACGAATTTTTTTGTAATACAATTTCTGGTCCTACAGAGACATACATAATTCAGTACTCAGAGGAAAAAGGTGGTGACCACAGCTTTTTTTAGAGCTGCTGAGGAACAAGAAACACACCAAGGTAACTTTTTGAACTTCAGTCTTAAAAGCAAAAGCATCTATTGCATATTGTGCTTACAGGTTTTTTATTTTCTTTTTTTTTTTTGGCAAACTGTACTTCCACATTCTTAATGAATAGTAGATCATTGACTAGATGGAAACCCTTTGGTTTCTGAAGCCCCAAGGAACCTTTGAAAAGAGGCCAGCTACCATCCCTCCAGACAGGACAGGGCAGTGCTCTGTCTTCATCATCTTCCTCATGTACTCTGCAGTGTTCAGGGAGAAAATGTATAATAAAAGAAGCTGTGAATTTAAGGCTGAAAGCCAGCATTTCATATAGATATTTCTCAGTGTGTAGAATTAGTATGTGCTTAGTTTTGCCCATTTGATTTAGGGCCTTTGGAACCACTGCCTTGGATACCTGAGGAAAGACACTTCCTGAACAGCACAGACTTCTGAGGCTGGACTCAATGTTCAACAACAGCCATCCCTAAGCTGATGTAACTGACAGAAATCAGTTGGCTTAAGATAATATGAATAATATTTTTAAGCAAAAGCTGATATTTTCATGAGATCATGTGAGGCCTGTGCCAGTGTTTAAAGCCCAGAATAATAGATGTTGTGAATAAAGTAAAACAGAAATAGAAATGGAATTCTGGAATGGTTTGCCCTATGCTCAACAGAGAGAAAATGATAATTTCTGTAAACCACAGAAAATGTTATTACAATTATCTGTCATGATGATGCAAATAGTTTGTGCTGGCCACAGTATTCAGACTTACACAAAGTTATCTTGTTTCTTACATCCATTTCCCACCATGATGAAAATCTACAGTGTAGGCAGAAATTCAGAAAATGAGATGTCTATTATAAACCCATGGAGATTAAATTTATCCAGGAAAGTAATCACAGACCAGAACATTATTTATAGGTAGCTTGCCTGAGACCTTTATACAAGAAAATTACACTATAGACAGGACAAAATTTGCTTTAAATTAGAGCTCAAAGATAAGCATGATGTCCCAGTTTTGAATGGAGGAGATGGGAAACTCTTATCATAAGAATTCTGAGGATTTGAATTGAACACAAATGAAACCAGCACCTCAGGATTTTTACTGAGACTACTAAATTGCAGTCACCAGTGACAAAGATTATCCAGGACTTGGTGGCTCTGACAGTAACAGTTTTGAGTAGCATTGGGACTGCAGCTATAGTAATGAAGGACATGAAAGCAATGCTCAGAATTAGGATTTTTCATGGTAGTGAAGATGTCTAGCATGTGTTGAGAGGAGTCACACTAACAAGGTTTTGTAAGTGCTTTTTTCCATGTGTCACCAAATATTGCTGAGATTAAATGAAAAAATCCCTCTTTACATTCATTCAGCAGCTGATCACTAGCACCATCAGTGTCTGTCAAGACTTTTTTCCCTATAAACACAGGGGAGCCCTGCTACAGTCACTGCTATGTTAAATACAACATGCCTTGTCTAGCAATGCATGTAACTACACGTTTACCTCTCAGAATTTCCACCTCTGTTGTACAGAATCAAAGCCTCAGTTCACATTTATTCAAAACTCCTCTGAAACCATGCAGCACTGGCACCTTGATTTGGTAAAAATTTATGTGTGTCAAGCCTCCAGAGCTTCAAGGCATGAGTGTGTGGGTTTAAGGTTAAGTTTGCATTGCTCCTGCAGTTCACATGAAAAACCATCCTAGTGCCATTGGCAAGTGCAAGACATCAATCATCTGCTTCACATGAGGGCACAGGAGTAGGCATGTGTATGTAAAGCTCACACAGAAATTCTTCCCCTTTTGGCAGCCCTAGTAAAAGTATAGCTACATCCAGTTTTAGCATATTTTTCCACAAGGCATGGGCCATTTAGGCAAGTCACAAAATAATGGTCAGAGGTCTAAAAATTGTGTGTAAGGAAATATTAGAAGAAATGAGATTGCTCATTTCAGAGAATGTGTCAGGGAGGCAGAGTAAACAATTTCCAAATGTTGCCACAGAATACATGAAAGTGAAAAATAGTACTTTCCTTATGCAGGATGTTGGACATATGTTAATAATGTTGAAGAAAACAAATTATAGGTTATAAACTAAAAAAATTATAACAACAACTATATACTAAAATAAATTGACTAGGAAGGTTGTGGAATCTTCTGCCATTTAACGTTTCAAAAGAGAAACTGGAGAGATATCCCTCTGGTGTTTATGTGGGGGAATAATTATAAAATAGCAATTTGCTTCCCGAAATGACATGTAGGTTAGGAAGTAGAACTGAAGTTGAAAATCTGTGTGATTTTTTGCCAGGTCAAATTTTAGCAGATGCAGCTTTGTCTGGTTAGGCTTTTAAGTGATCCTTAAATGTTTAAGTTAAGTTATCCTGCTGTAATGCCTGGGGAGAGAGAGGGAGCCCAGAGACCATGGTGACTCCAAGGGACAGGTAGGGACTGGCAATGTGGTTCAACAGTGGAGACAGGCTTAAGCCAAGGAAAGGAAACAGCAGCAGTGAGTTTTTGGCTACAAAAATGATGGGCTCTTGGACTAGGTTTCATGCCATGGTCACATCTAATTGTATGATGCCTGAACATTTTCCGTTAAAAAAAGAAAAAAAAAACCTTTGGAACTGTGCAAGAGAAACACAATATTGTACTTATTTTCCTTTGGGATTGTCAAGAAATACAATTTTATGAAACACTGATATTTATTACATTTTTGTTTTAAGTATATATTTTAAAAGTAAAATACTGGCTTATGCAGGCTGTTAAGCCTACAAAAAATTACATATTAAATGTCTTAGCCTTTGTAGGGTGCCTTTAAATTCCATATTATTAGAAAATAAATTCTATCAAGAAATGGGATTGCATAAATAAAGACTTTTGGCAAAATCAATGGCTTTGTTTCACTTTTAAATCTAAGCTGTTTATACCTCTAGATATGTCCAGAGGTACTAATTGCAAGGATGAGACACATTAAGTATGTTAGAGTAGTTTCCCAAAGCAGTTTTGCTGTAGTCTGGCCCAAAGCCAAATGGAAATTTATCAAATAGATTAAATGGTAAAACTAATGGTAGCATTTCAGACCTCAGTCTTAAATGGGATCTAAAGGTTCCACAGTAAATTGGAAAGTTCATCTGTAAATGGTGACTACTTAAATAGGCAGTATGCCTACAGCAGCCCTTTAATATAGCTATAATTAAGACATATGGAGAAAAATGTATATTCACCCTTTCAGCAATAATCAAATTAATATTCAGTTAACATTTTCAATAAATAGCATTGATCAGTGTCAAGGAATAAGTAAAAGACAGATTTCTTCAACAAGATGATATACAAAAAAGATTGTGAGGTCAGATAATCTCCTCCAAGTTGATTTTTTTTCCCTTCACATTTTAATTCACTTCTAATTTCTTGTCATTTCTTCGCTCAAGGGTACCAGATATTTCTTCTTCTTCTGTTTCTGGTCTGTTCTCCATCATTCCTAGGTGTGGCCATTTGATCAAATTTATTATTTGCTTTGCAGCCGTATCCTTGACCATTAAAACTTTCCACCAGAAAGTATTATTTCCTGTAACATGGACATCTTTTGGGAATGATGCACTTTGTGAGTTACTCCCAGGAATGTCCTTGGGAATAACTCTTCCTCCCTTCCACATTTGCTCAGACTTGGCTCTGGACCCCATACTTCCCAAACTGAAGACTCCAGCCCTTGCTGGCCTCATAGCATCTCCCCCACTGTCCTTCCCCATTTCCAGAACTAGGTGCTACTCTTTTGGCAGTGCTGAAAATCCTGTCAGCTTTCACTCCTGCAACCCAGAGAATTAAGCTTAATACTTCACAGATTCAGTTTACAAATTTTATCTGCCACCTATCATCTTCACCTTTACAGATTTCTTTTGCTCTCTACTTTTTTTCTCCCTGTGTTTTCTGATTCTTTCTTTCTTTATTGGAGCTGTCTTTTTTTGGCATCTGATTTCCTTTTATTGCATCCTATTAATATTATGATTTTCCCAGCAAGTCTGGGATGCTAAGGATCTTCAAACTACATCTGATCTTAAAAAAACAGGGAGAAAAGAGAAGTGATGAGGACAAATCTGATGGATTGAAATGACCTTAGCACCAGGACGGTGGAAATACAATGAACTGGTGAAAAATTTTGAAAGAAAATACTAAAAACATGACTGAGTGATGATGGTATTTATCAGAAATTTTCCTTGGAACCAAGTCAGCTAGTATTAAAATTAATTTTGTTTCAGTGGAAACTGGAATAGACTGTTTTTAACCTACCACAGAAAATTCATTGGGGGTTTGCTGAAAAACCGTATATATTGCAATTCTTTCAGAATTTTGAAAATACTTATAATAATTTCTTGTTTTATGTTATTCTAGCTGGTTTTATTTTTTTTTTTAGTCCTTTGCAGTTTTTAGCAGTGAAAGCAAAGGAATTTTTCTAAAGCAAAGCGGCTGTTGTTGTTATAGTTGTTGACAATATTTGCATTTGGAAAACTCTATCTTGTGTCACATTTACATGTGTGTAGTGATGCATCTTGAAATGTCTGTGGTATATGGATATACACCTGCACTGTCATGTGCTGACAAATTCACTGCACATGAAATATTTCTTCTCTATTATAAAGAGGCTGATTTCAAAAACTATAAACACCCCATAAACATTTCTATGGTATTATCTCTGAGATGCTGCTTTTTTTAATGTTTTCCCTCATGTGAGGCAGAATCTTAGATTTCCTTTGCTCTCTTCTATTTGTATTGTGATCTGTCATTGATATTCTCTTGTGAATGAAGATGTCTGCTATACAGCACCAGTCAGAGTGTAGGGTGTCAATAAAAGGAGTAAAATGCATGTTTGCCATTCAGGGAGCAGTATTCCTGAATCAGAGACTTGGTGTTAATTCACAAAAGCAGGGAATTCTGAAGGCAAGTTTTGTGGCAAGATATATGGAGAAACTGTAGGTAATTTGGACATGCTACAAATGCAGACAAATTGTTGTGTGGATGCTGCATAAATAAAACAAGAGGATCACTAATTATTTAAATGATGGAAGATACTTTAATCCTTAAAAAAATAAAAAGAAAAATGAAAGGATTTGAACCTTCAACTGCTGTGAAATGCCTCAAATGGCCTTTGAAAGGGTTTCCTTTGTAGAATGTGAAGTTATAATCCAGAGAGGTTTTAGTTTCATTCTTAGGCTTCATGTTGCCATTGTGTATGTTCTTCTGGACCAATACTGAAAAATTAGGCATTTGAGGATTGAATAAAAAATTGTATTATCTAAAAGCATTTAACATAAGAAGTGCTACAATGAGGTCAGTCTCCATGAGAATGCTTTAAATTTTATAACAGTCCTGGTAATTTTTGGATGAAGTGTGAAGGTTTATTCAGACATACTGACACGTTTAGTAAGGGAGCAAGTGAGGCATTCAGGGGCTTCTTATCTCAGCTGATGCTTGAATATAGCTCCACAGTGTTTGGCCACAAGTTAGAGTAGAAGGTGTTACAATTGTTCTGCCAATGAAAAACATCCTCTTGATTATCTTGCTATTAATCTGGTCTAGATAAGGTGATAGAAATAATTTAGATAGAGCTTAGTGCAGATCAGGATGAAGAGAGGGTCAGAAAGAGGTTTAGAAATCCTTAGGGTTTTTTCCTTAGGGAAAGAGACTTCATGTAGAAGGTTTTTTTGTGCCTTTGAGTGATATATTGTGTACCTTTAGTGCTTATGGACAAGTACTAATAGGCAGATGAGAAGTTTTGGAGGATATGTGAAGGGAACATAAATTGAATAGGGAATTGAATACATGCAGAGGATCCAATTACAGTTTTTGATTCCCTAAATATACCATTGCTGTTGCAGAAATACAGAGGAATTGGCAAGGTTAATTGGTTCAGAGATTGAACAAAAGGTTTCTGCTTGAAATACAAATCTTTGGATCAGCTGGCTGGATGGTCAGACTGTAAAGTCATAAATTTTAATTACTCTTGCTCCTATGGAATTTGGAGAAGACCTAATCCCAATTTCTTTATGCACCAAAATGTCTAATGACTTCTGAACAAGTGAGTGTGCAGAGAATGCACAAGCAGACCTGGAATGATTATACAGCATTGGATCTTGCTGCTGTTTTCTGTGCTGTGAACTGACTGCTGATTTTATTTAGCCTGGAAAAATTATGTGAATGAATTGATTAGCTCTGCAATTTTCTGGACTTATAGACTGCACTGTCTTCTTTCTGTTTCTTTCAGCTCAAATATTATAATACAGCTTTGTCAAGGTTTCTTTGGGATGACTTTTCTTGAGGACTTAATTTTTAAGTCATGCTAGCAAAAGAGGGGGGAAAAAGAGTAATTCTGGTTGTTTACCATTGTTTTTATGAATATTATAAGTTTTCCCACCATAATCAAAACATTTTATATTAATATGGCTGCTTTCATTCCTGTGTTATCACCTTTCCTCCTTGGATTGTTTTATCCAGGAACTTTTTGTCATGTACAGAGAAATTCTATGCATTTTTTAAGATCAGAGCAGATATTGCAGCTAAAACACGTGAGGGACAGCTGAAGTTAGTGAGTTGTTAGGCTGATCATCATCACCTGCAAAAGGGGCATGATGAGTTTTTGCTGGTCATCAGACAGGTGCAGAGGGGTCCATGCCTACTGCTCCCTGAAATATCTGTGCTGAGTTGACATCCACAATTCTCCGGTTGTTGCTTTAGGATTTTTTGCATATTCACATCTCTTTTTTACCACTTGGTCCCTTGGGCTTATCATGGGGCTGTGAGGGCCAGTGGCTCTCACCACCCCAGTGAAGAGGAGGGAGCTCCATAGCTCTTCCTCACAACTTGGCAGTCTCCTCAGAGGTCAGAGGCTGCACAGCAGGGTCACACCAGAAGAGGCGTTGGATGACAGAAAAATGAACACTCAGGAAAAAGGAAGATTGCCGTGCAAACCTCCAGGTTGTTGGCAGGTGACAGCTCTTATCTTCCTTCTGCCACCTGCCATTGGAATTTCCTTGTGATAGAACCTTTTATTGAAACTGGGGACAGTTTAGGGGGCATTAGCTACAGATGGACTCTGGGAGTCACACTTGGCACCCATGGTCTTCAGGCCCCTGTCCATCTGCATTAGAAACACACACTGCAGTCCCCACACATGGGGGGTTTTTCCTTTTGTACATCCAATACTGTAAAAGTGGCGCTCGTATATTAATGTACAGCAGCTTCCTCTGTGTATTTGTATGACATCTTTAGAATTTCTTATTTATCTTTTACATATCTTTTTCCTTTTTTTTTTGTCAGGAGCATTCATATTTCAGGCAAAACTAAGTAGTGTTGCCTGTTCCTGAGGTTGCCAAGCAATCTCCTTGATACATACCTTTTTTCAGTTACTTATAACTCAGCCAGACTCTAGCTGTTTGTGATGAATTTTTCCATGCCAATTTCTGCCTCCAGCTGAATCTTTGCATCAAAATGTTTCAAGCTTTTCTGAGAATGATGCTCGGGGAAAATAGGTTGTTTTGTTCATATGATTCAGTAGCTTTGCTTTGAAATACTGAAATATCTTTTGTTTGGAGGAAAGGGAAGAGATGAGGAAGAAGCAGAAAGACTGCAAAGTATGACAAATGTGTCTTTTTCTTTCCAAAAAAGCTACTGGACCAAATGTTTAGCAGAGAGACCCAGATTTTGGAAGGTGGAATCCTGGGAAGGTATATTGGGCAATCAGGTAAATGTCCAAGGAATGTGTATGTGAAGTTTGACCCAGGAATCAGTAGGGGCATAATGTGACAGATCAGGGAGGGACCCAGAACAAATAGACCTGTTGTCCAAGGTAGCATATGGAGCCAGGCATCCTGGGAAAGCAGGATGTTTAGGCAAGGATACTGAGATAGAAACAGCCTCTGGAGTCCTGGGATACTCTGCCTGGTGCTGGGAACACGGCAGCTGGGATTTAACAATATTTTCATGTGGGATTTCACTGCATGATCACTGATTACTTTCCCAGAGCACTCCAGTGTCATTCATTGTGCAGGAGGCATCTCTCCATGCTATTTTACAAAGGAGGGTCTTGTTTGCAGGATGTTATTCTCTTTACTTTATTTATGTATTTAATTTCATAAGCTGGAAATAGTCACAAATGCGACACAAATTGTGCAGGATCTTGCAATCCAAATTTTCTGCAGTAAAAACAAGTTAATGAAACAAACAGTGAAAACAACCTCTGCCTTTTAATGTCATCCAGAGCCTGAGGTGGCTTTGGAACTGGTGTTCAAAATGAAGGTGGTGCTAGAAATCAACTAAAGCAATTGTAAGATTCTAATTGAAATTCATTATAAACAAGAATAAACAAGAGGATGTTTTCTTCTGCTGACAATTCTCTTTTCCTTCCTTTGCCTTCTTAGGGATGTTTTCCTTTTTCCTGTTTTATTCTTTTGCCTCTTATTAAAACGCAGAGACTGGTTTAACTAGCTGAGATTTCATCTTTTGTAACAGTACTGTGACCCGTGACCAGAAGGGCAGCAAACAGCACTGGCTTAAAGAACCTGACTCTGGAATCTGCCAGGTCTTGAAGGGGTTGATAAGACTGTGTGAAAAAATAGTAAAGAGTAATAAAGAATTTGTATTTCTGTAAATTGATCAGTCAGGAAATTTTCTTTCTAAATACTCTGTACAATAAAAATAAAGAATAAGAAATACTATTGAAAAGAAAACCCTAGGAAAACAAGCATTCTAAAGCCTCTGTATTCATAATTTGAGCATTATTCAACAATCTAATGTTGTCCTATCATATGGTCATTTGACACCTTTGACCATTTAGGCCCATTTAGTCCTTCAAAGAAACACAGAGAGAGAAGGAATAGCAGTAAGTAAATTCATGGAATGGTGCTCTAAAAATTAGGAGTTTTGTTCCTAGCTTTGTCAATTGACCTTTTCAATTAATCAAGAGACAAAAAAACCTCCTTTTCATGTACTGTGTAGTCTTTAGTCTTTGGTTGCTGAATGTTTGACTTTGTATCCCAAGAGTTGATCTGCACAAGGGCTGAGTGTCTCCAGTGCAATTGAAAGTGATGTAAAATGCAGTTTGAACATTTAAACATCCTATATAATATTAAATTGCTTTGAAAAATCATGCCTCTTTCACAATTTGCATCCTGTTCCCCTGTTCTACATTTTCTCTTTTGTAGGAATGAAGCTAATATTATTTCCTCCAGCTCAGATTCATTCATCCTGGTAATGGCTGGTAACAAAGACAATGATTATTCAGAACCAGTTGTAATTTTCTGCAGCAGGTGAGATGGATCAGTGGGCCCTGTCTTTTTCTCAGAGGGTATGTCCTTATTTCAATGACAGTATTCACCAGCATCACCTTCCTTGATAAACCTGGGCAGGCAAGCGACACATTCAATTGGGCTACAGCAGATATTTTATTTTGTGGATTTGCAGACACCCAACAATTTTCCAGCAAGAGTACAGGTGTGTGGACTGAACCAAAGCCTTTTGAAAAGAAAAACTTTCTTGCCTCTGCTTACCCTTCATGGATGTATTAAAAATTGTTGACAGTCTTGCAGAGGTCTCTGGGCTGCAGGTTAAAAGCAACTCTAGAAACTGAACTTTCTGACTCAGCTCTCTGCAGACATGAAGTTTTCACTGCAGATATCTGCACTGCACAAGTTCTGGAGATAAAAGGAGATTTTTTATGGAGAGCTCTTCCTCCTGGACATTGAACCTGCTTTAATGTCTTTATTTTCAAACCACATTTGGACTACTTTTATGTTCATTTAATGCATGTTATGTTCATTAGTTTTCCCATTAGGAACTGAAGCATGCAAAATGAATGTTGGGAATTCTACACAGTATAAAGGATGAACACGATAAATTTATCCTTATCCATATATATATATATATATATATATATATATGATAAGGATATATATATATATATATATATATATATATATATATATATATATATATATATAAGAACAGCATTCATTCAAATATGGTTCCCAATGACTTTCCTGCTACCTACACATATCAAAGGGTGGACTGTGAGGAAGAGGCCCTAATACTGCATTAGCTGAAATGGCAGTCCCATTTTGCCATCAATTGCAACCTACCTAGGTAACACAAATGTGCTTTAAATAATGCTAGAAGGGAAATAAAGAGAAAATAAAAGCTCTGGGTGCTACTAATTTGAGAAAGGAATCAAAAGACTAGTTAAATAGCTCTATTTTGCAGTCTCATTTTAAATTATTCATTGTGCTTGACCTGCAGAAAGAATGAAAAAGCACATGGGATCTGCTTTAATTAGCCCAAAACTTTATTAACTTCATTCATCTGGGAGTTATCTGGCAGTAATTTGTGCAGTATAGATTATCATGCCATTTTCACTCTTTATGACCTTTTAGAGGGGTTTATCTTCAGCCCCATCCCTGTGCACACCCACTGGTACAGGCTCACTGCTGCTGCCAGCAAGTTTAGTGGCCTGTTAATCCCCATATTTTACTTTTGCCAGTTGTCTCACACATCACACTGCCTGTTGCAACCTTAAAAGATCCCTTTCAGACTCTTTATTATGCCCTGGGGAAAGGCAAAGGGCTTACACTAAAATATGACAGTCTCCTTAGTGTTCTGCTAACCTGCTCCCAAGTCCCACCAGGTACAGGTGTGAGTTTATAGAAATGGAATGGAGAGTCTCCTGTACCTCAGCTGGAATTGTTCACCAAAATTTCTTAGTTGCATGCAATCACAATTCCATATATACCCTTACAATAATCTCCAGGTGTCTGAAGAGGATGCAGATGATAAAATGTCTCACACTGCTTAGTTCTCTTTCCTAATGTGGTGAAGAGTGGACAGGTTCATATATGACCTGTGCATGCTGGTTTCTCTGCTGTACACAGTGTAATTTTGCCTCAGTCCTAAACCAGACAGAACAAACTATACTTGAGGTTGCTAAGAAATAGAAGTAGCCATAAGGAATGAGATGTTCAGAACTAGAATTAACCATAAGGAATGAGACTCCCATTTTCAGCCTCTTTCTGCAAAATATAATCCCTGAATGCCTCAGCTACTATAAATAAAAATTAATGGAAGTGTCTTGTAGTATTTTCTTTACAGTCTAATTTCTTTATGTTTGTATTAGGTACCTCCAAGTCAAAAGACCACTCCATTCCTGTACTTTGTCTCCAAACCTCCAGATGTCCAAGCCTTGCAAGGCAGTTACTTTTTTTCTGTTGTAAACAGTCCACAAATGCCACCTGGAATGTGATTGAGTGCGGTGAAAACACATTGTTATTCTGGCATACCTAAACTAACCAGGGACAACAGATGTTCTTTAAAGAATACTAGGATAATTCTTTTGACTTGACTAATTAACTGGCAATTTAAAATGGTTCTGGTTTCCATTTCCATTTCACTGTGCTCATATGCATTTCTGATTGAACCTTTGCTTCACTTGAGATTTTCTTTATGAGCAAGTAATTTGAAGGATCTGCTTAGCCTGACATCCTTTAATAAATTTTACCCTGAAGTTCTGACACAGAATTGTGAAGATTTCTGTAACGCACAGCAAAGCTCCTCTGAATAGTAAGTCCTGTCCTGAAGGAGAGTTGAGAAAATTCATATTCATTGGGGAGATGGAAATAACTCAAAGTGCAGGCAACCTTCATTAGGCAGCCCAGAAATCTTTTTATTTTTATTCTCAGGTAATAGGACACAGATTTCCCTCTGACTCATTGGACTGAAACAAACAGACAACCTGGTAAATATGAGGGAACTTGCCTCCCTGCCAGCTGTCAGGGAGCTAACCATAAGTTGTTTGGATTTCCTCCAAACAGATATTTGTTGTATATGTGTTATTCTGTGCATGGAATGGAACACTTGAAGCACTTGATACTTGATGTTTGAACTCCATGCTTTTTGCTTGACTGTGATGGATTTACTGTGAATACTAAGAGTGTTGTTTCTACTCAGTATGCAAGCAAGAAAAAAATATAAACTGAAGAAATGGCTTCTAACATAATGTTTTATGAATTGGTAGATTTTCACTTAGTATAAATAGAATAGAATAGAATAGAATAGAATAGACTATTTCTGTTGGAAGGGACCCACAATGATCAAATCATCCAACTGTGAGATTAATTCAGGGCTGACCAAATGTTAAAGCATGTTTTTAGGGCACTGTCCAAACACCTCTTAAACACTGACAGACTTAGGGCATAGACCCTCTCTAGGAAGCCCATTGCAGAATTTGACCACCCCCTTGGCAAAAAAATGCTGCTCACAGTTCAGACTATGCCTCCTTGGCATAACTTAGAACCATTTCCATGGGTCCTGTCACTGAATACCTGAGAAGAGCTCAGCACATCCTTCTCTATGTTCCCTCCTCAGGAAGTTGTAGAGGACAATAAGGTCACCCCTCAGCCTCCCTTTCTCCAAACTAGACAAACACAAAGTTCTTAGCTGCTCCTTACAGGACATTCCTTCCAGCCGTGTCAGCAGTTTTGTTGACCTTCTCTGGACATGTTCAAGAACCCTCACATCCTTCTTAAACTGTGAGGCCCAGAAGTGCACAGAGCACTCAAGCTGAGGCTGCATCAACACTGAATATAGCAGGATGATCTCCTCTTCTGACTGGCTGGGGATGCTGAGTTTGGTGCACCCTGGGTTGGCATTTGCCCTCTGGGCTGCCTGGACTCACACTGCTGACTCCTACTGAGGCTGCTGACAGCCAGCACCCCCAAATCCCTCCATCCACTCCTCTACCAATTTATATCTGTTCCCAGCATTACTCTGTCCTAGGTACAGGATCCAGCATTTTGCCTTGTTTAATTTCATCCCACTGTTCATTACCAAACTCCAGCTTATCTAGACCTCTCTCTATTGTTTCCAGTCTCTCAAGAGGGTCAACAGCACTTTCAAGTTTGGCATCATCAGATGCATGAAGGCAAAAATCTAAGGAGTATCAGATAAGTAAAATTTGAAGAAATAAAACTTGGCACTGTAACAGAACGCAGAAAAAGGTAGGCATATATCACTTTTGGTATTTTTTTTCCAGACCAGGAGAATATTAGCAATACAGAGTGTTTGAAGGATAATTGGATAATTGCTTGGATAATTGCAGGTAGCATGTTAATGTTGGAGATTCCTTTGCACATCTTGGTTCTAACCACACCAAAAAGCCATATGTATGTATCAAATAGGACATTACTGCTCATTAGACTCTCTCAAAGGACTTTTAAATGTCAAAAAGTAAAATAAAGCATTGTTTCTGTATGATGCCTTATAGAAGTTAGCTTCTAATAAATGAGTACTTTAATGAGATGTTTAGAGAATTAAGGGATTTTTGACAATTTATTCCTGTAATGAACAGAAACAATCATCAATTCTGCATAGCTGAATTTTGCAATTTTTCTGGGCAATGGAGTCCCTCAAGGGATTGCCTGGAATTGTCCTCAAACATGTGTACAACTCCATGGAATCTAAAGCAGGGTCTGGCTACCTTTTTCTGAATTACTGAACGTCACTGAGATGAGGAAGCTACAAAACGGGTGAATACAAAGTGAGAGCAACGTTTTGCCACCTAGTGAGCCTTAAGCCTCTGCCTTTAGGTATTTCAGTATAATCAGTGTTTATGTAGCCTTTTTGAACACCACCAGCTTTGACTTACAGCTCACATGGACAACAAAGTCTATCAAATCTGGTTTCAAAATGTTTTTGTTCCGAGTTTCAGAAAGGCTATGGGATGTTGAAAATCTCCAAAGATCACTTAGCTGCACAATAGAGATGAATATATGTGATGTCCTTGACATCTCTTTGTACAGAGCAGCAGTGCCTGATGAAAGTCCTGTTTATGAAATCCTCAGTGTATAGTAACCAGAAAAACAGTAGGTACTTGAATGTATCAGGAAGAAATATTCTGATACAGAAAGACTGACAGACATACCCAAGGAGATATCTTATTTCAAGCATTTGAAGGAAAAGAGTAAAAAAAAAAAGAAGGTTTAGCACTTAGTATTCATGAGTAGACTTGTGCAAATAATAGATATTTTGGTTCAGTGGCCTTTCAGAAATGTATATAAATAAAATTTCTTGAGTTCTACTGAACATATTCAATCCCTGTTTTCTTTTTACAATGCACTTACATATTTCTGTTTGACAAAACTGAAATGAGATATTTTGTTTTTTCAACTTCTAATCCCTCTATTTTCTGCTTGAGACTATTAATCAAATAAAATCAACAACAATTTTATTGCTCCAAAACTATTTCTTCAGCATTCTTTTTCTGCAGAGTACAATTTAAACAGCTCTTCTGATGAATATTTTGTGCATAGGCAAAGAGTGAATATTTAAAACCCTGCTTTTATCAGGAAAATTTAAAAAATAACCAGTAAAACCTACAGGTCCTGAAAAGGTAAGCAAAGTATATTCAATCCATACACATGCTAAAGCATATTTCAGTTTTAAGCATACTCTAGCATATGTAAAAGTTCATAAGCTAGGACAAAATCAACAGCTTTCTAATGAATTAATGGTGCTTGGCTTTGGAAAGATGTAGGCACAGACTAACATAGGCATCACAGAGAAGTAAAATATTTTGGAATAGTTGTTATAGGGACTGTAGGAATAAAAAATGAGAAAAAGTAGATTTTGTAAGTGATCTCTGCCAAGTATTTTTTTTTAGGATGAAATACCCAAGTTATTTAGTAACAATAAAGGATGTTTATATCAGTTAGTAAAAATGTGGAAATTTCTAGCATCTGCAGAATCATAAAATTTGTCCATCTTACTTAAAAAAAAAGGTCAATTCTTCCTGCCATATCTATTGTTAAACAGGCTTGATCTAACAAGAATGCTAGGCAATAGAAAAATCAGACTAGTATTGATGCCTTGAGTTTTAGCTTTTATATTTTTCACATCCTGTACTGGATGAGTATTTAGCTCTGAACTTCATATAGAGTGTTAGTAAGCTCTCATTACATTTTGGTCAGACTAAACAATCCTTCTTGGCCTGGGAACCAAGGTCAGACCATTTGCCTCAGGCCCCAGAAAGTATAAACATAATATGAATTGGGAAGAGCAGCAAACTAGGATAATGTGACTTCATTACCTGAAGCTATAATTGGACAATTAACCTCTGATATACAAACAGACCAAAATTTTATCAGTCTGAGAAAACTCCTGACTGTTGCCCATCTTGGGAGCAGCCTCTGCCAGGCTTTTGCACTGCCCAAGGTGTATCTGTTAAAGGCCTTTATTAAATACCCACTTTATTCTCTAACTCTAGCCTCTCTTCTAGGTAGCCTCTCCTAGCATCAGTGCAGCCACTCATGCAGTACAGTATACAGAGGATGTTGTCTGCAACAAATACAGATTTGAAATTATTAACTGAAAAATTAAACAATGATGAAAGCCATTATGGCAAAAATATAAGGCATTGGATGCTAAGATAATTAATTCTAAAATTCAGCCTGAATTAATTGGTGATCCTCCAATCTTAATGATTCTATGAGATATGGAATGAACATGCTTGCATGAAGTGAATAAATTCCTCCAAAAAGCTATTTTGTACAGAGTATGTTCATTACCACTGGTGACTCACAAACTGGTATACTGGTATATATTTATTTTTCAGTGATATGGAAAATAAACAGGTACAAAAAAATTAATTTTGGAAGGGATCTTTGATGCATAGATGTCCTCTAGTGAGCACCTTCTCAAAACAAGGCCAGTTTCAATGGGAGATGAGGTTGCTCAGGGTCCTGTCCAGCTAAATCTTGGATGGACCACACCAGGCTGTGTCACCTTGTCCCAGCCAGAATGCGAATCTCCCAAGGATGAGAAAAGGAAGTTATTCAGTATGAAATGAAACAAAATAGAACAGTGAAATTCCCTTCTCATTCTGAGCATGACAGCTAAAGTGGTTTGGATTCTTTTTTGAAAGGCAGTGTGTGTCAGTGAATATTCTGGGATGGCATGTAAGCAAACATGTCCCAGTGGGGATGCTTCTGAGCACTGGGGTATCTTAGGCTTGCTAACACTGCTTGCAAAGAACTAAGAGGAACTCCTGTAGCTGTTCTGTGGAACGGGGGACACTTCCCCAGGCTTTTGTTAACAGTGTTGTAGCTAATGAAAAGTGCATCAAATACTTTGAATTTATTAGCCTGCAATTCTGTGTCTTCACAGTTGCAGACATTTGCACCAAGTAGGTCACTGCTGTTTAATTGGACATTGAGATACCTTTCTGGCTAATTTAATTGTATCTGTGAAAGAATTTTTATATAACCAGTATTTAGAAAGGCTGTGTTTAGTGGTAATATTTTAATTCATATATTTATACAAGACTTATTATAATGCTGGGTATACAGATGGACTAGAGCTCTTATTCATTCCTCATTTGCCTAATTAATTGTCCTTTTTTGGCTTTACTTTGTACTTTATACCAATCCCTTAGCCTCACACTCTTAGTAAGAAGAATAACTAAAAAAATTAAATGAGGAAAAATAATATACAAATCTCTCAATGGCTAAAAATCCAGCATTACAATGAGATATTCATATAGCACCTATGCTTATGTGCAGTTATGAGAAAAAAGGTGGAATCCTAAAATCCCTTAAAAATGATTGGTGGAGATAGATGTTGTGGAAGGTGAGTCAGAGCTTGTAAGTGAGGTTTTAGCAGTTATTCTTTACTCAGTGTTAGAAAGTCTTCAAAAGTGGGTTGTGAGGACACTTTTCCTGAAATGAATGGTACATTATCAGTTTATCAATTGATATACACTGTCACTTCCTCTATTAGGATTAATTTATTCCTACACTACTATCTGTACTGATATTTACTCAGGTCTTTTATCTTTCCAGGTCTCTTCACTGGATTATCTGCTCTTTATCATCATCAGTGATACCAGGGTAACTCAAAGAGTAAATGTACTTCTGACTTTAAATGTTATTCATTTTTTTTGTGTGTGATTTTCTTTGCTTTTTATTTAATGGCAGTCTGAATCCTGTGTTTATCCCCCTTCTGATTAGTACAGAATAAATGGCAAAGATAAGTGACAGCATTTGACTTTGCCTGTTGAAACAGTGACACAGGGTAGGAGAGAGGAATGGATGAAAAGCTGTTTGAAATTAGACACTCTCTGTGGAAATGGAGATGTGTCAGCCCGGGAACAGAGCATGGTCAGGTCTCAGACCTCTGCTACCTTTAATGGGACCAACTTGCTTGTGGGAAGAAACCTGAGGAATATTAAGTGGCTCATAGAACAAATAAAAGCTTTTGGAGAACTGCTTTGAAAAAGGAGGGCTTTCTGGCAAATGAAAGTATACCTCAGTTGCATAATACTGCTACATCCAGCAGGCTCAAAGCAACACAATAAGGGCAGCAGTGGTGTTGTATAAGGGACAGAAGATAAATGAAGTATTGATTTCAGAACTAGCAGAATGCCACAAAAGGGACATACAGTATTTCTATGGGGCCAGATCCTCACTTGCTGTAATTTGGTATTGTGCCATTGAAGTCAAGCTGATTTATGTCAGCTGTAGTTCTGGGCAGGTATATTTATAGCAGGGAGGCATAAATAAAAGTCATGCTCAGAGTGCTTGGTAGGAGCTGATTTCCCAAAACTGAATGATGAATACACAAGCGTTACAGTTTATCTGTTCTTTCAACCTACTGCAGTACTCACCTTCAGATAATTTCTGGTCTGTCTTCAGCCTCTCTCAACTGTTCTTTCCCTTGCTTCCTGGGGTCCTGTTTCATGCTGATGTTCTCCAACTTAAGAAATTAATTTCCTGAAGAGGTATAAAGGCAATTGCTGACCTGTCCTCTGCAAGCTGTCCTGGTCCACACCATTCTTTCCTTTAGCTCCACAAAAATGTTGATTGCATTGAGGTCTTCATTCTGGGGTTCCTTCCTATCTGGTGGAAGATGCCACCAAAAAGAGAGTGGCCAGTGTGGAAACAGCATTATAGGATGGATCAGTCTTGTCTGCAAGCTGAGAGAAATGGATCTTGGAAATAAATAACTTTCTTCTACTGGTTTTAAGAAGGGGTAGCACTATGTGAATGACAGGAGTGTGCTAGCAGAACATTCCACAATACACCGTGTCAGAGTACTGTGGGATGCTCATCAGAAAGCCATATATCTGTAACTTAAAAAAAAAATTGAAAAAACCTGTGCGTGGTGTGGTTTTTGTGCAGTGTTTCATGTTTGGATGGCTTAGGTTGACAGCCTAGAGTGTCTGAGAGTCTGCTTTGGTCTGAGTGACCTAAACAAGAGACAACACTCTCATTTTTATCTAAATGAGATAGGTTTAGAGGGGATTGTGAAAATTCGAAGGAATACATCTCTTTGAAATATTTCTATTAAATTTTCACTGAGAGAATTTTGGGCAACCACTCTGAGGTTTCTTCTTCTAGCAGTCATGGAAATGGCACAAAATGCACCTTTTACATGCAATTTCATTGTGACTACACTTAACACTTGATTTTCTATTGATTTACTAATTGTGAGATGAAAATTACACAGCAGGTTACTAAGTATTGAAGTGCATTCATGTTACTGTTCAAAATGTTTAGGCATGCTGTATGGAATTCTCCGGGTCATATGTGTATAATAATTTTAGGTTATTGATGAAAGAAATTTAAAAAAATTTCCCAGTAGATGGAGTTGCTTTGAAATTAATTACTGAAGTTCTATGATTTTTTCATGTTATAACTGTTTGTGTTTAGCTAATTTGTGCTTGGCTAATTTGTGTTTAGCTACATACCAACTTGAATAACACATGCTTCTTGTATAATGTCAACGTTTTACTCGATCTCTTGATTGAAGGCTATTTGCATGAGTTTTTGAATCAGAGAAGATGGAAGAAAACAAAATCCTGAGCCTTTTTATCTATGTATTTTTTAAAAAATCTGTCCTCTTAATCCACTTTGATGTACAATATGGGAAACCAATAGAGGAAACTACCTAACCCAAACATAAAGATTCTATTACTGTGTAAAGCAGACTCATAAATTAGAAAGCCTGTATTGATTAGTTAGAAAATATTTTCCCATAAAAACTGCAAGTCTTTTCAGTTGTTTATAATCCATGTTGGTATAATTTAGCTATAGGGCCCACTGGGGCATACTGAGAGAAGAAAAGAGAGGAAAAAAGCTCACTCCACCTTTTTTGGGTAAAGAAGCCTCTCAACTCATTAGCTGACTTCAGAACAATATTTTATGATGAACAAGCAGTTACTTGGGATGGGAAACAAACTCTTGGTCCAAACATTTTCTTCCTTTTCCTTTTCTTTTCCTTTTCCTTTTCCTTTTCCTTTTCCTTTTCCTTTTCCTTTTCCTTTTCCTTTTCCTTTTCCTTTTCCTTTTCCTTTTCCTTTTCCTTTTCCTTTTCCTTTTCCTTTTCCTTTTCCTTTTCCTTTTCCTTTTCCTTTTCCTTTCCCTTTCCCTTTCCCTTTCCCTTTCCCTTCCTTCTCTGATGAACACTTTCCTGGGGAAAGTGGAAATATATACGTGGCAAGGAGCAGATTGTGAGCATGCAAATGAAATTCACCTTTAAGGAGAGGGCAGGAAAAGTAACCTTGTTGTAGCCATTTACTCCAAATAATACCTGTCAATTTACTGAAGAAGGAGAAATCTTTCTTCCAGGATGAACTGGTTTAACAGTAGAAGTTGGGAATTTCCATAGTACAGGAGCTGACCATGAGCAAGGAATAAATTGGCTCAGCTGCTTCCTGGTGAGTCTATATCTGTCTCTTGGCCATTGCCACCACTGACCAAACAAAATCCATTTAAATGAATCTGAAGTTTGTTGAAAAGTCAGTGGCAAGAGATATTCCTGAAACCATGGAAATAGTAAAAGCAAGCCAAAGAGTTCACTCTTTCAATGAAGAATGGTTACTTTTCCAACTAGTTATTTAAAAAAATGCATATGTATGTGGAATAAAGAAAAGAATTTGGGGGTGCTTGGGTTTTTAAACATTTTTTTCTATTAGAAAAATATGTCAATTTTTAGGAAGCATATCTCAGTACCACAAAATCCAGAAAATTTCAGCTTACTTCTTTTAGTCATATTGGTAACTTTCTCAACTGAAAATTATTTCAAGTAACGTTTTTATTTATTGATTTCTTATACCATTGTGACTAAACAGTACAGAATGGAGGTACTCCTAATATGTCCTGAAGGAAGCACTTACAGTAATAAAAAATTAAAAAATTAAACAGCTTGGTATTTAATAAGCATTTATAACTTATATGGTATTGAAGATGTCCATAAAGTTTTACAAACATGTGGAAGGATCGGTAGATGCTAACAAACTAACTTAAAAAAACACAGCACTGTAAGTGAACTGATGCTTTAATACCAGTTGATGCATGTCACATGAGTCCTCAAATCAAAAAGCTTTCATGGCCTATCCATGGGTACAAACTATCATTTCCTGGGAGGTCAGCACCTGCCTTTCACTGACCTAGGATATCAGTTACTGTCATTGACTCATTATGATTTCAGACAGGCATTTTTGTATTCTCTCCTACTTCACTTGTCTTTTGAAAGAATTCCTTATATAGGTAAGGGAGTTCTCTTTTAAATGTCTCTTTAAATGTTTGCTGGCAGTCATGTCCTGGAAAACATTGTAAAATAGTATGTCTGCTTCTGTGTTGGGACTGTTGCTCACAGTGTTGACATCAAATGTCTTGCCTTTTTGGTGTCTCTTGGTTTTTTTCTTTAAAACTTGTGAAACTTGCAGAAGAAGACAGGCTTTTGTTGTGTGTTTGCCCAGTGTTGTTCTGTTCCATGTCTGGTATTTGTTGAAAAGAAAAATGAAAAATATACATCCCACCCTCACATACCAGTGGGTTTTAAGTATGGTATAGAAGAAGAAAAAAGAGAGAGAAAGAAAAGAAGACAGAAGGGTGCCACAGAGATAAATTTGTGGGCTACTCAGAGTCAAGTTATTTAGAAGAAGAGACAGGGGATGTAGAGGTAATAAAGTAAGATAGTCATTGTAAGAGCAAAAGGGATGACAATGTTGTGATCCAAAGGACTCCGTGTTTAAGTCAGTTAAATTGCACAGAAGAAAATATATTTTGGTACCACAGAGTTTATAGGTACCAAGTTACCCCTGTGACCCCTGTATTATATATGCCCCTTTAAAATACCACATCTAAGAAGCAATCCACAGATGATCCTAGTGTGTGGCTTTCCTTACAAAGTGGCTCAGAATATTCAAATTCCTCTGCTTGTGTTCCTGGGCCCTTGTCAGTGATGTGGAGATAAAGGGATGATGAGAGCAGGCAGTGATGGAGCTCAAATAATGAGGTATTCAGCAGATGAAAAATTTCAAGCAAACTTCTACTCGTACGTATATGCTTAATGCTGAAAAATAAAAGTGCTTTCTTTGGTTCTAATGGAAAATCTATGAATATCCTTAGGAAAAAATACTTTCTGTTCTGTTAGTAAGAGTCTGACTAACTATTATGTCATTGTAAAATGGCTTCAGAAGTTGAGAAATGCATCAGCGAGTCACCAGAACAGAAACTATGGCTGCAGGAAAAGGACTGAAAGAAGAGAAATGGAAGAATGTCAGTTCTTGAATGTGGTCCTGCCTGCAGCTTGCATCTGACATGCCTAAGGCAGTGCTCCCTGAGAGCAACTGCAGAACTGGCTGTGATGCTTCTGCTTCTGTCAGAAATTTGCATTCCTTAGTGACAATTACATGAAAGCTCATCTATTCTGCTCTCTGATCTTGCTGTGCTGCTGTAGCCTTTGGGAAAGGCTACAGCGTGAATCCTGGCCAATACTTAGTGTAGAGGTTGGGCTAGAACCCTTCCACATGTGTCACTAGTCTGCCACTGGCTGTCAAAGAGTCCAGAAACATGAGAAAGAAACTGCTTCAATGTTTTTCAATTTACTGTAGAAAAACTCATCATTTCATCTGCACTATTTAAAATTCAGAAAGCATATGTATTTCTCTCTATAAGCACAGCTTGGAGTAATATTAAAATTTTTTTTCATTTAACTTGCATATTTCTCTCTAATTATTTCTTGTTGATCTGCCATACTCTGGGGGTTCTCTCACTCTGGAGTCTACAGCCTTCTGTCATCATATATACACACAAGTTCAATGCCTCATAAAAAAGCATCTCATTGAGATGAGAGCCTGGCAATCATTTACCTAGATCTTTGCAGCTTTACTCTCCACTGCTCACTCTTTGTTTGTCATATTGATTTTGTATTTTCAGTCACCCGTTGGCCTTGAGGAGGATGAATGATTGTGCATTGTTTACATTGCAGCAATGCCTCATGGCAATGGCAATGCAGTCAGAGAGCTGGATCCTGTACAAATGTCCAGCTGGATGGATAAACCCTGAAAGAGCAGCCTGCCAGAAAAACAACAGTCAAAACAGGTAAAAAGGATGAACTATCCCACACAAACAAATTGCAGGATAAAGTCCCATTGGTTTTGTTGTAATAAAGAATAAGTCAGTGTTGACATAGTGAAGTAGTCAGAGGTTCAGAAGATAAGGATTTTAAAGAATTTTAGGAGAGAAAATAAGCCAGATTTTAACTTTACCTCATTAAAGGAACACAGAACTACAAGTGATTGGCTTTGTCACAGTGTCTTGTCCTTGTCAAAGTCTTCCTGCTGCCCCAGTCAAGCCAACCTTGGCATTTTTACCCCTTTGATTTTTTGAGGTGCCTTTCTTTTAGTAAGAAACATGAAGTCACTGGAGAGGACTAATTATTTTTTCTCTTCAGGAATGAAAATATCTCCATTGAAGTCTTGCATGGGTACTTTGGTGCCTCCCAAGTTGCATCATTGCTGTGTTCCATAACTTAGAAGATGACTCCAAAATTGAATGTGCACCTCACAGTTGCCTCTGACAGCTGGGATTTAGGGCACAAGAAACATATTATATCAGCTGCTCTGTGGCTTCTCTGCTTTCCTTTTCACTTCAAGTTTGTCAGAAAGGAGGAGATGTCTTCCTGGTTTAGATCTTAGTTATGTGAGAAGACACCTTTTCTCCCCTGTGCAATCTCTAGCTGTTGAGGTAGCCTGCCAAGGGAGCAATCTCTGGCTTGAACCCTCTTGAAACCTTCTGATCATGCATCTGATCTTCACCTATGCAAGTGGCTTCCTCTGTTGACTGGGTGTATTCCACACCACATCAGAGTGCCTGAGAGCTGAGGGCTGTGCTCAGATTCTGATGGCACCAGTAGTGCTGCTGTGTGGATATGACTGTGCATGTGCTCCCCGACAGAGAAGTGGGAGTGGATATGGATTACACTGCCTCACCTCGGGGTGCAGCCAAAGGGTGCAGCCTCAGCTGAGCAGAGGGATGAACAAACTGTCAAGCTGGTTCATGACAATTTTTCTTGTTGCCCTCTGCAGCTCCCAGTGAACTTGAATGCAGGGAATCAGGCTACAGAGGTAACTGGATCGTAGAATCATTTAGGCTGGAAAAGACCTCTAAGATCATTGAGTCCAACTGTTACCTCAGCACTGTCAAGTCCAACATTAAACCATGTCCCTAAGTGCCATATCTGCACACCTTTTAAATACCTTCAGAGCTATTTACTCAACCAGTTCCCTGGGCAACTTATTCCTGTTCTTTGCTCTTACAGCAAAATTCTTTTCCTAATATTCAATCTAAACCTCCCCTGTCAAGACTAAAGGCTATTTCCTCTTGATTACCACTTGCTACTTGCAAAAAGAAACTGACACTCACTTTTTTACACCCCCATCAGGCAGTTGTAGAGAGCAATAAGGTCTCCCCTGAGCCTCCTTTTCTCCAGGCTAAACAACCCCAGCTCCCTCAGTCACTCCTCATAAAACTTGCTCTCCAGACCCTTCCCCAGCTCCATTGCCTTTCTTTGGACTCACTCCAGCACCTCAGCATCCTTCTTGCAGGGAGGGGCCTAAGACTGAGCACAAGATTTGAGCTGTGGCCTCACCAGTGCCACAATCACTGAGCGGGGACAATCACTGCCATGGTCCTGCCCACTGCACACTCAGAGCAGACAGCCAAAAGAAGCTGTGCCCTGCAGAACCTGGCCCTGCTTGTGCAAGGGTCTTTGCCCTTGGCAGTTAGTGGCAGCCTGCATTTGGATGGTTTTTGAGGAGTCTTTCCCAATGACCAGAACTGCAATTTAGGAAATTTCCTCATAGTGGATCAGTCACCTTTTTCAGGCCACTTTGTGGATGGAAAGAATGACCCTGAAATCTGCTCTGGAAGAGCACTGAGAAAGGGAAACCAGCAGTGCTTAACTTTTAAATGTTTTTTTTGCTTTCTTCATGTGTCACTAATTTTTATCAAGCTGCTCTCCTGCTTCAGGTGAATCATCTGAGATGTAGTTATGAGGTAGAGCCCTCTCTGAATTTTATGTTGAATTTCTCCATCAGTTTTGTTAGATTCCAAAGTTAAAGACTGCCAGCTGGGGAATCTCAATTTGCTATTTACTTCCAATGTGTCCTTCGTAGTTTAACTGATAAAGCATCCAAGCTTGCCCTGGAGAACACACCTAATGGGAAGAGACATCCAAGAGGTTGCTGCTGATAGCAAATTCACTGCTTCTTGAATGTTTAGCTGCTAGTAACCTAATATTGATACATGTCTGCAATTTGGGAGGGTGGGAGTTAGTAAGCGAACTTCTGACTTTATAAACACAACTACATGCATAATCAAGACTATTAGTTTCTAGTCTGGTTGGAAAATCTTGTCATAAATTGCCACACTTTCTTTTTCATTACACCAGAGTGATATTTTTTCAGTGTGAGGATTTCTGCACCTCACTTTCAGAAATTTACATGACACCACATCTTAGTGGAAGGTTAGCCGTCAAGTTCAGATCACTTTTCTGCAGCTGTCATTCCAAAGACACGTTAATTCCACTAGCTAGTTGAAGTTAAAATATTAATCTAGTTATTGAAAAATAATGGATGTAGAAAAACATGTACATGGTTTCTGTATGTTCTGAAATCTAAAATGCATAAAGCTGCCCTAATTTCAAGCTCATGAGTCATCTAAACTCAAGCTGTAGAACTTCCAGGGGCCATGTTGTTAAATAATTCACAAGTGATGTAACTTTACTGTGTATCTCATTAGCAAAAAACTGCAGGAAAGAATTAGGGAAAAGTACCTAAAGCAATCCTAGTCCTTTATTTTTTTTAATTCTACAACTGTCATATCTAAAGAACCAATTTATAAGTGACAGGATAACAGTTTGTATTAAATTGTGGCATGAAGATCTCTGTCAAGTCATGAGAAAAATTAAGAGAATCCTTTCTGCTTCAAGTCCTGTACCCCAATATGTTTTGCACAGTCTTCTTTTGCAGATTGTAGGTATGTATGAATGTGTGTACCCACTTAATTTAAAATCATATATGTATGGGAAGGCTGGGAGAGATGACTTTTTTAGGAAAATATGTCTGCTGCCTTCCCCACAAAAAAATAATTAAAAAATAATAATAAAAAAAGATAAATAAAGTACCACTTGGTCTCAAAGTTATTAAAGCCTTTTTATTATCTCTAGCACTGTGTAATAGTCGAGTAAGAAATCAGGTTATGCAAATAATAATCTTCTTTTATCTAGAGGTATGCATCTGTAATTAAGAATGTCAGTCACCTTATCTTGTAAACAGTCTGCTCTCAGTACACAAATATGGGATCTGGTGCAGATGTGTCTGTGTATGCCAGAGCACCAATATATCATTTTTGCTGCATCTAAAGCCTGCAATTTCATGCTTAGCACTTGGCATTGTAACCATGGTTATCTCCAGATAGATGCAGAATACAGAGGCTTCAGCAGATGGGTTTTTCACTTGGACCCCTGGCAATCAAAAACCAGAAAATCTCCAGAATATATAAACATAGCATATGGTAGATATATTAGTACTACTTACTACCAGATACATGAGATTTAGACTTTGTTGGAGTTTTTCCTCAAATTCTTTACAAGCCAAGAGGACTGTTAAATTATTTGTAAGAGAGAAATGGACTTCTTTTTCTTTGAGAGTTTTCCCTATGCAAGCAGCAGAAGCTAAAAGGCTCACACTAATTTCTCTACGTGTGAAGTTAAAGTGACATGTTTTCTGTAAGCATTTATATTTTCAAAGACTTCGTTACATTTTTAAAAATTTTCCTTTCAGAGTAACTAGCATGTTGTTTCAAAATTTTTAGAAAATATTGGAAATTCACAGCATTGATATTAGCCTAGAATTTTCTACATTTCTGTGAGTTCCCATATGGCAGTGTTGAGCAGAAAGAATTCACAGCAGAATAAATTTAGCAGATGACCAGTGCATCTTTGCAGGTTGAAATAAGTTACTCCAGTTCTGAGGAATGTGTGTGATTGTGTTTTTTTTTTTTCTGAAGACTGAGTGCTTATATGCATTTTCTTACAGATTTAGCTTCTTAAATGCAAAGAATTTTCTGTAAACCTAATGTGTTCTGTGAAAAAGTGTAATAATACCAATCCTTATCCTCAAAGAATTTTAATTTCCAGAAAATTTGTACAGGCTTGAGTGGGCTGGATATTTTTATTAGGAGTCACCAGGTACCATGCTGTAGACATTATATGTTTTCCATGCAGTAGCTTAAGAACATTTCTTGTCAGGAACAGAAAGGAGAAATAAGATCCTTCCAAAATAAAATTGGATTATGCTCCTAAATGACAATATCTACTGTAAAGAAAAAAGCTGGGGTGAGCATTAGCTCAACCTTTCAAACAAAACCATTTACTCCATATCTGTTATTTTCATTCATTTGCTGTAGCCCTGACCTGGTAAATGGAGGTTACTCTGAAAACTGTACTTAATAACTTCTGCTGTTATTCACCATACTCTATACTGAATGAGTGAGACACGTTGGAAACATCACCAGAGTCAAGAGTCAATTCCAGAAGCATTTGAGACCCTTGGCATCAGTCTGCCACTGAATTTTGGGCAGAAGAATGGTGAGCATGTGTACTTGTCAGCATTCAAAACAGCTGGCAATGCAGCCTGCATTGGATCTCTGCAGCTCTGAGGAGGCAGCATGCAGCAGGGGAAGAGCCAAGCAGGAGCTGCAGCACTGGAGGAGACGTGGAAAGGCTTTGGAGATGGAGCTGACCCACTCGCAGTCATGCGTGGAAAAATCCACAAGCACTTTACATGAGGCCACAGACAAAGGGTTGTTGTGGTGTCTGGAAGGGAAATGTGGCACTAAGTTAAAAAAGCCCAGATTAAAGAAATCATGGGGAATAATTTTACTGCTTCAGGGTTTTCCTTAGGGCTGATTAGCGAGGAACTGGGTTTGAATGTAATGAAATGCCAGGAACAGCAGCTGGAAATGCCAGCTACAGAAGACAGAGAGACAGGTTCTCCTGCATCTTAGTCAAGTGCAAAACCCCACAGGGAAATGCAAGATTCTTTTCAGGTTTGAATACATTCCTTTAAAATGTGGCATATTCAGCAGATCCAGTTCCACCATGTATTTATGTTATTTGTGTTATGGTACCAAAGCTAAAGGCTGCTTTCACATCAATTCCTTTATGCTGAACTGATAAACTACCAAAAGGCTGGTACCTTCTTCAAGAGCTTACAGACATGAGGTATAACAACAGATCTCAAAAAATAAGGAGAAAACAACAAGAGGAAAGGGAAGGTTTTCAAATAGATCACAAAGGAAATCTTCAGGGTTCTACAAGGATGACATTGGAGTAATGGCTATAAAATGAAAGAGGAGAGACAAAGATTAGGTATTAGGAAGGAATTTGTTATTGTCATGGTGGGGAGGCACTGGAACAAGTTGCTTAAAAAAATTGTGGATGTCCCATCCTAGGAAGTGTTCAAGGACAGGTTGTGGTTCAAGACTCAGTGGGCTCTTTAGTATCTGCTTATCTTTCAAATACGAAAACCTTGCTCTGTTTCACTTCATTTGAAAATTTAAAAGTTGTAGGATCTTCATTACAAAATTCAAGTAGGTTTTGAAGTAAGCAAAAAATACTACACATTGTGATTGGAGTCCAATGGTCAATATGTCCTGGAGCTCAAAATTTGGTCTAGATTAAGGTAACACTTCGTGAAATTTTATAGTGACCCAGCTCTGGACTGTCCTCTTCTGTTCAAATACTGAAATTGGTTACACCTACCTCTTTTATGCAGACTGCAATGGTAAAGAGGATGTTGACACTTTCAGATGACTTTTGCTTTGAATTTTTGAATTTGTCTGAACTTGAATTTCAAAGCAAAACTCAGAGTGTCTGAGATCAAATAAATGAAAAACCAAAAGTCTACATGAATCCCTGTAACATGAAATAACTGAGTCCTTGCACAGATTTGTTTACTATATAAAAATAGTTCAATCTCATCTATTCAGAATCTCCTGTGATTCTGCAAAAGGAGTGATATAAAGACCAAGAGACACGTGAGAAGGTAACTCAGAGGCTTGAAGGGAAGGCAAGGAAAAAGAGATGCTGTAACTGTGATGTGAACTTTGTCCCTCCTTGAGATGGCATTTAAGTGCAGTGACTGTGGTACTTTCTTTAAATGGATTATCACACACCCTCCTAAAGCTGTGTGTGTGCCCTCTCTGAGTGATTGAGGTGTATGTGCTATCTAGGTAACAGACTAGAGTTTTCTGGTGGTTTTTTTTTTTTTTTTTTTTAGAAGAACGACAATATTATGTAAATATGGCGGAACAAAAGCAACAAAAAAGTGAAGGAGAACCATTTACTAATTTTAATAATAATATATAATAATAATCTTAATAATATCTAATACACATTTTAATAATAATAATAATAATAATAATAATAATAATAATAATAATAATAATAATAATAGTCTTCCATAAGCAGTTCAGTACTGTTGCTGTTTGAAATGGCTTCATTTGCCTGTGAATCTGAGGCAGCTACCATCAAATTATTTATCTTTTTTTCTGCTGGGTAATCCTTCAGCTGTTGTTATTTACATAGCAGCTTAAATTACATTTGCTGCCTTGCAAGGGAGAAGACAGGTCACCTGCTGCAGACTGAATCCAGGATGCACCAAAAAATAGAGTAAGGGAACAGTGCAGAAAAAAGGAGTTGTCATGGTTGAACCTGGGCTGTGTGTAACTATTTGCGGGGTCAGGACCTTTTTTCAGACTTTCATCTTTTCCCTTCTTCTATTACAGACAGTTGAACTGATTTCTCAATATGTTTTTAAACAAGTGTCAAATATTTTCTGTCTAGCTCTGTTGACTAATTCCCATTTTTCCTTCGACTGGCTGGTCTCTTTAGTTTACAAAGAACAACACCTTCATTTATTACAATTTTCCTGTGAGTATATCCTACTGATTTAAAATGTTCCTAACTATTAAGTTTGCTCTTTGGGACAGACTTTCTGGTGTTTTATTCATTCATTTGTTTTTAAATTACAAATAAAATTTCAGAAATCCTACTCTAAATGAGATAGAAGACAGATTTTTTTTTTACTTTATTTTTCTGTTTGTTGTGTTTTTAATTTCTCCCACTTCTGTAACTCAGGGAATTTTTAGTGTTCTGCTAGTCTTGCAAATCATCAATGGCCTTACTATCTAGCCAGCAATGACAGCAAAGTCTCTGCCAGACAACAAGAGAATATATTTTTAGCTCTTGTACACAAAGTTCTGTACAGGAGAACTGGACTGTTCATACATAACTACTGGTAACTGTAGGATGAGAAATCCCACATTCATTATCAGTTTGTACATATCTCAGGACTTAGGTGTTCATTTGCAGTGCAACTAATAAAACTTCCTGATTTTTTTTTAGGATTTCAAATAACCATTAAAATGTAGGGAATCTTTATTGAAGACTATATGCAACTGTAGAGTTGCATGCCAAACAAACATGCCAAAAAGATTTCCATCCCTAGGTACAGAGTAATTTCAGATTCATATACAAAGTGAAGCTGTTTGATGTTTACCTTATGTTATAAGCCATGAGAAGCTGGAGTCACTAAGCAACGTGATGGGAAAAATCTTCAGACAATTTTTTGTTTTGCTCTCTGTTTTACTCTGTTATACTGAAAATATATAACCAAAGACATTTTCTGTGGTGAAGCAGCAATCATAACTTCGGATTTATGATATTATGACCAGCTGGAAAATTTAGTTAATGTAGCCAGACTTCTAATTGCTATCTTAGACCTTGATCCTTGTCTTTATGGTAATCCTTTCACTATAACAATCAATCAATTTATATTTTTCCCCCACACAGTTTTATTTTTATTAGATTAAAATGTGTTTTCAAGGTACTGTTCTGATAACTGATTTTTTATTTATATATAAGGAATTCCTGACTGCCCTTAAGTACAAAAAGTAGCATCAAAGAAACATAAAGGTACGCAATAAAATACTGTTCACTGTTACAGGATAGGGGGGTTCATCACCCAGAGAGCTTCAGCTCCTGTGAGAGGCAGATCTGTCTTGTGTCAGTCAGCTTGCAGGTCTGTGCCACAGTGCTGGAGCCTGCAGATTTTGGGATGATGTGGGGGGCAGCACTCCTGCACTGAGCAATACATTGCTACAGGTCAGTGATGCTAAGTGTAATACTCCCATGCTAATAGCAGCCAGCAGCTCTGGGTTTCAGGAAGCTTTCCAGAATGGCTTTTTTTTTTTTTTTTTTCTTGGGTAAATGAAAGTCTGCAGAATTTATAGGGGCTGATTTCTTTTGTGTGTGAGTGCGTATTCTATGAAGTGAAAGTTGTCTGGAAAATGAAAGTTGATTGAAAAAATTGAAATTTCTTTTCCCATCATTCTGCTTTAAATAGTTAGAATTCTACCAAGATGTCACTTTTTCTCAGTCATTTCCTTAAATCCAAGCATTCGAGGGAACTGGGCTGCTATATGTATGCTGTGTTGTTACTTTGGGAAGCCTCACATGTCAAAGTCTGTACTTCCACCTGTAAACTTAAGCAGATTGAGGACAAGTGAGTGGTCAATCCTGCACGATCAGATGAAAGAGTTAAAGTAGGTATAGTACTTATTTCTGTAAGAAAACAGCAAAGTCCTGATTTAACCAGTCAGCAATGGGTGGGATCAGCTTAACCAGTCACCAGTCAGCAGTAAATGTAGTTGGCTGGAGGATGAAAGCTGAATAGTCAGAGCTGAACAGAGTCAACTTATTTCCCTAATTTAGAATGATTCAAACATTTTTTTTTTTTTTTGATTTTTTGCTTAATTTCTGAAAGCATCAAAAAGACAAATAGAGTCTGGAAGAGAAGAGAGCTGAATAGCTCTGTTGTATTTTTACAGAGAATCCAAAGCTTGAAATCCCTTCACAGGTGGGCACTGTGCATTTTACTGAATATATTAACTCACACAACCATTTACACAGAAAAGTATGTGAAAATAAAAATTTTAAGCGGTGTGATAAATGGACACAGCTTTCAGACATTTTTAACAACCATTATCTTAGATTGACTCTCATACCAGCACATTAACCTCTGAAACTCTAAACAGGGCCTAATAAAGGCAAGCATGTGTTAGGAGAAAAAAGTATTTTTGCCTGGTAGGAGAGAGACTAAAACAATAGACAATGACCATCACATCCTCCAAACAAAATAGATAATAGCTCTTTCAGGGCTTGAGGATTGAGTTTCTTTCTGGGACCAGCCTCACCCCTGATTGATCCCAGGTGTCAAGGGATTTGGCATGATGATGCTTGCTGGTTTCTTCCAGCTAAAGTTATTTTAAATCTGTGAGTGTGGTTGATGACTGAAGCATTAGTTAATGGGGAAATAGGACTAAGGTTCACCACTTACCCACAAAACTGGTGTTTTCTGAAGGTCATGCAAAACAAATGAAACAAACTTGAAAACAGATCTTCAGTGTCTTGAAACTCAGTGTGGCCAGACAAGACCATTTTATCTTTTCTAATCTTTACTTATGAATTGAAAATTTGATAGCTATTTGTTTTTCTTTTTTCTTCCATGTCTTTAACAAATTGTGCTGTTAATTATTAGTTAAGGGCATCTGCACCTGATGTAGATACTCTTTACAAAATAAGTGGAAGTATTAAAATGAGATGTGGGCAGCAGTGCCAGCACACCATGAACAAAATAAATGGTGCAAACTAAAATGCTGAGCAATATATTTACCTGTTGTTGACAGCAGCAAGGGAAAATCATTATATACATGTTAGTATATAAACAAGTTAATTCAAAGATTAATATGTACTTTTTTTTTCTATGTTGGACATTTAAAGTGAATGTTATATGCAAATCCTATTTATTTAGATCCTCAGAGCTCTTTCTAAATGATATAATCAATGCCACTAGGTAACACTTTCTCACTAGTTCTGATGCCAAGCTCTAATACATCAGAGTGACATACTGTTGAATCATTTTCTAGTTGAATATGTTTGTGTCTGTGAGCATGTTTTGGATAATAGCAACACTTTTCCAGTTCTGCAGTGGTTAATAAGGTCAGATATTGATGTACAATTCATTGCAAAAAGATTGCATTGCTTAATTACATTCTTGTGAGGATGTAGATACAAAAGGATAAAGGTCTTATCTTAGTGTATCTATTTCCCCACAGGGGAAGAAACTCTGCTCTTATCCAGTACATGCACATTCACAGATATATTAGAGCTGTGCTCACACTGAGAAAGGCAGTACCATAAATATTTCAGTAGAAAAATACATTCCTAACAGAAATAATGCTGGTACAACCTCTGTATGCGTGCCAGACTCCACTGACAACAGCTTTTTCCTGATTCCCACGATAACAACACCAATAATTGTGAAACTCTTTGGAACTAATGTGGCGTATGAGTGTGATTCTGAAGGACAATCACTTCACTGGCTGAGGATAATCTGCAGCAAGGTGATTGGGGCATCTGACTGCATTAACAGCAATGCAAGTAGATGCTGTGGATAGAAATGAATGTATCATCCCTGGTCCTGATTATTATGGCACTCAGATATATACTAACTTTCAGTTTCAATGGTCTATTTTAAAGGTTATCAAAACTTCATCATGAATGTTTTCTGCTGAATCCATAATCTCTTTTAGAAGGCATGTATGTGAAGACTTCCGAGCTTTTAGTTGTGCTCTATTTCTTGCTCTGAAACTCCAGATAAATGGTTTAGATAATGTTTACTCTATTTTAGTGATGGGGAAAAGAAGTAGAAAGAGATATCTTGCAGCATGTTTTTCCTATTTTAGATATTTTTATTCATTACTTCTTTTACTTTCAGAGAAAAAGAAGTCCCAGTATTTTCAATCCTTCTTCAAAGAAGTTGTTTGTATATTTTTGTGCTAATTACTATAATTCCTCTCTAAGTCCAGTCTTATTTCACATTCTTCTATCTCTTTGGACAGAATAAGAGAAAGGTATTTCAGATACTGCAGCTCTGACACACCTACTGGTACTGTGACTTTGCCTGCAATATTTTTTGTTCTACTCCATTTGCCCAAGAACTCATCTTTTTGAAATGTGATTTTGTATTAAATGGAAATCTCTAGTGGGCTAGAAACTGAGTCCATCATTTCCTAAACTGCTATTGTTAATATAAAACAGTAAGTGCAAAAGTAATTCAAGTTTCTTTTCCAATTGTTGAGAGTGTCTATATCTCCAGAAATCACTATTCTGAGAAGACTCCTTGAACTTGAAAGGATAGCAGATAGGCTGGTTATGACAATTGCATATCATCATCTGAGGTACATTAGCCATAGACTGTAGTTAACAACAATTTCAGCTAATTGCATTTCCTGTAGGCAAAGTATTCCACTGTGGTCAAAGACCCTGCTGACACACCCACATCTCCTGGTGAAGGTGTCTGGGATTGACTTGAGACTGAATGAATGTTACTTCTGCCTCATCTCAGGGATCCTTTGAATTTATGCTGAGAGATAGGAAATGCCTCACATATTCTATTTCTTGACTCTTCTGTATGTTGTTCCATGAATTACTTCTTCAGAGAGTAAGTACAAGCAGAAATCTGACTCCAATTTTCCATTATTATTTGAATGATGGTTATTGGGTCATACTGTTTAGAAATGTCATGGGAAATTTCTAATGGTTCTATACAAGGCACTGAAGTTTCCCCATGAGTCTCCTTTTGGTATGTTTGGCTAAACAGTGGGACATGGATGGACCTAGGTTAAATGCTACAAACCTTGACTAATTCAAAATTTGGCAAAATGAATTGTTGTCCCTGGAATAAGGGAGAGAGATAGAAAACTAGAAATATGGGACTAAACCTGAGTTTGGTAGCAGTATTAGTGAAAAGCTAGTGGTAGATATATGGTAGATGCTTTGGTTGCTGCAGAATAAGCCCAAGCAATGATTACATGTTTCTTACCTAAGGCAGATACTTTGAACAGGAATGGAAATATACTAAAGAAAATCTAGCACTTTTTAAGTATTTCACTGGAACTGAGGTCACACCTTGAAAGGAAGACAAATATTCAACAAGAAAAGGAAGGGATGATAGTTCACTAATTTTTTCATTTGAAATTCCTGAAGTCAGAGAGTTGTTCTCCAGATGAGATACAATTAAAACATGCAAAATTCCTGAACAAACCTAATCTGTTGTATAGTCAGAGCTGGAACTGTTAATTGACTGAATCTTCAAGCATGTTGCTATATATCAGGGAATGCAGCAATTCAGCTTTTCTTAGTGCATGTAGGACACATCCTAAAGAACTTCTCATTCCTGTGTTACTACCCACCTGCATGGTGTCCTTGCTAAGCACTAGCAGTTTGTCAAGTGTCAGAGAGTAAAGGTGGGTGACATCAGACAATCTGAGCTTTGCCCAGCTGCAGCTCTGGCAGCTGATGAGGTGCACAGAATCTTGGCCTCACCTGAGGCAGAGATGACTTCACTTAGGTTTTATTTTGCAGTTTACATATCATATTGGAAGGCAGAGTGGCATAGGTCATAAAGAAACAAATAAAGAAGAACTAAGATGAGGAAACAAATAAAGAAGAACTAAGATGAAGAACTTGGAAAGATGAGGGGCTTGTAGTTTGGTTATAAATTTCAGTGGGGTTAGAAAAGATTGAAGACTTGGGGATGTGAGCATTAGTGATGGTGGAAAGACAGCACTCCTTTTCCAGTGCCAGCTGTTTCATAGAAATGCTCTTGCCATGCAGGTCTCATTTCTGGGAACAGGAAGAGAGAGGGAGTTCCTGGAAAAGTTGGTAATGAGATTGGGAATCTTAAATTGCTGTGAAGTAACAACCAGGCATCCTTAGGTTCTACAGGTGGTGGGAAAATGACATTGCAGAAAAACCACGGCAAGAGGGCAGAGGATTAGGAACAGAGCTTAAAGGGGAAGCAATTAAGGAAGGATTCATGAGAAGGTTTTTTCAAATAATTTGTGATCTGAGCCTCACGGGTTACCAAAATCTGATTAAACTGCAAATCTCTGACTGGTATATCTCCCCATGTATCCAGGACATTTTTTTGTTTTCCCTTGCTGTCACTTCTCAGTTTATCACTGCAGACACATTCAAGGAAAATTGGAAAATATTAATTCTTTTACATGTTTAGACCTGTAAAAGCCTTTTTTTTCAACCATTAACTTTTCAGCTTGTCTCCTTTTATATATTTTTCCTTCCTCCCTGTATTATAATTCCCCCAGAAGCATTGCCTAATTTTTACTGCTTTGCTATGATCTTATAAATCTGATTTTTCTTTATTTTCTGTGTTTCTGCTCTGGCAATAACATATTTTTTCCTGATGTGAGGTGAGCATCAATGTTTCTTTTTTTTTTTTTTTTTTTGATTTACCTCCTTCTTTGGTAAATGGGTTGTAAAAAACCCTATAATTTTCATTTCAGATGCCAGGAGTGAGTTGACAAAGAAGACTTTCTGCATACCCTACTGCTCTGCCTGGAAGCTAAAGGAAAAAATAATCCTTTTGTGCGCCACATGAAGCAGGTGAAAATCTTTTGCAATGAGATGGATGTGAAAACTTTGTGAAAATGATGCTGTTTAATGCTTTCCCATGGCACAGGTTAGCTCCTACATGCGTGTGCTGGTTGAAATATACATTTTCCATTAAAGCAATATGCTTCAGAATGATTTTGTAGCTGATGATACTGGATAAAATTTACAGTTTGTTGCTGAATTTATTAGCAATGCTTGCCACAGTCCTTGGTTGGGGGCTGCATATCACAAACTACAGAGAGGCAGGTCATAGTCTGTTCAGAGACTGCTTATTTCTAAGATGTAGGCATTTAAAGGAGCAGTAAAGGGCATATTATTATGCAGACTTTCAGACCTATTAAGTCTATTTGGAGAACTATGATACAGATGTACTGCTAGCAATCCACAGGGGCTATAGGCAAGCCATGTGCTAGAGAATGTGGATTTTACAATATGGGTACAAAAATTGATTCTGTGAATGCTTAGAAGTAATATTTGGAGCCTAGCTAAGCTGAATTTAAAAAAAAAAATCTTGCATCCATTTTGGACTTTAGGAAGCAAAATCATTACTATACCTTCCAGATATCTGTCTGATCAGAAAATGGAATTTCTCATTTAGTTCAGGAAGCATTGCATGTGTTTAGTTCCTGACAAAACCTTTACAGATGGGCACCTCTTTCTTATTAATTCTTGCTGGTTTTTGTCAGCATCAGAAAATATATTGCCAAAAATGAATGGTCTATATCTATGAAAGGTATATAATTTCCCTCACAATACTGCTGACTTCATGTGTGTTCTTTATCAATCAGAAGAAAAATCTAAATTCTTTATAAAACAGAAGAAAGCTTTTGGGGTTTTTTAAATATTAAAATTATGTTGGGGGTTTTTTTAAAATTTTTTTTAATGGTTTTCATTGTGAGGCTCTCATTCTCTGAGGGAATGGCCTGAAGTTGTGCCAGGAGGGGTTTAGGTTGGATAGTAGAAAAAGGTTCTTCCCCCAGAAGGTGGCTGGACAGTGGAACAGGCTCCCCAGGGAAGTCGACACAGCACCAAGGGTGACAGAATTCAAGAAGTGTTTGGACAGTGCTCTCAAGCACATGGTGTGACTCTTGAGGTGTCCTGTGCAGGACTACTATTTGGACTTTGGTAATCTTAGTGGGTCCCTTCCAACTCTTACCATCTCTTGAATACCACTTATTTTGTGGTATTCAAAATTACAGACCTGGGTAAATTAATTAAATACATTCTCAATAATTCTAACTTTAAAAATATTATTAATAAAAATATTGAGTTGTGAAATATTAAAAGAAAAAGTTAAACATTTTAAAAAAAGTTTATATACGGATTAGATACTTTCTTACTGACTTGGCCAACTTTTCTGAACTAAACCCCAGAATGGGAGGGTAGTACCTACCATGAAGAAAATTTATTTGTAAGGTGAATGAAGATGAGAAGTGCTCTAAAAATCACAAAAAAACCCAAACAAAAAAGTGAGATTGAGAGTTGGGAAAGAATCAAATGAGCTAGGAAATCATAAGACAACATAGCTTCACAAGGGCTTTTTGGATTTCACAGTGACTCAGAAGCTGAATGCCTCATAACCTATAAGCAGAGGAATGTGAGAGTGAGAAAAATCCCTTCCCTCCTTCATTCCACTACATAAACTACTTGGATTACATGAAAAATACTTCATCTATTTATTACATAAGAAAAATATTCAACCCCACTACTTAAACAAAAACCAATTGAACAACAAAAAAAATCTACCTGATGAAAACAAATACTACCTGCTTTCAACAAATGGAAGAAAAGCAAAAGAATTCTTGAACTGAGCATGAAAGTCACTGTCTCAGACCTGATTCTTGGGATGGGGTATGGATTATTGCTGTTTCCTGGAACAGAACCTGCAGTGGGCTTGACTTAGAAGTGTCATCCCAGCTCTGGAATGGTTTCTGATACTGTGAAATAGCTATCACAGCATATCATTAGCAAGGCTTTTTTGCTGTCAGAACCACACTGGAAAAATAGGTGTTTTATAGATTCTGCTGCTTCATAAAAAGAAGCATCTGAGCAGGGATGTAATTAAATGTTTGGCATTTCAAACATTATGTGCAAATTTAACCTGAGCAGGAAAATCAGCTCAGCATCAATGACAGTGTAGAGGTAGAGGGTATGCAGTACAAGAATATACACAAAAAATATAAAAACAAGAAAGCACATCCTGAATAGTAATCAACAGAATGGACTCTACAAGGACAGGTTACTGACTCAAAACTAAAGCAACTGTAAAACATACACACCCCCAGAAAAACAACAGAATGCAGATTAGAGGTATTGCTTCTGTTTTCCTATTCCCCAACTTCCTCGGAATTAATGCTTCATAAAACAGTTCCTCCACTCTTTCCACATGATTAAGTTTTGGTTATCTCACTGCAGCAGGATAAATGTATGCAGATCTGCAATAATTTAACCTTGTTATCTCCTCTTAAATCTTTAATACACTTAATTTGTTTTCCTTTAAAAAAAAAACAAATTAAAAAAGACCCCAAAACTGTGTATGTAGATCTTCATACTTGATATGTGTTATTTCTTACTTTGGCAACAGAAATGAAAAGTTTAACTGGAAGGCTTGACAGATTACCAAAATGAATCCCCCATGGTTTTAAAATCTTTTGGAGAGCTGCAAAATGCAATTACAATTTTGTGATACTGTTTGTTTATACAGTTGATATGACAGTATCAAACCTTGGATCCACTCTTCCTAGTATAAGCTTTAAGCTTACAGAAATGCCTATTGAATATATTTTCTTTATAAATCTGTCTGATCTGTTGACTTGGTTTGTGCATCACCCAAAGGAGGAACAGGAAGTCAGGACATGAACTCCACATTTCAAGGTATCAGTCCAGGGACTATAATTGCTTTTGTGTGGTTCCAATGAAACTAAAGTTGAGCTTCAGGTATTCCCCTCATATATACCCAGATATTTCCTTTCCACATAGCTAGCTCCCTCTTCTTTCCACCACACTAAAAAGGAAAGGTAACAGGAACATGTCATGATCTGAGACATCCTATAAGATGGGATGCCACATCTCATTCACTTCTTCCAGTCAAGAAGACATGGATGAGACACCAACTCCTTTGGCATCATGCATTTAAGAGCCTTGTTCAACTAACAGAAAGGTAGATCCCTCATTCACTCACATGAGGCCACACAGCTATTTGTGATTCTGTGTGCAGGGAAGTGGAATATTGCATGGTAGCATTGCCCAAGACAGGCTAGAAGAGAAATTCAGCTGGAAAGAAACTACAGTTTTCCCACTAAATTGTTATTAAAAATACAGAATGTGGAGCACATTTTTCCTAACATGGTGGATGATGATACATGGTAAAAAAATTATTCTGGCAGAGTTAATTGATTTGACTTCAAATATTCTATGACCTAAACTATTTCCTTGATCTGAGTTTTTCTGGAGCAGTTCTGCATAGCAGAAATCTCCTTTATATATGATAAAAAGACATGATATTATAAAAGGTATCAGCTGCTCATGGTTAACACTAGAAGCACTCAGGGGTTTTCTTTTACTATGATGCATTTTCTCATTATATTTAAAGTTCATATTAAGGGCAAGAACATGAACTGACAGAATAAGAATCAGCTTAGATGCTCTATGAAGGTAATCTTTTGGTCTGGGCCCAGGTGCTCTCCCAAGTGAAGCCAACTCCATCATGAGTGGCATGGAACTGCCTTCTGTGTTTTGACTTCCATACAAGATTTTGCCTCAAAGCTGAAAATACTGCAGGTCTCAGATGGTGTAAGGGCCACTAACTAAAAGTATGACATGAATGATGTTTACAGGTGTAGCCAGAGAAGGAACGATTTTTGGAATATACCTTTTGCTTTTCAGATAGGTTTCAGTTCATTAGAATAGCAGAAAATATCAATAATTATGTCTCCTCTGTGATCATACCTGTTCAAATTAAATGGCTTATGATCTGTGCATAATCTAGCAAGCAACTAATCCTCACATTCTTGAAGGCAGCGCATATTTTGCAATATGACATTCTCGTACTGCACGATAACCAGAGGCAGATATTTTTTCCTTCCTAGTACTAGAAATGAAGAAAGGAGGCCATAAAGTAAATGATTTTCTGGCTGGTTTCACTCAAAATCTTCCATGGAATCTGCTGATGGCTTGAAAAGAATTTAATAAAAAGTTGAAAAAGGAGAGATTGGATAGGATAAGTGACAAGAACCAAGGTGATGAGAAACTCTGAAAGATCAATCTAGTGAAGTACACTGAGGTTCAACAGAAGCTTTTGAATTAGACTATTTTCAAACCACTTCAGCTGAATGTGGACCCTGGAGTGCAATTTGCAGTGGTACCAAATTGATAGAAATTGTTTTTCTATAAAGCACCTTGGTGTGTTAGCTTTGATTAATCAGAGGCAATTATCACAGCTAATGGAGCATAGCTACAAACACAGAGAACACAGTCACAGCAAAGTTCACAGGCCTCTTGCACCTAAAGTTCCTCAGGAATGTGCTCCATAGGCAGGCCAATTTGTGCATGCTGCTTTAAGTATCTTTTCTGAGCACCACAGTTATCATGTGTTTGCTTCAGTACCAGATGAGCTCGGTCACAAACACCTCTGCACTTTGGAATTTTGAAATAACTAGAACACAAGCATTGGAACAGGCTGCCCAGGGAAGTGGTTGAGTCACCATCCCTGGAGGCATTTTAAATGTATGTAAATTTGATGCTTAGTGGCATAATTTAGTTTTGAACTTGGCAGTGTCAGGTTAACAGTTGGATTGGATGATTTTAAGGGTCTTTTCCAACATAAACAGTTCTGTGATTCTGTGATTGTGTGATTAGCTTTCTGTAAACATTCAAGCAACAAAATGTATAGGTCTCATAGTACACTTGGACCATTGCTACGGTCCTAATCTAACTCACAGTTTTGGGGTAAATCAGTGCCAAACTGAATTAAATATGTAATCTTTCAGATGGAACAATTGCTGGTGTTCCAGGGGCCAGACTTCAGTGAAATATTTAATCCTTTTGGACATGCTGCTTTAAAATATTTCAGGCTAAATACTGCCTGGTATGAAGAAGTAGGTTGGATTCATAATTTCTACTGAGTTTTCTTGCAATGGAATTTAGTTTTTCCTGTCCCCATTCAGGGGGGAAGTAATCACTCAACCACCTCAGCTAACTCCACAGTGGAGCTGTGGTCTGTGAAATCAAGGTCCTTCCCTCCCTGTGCTAATCTCAGAGATGCTTGCAATTATACTGAACTCATTGATGGTCTGTATAAATACAGCAAGTTTTGGATGAGGCAAGTCAGTGATTCAGCCAGCTCTGAAACGGGAGCTGTGATGTCTGACAAAAGAATCAGTGGTCAAATGGAGGCAGTAAATTCTTATAGCTCCTTGCTTGGTAGGACTGTGAGTCAGACTCTACATTAACTGCTTCAAGGCCAAAAGGGCAACCTAAAATCTTATTGCCTGTGTTAAAGAGAACCATTACATCACTTAAAATGCAGTCTGACAAAGTTCCCCTGAACCATGCTTGCAACCACTCTCTGCATGTTCAAAACCAGCCACTGAAATGCTGGACATAATGTAATCATTGTTTTTTGGAAATATTATTGTCCGGTTTTTCATATTTTCCCAGGTCACATCATAAACACTTAGTTTAATGGGCAGCAGCAGTGAAATTTTTTTTTAGAATTTTACCATATAATACAGCTAGACCCTCCAAAAACAAATTAACTGTTTCCTTATAAAAGCTATTACAGCAGCTCACCTAGAGGACCCATTTCTTTCTTTTCCTAAGTGCTGTTGGAAGTAATCCAAATACACTGGAAATCATGCTTTCAATTTTGCAGTGAGGAAATGGGGACATGGAATATAGTTCAGAAGGTACTTTCAGAACTGCAGAACTGGTCCCTGGTTTACATGGCTGTTACACTACAATCCAGAATCCTCAAGAGCAGCCTATGTACCCTGAGCTCATCATGGGATGGTCTCAGCCCCTCCAAATGGTGACACAATTACAGCAATTACTTAGAGGAAATACTTCTCCTGGGGATGAACCTCAGACTCTGAGCATCAAGGCGGGTTGCTGTCAAGCATAGGGAGGAAGAACTGCTCAATGCTGAGCATCTGCTTAAGAGCAACCAGTGTCACATGGTGATGCCACTCCTTGGCTTTTGCAGAGCAGAAATAGGGAAAGAGGAGGGGAAGATATAACTTCACTCCCTCTCAATCCCCCCAGTGCTTCATATCTAAAATTAGGAGCTGGACTTATATTAGGGAGTGCAATGTTCTTGCTTGTGGAGGTGTCCTTCCATCTGTCCTGCAGCAAACCATAACCAATCTGCCCTGTCCTCTACAGAGAAAGTTTCATGAGAAAAGGAAAGTCTCATGCATTCCAGCTCTGCTGGGGCAGACAGTGAGACAGGAATTTTAATGGAAAATGAGTAGGAAAATTTTTGGTTTGTTTTGTTTTCCATGTGATGGTGCTGCTCTAAGTCTAATCTCGGTTGTATTATGAATTGTGCATACTTGTGACAGTGATGTCCACAGTGGCTGTCACAGTAAGCTGTGCAAAATGAAGCATTATGGAGCAACTGCTGAGCAGAAAGATGTAGAGGTTTCATTGCTTATTGAAAGGTATTCCCATCTCTGTAGAAAATTGATTCCTTCAACACCCAAATCTACAAAATTGCCTTAGGAATACAGAAAAAAATATCCTCCTTTAAAGGCAAAAGCAGCAGAGTGTCGTTATTTTGTCAGGTTTGCAAGTTTCATTTTTCTTTTGAGAAGGATTTGTAAATGAGTATATTTTTAAAATTGTAGAGACAGCAAAAATGGGAAAAGTTTGGCATCCAAACAAACCCTGGGGTCTAGCTCAGCCTGCCACATTAGCTATGGCTTAGCAATGTACATTATGCAAATACAGCAAAGAGCCTTTTAAAACCTGATTAAAGTCCTGACCTACAGATTAAGTCCAGCCATCTTAATATTGTGCATGAAAAGAATGTCCTGTGTTGGGGACTAAGATAGTGAGGAATAGGAGAAAATACTCTGGGTTTAATTTTCTAATGCTAATTCCAAAAATAAATAGATTTTTTTGGGAAAAAATTAAGAAAAATGGCATTCAGAACTGATGAGCTGTACAGTCTTTGCTTTAAGGACAACTGTCCCTTATCTGCAGTGTTCTAAGTAGCAGATGAAGATAGTATGCAAAATGTCAATGATGCACGACAGACTTTTAATTTTTTTTTCTATCTACCTTCTTCAACCAAAATTTTACCTGTAAGGAAGATTTAATATTTTTTTCTAGATAGGGAGACAAAGAATTTTCTATTTTTTTTAAGTTTTACCTTTCATTTCATGTATCTTCTGCAAGAGAAAGAGGGAAGTAAATTAATATGTGATCAGAAAATGCAGACGATATGAAAATATTAGTGCTCAATATTAATATAATATGTTTACAGGTAGATTTTTTCCACTTTAGAGAACTTCTTGCTGCTGTTGTATTGCTCCATTTGCGATGTAGAATGAGAATTGGTTGGGATGGAATTCTGCTTGCAGCGCAGGCTGGTGAGATAGATACCCTCATTCGATTTGATTGCTTAAGCTTTCAGATCTGAAACTAGGCTGCTGATGTAAACTGTTGATCAAATTAAAATGCCTTCTTGGGCAAACAGGAAACAAAGAAAATAGCTTTATCTCCTCATTTTTTAAGAAAACATCCTTGTGTTAAAAAAAAAAAAAGGCAACAGAAAAAAGAGAGGAAAGATAGAAAGGTGAAGGCTCTCCTGTGAAGGGAATTTTCTTATCATAAAAATGTTGTCAGCTAATAGAAGAATTAAGACAGTTGAACCAGCTCTTTAAAAATCCATGTGACACTGGTTACAGAGTGAGAGTGGATAAGCAATTTACACAGTGTAATTTACTCTTTGAACATAAGTTTTTCATTGAGGTGATATCCATGATCAGACTACAAATACTTTGGTTGGAGTTACTGCATTTGAGGATAGCTCTTTTATAAGCTGATCACAAATAATCCTGATACAGGTATATGTGTCTCCCAGCTTTGAAACAGAATCTTTAATGTTTGTTTCACATCCCAGCTATTGAATATCTTGACAAAGTTTAACTCAAAAAGAAAAAAAAATGCTGCAAGCCACAAGGATCTAAATTCTCTGGGTTAAATCTGTTTAGGAATGGTTCTGCACACAAAGGATTAAAGATTTCTGCTAAGTCTATATCCCTTTTCCTGTTCTGATCCCCCTTAAGCTTGTCCTCTGTGCTACCATTAGCAAAACTGCAACCCAAAAAGATTTTGGTTTGATTTGCTTCCAGAGTTTTAAGTATCTCTAACAGTTTTTGTACTCCAAGCACATGCAATTTACACAGCTCAAATTAAAGCACAGAGCCTCATTCTGAATTTGCTGTAGGAAATTCTGAGAAAATTAATCCAAGAAAAATCTTACAATTCTGCAGGTTTCTCTGCTATGTTTTAAAGGCCTTCAAGGTTAAGAAAAATTTACAGAAAGAGATTTCCAATGACAAGACATTGGAAACTGACTGAGGCAATTTTGAGTATTGATAACAAAGTAACTCACTGAATGTCCCCTGTCAGGCACTGACAGCTGATGCATGTTCAGTACGTAGTGAGTGCTCCCAGTTCCATCAGACTGTCTCCATAATGTCATTGCTCATAAAACTATATGCTGTCATTTCAGTCTGAAGCACAAACAGTGGCTTTGTTCTGTGAAAAACAAATATCCCTTCTGCTTTATGTCTTCAGAACAGCAACAGACCCAGGTCAAAAAAAGGATGGTCTAAGTGAAAGCTGAAATAGATTGTCTAGCATTTAATTTTTCTGAGCCACAATATAAATAATGATTAGGCAATCCATGTATGGTCACCCTCTTGTTCCTGCTGCTGATAATAATACTTGTGGCACTAAACAATTTATATAGCCAGTAATATATCAGCCCAGCAAACAAATATGAATCAGTGAACCAGCTAAAATTTCTGTCTGAAGTGCCCTTCCTCCACAAACTCAGCAGAGCATAACACATCAAAATAAAGGTCAGAGCAACCCCGATTTGAACATTGCTAGTCATCTTTGATTGGGTTTGACTCTGAGTCTCATTCATCAGTGTAAGCCACTGAAATGATATCTGTATTTCCAAATTGTTTCTAATTTATAAACAATTTGCAGTCCTTAGAAAGGAAGACAATAATTTCTGCTTCTTGGTTCAAGATTTTTCTTTCCTCCAAATAGTCTCCAAATTTGCTTTTCAGCTTTCCAGAAGCAGAGAGAACTTCATTAGCATTACTACTGCTACTACTATGACTAATTGTTATTATTGTTATTATTATTACCACCACTATTTCTGAACTTTGAAGTTACTCTTAGATACACCATGATAGAGGTGGAAAACAACAGGGAATCTGCAAGGTTGCTGCTCACAAATATTATTTTTTTCTTAACTGAAACCATTAGAAAATGCTAAAACTGGGAGGTTTATAAAGCTTTTTTACAGTTTTCTGGTAGACAACTAAGAAAAATGGGACTGAACATCTACAGTTTGTGCTTTTAGCTTAAGGGCCAGCTGAACTGATAAAAAGGTAAGAGCAGGAAATAAGAGAAAGAAAAAGACAGTAAAGATAAATACATTTGGTAGGAAGTCAGCCTCCTTTTGCTAGTTCACAAAAAATGAAAGTTACCTTTAGCTAAAGATCTTTCTTGAGTGGATCACAGGGCACATAGGTGTTCACTGTTGTCCAATTTGTTTGATTAAATATTCGTAGAACAGCTAAGGGCAAGATTTCCCCCTGGTTTAATCAATAGGAACATTTGCCATTGTCTCCAACAGGAGTGTTTATGGCATGGTTTGCCTAAATGAATGCAATGTATATTCCTCTATGCAGCAAGAATATTCACATGCTTCAAGCCCATTTGCAGCTCTGCTTCCTATCCATCTGCTGATTCAATTGCCTCCACATTGTTATCCAGTGACATTTAAAGTTCTTTATGGTATCTGAGGCAACCAAACAAAGCTCGTTCATATGTCACAGGATTTAATTGGAGCAGTGTCTCCTGGATTGGCAACAGCTGGCCAGGTTGTTTGCCCTAGGGCAGCTCAAATGACACTGGATAACTAAATTAAAGCAAATATTTCACCTCAGATTTTCTGGCCATAGACTTCCAGTCTTCATCTGCTAAAGTTGCTTGCTGTTTAAGTTACAAAAATTAACGAGGAGTTAATTTTGTTCACAAGGAAATGTGCAAGGCAGAGCAAGGCTCTAAGCACTTGGTGGTGATGGATCCATCTCCTTTTATCACCATTATTAGCTCTTCCAAAGTGAAAAGATTCTAGGGTCCCTGAGTCTGTCCCTTCCAGTGTTAAATTACAACTCATTTGAACGACCTTATGGTGCAGAACCAGAAGGGAGATGGAGACCCTTGCTCTCTTGACATTCATTCCCTAACCCAAATTACCTTTCCTTTTTCTTGCAGGGCCCACATACTGGTCATTCCCTTAGGAAAGCATTTTGGCAATAGTGATGGCTCTTTGATGTCTGTCAGTAGCAATAAGGACACATCCTGTCCTGGTGTAACTTGACATATGCCCAATGAAATCTCCTAGTACATTAGCTTATCACTTTTACCCTTGAACTGAATGAAACTGAAAAAGAAAGAATCTTTGCTTTCAGTGGGTAGCTGAAGCAGATCATACCCTTGAAAAGAAAATAACCTCAGGTTTTGTGCTTCCTGGAAATCTGTGTCTTCCTTAGCAGCTCAGCTTAAAGGAAAGAGCAGATTGTTAAGCATCACTTCCACAGTTTGGTGAACAGCAATTAAGACATGAAATCATTGATTACCACAGAGTTACTGAGATTCTTTCTTCCCACCTGAATTATAATGTGGTCTGACAGTTAAAGACAGGTTTGGTGTAAAGTCTGAAATTTATGGTTGAAAAAAGATTTAACATAAATCTGGAGCGTGTTTTCAAGCATTTATAAAAGCAAACCTCTGAGTCCCTACTCTGTGCTCTCAGATTCCTAATAAAGGTGAATAGCTGGAAAGAATATAGGTGGGGTAGAGTGATTGACTTATAAGGATTTATTCAAGGGAGCTGAATGTTGATATCTTGGCCTGACAACTTAGCAGGATAAGGTAGCAGTTTTCAAGCACTTGAACAGTATAACCATGAAAATATGCTAGGAATTATTAAGGCTGACAAAAAAGATATCAAAATCACCAGACAGTAAGCAATAGGACTGCCTTCAGAGCATTTTGTACACAAATACCTTTATAGAGCTTAAACAGTTATCACAGATGATTGCAGAGGTTTTTTTCATTATTTTAAAAAATTATTATTTTTTATAGAATCAGGCCTGAAGCAATGGAAAGAGAGTAGTCAAAAAGAGTTCCAGAAAATAATATTTTATAAATATAAGATTTATTTGGCTGAGCAATAATCTTTACAGGGAAAGAATACAAATCCCAGAATTGAAGGGTCTATTAAAAGCAATCTTATGCTGACATTGGTATTGACTGCACGATTTAATTTAGAGCAAATTTCTCCCTCCCCCATCTAAAATATCTATTATTTTAAATTCAACAAGACCTACCTGACAGGATTTATGAAACTTACCTTGTAAAATGAAAAACTTTGAGTGAGAATACAAATATAACTCAGTTTTTACATCAAGCTGTCTTGATTTACCACAGTGTGTCTGCAAACCTATGAAGTAGTGCTTGTAATTCAAGGCTGCTCATTGTAATACATAACATTTTACTTTTCTGTCTTCAGTGTGTTAAATGGCTAATTAATATGACCTCAAAATGAATCCTGAAATTTTTTGTATATATAGTTAGTTACTTTTGTTAAGCTTGGCTTAAGTCCTGTAGGATCCAGTCTCAGGGTTACTTCAAGAATTTCCATAAGGGCTGATTTGTCTGCAAGAGTACTAAAGTTTAATGTTTTTTTCCAGTTTAAATGTAGCTGCCTGGACTAGCCAGACAATCTAATAATTTTTAAGTAACAAACAATTTATAGTTTCCTGTGCTAATGAACCTGTGACAGTTGTATTGAGGTCTGGATAATTTACTGCAATATGAACATATGCTTCAGACTGTGACATTTGGCCATAGATTATTTCCTTATTGATATGAAAATATGACCAATTTGTACAGAGTATTATTGATCTAGATATTAGTTATTTGAATATATTAGGGCATTTGAAAATTTGGAATTGAAAATCTTAACTAACGCTGCTCTCCAATACAACTCTGATGATCTCAACGTGGTGATCTCAGCAGGGATTTTATTTACACAATTCCATAATTCTCATCTGATTTACATGTATAAAAACCCATTTACAACGGGGGAGTTGTGTTGGAATTACTGAAGAAAAAAGGTGTGACTAGTATTTCTCATAAAATTGAATAAATAGCCAATGGCTCATAAAAGTGTTAAGCAGACACTTGAATATTCTCTGCTGCATTGTTATATGAAGACTGTGGAAGACATTCTGACCCTAACAGAAAGAAGAAGGAATTTAAGGACTGGGCATTTTCTGGACAAGCTGACCCCTAAGGTCTAATTCTGCTTTCCTCTGTGATCTTGATGAGTTGAATCAGTCTTCAATATCAGTGTTCTCAGTTTCTAAAAGGAATATGAGAAAACATACTGGAATTCCAGGCAGCTTCTCAAGCAGAAAAATCTGGATGATAATCAACTATCAGAACTATGGAGTCAAGATTTAAGTTCCAGCAGTCAAAGTACTGATCAAGCCAAGATCAAGTTCCAGTGCCAAATTGTCTGAAAATTGTTATTGATATTGTGATAGCCTGCAGAATTTAATATATCTTTTCTCTACTTTTTAGGGTTTTTTAATATTTTTAGCCAACAAGGAGTTTTAGCTATGTCTCAGGAGACTACTCATAGCAAGAGAGAACCACAATCAATAATCACAAAAAATGTTGTTTTTTCCTCTAGCACGCCTTGCAATTATAGGTGTTTTTTCTCTTTCTTACAAAGGACAAAGTTCTGCAAGCTTAAAGCATGCAACACAAAGAGTCAAGGGACCTGCAAGATACTATTAATTGAGGTGTATAACCTCACTCTTCCTTTGTCCATTTATTTCCTTAAATAACAGGCTTGCCTTACAAGGAAATGAAAAAAGATGCTACAGCTAACCCCAACAACACATCTTGTTCTATAGCTAAATTACTCAACATCAATCATTTAAGATCCTACTGTGGAATTCAGTCTAGGTATAATTGTGGTTTTTCACTTGCTTTCAGTTAAACAGAATTCCATTGTTTGCTTAATACACTTGAGAAAAACATTGTGACCACTCTAAATAAAAGAGACCCCAAACAACCCTCCTTCATTCAAGTCTGTTATGAAGCAACATAGTCTCTGGACATAAAATGAATATTCACAATGATTTACCCTTGAAGATGTATTTCTCAAGACATGTACTAATGCTTTTAAAATGTGGTTTACTTAGGAATTGTACAGAAGTATTTAATTTCAAGTGATTCCTTGTTCTTGCTTGCTCCAGAGAATGGACTGCTCTTAGTTTCAGATATGCTTTTTCCTCATGAAAACCATTTAATCCATTATGTATTTTATTAGCAATTTGAAATATTTTCTTTTAATTTCAGTTTAATTAGAATGCTGGTATCTAGTTCGCAGTTTTAGGAAATGAAAATATTCTCTTTGCTATAATCAAAGGTAAGCTCCAGTCAAACTTTCTCTCATTTTTTCAGCAGTGGACTTCAGAAGACACATTGTTAAAAAGAGAAGAAAAAGAGAAAGGGAGAAGAAGGAGGAAAAAAAAGGGAGGAAAAAAAGAGAAGAAAAAAAGAGAAGAAAAAAGAGAAAAATATTTCTTTGAAGCTTACAGTTTTCAATGCTGTGTTTAGAATGCTAGTGAGAAGGACCGTGTTATAATCTCTGGAGGATTTATTTGCACATATATCTCATCTCCAGGATATATTTGCACATTTATGCATTAAAGATGAAACTGAGGTAACCAGCTCAATTATGGGACTCCAAATAGCACATCATGAAATGTACTATTTGAATGAGCAAACCAGTTGAGAAATCACTTTGAGGAGACCTCCATTATGTAAATTCTCAATTGTAAAGTCTCCGTCCCACCTAGTCCTGGAGAAAATGCGTGATGAATGTTGCAACAGGGTTGTTAAAGTGCCACATTGAGGAGATACCATTTCTCCCCAAAGTGATCACCAGCTGCAGTTAGCTTTTATCACAATCAGGAGAGGTTTTTAACTGTATTTTGTATAAACAGAGCAGCTAGCTGTAGCAACGGGGCAAAGACCCTCTCTCCTGCCTGCCTACCTCGTTGTATTGGACACACTTCTCTGAATATTAAACTGTCTTAGAATTAGATCTAAACTGAAAGAGGGTAGGTTTTGATTAGATGTGAGGGGGAAATTCTTTACTGGGAGAGTGGTGAGGCTTTGGAAGAGGGTGCCAGAGCTGCTGTAGGTGTGCCATCCCTGGAATTTTTCAAAGCCAAGTTGGATGGTGCAGTGGAAGGTGCCTGTGGCCATGGCAGTGGGTTTGGCAATAGATGATCTTTAAGGTCCCTTCCAATTCAAGCCATTCTATGATAATACAAGTTCAACTAGAATCAGATACCCAGAGAAGAATTTTCTAATCTTTTAAATGGGTGTTGCCATTCTGGAAGGCACCTTTAGGTACTATTTGTGAAGAGTCATTTATGTCTTTCTGTCTTATAGAGGAGGGAATGGAGGAGGTCAGGAATAAGTAAATCTATAATCTGTAGCTTGGTAGCAGCTCACATTAATTACAAGGCTGCTTTTATAAGCCATTCTACTGATACATTTTATCACTTTGAAGCCAAATGAAACATTCTACACATTTTTTTTTGAGCCAGCTAAGATAAAAGAAATATCTAAGGCTATCACTATCCAGCTCAGGACATTTCCATCTCAGCTAAAATCTAAATGTTATCACTGAAAAGCTTATTCTTCCTTGGGTTACATTTTTCTAATTGATTTTACTGTATTTCACATCTATGTATTTTTCAGTTCTTTTAAAGCTTCCTCATTTTCTTTTCCTATTCAGGTCTCTTTGTATTTCCACATACAGTTCAGAGTAGTAAAGGCACTTTTCTCCAGATTTTTGCACTTCCATTAGCATATAGTCCAATGGTACCGACAGATCTTTTTATTATTATTTCATACTGTTCCTTGCCATGAGACTAATTTCTTCTCTCATGGAGCTTCAAGTCCGTCAAAAATCCTTTCTCTATATTTAGATCAAATGTTGAGGATTTGTTATAAACAAGAATTAAAATCTCAAAGCCTTCATTACAAAGATAATTTTGTGAAAGTTGTACTCAGACTTTAAGATAGTATGTAACCTCAAATGACACAACAGGCCACATTCAAAGCTGATTTTATTTTGGGTACAATTCTGCTGAGCTAAATTGAGCCGAACTTGTTTATTCAGGAACTCAATCTAATCTGAAGTTGAAATGTGAACATGAAAATGCATTAGATAAAGCACTGCTGTCCTGTTAACGAAGTTTGATGGCAATACTTCATTTAATGTTCTAGATACACACCATAGACATTGCCAAAGGCAAATCTAATTAGCTGTGTGAAGAATTCCTATAGATCTGTTCTCACTTACAGAAATGTAATAGATGAGAGTAGATCTATGTCAATTTGCTATATTAACATTTAAGCAGGCTTCAGAATGATGCATTCAGAAGTAAAAAAATCCAACAGCTGTGGATGGCTGTAGAATAATAAATGCCTCATTTTTGGAACCAGGTCATTACTGAGTTCTTTATTAACTATGCTGTACATTTGAATTATCTTCTGTGCATTTAATGCATATTTAAGTCTGAAAAATACAGAAAAGAAAAGATAATATATATAAGCTTTGTAGACACCACACAGTCATTTTGCCATATCTGATTACCCTATGTAATTAATTAAAACTAAATACTAGCTCATATTCATCACTTATCATAACTTTTTGAATAACAAAGGGGATAAAATGCAAAACTGCATCATAAAACAGAATGGACATTCAGTCTGGCCAATACAAGTATTCATTAGGGCCATATTAGCTCATGGCTACTTGAAGGGTATCTAAAATGAATAAGAATTTGAATGAATAGTAAAGTATTTTTGGAAGCTGATGTTACCAATTAAGACAACTGTTCTAGATAAACAAAACCACTACTTCCACCAGCCTTAGTGTAAAACTCAAGACGCAGCCAATTTGAATTTTTTCTGGAGATAACGTTTTTTTTAAATGAATAAACATTTTCCAAATATATATTAAGAAGCAGGCACGCAACAGTGGCAGATCTCCATTAAATATGCATGTGTGTGTGTTGATTTAAAAAATGAATGGACTCACAACACGGCTTGAAGCATGTCTTGAACAGATTCAGGTCTGGAGGAGGTCAAACATGAAGCCTTCTGGCCAAAAATATCAATCTGTTCTGTAAAAATGGCTAAAATGGCTAGTGATTAAGCGTATACTGCACAGATGTTTACAAAAAGAGAAAAACAAAACTTATGTCTGATGGACTTGAATGTAATTTTAAATTCTGCCTGCCTGAATAAAACGATACCTTACTGGTTATAAATGGGAGTTCTGTGAAAACAGAGAAATTACCACTGCACTGTTTGAGATTCATGAATGCTCCCTTAAAGAAATACTATTTTTTTTATTTCATAGAATCATAGGATGGCTTGGGTTGGAAGGGACTTTTAAGATCACCTAGTTCCAGTTCCCCTGTCATGGGCAGGGAGGCCATGATCACGTTGTTCAGGGCTCCCTCCAATCCAGCCTTGAACACTTCCAGGGATGGGGTGTCCACTGCTTCTTGGGACAATCTGTTCCATTCCCTCACCATCCTCTGAGTAAAGAATGTCTCCCTCTCCTTCATTGTTTATCTAATCTAATCACAATCCCAGAATATGCTGACCATTGCTCCTTGTCCTGTCGCTATCTGACCATACAAAAAGTCCCTCTCCCTCCTTTTCATAAGCCCCCTTCAGCTACTGAAAGGCCTAAATGGGGTCTCCCTGATAGATATAAAGATAAATGGTACAAATATATTGTTAAAACCAGGTAATTTTGGTGTCTCTCGCTCTATATATTTGGATGCCTGCTCACATCTCTATCTATCTATCTATCTATCTATCTATCTATCTATCTATCTATCTATCTATCTATCTATCTATCTACATATCTATCTATCTACCTACCTACCTACCTACCTACCTACCTACCTACCTACCTACCTACCTACCTACCTACCTACCTATTGTCTCATTACAGGTACTTCAGGAAGAGTTATGCCTAGTTATTTCCTTGTCCAAAAAAAGCAGAAGATTGGCTTTTTATCTTCCCTTGTGTTGTTTTCAGTACCAGGAAAAGATTTGTTTCTGCAAACTCTGTCCACAGTAGTCCAAGGCTGAAGTTACCTCTTTATATTTGGCTGGTATAACTCTTCTGCTAAAATGGAATCTTTTCTCCTATAAAATGGTCTGAGCTGACTCCTCCACTCTGTCTACTAGACAAAGTACTCTTTCTTCCACCTCAGATGGAATCACTAAACTTCTTTTGAACTTATTTAGTGTACAGAGATACTTCTAGTTCGCAGGTTCCATTGCTCAGGTTCCATTACCCTGCAAAACTGTAGGTGTGTAGGTATTCTTAAATCAACTACCAGTTTTACTCAAATATTTCTTCTTACTTGAACTGCCTTGCATTCCAGGTGTACTGCTTTGCCAGTACATTTTTTTCATCTCAGTAGAATATTTCATATTCCTGAACTGAGTTCTTGTGTACATGGATTTTCTCAGCATTTATAATTTTCTGGAAAGCAAAATTATTTTGAAGTGTATGCATTTAAAACCAGGGATTTATAATCATCTTTTTATACATAGGCATTCATCCCTTTTTGTGTGCTTAAACAACACAACAGTGAAATTGTGAAAGGAGGATTTTGTAACAACTCTGCCTTCTGTTAGAGATAAAAAGCAGTTTTCATATGAGACATAGTACACTATTGCAATTATTTGATTTATTAGCTGCTTTGTCTTAAACCTTTCTTCCATGGTAACAAAAGCAAATGAGTTTATTTGAATATATTTATCTGCTTTAATTACTTGAAATAAAATTCTAGTGATTTGCACAAAATAGTACTGCAGGCACTAGTTGCCAATTTAATTTTGTTTAAGAAATTAATTTTGTGTATGAACTGTGGGAGAAATTAATTTGAGAATTTAGTTTTTCCGATCCACTTGTTTCATGAACGCGCACACACACATGATCAACTTAGACATCAATAAATTTAAATTAAATGTTTTTCTTATTGATATCCTGCTGACTTTTAGTTTCTGTTAATACCAAATGAAATGCCAAAATATAGCTAAATCTCTGTAGTTCTATCTCATGCCAAATAATCAAAGATTCTATTATGAAAATGTGGTTTTGTTTGAATCTTAATACTCAAAGACATTTCACAAAGTACTGAAAAGGCCTTCACATGCTGCCACAGATAGTATGATTATCTAGGATTTCTGTATTGAATGTCAGTAGATGACCATTTTTTGTAATTTAGAAAGATTCTTATTTGTAAATTAAAATAATGTAATTCATCTGGAATAAAGTGTCTAATATTTTTTTCCCTTGGAGTTATAAATCACATATTATGAAGAATTGACTGAAATGGTATATTGAAGAAAATGAGTAATTTTATAAGGGAAATTGAGAGCATAGGTTGCTATTTTGGCCAGTTGCATTATTTTCCCCATACATTTCACCCTTGTTAAATGCTAAAAAATCTTACTTATGAGCAAATTACAATCAAAGCACTAAATAAACCTAGTGAAGTTTTTCTAGTCTATGATGAATAAAAAGGATTGGAAGAGATAAGCTTATCAGATACATTTTGTGGTTCTAGAAAAATGTCAAGTGAAGTGGTTTTTTAAATAATAACAGGCAAGAAGTAATTGGGAAATAAGTTATACATATTTTTAATAGTTGAAAAAGCTAAGGAAGAAGTTCTGTCTTTGATATGCATAATTTAATATCAAAGTGTGGGATAGCAAATCTCCCCTTGATTTTTGAGAGAACGTTTTGCATGGGACGTTCTTAGGGTAACTCAGGGACCAGACTTTCACCAGGCTACTCAGATTTCTCCACAATTACTGCCTTGAGGAAAATACACATTTGCTATTGGGAAATCCTTTCCATATGGGAGTAGAAAGCCCTGAAATCTTTTGCCAGTGATTTTTGAATCTCCCATGGAGTGACTGGAGCAGTTGCAGAAACACTCATGAATTCCAGATGTTTCACTGTTGAGAATGAGGAATAAAGTCCTACTGCATTGAGAGAACCTGGGAATGGCACAGTTAACCTGATGCACACAGGATATGACTATAGGATATATAGGATATGCTGAGCTTTTGAGCAGGAGGACATTGAGGGTATGGGTCAAAGGCTTCCACAGTGCCTTGGTATTTTCTCTTTTCCTCAAAAAGGGTGTTTCCTTTCTCAGTACTTTTGTGCATATGATTTTCTTCAACACCTTAAAACTTTATACCTAAGGAACTTCTTTTTTGGTAGTTGCTGACTATTTTTTCCCACTTAGAATGAGGAATGAAAAAAAATAATTGCATGGAACAAAACAAAAACACTTAGAAATATCCTGTAAAGTACTCCTCCTACCCACTGTGGTTTTGAGTGGTAGAAAACAATTTCAATCCAAAATTTTTATGTCCTTTCCAAAACTTTTGATATTAATTTTAATATAAAATTATTCTAATGAGGATTATTTAAAAATATTTTTCCACATAATCTTTAACATATAAAACAAGTTTGCACTAAAACTCCATGTATAATAAAGTTTCACTAATGACCCAAAAGCACTTAAATTTGATGAACCCACCTTCTGCAGCTGCGAGGAACACGGAATCACTAGATAGGCATGGCTTAGCCACTCCAATGTTGCCTTTTTCCCAACCTGGAAATGAAACTCCAGATAATTTTAGTAAGGAGGTGATACAAAAGGGGATCTTTATTTGAAGGCCTTCAGGAGCAGTTATGGAAAGATGTCCACAAAAGTCCACCCCCCATAGGTGTGAGTACACTTTTATAGGTTTTAGGAAATTAGCATAATTGACTAAAAGCATCAATTAGGAGGACAAATGGTGATGCAATTCTTCCCCCAGGTCAAGTCCTTTCTCTGGAGTGTCTCCCTCAGCACTAGCTGTACTTTGCCCATGAAAATGTATCTCAGAGATGTTCTCAGCCTTGGCTCCCAGGAAGAACCAAAAGAACACTGGGGCCTTGTACCCCCCAAGGCTTGGAGCTCTGGAATTTGCTTTGGCTTTTTGCCTAGGGAAATGACCATGGAAAAGTACTGGGAAAATGAGTCACTAATACAGGGGGGGACAGAGTTACAAATATATGTGTGAAGATTATAGAAAACATTTAAATGAAAGAAAGGCAAAACCCAAACTGGCATCACCAGCCTAGAACAGCTTGACATCAAGCAGCTGAGTAAAATGACAGTGACTAGCTACAGATCTGCCATAACATTGGGAATGAAGGACAAAGCTATATCTGTGCTGGCAAACAAGGTCAGACATGAGCCTGAGTACCAGACATACTGCTTGCCCCAGCATTCATTCTTGCTTAACTTTTTGAAGTCCGTGGTAGGGAAATAATTCACCTGTTACAATATTTTTTTTTTATTATTATTATTTTACCTAGTTTTTTCCTTTAGAAAAATCATATCATCTACTGAGTCTAATGATTTTTCAAAGTCTCTACCTGCAGCAAATTAGGCTATAAATAGGTTTATATGCAATTCAAGTCTGGAAAAACCTTTAAGATGCAAGACTCTCCCATCCTTCACAGAAAGTAGATGTGAAGTTTAAGGAATTAAAAGTTCAAAAAATTGTGTTCAGAAGGCTAAGATTAGAAAGATTCTGCATATTTATCATGGTTGGTGAATTGTTCTCCTGAGATCTGATGTGCTATTTCAAGTGCTGAATTAATTAAAAAATGTGATTATATATCACACATTTATTTTAGTAATTGTACTGAGAAGTAGCAAGGCTAGTTAAAATTCCACTACACCTCACAGAAAAGAAATAGCTTTGAGTATCCTCAAAGTACTCCCACCTCCTGCAATAAATGGATTAAAAGCATTGAGAAGCTGTAAATTAGTCACAGTGTCACTTGTTATTGCTAAAGTACATTATTAATATCAGAAAAAACAATTTTCAAAATAAAACACTGCAATCTCTCGTTTATCCTGATGTTGTATCAATAAAAAAGGGAAGCTAGTAGGTAATTTAGTAATATCCACTGCTCAAATTAGAAAGAAGTCTCAACTCTCATGTCAAAGAGCTATCTTTGTGCAGATAATTTAAAATGGAGAGTCATATATTTTGAACACTTTCTTTACGAAGATATGATATTCTTTTCAGTAAAAAATCAGATCTTACCTGTCTGAAAGCATTATAACTGGGCAATAATTTGCATTAATCTGCTCTGCCCACTTTGAAGCTCACCTCTTGCACCATTCTGACAAACCTTTAAGTTGTCAGTTTTGCCAGTTTGGACTTAGCACAGTAGAAAAATAACTTTTTGTGATCATTATGTTCTGAAATATCAGAACATCATCCAGAACTACATCCTTACAAATGGTTATAGAGTCAGCCTGTTGATTTTCTTTCAGGTTCATGATTTTTGGTCAGTTTTTGAAAACTGGACAATATAGAGTTACTATTCCTGTTCAGGCTGCTCTATAGCCTTGGGGTTCTTTGTCTTATTTTTAGGATGTTTAACAAAATCAATTGTGCAGAAGATGGATTATAGTACTCCTTTGATTTTGAAATAAAAATATCAGTGCCATCTTTTTGTGCTGTAATGGAGCCTACAGCATGCTGAGAGCACAATCAACAGATAGCACTTGGCCTTTAAGCAGGGTTGAGCCTTCTCTCTTTCTGCATATGAATTGCTACAGTTTTTATTTAAGAATTATTTATAAATCACTCAATGAATATCACTACTCTTTCAGAACTACTGAGATTTGGAGCCTCTACTATTCAGTAGCAGAAGTCAGGGAAGATAGGCAGTGGGTGACTGAGTGGCATGGGGGAACCATCTTGCCCTAAGTGACATTTCCAATCTTGTGAAGAATGTATGGTGAGGAAAAACTCAACACAGCTCAGCTATTTCCTTCTCCTCAGACCAGGACCTTTCTTTATATTTCCAGGGCTAATGCAGCAGTAATTACGTGAGGGATGATGTTTGCATTGATGCAAATATCTTCAAAGCTCTTTCCCCCTCTGTTCTTCATATCAGTCCAAAAGACTGAGAATGACCAAACCAATTCAACTCAGCTATGCTGGGATGGAAAGAATAATGTTTGATGGCTACTGAATGCATGTTGTTAGCAAGTGCCCCATCCTCTAATATCTCAGTGTCAAACATATATAGCTTCAGCAAGAAGCCATACACTTGATCTTGGTAGGTTTCAATGAACAGGCCCTAAATGCCCTCTCTTTTCATTTTTACTCATGCTTTTCTTCTCCCCTCCCTGTTGTGTATGTGCACATTCCTAACAACATCCCAGCATTTTGACTGGAGCAGTTTTAAATTTACCTGGACCTGACAGCAATTTCAAATAAGAGAAACGGAGAGGAAAGTATGCACCAAGAAACACACTCCTGATCACGTAAGTTTTTCAACAGATGGGAAAATGGACCGAAAAATGAAGCATGAAATTTGATGTTATTGAGTGGAAGGAAATATTTTGGTTTTATTGTCAGTTCCTCATGCTACTTAGCAGAAGAGAAAGGGGCCTAAAAATAAACTGATGTATTAGAGCTGTAGAAAATGTGTAAGAAAGAGCGACTTGCATCAAGCTCTTGTAGAAAAATAAATAAATAAGGCTATTAAAGAAGATGGGTGCAGTCATCAGAAAACCTCTGACATTAACTTTTATGAAGCAGTTAAAATTCTCACTGCAGCTCCTGATTTGCATGTGAACTATGACCAATCATTCAGTCTGAAAACAATATGAGATAAATTTACAATTTAGCTTGTGTTCTGTGTGGCTCAACACAAATGAATCAAACAATATGCAATAAATTTCATGGACTGTTAAGTTTTAGCTCTGGTGATGTAAATCACAGGTGGGATTGTAGCACAGAGAGAGTGCTGTTGGGTTGAGAAAGCAGTAAAGCAGAGAACCAGACCTTGTTTTGACTAGACAGGATCAGTATACTGAAAAACACAATAGAGACATAAAGAATTGTGGAAAAAAGAAAAGCCTATTACCTTAAAGAAACTTTCATAAATAACAGCCATGAAATCACCTGTTTAACCTAACTTGAGAGAGACTGCAGAGCTTCCTCAGTGAGCTCCATTTAAAGACCAAAAATGCTTAGAGGAAATTTCTACAGTAACAGTCCACAAATACAGCTATTATGATTTCTTTCAAGCTCAACTAGTTCTGTCAGCTGAAAACAAAAGTATTTTATTCTCTGGTCCTAAAACAGTAATGGATTTTGATTTCATGGCAGTATTTGTTCTGCATTTTAGTCATGATCAAAAGATCAGGCTAATTATGAAGAAAAATAGTCCTAGATTTCCACTTTATGAAACTAAACTTTTATGATGAGTCACCTCTTTGCTTATCTTGACACAAGATTCTGAATCCACATTCCACAGTAAATTTGGTGTTTCCAATCAGCTGAGTCTCTGGATATCATTTGTGTGCATTCCATTATGACTTTTCTTCTGAACTTAATCTTTTCTATATCCATCTTAATATATTGGTTTGGGTTTATTTAGTTTTCTTTCCACTTCATATTTGTCTTCTAGAAAGTATGTGGTTTTGGAAGAGCTTACCCTTGACACATATCTCTTTTTAGATGCTGAAAATAAAGTAAATATCACTATCACAAACACCATATAAAGAGCCTCTGCAAATAGCATCTTCTAAATATCCACTTCAGACAAAGACTGTAAGGGATTTGATAATTTTTTGGGGGAGGTGAGGGAGTGGTGGTTTGGGTTTATTTTCTGTTTTAAGGTCACCAGAACGTTATAACTCATAATTTACAATACTGAGCTAGAGAAATTAGTAAAATTTTACATATAAAAAGCTAGTATAAAAACTATAGAAAACTATACAAAAACTATAGAAAGCTAGTAAAATTTTACACTTTACTTGAGTAATTTTGACCTGTAATGAAGAATATTTCTGTTCCAAAATCTTGGTGTGGGGGATATGCAATTTTAAACCTGCTTAGGCTGCACTGTAAGACTGGTTGTACAGTATTGAAAGATTACTGCTTTGTATGATTAAGCTTTTGATAGGGAGATGACAAATGATTCATTTACATCTAATTAGAGACACAAGACTTGTGGAGACCTGTCATGAAAGTCTGGTGGTAGGCTTCAAACTTCAAATGCAAGAAGCTCACTCACCCAACAGCCCTTGCAAAGAAATGGTGGCTCTTAGAAGATGAAGGTGGTTGTGAAATGCCTTGACCCAAAGGTTAAATTTTGGTCTTTTCCGGATTATCTCTGAGGAAAGTAACTTCCCTTCATCTGAAGGACTAATGGCCCCATAAGCACATTAAAAAGAAAGCACAACAATGGGAAGAAGTGACTCAAAATGATAACTAAGTTTCTGAAGGATATCAATCTCGCTTCTGATTACACTGGACCAGAAGTTGTTAAGAAAAAAGTTCAAACATTTCAGAAAGAGTGAATAAAATTAATTTTAGGCAACCAAAGCCTTGAAAAATCATAAGAACAATGAAAGGAAAGAGGAGGGGGAAGGGCATAAAAAGAAGTAGAAGGAAATAAAGAATGTATTTCAATATTTATACCCAAAGTCCTAAAAAATCTCTTTCTTTTGTCTCCCAGCAATAAATTCACTGACCACTCTCTTTGTACAAAAGCAAAACAACAGTTGTGCCTCTCTGCCTATCATTAGAAACCTCTCTCTGATGTTCTCAGAAGCAACTCATTTAGCCTGCCTTGAGCAAATGTCTTATTAATAATCTTCTTTGTTTTTGTGGGTTGGTTCATTAAGTTCATGCATGCATAAAGTTGCTGTTGCTGCAGATAATGCGCAAAACATTTATAAATTTAGGCTCTTCAGACTCCTAAAACGATTATTAATTCAGGAAAATATTACATGTTTCTAAAATCTTACTTCAAGTCACTTAATTAGTCTTTTGTTTTTTTCTCTTTCACAACATGAGTACAGACTTTCCAAATTTTCTGTGTGAAATCAGCTCTCTGCTGTGCACACATCTTATCTAGCAAGAGTGCCTCTCTGTCCTTTCCTCACTTATTTTTATTTGCACCACAATTCCTTGTGGATGGGGACTAGGATGCCAGGGTGCTGGGCATGGCTGTGCAAGTCCCTTCTTCCTCTGTCTGAGCTGCATGCAGCAAAGAGATGTAAGTATATATCCAAAAATTTAAAATACATTTTTATTTTCTGCACTGCAAAATGGAATCAAAACGTTTTTGTTTCTGAAATGTTTCATGTGACACAACATAAAACACCAGTTTTCTGAGCTGTGGGGACATCCTGGGAAAGGGCTTTCAGTCCCTCCTACAGAGTCTGCCACACTTCAGATAAATTGTTAGATATTTGCTAGTGCTTTAGCTGGAATTCATCAACAAGGCAAATGGCCCAACTGCCAGGCTGGAATGATTTTTGCAGTCTGGGATAATGACTATTTAAGTATTTTTATACAAAGAGGAAACATACAAGCAAAGACTGTGAAAGATCTGCATCAGAATATCTAAATGCTAGAAATCAAGACATTCTTGCAAAAAGTAAAGGGTATAAGTTCAAATTTTGGTCCTGTATCAAACGGAGGCTTTGAACATTTTTTCCATGTGAATTTCTATTCAACAAACTATCCCATTTCTAGAACTGGGATACTTACTAATTTTTCCATTGGCACCCTTCCAGTTTCTAAAAAGTTGAATGCATATATATGTATATATATATATATATCCTCACAGCCAGGCTGGAATTTTGTACAAGTCCAAGTAAACAGCCCATTGCTAAACCACTGAATACAAGCAGTTGCCACCACTTCTTTCTTTGTTTCTTCTTTAAATGTACGTTTCAAAATTTTTCCCTTGATAAAATTATTTATTGTACAAATTACACCCGAATTGAAAAAAATAGTTTTCTGGTACAGAAAAGTAATTTTAGGTCAGTCTTAGTGACCAGGAACAAACAAACAAAAGTGAAATTTCAGATGTAGTGGTGAGAGGTGTTCAGAAAAAGGTAACAGATATGTTGTTATGAGGCAAAACAAAAAATATATGAGGTAAAGAGAACATGAGGGAGACCAGATTTAGAAAAACCCTTCATCTTTCACCAATAGCTATACTATATGGCACTTAATGAATTTTGACCTGATTGTGTAATCATTTGAACAAAAACCAATTATTATCAACTCACAGCCATAGATAAGCTCTGTTAATGTTAGCTAAACAAGAGATGGGTAATTTATTTCTGCCAGAAGAAATTTTTACTTCATTGTGTTCCTGGAAGATTATGTCTGAATTCTTCCGCAGCAACATATGTGAGGCACAGTAGCAACAATTTACCTTTCTCACACTGCCCACAGAAAGAGCATCATAGCCCATTTTATTCACTATTTTGCTTACTAAACTATCAGAATATTATTTTATTTTATTCATAACATAATCTTCTAACATTCAACTTCAATTCGATTTTTATCATATTCAATTTTCCACTGTATTTGTAAAGTAAGTCCAAAGAGACAGGACAACACAGAAATCTCTATATTGGACTGGAAATAACTAAATATAGTATTTGAAATATATGTAAATGTACATAGCAGAGATTACCTTCAAACTTTACCTTACTTTTTTGTCTTAGCAATTGTCCCATCCCAGATGGGAATTTTACACAGAGTTTCAAAGTTGTCCGAGTCATGCAAAGATTTAAGTTGCAGTGCTACTGATTTTAAATGCTAATTCAACTCCTAACTTGTGATTTTGATAAAAAAGCTACCTTTTTGCTCCATGTATTTGTGAGTTGTATTCTACTGCAAAAGGAAACAGAAACTTAATGAGGCTTATAGTTTAAAATAAAAAAATAAAGTCCTTCAACACCTGAGAATTTGTACGACAGTGCTGGATCTCATTATTTCAGCCATTCTTGCTATTTTTGCTTTTCAATCCTCATGTTCATTTAATGCAGTAAGAGTAGGAGAAAAAAAAAGAGTTGTGTTCTGATTTTCTAATTTACCAGTTCACCAGTGCAAACTTTATAGACTCACTGCCTTCAAAGTAGCAGAGTGGAATTCAATATATATTGTATCTTTTAAAAGGAATATAAATAGCATGAAAACTGTATTTTGCTGGTTTCTGATGCTTGAATTTCAAAATCCTGCACGCTAGGATAGATGGCATCAGTCCACACAAGTAATGTAGTTCCTCATGTACTGTTTCAGAAGAAATATAAAGTGTGGGAAGACTCCCTCTGCATCTAAAACTAGGTAAAGTGGTTTTTACAGAGTATGAAGGAATATTGATGGGCAGAGCCTATTGATAAACAACTACACGGAAGCACCTGACAACAGTCCTTGGGGCTCTGCATGACTGTGTGGCCAGCTCAGCTGAGCTGGCTGTGTCCTTGTGCAGGTTCGGTTTTTCTTGTGTTTTTTTGGCTGGACTCAGTGATCTTAAAGGTCTTTCCCAACCTAAATGATTTTATGATTCTGTGATAGTAGAGGTGTGTGCCATCTCCATTCTGTCTCAGGGGAGAAAAGAGTCAGGCTTGGTTGACCTCTGTATTGCAACATTTTTTTTGGTTCAGTTTTTCTGGAAACTAGATGTGCTGCGATAAGGTTGCACTTCTGAGAAATCTAAATGAGTTTCTATGGAAATCTAAAGAAATCTCTAGAAGTTTCTGTAGAAATCTTTCTGTCTTTTCCAGACTGCTTCATTATTTCCTAGGGTTCTAATACTGGGAAGTTTTTTCCTCCTGCACCTTTAGTTCATAGAAAAATATGGAACTTCCTAAAATATTGTTGTTTTTGAAGTGGAATGAAGGATGTTTACCAGATTGAAACATTTACTTTGAAGGAAAAGTAATCAAAATAAAAGCATTACATGATAAATTTTTCCATTCTCTTCTAGAAATTTGGATGGCAATTCTGGATCTCATTATTTCAGCCATTTGGACCTTTGGCATCCCATTCACAAAACGGTAATGGATGTCTGTAGTGGAGATCCTTTTCAAGGGACTGCTGTCTTCTGGAAAAGTTTTTGACTTTCTGAAATAGTAAGGTATGGATACTTATTTAAGTTTGTGCTCAGAATACCCCAAAGGAACATACATCCGAGTACTGTGCTATGAAACTCTTCAAGAAGAAAATTGTTAAATGCACATCTGAAATTCTTAATCATCTGCAGTGACCTTGGCAACATTCACAGTGAATTGTAGAGTTTTTCTTTTAATGAAAAGATAGGTGCAAGAACAAGACTGATATAATTAGAATAAATATTTTCAGTGTGCTATGACAACAGAGTGCTAATAAGTGTATTTCCAAAAAGAGGAACACTATATGAAACAATTGGATACTCATCATTACTAATGGAGAGGAGTGAGGTCTAATACATTGTGACATGTTTTACCTAATGGAACCTCCATTGTGTCAGTGGTTTCAAATCCGATTTACCAGAAGCAGCAATGTTATACTATAACAAAATGTTAGCAAATTCCAGTTAATATTACAGAGATTTTTATATCTCCACTGCCTTTTCTAATGAGTAAGGAAAGAAATAATGCTGTTACTTTCAAAATACCATTTAAAAAATGGGGAAAGTGTGCATTCTCCTTTTTGTACCCCAGAAAAACTGAAGTAAGCAGTGTTTAGTTTGTTTGCTTAGAAACTTGCTCTGACCAGAAAATTATTCCATTCCTTTTAGTACCTACTGATTGCAGTAGCAGTGCCTTGTTTCAAAGGATTAGGATGATTTAGTACTGTTTATTGAAATCTTCCCTAAGACCTCAACACCCAGTCTCTTAAGCCTCAAAAATATTTGTTTTAAAACTCTTCAGGCACAGCTTTTTGTTTGCTCAATAGCATCAGTTTCCATGATGGTTGCTGTAGCAGAGAGTTAATAATAATATTGTGTTACTCTACAGTTCACTTCTTTGGCCTTCCTTCCACTAGTTTATCTACCCTAAGACCAAATTATTACCCTGTAATAAAATGAAAAGCTGCTATTATTGCTTTATGTAAGTACACTTAAAATTATTATTAGTAGTGTACTTGGTAAGGTTAAATCATGAGGTCTTTGATGCTAACTTCAAAGATTACATCTCTGATTTAACTAGAATAAATGAGATGGTTGCTTCTCCCTAATTAAAGGCAAAAGTGTATCTATGGTACTCAGCAATTATCTGTCACTTAACACTGTATTACAGCAACATTTATTGCATTCATTTTATTATAATTACAATTACCTTACATTTACTGAGGGCCCAATCTTCAGAAAACCAAGCAGCCTGAGGAAATGAATCATGTTTTTTTGAAACCTAAGGGAGCCTGTGTACCAAACTGAAGGTGAAGTTCAGCTGGGAGAGAATTTGGATGACACTGCCAGGAGCTAGAACCATCCTCTAAGGCCCTGTTTGCAGGGACAGATTTACAGGTGCTTTCCAAAAAGTGAAGTGAACAGTCTCTTTGGTTGATTCCTGAATTTTGGGCTGTTAGTGTAGTGAAAAGACCACATTTCCACTTCTCAACTCTTTTTCAGGCTGTGGCAAACAGTAACTGATGTCTGGTGAACAGAAAGGGAACTCCAGCTGGTTTTACTCTTGCAGGGAGTGAAAGCAGCACAGCAAGAACAGGGCACCACTTGATCTGAAAGTTTAAGAGAAAGGAAAAGGGGTAGCCTGGAGTGAACAATGAGCGCTATTCTGACTAAACATGAAAATTTCTAAAATTATCACCATTTTAAAAATTTTCATGAGACAAGTGATGTTTCTTCGTCCTTCCTCTTTCCTGGCTTGTCTGTATTCATGTTCTTTCTACTTTGCCTTTAACCATTAGCACAATCATGTTTTGCTTTCCTGAATACTCCCTGGAAAAGAGATCTAAAACTTAAAAGCCTGAATAATTATTATACGATTTTTAAAATTTTTTTAAACGGGGTCTTTGATTGCACAGTGTAGAGCTCATGCTGTGTGTTTCTTTAATCAGTGGAGAGAAAAAATTTAATGCAATCTAACTATGACTGTGCAAATTGTGAATATTCACAACCTACAAACCAAGAGCTTTAGTTTTTTAGTTCTTCCAAACAGCTGTGAAAATTTCTAAGTCCTTATTCCCCAAGACATTCAGAATAAAAGATAATTAGTATTAATTATTATGCTCTTATTTGCGGTGGGAAGGCAATGTTTACGAAAGGTGAAATGACTGCTTCTGTTCGTAGATTGAGTACAGACAAGCAGTGAATGCAAACTACTGAATGAGGGATCAATATATTTAGAGCTAATCAAAAATAATTTTTCTACTGTTCAAACAAAACAGTGGATCAATTTGTCTGTGTAAGGTCATTATATTTTGTGAGCAGAATACCTTCAAAACATTCAGAGTACAGCACATTTGTAGTCTCACAAACATGTCCCTACTTGTTATTGTTGTAATTTACTTGGCAGATCCTGCTGTTTCATTAAGATCTCTGCCTATGCCATTGAAAGCAGAGGAATCTTTGATTTTATTGGGCACAGGATGAAGGTTTGGCCACTCAACATGTCCTTGAGCCAAAACAAAACTTAGAAGGAGGTTAATGTTGAGAGCGTTGTTTTGATTGCATAATGATGCCAACCGGCAAGGCAGGAAAAGTCTTTGGGCTGCACTGAAATGGAAAATGCACTTGTCTATTTTAAACTGCTAATACCTCATCTAACCTACTGTGCTGAACAGTCACAAAATGAACCTATGCAGTGACTGAATTGCTGTCCATAAAGCAAAAGCAAGCAATAGACTCTTACTCCATTTCTATAATATAGTCATTTCTATAATGTAGTTATTTCTATAATATAGTTATTTCTATGTTGCAGTAGTAATGAAAAGCAGTATCTTAACACTGAGATGCTGCATTCTGGGAATCATTTACAGTTATATTGTTCTAAACCTGCATTTTCTGTGAAACAGGGAAATGCAGTCTTTACAAAATGACATTATTAAGTAAGGTAATCAGAAATTTACTCCCTGAGTATATTCGTCCACCAGTACAGCAGAAAATGCAAAGTAAAGCCACTGTCTTCCAAAATATTAAAGTAGTAGGAATTAATCTTTAAATTAAAACCCTGTAGAAGCATATTTGCTGCATCCTCAGTACTTGTCTATGGCCTGACATGTCATAGCATCTTTTAGGATCTCTTCTTAACATGTGAATTTTCCTGGAGGGGTGCAATCCTAGTAGAAAAGCTACAGAGCCATATACCTATAAATTCCAGGGAAAATATTATTATGCTAAAAAGTTTTTAAAATATGAGGATCTCCTAAACAATTTGGAGGTGTTCACAAAATACATTTCCTTTTTAAACTGTATTTTCTTAATTCTATTATTGAGAAAACATGATTCTCATTTTTAATCATTTCCAGTAGAATATACTAATTTTAGTACTTACCTTGGAATATGATGCTTTTTTCTTCCTCCTACCTCATGCAGTGTCTGAGGATGTGGAGAGACTTTCCTTACAGAATGGTGAATGTGATTTTCTTCACTGACACATTGCAAGGAATTCAAGAAAAAACTTGAGTATAGCTTTCAATTCAGGACTGAATTGTTAAATTCATTTTATTCATACTATGAAAAGACCACTCCATTATGGAGAATCAATCTATATATTTACTGGTCAGCTGGAAGTTATACGAAATGTCTTTATATGCACAGTTGCAAGGGTATGCACCCCACAGTTTTCACTTGTAAAATTTGTTTTCATACGTTCTATGGCAACCTCTCTGAAAGTATTTTCTGATATTCTGTTAACTCTTATAATTTATATATTTTAATTTTATTCTACAATTTCAAAGTTGCTTCCATAGTCTTGCTGAAATACTTCATCCATTAATAGTAAATTTTTCTTATTGAGAAAGATAATAAGAATAGATAGGAAGATATAAAATTTTAATAGTCTTTTCAAGACTTAATGATGCAAATCAGCCAGTGCATCTGTGCATATTAATTCCAAGCAATCCTACAGTTATGAAAACAAAAACCTGTTTTTCTAAAACAATGGCAAATGCAATTAACTGAACTTTTTAAGGGAAATTGCACTCTTTCTTATTTTATTAAACATTTCATAACAATAGTAAGGTATTCAATGGTGTAAACATCTGGTGTTTATGCTTCTTCTGTGGTACCACAGGTGACTAATTATTTTCCAGGTGTCATGGAGAAAAAAATTGGTTAATCACCCAGTCAATTTAGCTTAATTTTCAGCAACTGAGAGCTGCTGCTTCAAGTTTTGTGTGTGTAGGCATATGCACGTGGATGTGAGTCTGCACATATGCATGTAACCACATTCTGGACCTTATTCCATTTCTTTTTAAAAGACAGAGAGGTCCGGGCTTTCGCAAGGAAGTTGCACCGATACAAATCCAGAGCTAAGGCTGTGGCACAGAGAAGAACTTAGAATCACAGAAACATTTAGGTTAGAAAAAGGCTCCAAGCATTAACCTGGTAGTGCTAAGTCCACCACTAAACCATTTCCCTCAGCATCACATCTACATGTCTTCTAAATTCCTCCACAGCTGGTGACTCAGCCACTTCCCTGGCTAGCCTGTTGCAATGCTAGATAACCCCTTTGGTGAAGAATTTTTTCCTCACAGCCAGTCTAAACCTCCCCTCACGCAGCTTGTGGCCATTTTCTCCTGTTCTAATTTGAGGATATAAGGGATGAAGGAGCAGATTAAAGAAGACTTAAGTTCTTTACTGACACAGATCAGAGAGATAAAAGAAGATTGAAATATGTTGAATCTCTTCTGTAATTAATAATTGCCTAAAACATGCTGAAATGAAGACTTAGGATAAGAATAAGGTTTTGGTGAACTGGGTGATCTGGCCTAACAATGTTTATCTCAACCAAGATCATTGCTGCAACTTTCCTTTATAATTAATGCGTCATCACTGCTGTATGGGGGGAGGGTAGTTGTATATCAAAAGCCATAATTAACACTTCTCTTTTTCTCAACATTTGATTTTTTGCATAGTTCAGTTACTCATTTGGATCTCCAAAGACATGTACCATTCTGCTGTTTAACAGAGCAGGTAGATTCATGGGGAGCTTAGAAAACAGAGTTTTCTCAGGCCGATCTCTAAAGGAGAATTAGTTTTCTGAAGTGCAACCTTCTTTTCCTCATCTGATACTGTGACCCAGAATTCACCCCTCTACACAGATAAATTTACACAGATACACATGATTATTTTGAGATTAATTTTTGAATTTTTTTTCTGACATTCCCAGGCCCCCATAAAACCTCCAACTATAGCATAACATTTAAAAACTGGTATAGAAAAAATTTTCTAGAGTTCCAGGTTAATGAAGGATGTGAAAAAGAATTCTTAGAAAGGAATTGAAAAAGTGGTCATAAGCCAGAAAACAGAAGAGGGTGAAGCAGGGTCATATGGAGTACAAAGATAGCTGTATTGTGTAGATTGGCTTGACACTGATCTTCATCCCCAATAAACGAAAATTGCCCTTCCTCCTCAGCTGCCCCCTATTCTTTCTGTCTCTCATGTCCCCTCATTTTTGCAACCCCACACCTGAGCCCCTCCTACGCAGATGATGTGCATCCACACCACGTTCATTTAATGGTTCTTTTCTTACTTCAGAACAGGTCTACAATGTAATCATGTGTGTGAACACAGCCTCTTCAGGCACAAAAACTGGGTGGAATTTTTCTATGAAGGATGAAAAGTGCTGAATTTCTCCTATTCAGTCCTTTTATATGAATAACTGCAATCTTCAGCTTCTTTTTTTTTTTTTTTCATACTGAAGTAGGAAAACTTTCAGTATTGAAGTTCAGTGTGACAAGTGCAGTGGTTCAGCTGCCCACCAATCTTTCCCCTTTCCCCTTTCCCCATTTGCTGTGCAGGGGGCTGGACACTGGAACAGGTTGCCCAGAGAGCTTGTAGAGTCTCCTTCACTGGAAATATTCAAGAATTGGATGCAATCCTGTTCCATGTGCTCTGGGATGACCCTGCTTGAGCAGGAGGTTGGGCCAGATGACGCCCTGTAGTTCCTTCCAAACTTTTCATACTGTCATTCTCTGATCTTCAGGTCCAAGGAAATTATTAGGATCATAGTGGCTGAATCGTAGTCCAGTTTTATGAACTTAGGGAAGTTACTGTCCTTGCTCAACTTGACATATAGACAGAACTCAGTAGAAAACTTTGTAATAGAGTATATTTCCACACAGCCCCTCGGAGAAACAGAACTGCCATGTTAATCCTAGGCCTGAACCTGTGGTCGTGGCCAGGCTCTTCCTGCAGGCTATATTAATACTCTGAAGAGCAAACAGATGGATGAGACAGATGCAAGGGTTGCTGTGCTGATTAAACAAGGTGAAAGTGGCAGCCAGTCTTAGTGTAAGCCTTAGCAGATGTTGGGTTTTAGTGCTATCCTGCTCTTACCACCGCACTACATGGACAACATCTGTCCTGTTCTCTGTAAAGTCAAGCCAGAGGGAAGAGTCAGCTTGACTCTAACTCATCTTTCTTGCATTGCCCAATGCAGAGACCAGTCAGCAGGCTGTTTCCAAAACTGTAACACGGGAAGGTTGGACCACTCTGGAACGCAGATGGATCTGCACACCTGGTTTTGGTATGGGACAGGACTATGAGACTATATAGGATATTCAGGCAGCCAGCTATTCATGATTAACAGCCTACAATGTAAGGAAGGCAGATTTGGGGTGTCCTGGACAGTCAAAGGCAAGTCACTGCTAAGTCCTCTAGAGGTAAGCATTTAATTTAGTCATCATTGCAACATGCCTTCAGTAATAAAATGAACATGTGACATCTATCTGCCCAGGGTAGTCGAAATTCTGAGTACAGAGCATTGTTTAAACAGGACAAACCCAAAATCAAGTTTGCAATACCTTGAAATGAAAATACTCTTTAAAAACCTGGATCTAGTAATTATTTTTCATTGTCTGACATTGTCTTAGCATGTTGAAATTCAAGACATATTATGATATTACCCTTTTCCTTTTTCTCCCTCAAAAGTGCTTTTATGGCCTTTAAAACCAGCATAATCAAGCCATGATTCTATTGTCAACATTCTAGAATATAACTTGCTCTTTGGAATTTAGCTATTAGGTAACATAGTCACGTTTCTTTCGACTGTGCTGTGAACACAGAATAAATGGGTTGTGATGTTTAGCACTCCTGGTTAAAATCCCATTTTTACGGTTCAAGAAAAGTGCTACGACCCATGCACTGCAACTACTGATTTATCTGCACGGCAGCCTGGGTACCAAACCAGTTTTAAAATACTTCTGAAAACATCAAATGTGTTATGACTTAAACAACAAACAACAACAACAAAATAACATTGTTGAGTTTCTGTCAAGGGTAGAAATTCAGAGAATTTCTTAGAAAAACTGAATGCAAGCAAAAAAATGTATGCAGTCTTAAAGGCACCTTTCTTGAGAGATTTTGTCACCACCAGGAAAAAATTATCATACCCTAATGTAAGAGGGCAAGTTTAGGCAGCCAGATATGTGAAAATGTCAAAGACAATTAAATATTTAAATTACTTTTTTCCCTAAAACATCCTGAAATATCTTCCCTAGTGAGTTCACACAATGAAAAAAGCTAGGAACATATTTACACTCTTGGCTATCTCACTACATCAATCCAACCAACATCAGGCTGACTGGAAATTCTGGCATGCTGTCATACAACATGGACTGCTTCCCAGTTCCAGCCTGGTTATGGATGCCTGTGCAACTCTTGTTTTGAAATTTGTTCAAAATTACAGAGTATATTAAGCTAAGCTGTCACACCTGGAAGAGCTGCTGCTCTGAAAATTTGTTGTGTGTGTCTCAACAGAATGCTACTTCTCATCCTGGACTTCTAAAGTTTTCTGCTGTATAAACTTTATTCAGGTAAGTTTGAACATTTTTTTCAGGAATAAATATAAAATTAAGGCAGATGTGAGCCCTCTGCCACCAGTCCCAGCACAGAACTACACCCTTCTGTGGTAAAATTCATGGACTTTCCTTTGCTCCATCACACTCTGTCTCTTTCTTTATGCAGCAGGAAATAAATTGCTAAATAAATATATTTCTTTAGTGAAATATAATTTGGGAAGGGAAAACTACCTACTGTTAGATTTGTGGAAAAATTAATTTACAGCTGTCTTGGTTATCTTTAACAGGAGAGAATTTTCCAAAACTGCAGCAAATTTGCCTAAATTGTAAACCCCATATTTCTAGACTTTAAATCCAAGAGTATGCTTTAGAGGAACTTTTCTTTAAAGCTGTGCTTTTAAACAGAGACTAAGCAACAATTTTCTAATGCTAAGGTAGTTCCTCTCTCTTTTCCATACCTCCCTTGATGAGCCAGAGGATTCACCTTCCTTGACAGCGATTCACTCTTCAAAAAGGATGGTGTGGTCAGCTGTGCTTAAACCTGTGGCAAGTCCCTGGCTGCACTATGGGAACACAGAGGAGCTGCTCTGTCTCTGCCCCTCTACCCAGGAGGCTTCAAAGGAGACAGTGCTTTGACCTTGCCCATATGCTGGCCAACAGATCTGGCTGGTTGAGCTGGCATTCCTCCAGGAACAGAGAGATTCTGCACTGCCCAGGTTCAAGGTCATGTCCCAAAACAATCCTCCAGTGTTACAGACATGTGAAAAAAGATCATTCCCAGTGACTATTGCAAAACTGTCCTTTAAAACAACACAGAGTTGATGACTCAGAAGTATCTATCCTACTATGTTGTTTTGAGGAGGAATTTTGGTATCCAAAATACTGATGAAACAAGGTGAGAAACCTGAATGAAAATATTAGAAGGCTTTATTTTTCAGGTAGAAGTTGCTTTATTTTTCAGGTAGAGGTTGCTTGTTTAACCACCAGCTTTGTTAAAGTATTAACAATAACCTATTATAAGAATTTCTGCAGTGTATTCCATATAACCTAGGACAGTTAAATCAAGTATTTTGGAAGGGACTTCCTGAGGTCATCTACTTCAACCTCCTGATCAAAGAAATGCTAGGTAGGGCAAGTTGCTCTGGGCCCTGTACAGTGAAATATTTTGTGTCTCCAAGGATGGATATTTCACAGCTTTCTGAGCAACTAGTCCAGTGTCTTACTATGCTCACAGTGAAATGCTTTGTTTCCTTATCAAGTCAGTTCCCCATATTCCAAGCTGTGCCCATTGTCTCACATACTTCTACAGTACATTTCTGCCTCTGTTTTTTGTTTCAGACCTATGTCTTCCATCATTTAAAAGCATTAATATATTCCCTGATTCTCTTATTTTTAAGACTGGACTGAACAGACCATGCTGTCTTTTAGTTGTATGCCAGCCCTCTAACCATCTTAATGCCCCCACTTCTAGACTTTCTCCAATCTATCCATGCCCCCATGTACTGTGGAGCCAAAGAATAGACACAGTGCCTGATGAGGTTTCACCAGAGATAAGTAGAGAGGAATAAACAATTTCCTTGGCCTGATGTTTACAGTCTTGCCCAACCACAGTTGGGGTTCCTTGCTGCAGGAGCTCATTGCTGACTTATGTTGAAAATATGAATTGAACCTATGCTTCGAAATTGATCTCTCTCAATAACTCCAGGCATTCAAAATATTTCCACTGAATTTTCAGTTAAGTTTTTTTCCTACTTCAGAAAGAAAGAATAACAAATGTTTTTTGAAAATGCTTGGAATGAAAATGGGATTTCCCATAAAATGTATTAAATCCACTTTTCAAAGTTTCCAGTCTGTGAAAGTACTGTGAATAGGAAAATAGGGCAGGTAGGCATAACTGCAGAGACATGTTTAAGTTTTCCTGTCCCTCTAAGTATGTCTCTTATTAAGCAAAATTTTTAAGGAGATGTAATTTTTTCTAGACAAAGTTATATCTTTCCAGAGCTTCTAGTTGTGGAGTAATATAAAGATAAGTATATAAGTAAAAAGATTTTTATACAACAGAAATATATGTATTGTGCCATGGCATATTAATGGAAATATTTTTTTGATACTATACTTTTGCATTTCTGTTAACTCAATCAACCCTTCTAATCACTCAGAATGGTGTGAAGCTTATTTCATCAAATCAGCTACTGGGGCTGTACTGTACAGGAAACAGGAGTGTATAAACACAACGTGCAGCAGACAAATAGTTTTAACAAGTATGCAACTACACATACAAGCCACACCACTAGATAATACATAGATACTGAGCCAAAAACTCCTATAAGGAAAGGGCACAGATACTTCCCTCTCTTTCTTACGTAAGAGGTATTGTCAAAGCACTGTATACTTCCCATGACTCTAAACAAGCAGTTCTGGGGAATTACACAAGATTGTCCTATTCTTCTGTACATGTGTTGGTAATTGAAGTATGGAACTGAAAGAAAGCTTTGTCCATCACATGCAATGGCTGATGTTCATCTGTTTATTTTTACATCACCATTGTCACCACAGTTTGAAAATATAGGAATATATTTCTGAATCTCAGTTTCATAGGAATATAAAATAATTATGCAATTAGTTGATGCATTGATTAGGCATTTAGATTATGCACTTTTGTTGATATTGCAGCTCTTAATGAAACTGAAATTTGTTAGACAATTCTGTAGTGTTTACTGTCCCCATTCATTTTTTTTCCTGACAGAGTCTGTCCATAAGGGTTTATATTAATGGTGTAGGACTATTTGTAAATCTTAGAAAAGTATTTTTCAGTGTATGCCACTGTGGGAGTTGTGTTCACAGAGGAAAAACTAGTAGAAGCAGGAAACAAAGTAGGCATCTGGTGAAAACAAAGATTTATTTGTCTATACAACAGTAATATGAAAGGATTTTTTTGGTAACCAGCTATTGTCACATATAGGTAAAGCCTTACAAAAGAAAGGCCTTGTAAAATCATAGTTCAGGCCTTGTTACTTCAGCTAAGTTCCTGTGAGAAAGGAATGGTAACAGTGGGAATCAGCTTGCATATCTTGGTCTATTCTTGGCGGAAAACAATTTGCGTCTGTGAGGAGAAAAGATTCTTCCTGTGTGAGACATCTTCTCCCCAGGGGACAAAAATGTAGACATCTGTAAAGAGGAAAGCCCTCAGCACATCTGCACACAAACAGCTACTAACCAATGAACTGAGTGGAGAAAGGTTACTGACCAACTGGAATGAAACTTGGTGCCTTCTGATAACCATATAAATATGGACTATGAGCATTGAAATTTGGCTTTTGCTGCTTGAACTTTGAAGAGTTGTGTCCATCTTTGTCCTCACAGTGCCAGCTCTGACTTTTTTTCTGGTCAGCAGCCCTGGTGAGGCAACTGGCTTACAGAACCTATCATCTGAAAGGAATCAGATCTAAAGGAACAAAGACACATATATCTAATCCCCTTCAGCATCTTTTTTATTCTTCAAAGAATCATTCCCTAGTTCATTATCACTGAAAAGGCTGCACATCCAGGGGGAGGATGGATTCATCACCAGGTGATTTTTGGATCCTTTAGCATGACTTCTGAGCAGTCTCTTTGACAAAGAATTGGAATGGAACTTATGAGGTGGTGAACTTGTGACTGAGATTTCCATCCTCATGAGGACTTTTGATGAACCTTCTCTCTCTTTCAGAAGCCCAGTAGCTCTCAAAGTACTAAAAGACATTTCTCCTAGGCATAGGAGAGTCTTACCTTGAGTCAGCACCAGCCTTCTTCAGTTCACTCATCTTCTGTTCCTTCCCTAATTACTCCATCTAGACTTGGCCTATTTGGCAGGGATCTCAGGAGGAAGTCTACATGGGTCAGACCACTGGGCTCTTTTAAACTGTGGCCTGAAGCAGGGTTGAGACACCTCCTTGTATTACTCATACTTGTTTCCTTTCAGAATCTTGAAAGGTCACCTGTGCTTTAGGTTCTCAATGAAATCAGGTAAGAAAAATCCCCAGAGCACATTACCTTAAATTTCTTTCTCAGTATTGATGATAAGAAAAAAAAAAAAAGGAGTGTACATTTTCATTGGATTTGTTTAGCTCATGGATATAAAACAATTTTTTTTATAAAAGAACTGATGGAGTAATTGCAAATAAGTATATAAAGTTTGATTTTTCTCCACTGAGGTTTGAAAAAATATTTTGATAATTACACATTTTCCTTCACTATCACAAATCATTGGAAAAAAAGATCATTTTATAAATAGAAAATTTTAGAGCCTCTCCAACCACCTCAGATGTCATGACAGTCTGTCTTTTTTTGTCAGACCAGTTCCCTTGATAACTGCAAATGCTGCCTGTATAGCACCCACACTGTGACTTGACAAAGGATGTTTGACAAAAGGACTCAAATGATTTTAAGATATGTACGTCTTTGGAGAAAAAGAAAAACCTTGCCAGGTAGTTGTGTTTTTTTTTTTTTGGTTTTTTTTTTTTTTTGCCTGAACTTCACAAATATCAAACAACAAACCCTGAGAGAAAATGCAATTGGAAACTTTATTTATCCAGGTGCCTCTTTAGCCAGGTAGTTAACACTTACAGGGGATGTTGAATGTTACCATGTATATAATCCCTTGTGAATCTTGTCACAGATTGTCCTCTTGTCCCAGGTCTTGACTTCTGGTGAAGATTTTTCAAACAATCAAGGCAGTATTTCTCTAGTTTTAACAGGAATTCAACTTCCTTTATCTCCACTGATTTGAATCTCAGTCTTCCATCTGTTAAGCGTTGTGAAGACATTGCTTTCTTACACAGAGGAGCTGATAAAGTCAGTGACACTGTAATTTTAAGATGTTTTCAGATTCTTGTAGTAATGGGAGCTATATATATTTTATTTATGTAAATAAAATAATTAATTTGCTATACTGAAAAAACCCCAACATCTCCTACCAGGAAGACCACAATAGACCTTCAAAAATCAATAAAATGCTTGTTTTGGAGCTTTCATGCAGCATAGCATAGACTTCAAATTGACCTAGTCCTTTGTTACACTAGGAAAAAGTAGATGTATCATGTTATAGAAAATCAAGTGTACATTGACAATGTCATTTGGAAGTCTTACTGAATCATACATGTGACACTGTGCCTTTAGAGAATCACAGAAGTAAAACACATCTTCAGTTTCCAAGAACACGCCTATCCATTACTGGTTTCATTAAATAACAGTTAAATTTAAAGATATATGAGCCCATCTAATTAATTACATAAAAAAGAACTGTAATTGAGAGATTTGTAAAGGGAATTTGGGCTTAACTTTTGCCTCTCCCTCTCTTGTCCAAATTGTGAGAACTGTCTTTTTTTCCTCCATGTCTGACAATAACTCAGACTAACTAATAATAAAATAATGTGCTAGGTACATTTTTAGCTGGTGTTTTGTTTTTCTTGAACTTTTTTCATCCTAGCACAAAAAACAATGATTTCCTCTTCCCTACCCCTACACTTTTCAGAAGTGTTTTAGCTTTTTTCTACTTCAGGTCTTCTGGATATCACCCAAGTAGGATATAAAGGCCACTAGGCCAGTAAGGTACAGTCCAGATGAGTCTCTCCATTAAGTGCTGCTTACAAGTTGCCTCAAGGATATTTCTTCTAATGAAATATGATGGCTAAACATTTCTCTTGGGTCATTCTGACAGTGAAAGCAAGGCAAGAAACAAATTTGACCTGGTTCCATCAGTTGCAATGGGGCCTGGTGTAGCATACCACTGGTTTTGCCTCCAGTTTTGGAGGTAAATTTCTTTAGGCCTTTTCTTGTCACAGACCAGATTACTTTAATGTAATGGTTTACATATGCTTCTCCAGAAAGAGACTGGAAATGTAAGTTGGTGTCTGAGCAGTTACCACACTGCTACAATTACCTTGTCTGAAATCAGTTCCATACCAAAATATTTTGGAGTAATCTATCTCAGAAGAGTTTCTTTCACATCATTCATATAGAAGCAGCCAGACAGAGTCCAATTCATCTGAGTTTATCAGAAACTGCAGGGTATCCATTAGTTTTGATACCCAAAGAATTGACAGGTCTTTGTCATTTTGCTGTCTGCTCTGCAGGGGTACTTACCATGAGGGGAAACAGGCATTTGTCTTCAAGGAAGGTAGAATTTTGTTACATATCTTTTACTGCAGCCTAACTTCAAAACACCTTTCACTGCCTTTGTGTGCCTAGCCAGTGCTATAGTATAGTGTATGCCTTTGTTTTACAAGGTATGTTTTATGACTGAACTTACACAGATAATAGAGCTCCAAATACTGAATCTGTGACAATTGCTTTCAAAAATTCACAGGGCATAAAGGTCGTAAGGAAAAGCAGGCATTATCCTAGAGCAGGAACATTTGTGCTTAGACACAGTTTGTGACTGAGTCTCAGAAAACAAGTGTTATATTGTACTATTGTGTTATATTGTAAATGGAGTGTGGGGGAAAACAGCCTAAGAGCAATGCAGTGTTTACAGTCTTCTTATTTTTTATATTGGGAATTTGTTTTTTCTCTTTCTTTGCATTTAAACTTCTACATCAGCTTTGATTTTCTTGAAAGAGTGAGTAAACTCTTTGGCAGAAGTTCACACTTGCTTTTCTGCAGAGAACAGACAGAGCAATATTTCAGTCTGATCACTGATTTGGACTTCATTGTATTAATCATCATCTGACCTGCTGATCCATGTGGCTAATTATAGCAGCAAATCTTTATTGCCTTTTGCTCAGGGAAGTTGTTAATAAAAAACCTACTTTCTTGTCAGAAAGGTAGTATGAAAAAAATCTTGTGGGTTTTTTGTTCACTGTGTATTAATTTCCTTTCTCTTTCTGAAGCAAGAATGAAATTAGCATTGGTTCTTTAAATGAGAATTGACTTGTGTTGTGTTTTTTGTTCTTGTTTCTTAGCAGCAGCAATGCAGGCACATGGGTGGGTCTGCTTCCAGAGCACTTCTACTGGCATTTGAGCTCTTAAGGGCATTTTCAGCATTAATGAGATAGTGTTGAATCAGATGTTCTTTTAAAAAAACCCAAAAAACAAACCTAGATCTTGAAGTTAACTCTCTGTTAGTTTTTTTAACTATTCAGAGGACTGTAAAGTGGTTAAAGGGAAGGACAGATAAATATCTTTGTGGTGATGCCTGCCATGCAAGACAAATTCATGTGTCATGGTGTCAATGCGTTTTTTAATTCCATAGTTGCACATAATTTTCTTTTGTGCCTTGTTTTATGCAAACAAGACAAATTCTCTAAACTGAAATAATTGGAGAAACTGACAAGATTAGGAATTAAAGATGTAAATATTTTTGGGAGTATCTACCATTAAGTGGTTTGAAGTTGTAAGTGATTAACAGTTCTATTTGCTATGAAAGTCTAAACTCCTGAAAGAGAGGGGAATTCAGACCTTCCATCTCATCTTTGCCTGTCTGCTATAAGGGTATGCCTGCAAAGACAGCATGAAATCAATATCCTTTCTCTATGATTTCTGGACTTTGAGACATATTTCTATGCAGCATCCGACTGCTGGAGGTCACAGAAGATTTGTTTACACCTCTTTTGCTACAGCTCAGTTGCTTTAGAGGATTTAGTAGAGGAAGAAACTTCATATTCTCTATATATCTACATTACATATATAAATACATGCTCATTGAAAAAGAGAAATATGCAGGAAAAGATACTTAGGTAACTAACCAACTGAGTTTATTGCAGTTAGAATGGTTGTATGCAGACCCATGACTGGCAGTATATTAATGTTGGACATAATGTAGAACTATTTTGGCCCCTGTAGGGACATAAATATTTAAACTATTTTAATGGGCCATTAAGGTAAATAGGTAATTCCTGTCCATTTAAAAATTAATTTAAAATATTATAAATTTTTTACATTTTTCCAAACTTTTAAAAACCCCAGTTATTTTAAAGATTTAAAAAAAGTAGTTGTTGAGATGCTTTTCCAATCATATCAATTGTGATCATTCAGGAGGACATGTTGGCTAGGTTAAGAAGATAGAAAGTAGATACAGAATGGGCTAGTCAGTTCTGCAATTTTTAACAAGTTTATCTTTCTCAGACATTCCAAACCACCCCTGTTTTACCCAATATTAAAGCATGAGTTTAAATTCCACTGACTGAACTAGTTTGAAGATTTTTATGGACAAAAATAACCCCATATTGCCACCCCTGTGCATCCAAAATTATGTGTTACTAAGCATCTGTCAAAAGTTTGAGACAGATACTTTAAGTTTGTTTGTCTAAATATTTAAATCACTAGGGAAAATATTTTGGACTTGTAAATGAAAAAAGGTAGTACACTGGCACTGGAGAGTGATATCATGTTGTGGTTATTACTTTGTTTGGAAAAAAAAAATCAATACAAATGGCATGAACCTGTAGCAAGTAGAATAAGAAATACATTTAAGGTTGAGTGATGTTTATTTACCTGTCAGTCCTGAATATTCATATGGATTACTTGGTATGCTAAGGATTTTATAGGGTAGTTCACTCAAGTCCACACTAATGGATGGTCTGGGGCAGGGGGAGCAAGCAAGTTTTCTTTATTTACCATTAGTGCCATTATAAATATTTTAGACAGCTGACGACTTGTTTCTAGTAAATTTTCTAATTTTATTTCAACCTTATTTTAATGCCTGCAAAACAACATCCTTACCTAACTCTGGTAAACCAGTATTATTTCTGTGAGCAAAACATTTGTTTTTTGGAACCTTTCTATATAAAAATCAAACCTCTTATCCATACCTGACTTTTGTAAAGATGCTCTGTATGTGAAAGTCAATTGCATGCTAAGACAAAAAGCAGTGACCTATGTCAATTGTTTCTGCCCATTAATTACTTTTTTTCTTGATTTTTAGATCAATACATTATGTATTGTTTCCATGTTTCTGTTTCTAATACAAATTAGAACCACAGTTGCTGTTAGCTGTTTTCCAAAATGATGAACTTTCCCAGCTAGTAACTTTCTTAGCTGAGCTTGCTGGGAATAATGTGTAAGGATTTAATTCTAATTGACCTTCTGCACAAAGATACCTTCCTTTCCCTACCAAAAGATGGCATGCTGATCACCACAGTATTTGGTTAGATCAAAGAAAAGGCCTTTTGTAGCCATTTATGATTAGAATGCATAATGAAGTCTTCCTTCAGCTCTAGTTCAAACACAAAATGAATGCTCCCCAGGGTCAAAGCTCCTGCATTGCAAAAGTCAGTCCTGGATCTGAGCTGAGCAATCTGAGAAATTCACAAGTCTGGCCAATTAGTCTGGCAAGAGTAATCACTGGCATCAGTCATACAAAGTCTCTGCTTTCATGACTCATTCTTTTAACCTCCAATCTATCAAGTGACATGCTGAGTCCTGCAATCACATCGTTATTTTGTTTGTAAAGAGGAAATGAAGAAAAAAAGTGAGGTAAAGAGTTTGTTTCAGAAAAAAACCAACTATTTTGAGCTAAAATTAAATGCACTATTCCTAGCTGAATTTCCTATTAAACATTAATTGACTAAAATCTACTTGTAAATAAATCATTGTTCTGGGTACTCAAAGGTGTATTTTTTAAGGTCAATCCCTTTGTTAGATGGCCATATAAAGACTGCAGAATGGGTAGTAAGTAAAGCACTATATTATTGAGTCTCAATCTGTGCCATAAACATCTTGTTTCTCACCAGTCTCTAGGGGAGATCCTCCTTGAGAGAAACACCCTCTCCATTTATGCCCACCAAAATAAGGTCCATATGCAGACTTCACATATGGTTTTAGCACTTTCCCAAAAATGTGACTATTTCCTAGGAATTTGAATTTATTTTATTTATTCTTCCCTAATTCATGGCATGTGAGATTATTCACAGCCATATTCAAAACATATTCTTTTCAAGGGAATGTTTTAAAGAAGCAAGAGAATTCTTATTCCATTTTAATCAAATGTATAAAGATATTATCTGGGACATCTTCAGGTATGGAATGTACACTGAAGTATGGAAATGTATGGTTTCTATGAGAAGCTTATTTGTTTGGGGCTTTTTTAAGATGTCATAGCAGAACATTCATGTTGGCCAGAGTAATGCCAGTGTAATTCAGAAAAAGTGAGTAATAGCAACTAATTTTAATTTGGTGATCACACATGAAATCTCTTGTGGTTCAACAATGTCAGTTAGTGATCTTGAAAATTGCTGTCTTACAGACAGACTCAAGGAGAGTATTTTTTTAACAGAAAGACTTAATACTGTCTTACTGTGGGGAAATTACAGTAATGATTTCAATTTCAGGGCCCTTTGTCTGCTTCATTTTTCAAATATTATGTCTCTACAGATTTTATAAAATATGTTGTAGTCTGTAAAAACATTTTATGGCCAAAGGTTGCTGAACCATTGAATATTTTCAGTTACACAGTGTCTACTTATCTCCTTTGACAACTCTTCATTGTGATAAAATGTATGGGAATAAACATATATAGTGAATGCCTATCCTAATTTGTCAGCTTTAAACGAACCCTGTTCACTATCAGTTTTTTGTAATTAAAGTGAGCACATTGTTATTAGAAGTAATGGCATAGCTGGTAATTTTTATTGATTAACAACATACACTAGAAAGAGATAAATGACCAATCTAATTGTTTGTGGATTATTGTTTCCTGTGCAGTCATTACACTGGGTCACACTGAAATAATGGATACATTTCTGAAAGAGAGCAAATATTGCTTTTAATTAGCTGAGCCAAATGTTTGTGAATGCTCGTAGAAAAACCATAGAGATGCAGGTCTTCCTGGGTGCACAAATCAAGACTCAAGGGCAGGAGTCAAGGTGTAGACCCAAGAATACTGAGACATACCAGGAGGACACATTCCTCAGTAAAAGGATGAGTGACAGAACCAAAGAATCATTTGGTTGAAAGGGACTCCTTAAAGCTGGTCCCACCCTCGGCTCAAGGCAGGGGAACTGCAGTCTTTGTCAGGTTGCTCAGGTTGCTGCCTTTCCAACATCTCCATCAACTAAGGTTCTGAGATATCTTGGCAAAAAGCTATAGTATTTGGCTGCCCTCATGGTGACTTTTAATTCTTAATATTTAGTAGGAATTTATTTTATGATACTTCTCCAAATGGAGTTTGAGTTGTCCTCCAAAAGTATCCAACATGTAGTTGAAGACCTCAGTAAAATTTTTGACTTTTTCTTACAGCTAAACAAACCCAGCTACCTTAGTGTCTTCTCTTACATCCTGTGCTCCAGCACACTGACCAGCCTGATGGCACTCCATAGGCCAATCTCCTGTTTGTCTGCTTTGTGTTGTGGTGGCTCCAAACTGGACAGAGTGCTCCAAATGCAGATTGATAAAGGCAGACAGAAGAGAATAATAATTTTGTTTTATTTCTGTTAGTATTGTTATTAATGCTTGCTCTCTTTTTCACTTTACATGTACTTTTGCATGTAATGGTATTATCTTCTTCTTTTCAACAATGATAATGGTGAACCCAGGACCTCCATCTGTGCTGGTTTTGGCTGAGATAATTTTCTTCACAGTAGCTTTTATAGGGCTTTTGCATTTGTGCTGTTGATAACACTGAGATGTTCTAGTTATTGCTGAGCAGCACTTACAGACAGTTAGAGCCCTTTTCTGCTCCTCACACCACCCCACCAGTGTGATGAAATCCCTTTTAGAAATTTGGGGTCAGATGTCTTGGCCAAGCCTCTTCCCAACTCCTTGTGCATACCCAGCAATCTTCAGTGAGGCTGAGACAGCTGATCCCAACTTCCAAAGGCATATTCCACATCATGTGGTGCCATGTTTGGCATATAAAGCTGCTGGAAGAAGAAAGGGGAGGTGTTCAGAGTGTCAGAATGTGTCTTCCCTAGTCACAGCGATGTGTGGTGGAGCCCTGCTTTCCTAGGGATGGCTGAACACCTGCTTACCCATGGGAGGCAGTGAACAAATTCCTTGCTTTGCTGGACTTGCATGCACAGCCTATACTTTACCTATTAAATTGTTCTTACCTCAACCCATGAGTTTTCTCATTTTTTGTCTTCTTCTGTTCCCCATTTCACTGTGAGGAAAATGAGTGAGAGGCTCGGTGTTGCTTAGTTGCCAGGTGGGATTAAACTATGACACTATCCAAAGTAATTCAGCTTCTAACTTTATTTCCAAGCTAAAATTTGTCCTGAATGTTGTCTGATTCTTTTATTGCAAGTACATCTGTACACCCCTAGATACCAACAGAATATTAGAGAATGGGTCACTTAGTTACTGCAATGGAATTAATTTTCAAAGTTTAGCAGTAGTTCTCAAAACTCTCTATTTTCTTTGGTTCTGTAAAAGGGCTATATTTAAATTTCAGGTATTCTGTGAGACCTGATGAGAACTTTAGGATTCTGGAATCAAAATTCAAAATTTTCGGGTCAGATTCCATCTGAGCAGGAACTTAAAGTAGTCACCATCCTTTTGAAGAAACTTCATTTCAGGTACTGGTCTAATAGGATCATTAGGACACACAGTTAATGTGAAAGCAGATATTTGCTATCTTGAAGAAATTGAGTTTTGCCCAGTGGCTATGCACATGCTAGAAACAATAAACTGTGAATCCATCAATGATCAGCTAAAGAGGAAAAAGAAGTAATGCCAACAATTAAGAAATCGGATATAATTCCTCATCTCCCTGCTAACTTCAGAGAAACACACAGCTTCTGAAAATTTATGGAAAAGAGGGGATAAGAATGCCACTAGATAAAAGAAAAAAAGAAGTAGACAAAACAGGGGTTGAAAAACTCCTCTGTGACATGGATGAGGGAAGGTTAAGTAAGAAAAGGTAAATGTCTGTCTTTGCTTGTTCGAGAAAAGGTTTCACAAGGTACTAGTCAGTAGGTTTGGCATGGATTGGTTTCTCTTTTTCTAATATGGCACCTACCTAAATTTTGCATAAATAATTAAAAATTAATTTTAACCAGAGGAGAGACAGAAACACCCTGACCTCAAAGCGTACTGGCTGGGATAGTTAAGAGATGCAGTATAAGGTCATAGGTTCAGTTTGAAGCCTCAGCCTTTGGACTGTGCTAGGATGACTCTTCATTTTTCCTTTGAAATGTTCTACTGCACACCTGAGAGATATTATTGTTCATAAAAAATCCTTCTAACTACTTTGGTTTTGCCAACAATTTTAGTTCTGACAAGTCCCTGTTTTTTAACTGAAAAATAGTTTTTGAAAAACCATGCCTCTCCATTTTAACTAGGAAATTTATTTCTGAAATGATCCTGTCATGGTTTGAGCTTGGTGCAATGCCAGTGCTCCTATGAGAAAATCTCTTTTTTTGGTATTTACTGTGAGATGTGATCAGAGACAGAGCAGAGCAGGTTCTAACTTAAAATTGAAAGAAAAAAAAACTTTATTAACTTAAAACTACAAGGAAAAACACACAGAACACAGGATGAAAACTTTCTAAATTTCTTCCTCCTCCCCCCACTAAATTTCTAATTCTGTTACCACCCTTTAGATCAATTCGTTTTCAGTCCATTACTACTCTTTAGATAATTAATTCTCAATTCCTTGAGAAGTGAAGAGTCCCTCTTACACCACATACTTCCCTAAGAAACAGTCAAAACTTCTCGTGTTTCCATGTCACATGTGGCACCGCCCAGAGAACATTTTGCCATCGTGACTTCTTCTTTCTATGTCCAGTGCTCTCACCACTGCACATGGACCAGAGCTGCTTCTAAAGTTTTTCTTTTTAAAAATACTTTGTCTAGTTCCAAAAAGAGCACAGTCTCTCTCCTTTTGAGACACCTGTCCCCTCCAAATTTCACACCCTGGGACTGAAGAGTCTCTTGAACAGAGATCATCTTTTTCTTTTTCTTCAAAAACAGAGGGCACCACCACCACCCTCCTCACCCGTTGTCCCTGTTCACACACTTTCACATCACTGCACTCTCCTGGCTCTGAGCCATTGCCTCCCCCTAGAATGCAGTCTCTGTGTCAGAGGAACTCAAGGATTCTGTCATGGCTAATCAAGAAAAAGTCCAGCCAAAGGCCATTCCATCATGTCCTCCCACCTAGGATTCTTCTCAACTTCTCTCAATGTCTTTCACTTGCCTATTTTCTTGCTATCCCATTCTATCTCCTCAACTTCAGGAAGAATCAGCATTTACAAAGTTTCCATCGTCCCAAGAAGGGTTAAAAGTCCCAGGCTCTGCTGGTTTGGTTCATGAACTCCCAAGGCTGGCTGCCCTGCTGGGCACCCCCCCTTCTCCTTCACTCCAGCCACGCTATCACAGGCACAGGCTGCTCTCTCTCTCTCCCTCCGGGGGGGGAATGGGGGATGGCTGCCCGAAGCCCTCGCAGTGCAATGCTCCTCCACCCTTCGGCCCAGGCCTGGCCTACCTCCCTCCGGCCGCATGGCTCCCCTCCCCTGCCCAGCTCAGAGCCCGGCAGTGGGAAGTCTGCTCTCTTCCAAGGCCAGAACCCAAAGAGAATTTCTCTTGAGAGCTCACAGCTTTTAAACCCCTGTGTTCTCAGAAGTGTATCCATGCCCCCAGTAGACAAACTAAGTGGTAATATTAAAATCTGAACACCGATTCGCGTGACCACACCATCCCAAAAAAAACTCATTTCCTCTCAAACCACGACAGATCCTAACTTTAATACCTGTTTTGCAGTCATTTTGGAGGAGTAAAATTACTCATACCACAGAATTTCATCAGCACAGATGAAAAATCTGAGTGAGAGGCATAATGAATAGGTACAGCAGTACTTTATAGCTCAGACAAGCTGTATGCCCGAAGAGTGGAGATATTCATAATCCTGAACTCTGAAATTGAATAGAGCTGGAGTTATGGATTGTGGCAATCCATAGTGTGTGGCAACAACCCCTTGGCATTGTTTTTTTCTGAGGGTTGCTGCGTTCAAGAATATAAATTTCTGAGGGAACCAATCATGCTGGAGATTTTGCTGTATCAGAAGTATCAGACATTTTTTATTCCTTCATATGACCACAACTGAAGCAAGAGAAGACTATCTTCTACTCTTAGGCCTGTACTCTTTAGCATGAGAACTACATGACTATTTAATAGTAATAATAATAATAATGATGATGATGATAATAATATTAATTTTATTTTAATGTATACAATAACTTTTTTATATTTGTTGAGAATATGCATAGTATTTTCTTTGGGTTAAATGTCATAAAATGAACATCTATTTTAGGTTTTGATAGATGTGTTAAATGGAAGTAATTTAAAATATTGACATAAATCAATGTAATCTGCAAGATTGTCTGCAAATTCTCTTTATTTTTTTGTCCGCAAAGACATGAAAATTAAATTTTTTCAGGTTTTGTTATGTCTAGGAAGAATTAATCTATTTAATCTCTTATCCTTTGGGTTTCTTAAAAAAATTCTACAAATTTTTTTTAATTAAAACTAATACAGAAGAATTTAGTTTGTATTACCTGTATGATCATTAAAGCCAGGATTTTTTAATGATAATAACAAAGATTGGTTGATTCAGTCCATTTTATTACAAAACCGCTAAGAAATGTCTTGCAGTATATCTGATCGCTTTTGGTCTGGCTTTCTTTTATTAGTTTAATTGTGCTTAGTAATTACTCTCTACTGGAGAACTATAGTTAGAAGAAAAAGCAAATAAAAATTCTAAAATTCTGAATACACAGCTACTTCTTTTTTTACCTAGTTTACTACCTCAGGTGTGTGCAGTATGTTACATTACATATAGGATCCAGCTCTCCTGTCTTCTCTGTTCAGTTGCTCAGCCAAGAAAAATCAAAGAGAAAAAAATGGCAAGGAAAACAATCAAGGAGAACAAAATTCTGAATCAGTATTTTACAGAATCATCAATAAATGAGTTGGAAGGGACTTATGTAGGTCATTTATTCCAGCCTCCTATTTTAACCAGGACTGTTACACACTTTAGAACAGTTTAGCAGTGGTTTTGTCTAGCCAAACCTCGAACTCCAAACAGGTTCATTAATGTCTATGCAAAAGCTTCCAAGCTGGATTTTGTGACTCCTACAGTAATTACACCTCATGACACTCCAGGTTCAGCCTCACCAATGCTAAACAGAGTAGACTTAAAATTCCTTTCAGACTTCTGTCTAAACTTTGGTCAAACCCAATTATCTGACACTTGCAATAAGCGAGAACTGCTAATTCAAACTCATCTCAGCTCTGTCACCTGCCATGAAAACCACTCCTTAAAATCTGCTATCAAATTTTCTGAGAGTGCACTCCATCTCATTTCTAGATTATCAGTGGAAGTATAGAAAACACACATATAGCATGTAAGTAACATTTTTTGTGATCTCTTTCAGTTGTAACAGTTACCATTTTCCTTTCCAATCCAGCAGCAACTGAGTTATCTCTAGAGCAGTTAACATGCTGGCTTCTGTTTCCTAAAACAATTCATTTTTTCATGTGTTTTGCAGCTTACTGTGTCTGATGCCTAAAGTTTATGAACATCCTCTTAGCGTCCTGCAATTTCACTAGTCCTTGGTGGTAAGAAATAGGGTTTCCACTCTCAAATATCTCAAGGTATTTTCAGATTGATTGGATAATTAAGAGGTTTCCTGAGATGAACAGCAGTGTGGAAAGCAGAGAGATTTCCCAGACCAAGGCCACTGCTGTCACTCTTTGAACTGTCATAAAATGGGTTGGGTTGCAAGGGACCTTTCAAAATCACTTAGTTCAACACCCTGCAATGAGCAGGGTCAGCTTCAACTAGATCAGGTTGTCCAAAAGCCCAGATAACCTGACCTTGAATGTTTTCAGGAGTGGGGAATCTACCACCTCTCTGGTCAACCTGTGCCAGTATTTCAGCACCCTCATTGTAAAAAATGTGTTCTTTATATTTAGTTTGAATCTACCCTCTTCTACTTTAAAACCATTATCTCTTGTCCTGTTGCTATAGATCCTACTAAATAATCATTCCCCTAAAGCCCCCTTTAGGTATTGAAATGCTGCTATGTCTCCACAGAGCCTTCTCCTCCAGGCTGAGCAAACCCAGCTCTCTCAGCCTTTCTTCATAGGACATGTGCTTTATCCCTCTGACCTTTTTTGTGGATCTCCTTTAGATCTGCATCAACAGGTCCATGTCTTTCCATGGATCACTGAAAACTCCAAAGCTGAATACAGTACTCTAGGTGGAGTCTCACGAGAATGGAGCAGGGGCAGAAAATGCAGGTCCCTTGACCTGCTGGACACATTTCCTTTGCTGCATCCCAGGATGCCGATGGCTCTTTGGGCTATGAGACCAGACAACAGGCCATTGCTGCAGGCTCCTGCTGGTGATTTACAAAATTAGGAAAACACTCTAGATGAAGACCAGACCTTTTGCTGTATTAGCTTAATGCATCTATCAAAGAGAAGAAATATCTGGAAAAGAAGTAAATTTATGCCTTGGATGTAGGATAGGTACAAGTGCAGCAAGTAAAGTAAAATGAAGAATTTATGGCAGCAATACTTTAATGAATCCAATTTCTAGAAAAGTGCTACTGTAATCAGTAAAAGCTCTTATCTAAAAATCCTTACATGCTGCCCCAATCATGCCACTCTTTTAACCTTTTGTGTTTTTATAAAATCTGTATTTATCATGTAAAATGATATTTGTTCCTTATTTGATCATGTTTCCGCAGGCATGTGGTAAGAAACCAGTTCTTCTGGTGTTTTCTCTAAGGCCAGATTGTTCTCTTTAAAACAAGGTAGGAGGGATTGCCAACTATGCACTTTAGTACAACAGCATATGCTGATCAGTGGAGCTCAGGATGTAATTACATATGTTGTTTTATCCTATATTATGTCCTTCTATTTTCTTACATTTTTTATTTAAGTTGGAACTCAAAATCAAACATGTAGATCAATTACTGGTACTCCCTGTTGGTGTTCTATTCCTAGGATCCCAAATCCTGTTACCTCTGTTACCTAATTAGTATATTTCTCTGCATTAGCCTTAAATTATTGCAGTCAAATAATTTTTTTTATTAAGGAGTATTTCCTGCTATTTTTCTTTTTTTTTTTTACTTAGCCCTATAGCCTAATTCAAAACATGAAAAAAAATTGCAGCAAATTTAATCTAAGATGAAAAGTGATAAACTATTCTGAAATCCCCTGATTCATAACTAGATTTACTTATGTGCTCGATCAGGAAAGGCATAGGTCTAGGAATGAAAATCAGTAGTACCTTTTGTTTTCAGTGCAGGGTGTAAATGTTTGACACACTTTGGAGTCACAGAGTAACCAAGGTGGAGTGGCACCTCTGGGGATCATCTTGTCCAGCCTCTGTTCAGAGCAGGGTCAGCTGAGCACGTTGGCCAGCTAGGGTTTGAGAATTTCCAAGGATGGATAGTCTGCTATTGAACTGAGAAACTTCCTGCAGTGTTTGACCACCATCACAGTGAAAGCCCCCTTATTTTAAAGTGGAATTTCCCATAATTCTGTTTGTGTCTGTTGCCACTTGCCCTGTTACTGGGCACTGCTGAGAAGAGGCTCTCTCAGTCTTCTTGAATCCTCGACATCCAAGTTTTTTTTATAGACATCTATGATATCTCCCCTGTGTCTTCTATATTTTTGTATATTGTGAAAATTGAGGGGGTGTGTTATCAGATGGACAGAGGCACAAGAGAAATAGTGTTCCATACTGCAAATACAATATTTAATTTAAAGTAACTTGCATACAATGCACATTCACTTACACAAACAACAACTTGCAAGTTCTGATAGCCAAAGCAGGAGATATTTCTGGTTTAAAACTGAGATTCCCAGACTTGTAGAGGTGTACCTTGTGGCTCTGCCTTTTCCACTATGTCCTCCCTTATTTACCTTCTACCTCTATCACTGACTTCACCATCATGGACACTCATGCCTTTCCTGTACCTACACAAGCATGTGGCGCTGCTTGTTTTAGAAAAAGGTACAAGACCTGGAGTAACCCTGACTCTCCTCTGTTCAGCTTAGTACCACACCACTAAGGATCTCTCTCATCTTTCTTCACCCTACATTTGTTTAATGAATGTCAACCCTGAAGACCCAGAACAGCAACTGAGCAGTCCCTGTGTGTTTTAGTCAATACCATCCCATAAAAGGCACCTTAGATTGTATATGTGGTGCTATTAGGATGATAATAATAACATGGTTTGGACGTTTCAGTCTCTGAAAAGATAAGGCTGTGTCAGTGAAAGTTGCTCCCAAACTAATTGCCTCATCTTTTCAGCAGCAGTTAATTATCTTTGACAGGCCACTCTGTTTAGGAGACTCAAATAATTCTAGTTCTGGAGCCAGCTCAGGAATCTGTGAATGATACAGACATACTCCATATACATATATTCTCTATATAACTTTCCAGCAGTCCCTTAAAAAGCCCCAACTTTCACTTGCAGAATAGACTTAGGTGCTGTGCCTGGTGTGGAAGAATGCTGGAATTGGTCCTGAGATGAGGATGATGACAAGTGGATGATGACAAGTGGATATTCTTTACATGTTGTTTTGGGTCACTGGAACGGTTCTAATGTTTTGTGCTCTGTAACATCTCTAGGATGTCTTTGCTTTCATTCCTCTGGGCCTGTTCTTACAACCAGTGATGCCTGTTTGTTGGTGTTACTCCCAAGTCCCATATGACACATTAGATATTAAGAGGACGCTTGTACATATTATTGTGAACAATTCTCAGGGATGGTTTCTGTACATACAGAAACATCTCTTGCCCATTTACTCAACATAAATGGAAGAAATACCATCAGCTTCAGGGGCTCTTTGTTTCTAGAAACATTTTAAGCCTTGGAAATGTGTTGAAGATTTTTTTTTAATTACAGTGTGATTGAAAACAAAACGACAAAAGAAACATGGGGCATCGATGCAGTAGGCATTGCTCAATTTTATTGGGAAATGGGAGTCCTTGTCCCACAGGATTATTCTCTCTGATGCTGATCTGGCAGAAAGAGCCATCTCTCTCAGCCCTGAATGGGAAATGTTGATACTTCAGCTTTCTGTCACAGTCAATTCAAGTGGAGCCCAATACAGATACACACATCTGTGTAAACTGTTCTTTGTTTTGCTTCCTAGGATAATTAAGTAAAAGCCTACTAGATGAGCACAATTACTCAAAATTAATCACTTTCAAGCTAGTTAAATCATGACAGATTAATTGCTTGTATCTATTCCTACATTTGGATTTGTTTTATCAGCAGAAATACCCAAGTAGCTCTCCTGTTCTGGTAAATCATTGCTCTTTTAACGAGAAAATTGTAAATATTTGTTGATTAGAATCAATTATTCTTCTAATTAACTTTTAAAAATAAGATGGCTTTTATTACATGTTGAGTGGATGATATTTGGCTCCACTTATCCCTAGCAAATTTTTAAATCTTGGAAGTGTTCAAGGCCAGGCTGGATGGGTATTTGAGAACCCTGGTCTAGTGAGAGCTGTCCCTGCCCAGGATCTCTAAGGTCCCTTCCAACCAAAACCATTCTATAATTCTGTGATTATTTTGATGCCACTTAGCTTCTTTCTGAAAATTTGGGGTATGTAATGACACTCTGGGAAAAACAGTCTGACATCAACATTGTACAAACTTTATGACAGAGAATAGGTCTCCATTTGTAGAGGCAGTTCAGGAATTTAAATATATTATGATGTTCTATGATGTTCTATAATATAAGGAAGAAATTTTTTTACATTGAAGGCGGTGAAAATCTGCTACATCTTTCCTAGAGAAATGGTGGGTACCCCACCCCTGGAAACACTTGAGGTCTGGTTGGACTAATTTAATCATCTAATTTATTTTAAAATGCTTCTGCTCATTGCAGGGGAGTTTGAACTAAATTACCTTTATAGGCTGCCTCCCACACAAGCATGTTTATGATTCTATGATTCTGTGATTCTGTTTCAAACAAGTTTGGTATTTTTTCATCTCTGGAAATGAGATTTCACATTAATTATTTGGACAGTCAAGAAAGTAGCTTCTGTGTATTACTAACATGTAAAAGATCTGTTACTTATTTGCTTTAAGCCATGCAAAATGTTTCTCTGTGAAGAGCACTTACAATTTGTCAAGGTTTGAAGTCACCTTAAGTTTAGACATCCATGTTAAGCTTATAAATTATTCTGGTTATCTCATTCTGTAACCACAGGAAAGGAAATGAGAGAGGCATTGTCAAAGGATAATTGATTCCACCTAGAAAACCATACTGTGATCACATTAATTAATTTTTCTTAATGGCTAAAGTTATGTGAGATGAATGCAAGCACTTGTTGCTAATACCAAAGACTGCAAAACAGAAAGAGTACTGTCTGCTGAGCAGATCTTGTGAGGTTGGATGAGAAATCTGATATTCTGTCTCTGATATTATATGGTAGTTTATCCTCTCTTTTCAACTTAGTAAGGTAAGCTCTGTCCTCTGTAGGCACATCTCTCTCTACTGATTCTAAACAGCCCAAGGACCTCTTAGTTTTGGTGTCTTGTTTTAAAATATCTTATGTTAAATGAATGCCATTCACAAGGTCTAGAAAGTCAGATGGTTATTTAGATATTATTGTGGTTTTGGGTTCAGGGCAATTACTGCTAGAAAACACTTAAAAGCTAGAATAAATGTCTGAACCTCTATTTTTCAAAACATGACTTTAAAGTTTATGATTTCAATTAATGATTTTACAGATTGTAATGTTAAAAATCTCCACAGCTCTCTAATATTAGAAAAGCTAATTCAAATGAATGCCAAACCCTGTGCATTTAGTTTTTGTTTCAAGAATGTAGTACTGCAAGTTTGAAAACAGATTTGAAAGGAACCAAAACCTTGACAATCTTGAATTATATTTTTGGGTTCAAATAAAAGTCACTAGGAAAAAAAAAGCTTAGCTCCTTTGTCAGAGGACAAATAGGAAAAGTATAATGCTAAAGAGGAAGAAAAGGATACCTTAAATATATATATAAAAAATTCTCAGTAGAAAGTAACAGGGTGCTGACCTAGAGCAGATTGAGATTAATGACAAGTGGTTCTGCTATTGATCAGTGCCTGTGGCTGTTTAGTAGATGATAAAACACACAACATTGATTAGGGCTACTGGCAAAATGTTTTATATGTCAAAGCTTCAGCACTTTTCTTAAAGCTCAAAATGAAGCTTTTAATTATTTGTTTATGATGTAATATATGTGTAAACACATAGAAATAAATAAGTAGTTATGTCCAGATAATATGTTTAAGAACTACTGGCAAAGGCATTTGTTTAGTAGTAAAAAGCCATTTAGGTTTAATACTGTCCTTTACCACTACATCAGCAAATTGTCATGTAGCTAGTAGATCACACTGTGAATAAAATTAGCAAAATATTATACACATGGAAAACCAAACATTTTAGCTCTTATTGTATAGAGACTTACCAAAAAAAAAAAGATATTGAAATGTTTCTTACCTAAAAAATCAGTCTCACACTTAGAATCTTCCTGTGGGGGAAAATATAGATCTGAACTCATTAGTGACGCAGTAGAAATTGCTGAAACACTGAAAAGATTTAAGAGAATACTAATGAAATAGGAATAAGACATTAAAAAAAATAAACATTTTCATTATGTAAAGACCTAATTGTAGCAGCACTGGTTACTTTGGCAAATTGTCATTGGGATTCTAATACGTAATTGAACTTCCAGAAAGTACAGCAATGACCTAAGAAATGAATGTCAGCTTTGAAGAATATACCAGGAAGAAAAAATAGTGCTGGCACAAGCATAGAAACGTGTGGTGAATTTCCTAGGCTTTGTTTTTGTCTGGTTTCTGGAGTTGCAAAATTATGTGTTCTATTTCTTCTTGGAGCGAATAGACTCAGTGTGGTCTTGGTCAGAGCAATGACTGCCATACACCAAGTTCAGTCACAGACTGTATCAAAGCATGCAAGTATGTGAAAACCTCAGTGGGAGGGCTATATTTCACATGCAGAAGCTGTTCCCCAGTGTAAAATGAGGAACTGCAACCTCCTTAATTCTGTCACTTATGTTCAGGCATCTTTTGCCATTCACAGAGATCCTGCAAGCTGGATATACAACTCAAATGTTCAAAGCAATTATTTATTGCCTCATGTACACAGCTGATAGAAATTCATGCTACTGCACTAAGCATTAATTTGCTCTGGCCCTGAGGAGACATCAGATAACTCTCTGCTGGCTAGACAATCACTAGTCAGCTGTAAAAGTGCTGCCTCCACTCCTTGCAGAGGGCTGGTCCTCAGTCTTGCTAAATGCCCATCTACTGATCCTCCGTGTTTTTTTTTCTTAGGACTCTATTGCTTAAGAAAACTTGTCAGTATTTTTTCTGGTTTAGTGGGGATTTTTTGGTTAATTTTGTTTTTTTCTTCCTTTAATTTTGAATTGGTAAGTATTATTATCTCAACAGTTTTACTTCTGTGTATGTTTTTGTTTTTCTTATCTTGCTTGTCTTCAATCTGTGTACTTTGTCACATATCAGCAGCAATTTTCTCTGACAAAAATCCACCCAGCTGTGCTATACAAAATTGGGGGTTTGATCACAGAGAGAAAAACCCTTTGGTCATGGGTTACAGGGTCTTATATATTTGTGCTGCCCTATCTTGATCAAGGTCATCTGCAAAGCTCCAGCCATCTGGGTTGAGGATACATATAAATTCCTGAAATTATCTCAGTGCTTTTCAGATTCCTGATCCCTAACTGCTTTGTCTTACAGTCAGTCTGGCAAAATTCCAGAAAAACATCTACAACACTATTTTGTAAAAAGTGTAATCTAAATCATAAGTGGGTGAATACAAGTTTGATAAAAGATGTTCTGTTTCTTTGTGTGATTCTTTTTTATTCATGCAGGGCATAGAAATGATAGATATCAAAATGAAAATGTCAGCATCTGCTCTTATACTCTTTTACTTCTGTGTTTACCCATTGAAAGAATCTTTCTTCAAAAGCATTACAAACTTTTTACAAAAGCATTACAAATTTTTACAGCTTAATCAGTTCTGTCCACTGGAGTCAATAGAAGTCAAGATATTCTTTTTTTTTCTGTGGAATGGTCAATGGGTGCTTTGACCAATTCCCAATATGTGAATACCAAGAGGAGGGAAGGAATAAAGAAAAAAATACTTTTTGATCATAAAAGATAGCAGTGAGGATCAGGGAAAATAAAAACCTGATAACCTAGGTATTTATGTTATAATATTTATATCTGAACTATTGACCCATAGTCCCTATATATTCTGTGTGAGAAATTGTTTCATATAGGAGAGATATTTCTATCCTGCAGCAGTCATCTCATGATCTAATAGTCAGATGGATTATTCAGGTGAAGTCCACAGTGACTGGAAGAATAGAAACATCACACCCATTTAAAAAAGGGTGAAAATGAGGGCCCCGAAAACTACCAAACAATCAATCTCACCTCTGTGCTTGGTATGATCATGGACCCACTACTCCTGGAAGCTCTCTCAAGATACATGGAAGACGGAAGTGATTAGACAGCGACCACGTCTTCACCAAGGACAAGTCATGCCTGACTAATCTAGCAATGGAATGAGAGTGTTGGTGGATAAGGGCAGAGCAAATGATGTCATCTACTTTGATTTCTCTAAGACCTTTGACTATTACTTGTAAATTGGAGTAGTTGGATATAGGGTTAATGGATAGACAGGTTGATGGATAAGAAATTGACTGGATGACTGCATCCAAGGAGTTATGGTCAATAACTCAATATCCAAGTGAAAACCAGCAATAAGGGGTATCCTCAGAGGTCCATACTGCGAGCTGCGCTGTTCAATATCTTTGTCGATGGCACAGATGGTGGGACTGAGTTCACCTGCAGCAAGTTTGTGGGTGGCACCAAACTGTGTGATGCAGTGGATGCACTTGAGAGAAGAGATGCCAGGCAGGGGGCCTGCACAGGCTTCAGTGGAATAACTTTTTGAAGTTCAACAAGGCAAATTCTGCACTAGAACTGAGACAATCCCTGATATCAGTATAGACAGCAGGATAAATGGATGGAGAGTAGCCCTGAAGAGAAGGGCTTGGGGATACAGGTGAGTGAAAAGCTGGGCTTGAGCCATCAATGTGCACTTGCAACTCAGACAGACAACCACACCTTGGGTTTCATGCAAAGCAGCAAGGCCAGTTTGTAAAAGGAGGTGATTCTTCCCTTCCACTGCACTCCTGTGAGACTCCACCTGGAGATCTGCATTCAGCCCTTGAGCTGGTAGCACAAGAAACACATGAAACCATCAGAGTGAGTCCTTGGGAGGGCCATGAAAATGGTCAGAGATCTGGAACAGCACTTCTGTGTGGACAGGCTGGGAGAGTTGTTCAGCCTGGAGAAGAGAAGGCTCCAGGAAGGCCTTATTGTGGGCTTTTAGTTCTTTAAGTAGGCTCGTAAGAAAGAAGAAGAGAGCCTTTTTGCCAAGACCTGTAGTGACAGGACAAGGAGCAATGATTTTAAACTGAAAGAGGGTAGGTTTAGATTGGATATATGGAAGAAATATTTTAATGGTGAGGGGGCTGAGATAATGGGACATGTTGCTCAGAGAGGTTGGGCAACTTCCCCATCTTTTGAAGTGTTCAAGGACATTTAGATGGGAATTTGAGCAATCTAATCTAGATCTAGTGGGAAACGTTTCTGTGCATTACAATGAGGGCTGAACTATGTGATCTTTAAAGGTAATTTCCAATCCAAACAATTCTATGATTTTGAATATGTTGCCTTCTATTTGCTTAATGTAATTGAAATAAGTACTTCACATGGAGACCTTCAATACAGATGTCTAAAGTCAGGTGAATTGAATCCTATCCATGGTGTTTTTAATGACTAAATGAATACATAGGATGTTTAAAAAAGAGATTAAAAAAGGGAATAAAAGAAAGCATCATCTATGGAATTCCATTCAATACTTGAAAGTGTTGTTCAGGGAAGTGGAGACTTGACATTTGTAATTGTTTTCTAATTTCAATTTTGTTTCAAGGGAAGTTTTGGGAAAAGTGTTCTTTTTAAATGTAAAAATGTTACTGAAGCAATATGGCAAGACCATAATGATTTCATTGTAAAAAAATGGAAATATGGGAGACCAAGTAGCACTTTGTTAGTGTTTAAAAATATTGCAATAAATATTAAACAGACTTTTAGTGTTTTTGTTTCCCCTGCATGATAAAATACTACATAATACTATAAAATGGAAAAGTATAAATAGTGCTTTCTTCCACTTGAAGGATGTGGAATGTGTTTTCACAAAATGAAGAAACTTTCACAACAAAAAAATTACTAACACCAAACTGATTGGAAACTCTAGAAATTGTAATATTTGAATATTTGAAGCCTGAAGTTGTAGGAATATATACTGAAGAAGGTATATCTGAGGCACTGTGGATGAGATTAGTAGGTATTGTCAAATCTTATTTTTGAAAATCTAAGACTCATCTTTGACTAAAACCATTTTTTTTCAAGATAGTGACAATAAAAGTATACAGGACAATGTACCCTTCAATGATTTATTTTAAATTATTAAACCCCTCACAATGGAAAGGGAAATCACATAAATAATGGTCCTTATTTATCTCAGGATGTAGTTATAAGCTTTGCTAAAAATAAGTACCATTGAAATAGGGATATCCTCTAAGGCAATTCACAGGACTTCCTATGTTTACTAAAATATAATTAACTTTTTCAATTGTCTTATCACGTCATACAGTCTGTGCATATGTCTAAATAAAAAGTCTCAATTTTTAGCTTTATTAGAAAGAGCTTTGGATAATATGAGAGACATTTGTCAAAACCTAGAGTTCAGTGTCTTAAACCATTTGAAGAGCTCAGTTTTTTGAAGGAAAAGGTAATGGGTTCTTCTGCTTTTCAGTGTGCCATTGGAGAGACCTTTCAGGCTTTATCCAATCAAAGTAGCCAGGCATTACTGATGCTGCTGCTGATGAACGGTTTCCATGAAAATCTGACTATGGGGACTGATCTCATTTATTTTTCAAGTGTTATGCTGAATCTGTCAAACAGCTCTATAGTTTCCTTCAGTAAAGGTATGCCATATCTGTGCCATATCACAGAATCATAGAGTGGCTTGGATTGGACAGGATTTTAAAGATCCTCTAGTTCCAACCCCCCTGCCATGCATATGGACACCTCCCAGGAGACCAGGTTGTGGAAAGTGCCATGCAATCTGGTCTTGAATTTCCATGTGTGGGACATCCACAAGTTCTCTAGATAGCCTGTTCCAGTGCCTCACCATGCTCACAGCAAAGAATTTCTTCCTAAGAACTAATATAAACCTACTCCCTTTCAACTTACAGCCATTAACCTTTGTGTTGTTACAACATGCCCATATGTGTGTGGCTAGGGCATAAAGTCAAATGCAGGGCCTATGCTTCTCTGGGACAACAGCAATTAGGGAATCCTGGAGCCTGGAGTCAGTTTAGAGCTGCCACACTCTCCATATCAGGGTAACCATGTTCATGTTTTTCCTTTTCTGTAGGTCAGTCTCTTCACCTCGCCTCCCCAGTTGAAAAACAGTGAGTAAAATGCCAATTTCAGCCTTAAACTCATTTTATTTATCTATTAAGCAAAAGTAAAAAACCTAAAAAAGATAGCTTTCTTGGAATTTTAATATTTTCTAAGTTCATCAGCAGTCCTGGTGGTTGGAAAAGTGTATGTGGTACCATACCAAGTAGTTCCATAGTTTGGTTCAGTTCTCCTGATGGATACACAAGCTCCTGATATTCTTCTATTTCACCGATACTTTTCTGTTTAACTGAAACTTGCAAGAAAATTAAAAAAAAAAAAAGGCTTGTTACAAAAATGAAATTATAGTATTGTTAACCAGTGAAGAAGCAAACAGTATTCCTAAGCATATGAGAACCTTTCAGTTATTGTAAGGAAAAATTCTCAGACATTTCAGAAGCTTACTGTAGGTTTAGTTCTATATTTGTCAAAGTATTCTATATTGTTTAAGATAACATACAAGATTTTGTGCAGATAAACATCAAGTTGATGAAAATGTATTGCTCCTGGTTTTGTCTAACTTTACATTTCCTGGACTGAGAAGTGAAGCAGAAAAATCAAATACTATAAAACTCATCCCTGACAAAACGCTTTCTTGTGTTAGTCTTGTGTGGCCCTTAGTCCATCTGGAAATGTAGCATGTCCTATTCTTTCTGGACTTGAGTCCTCAGGGGCTGAGTGAAATTATCTTCTCTCCTGCTCATATTAGCATGCCTTATCTTTATTTTCTCTCTTGATTAGTTTAGTGTGCTTAGACATGGGTATTATCTGTGCTGTCAAGTCATCTCAAAGCTCAGGCTTAGCATTTAAACTTCCTGACTTTCCACACTGCCTACTTTGTAGTTCAGTCTCTGTGTCTGGCATGGGGTTATATGGAGTTCACTGACCTGGGTCAAAGCCTGACTTCACAGTAGGCAGCAAGAGTGTGGGCATGGGCAGCAGGAGCTATGGGGTCTCTCTGGAACAGGCAGAGAAGCAAAACAAGGTGAAACTGGGCATGATGTTGGGACTGGGCTGAGAGTGGGAATTACACACAAAAATGGCAAGAAGTGCTCCTTTACCATAGCTGTATGGGATTCAGTACATCCTAAAGAGAAAGATTTTGAAAACAGAGAGTTTTTACTAATTAGGCACAATACCTTTTTCCAGAATTTGTACTCCTTGTCTCCTCATACAGTTCTCTAGCTAGATCCAGGATAGTAATTTGACATCAGATTTAGAGTTTACCTTTTGAACAGATCCAGTAAAGAGAAGGATTCAGATAGGAGATATTTTAGTTGTCTGCCAGAGGAAAGTTCCTGAATATGAAAACCACACTGTGGTTAATCACTTCGCTTAACCATCCATAGTTTATTTTTAAAAAAGTTATGATTTCCTCTACTCTTATGATTTCAAGTGAATACTTTTTTCCCCTATATTTCACTTTTTAATTCTCATAGCACACCTATGTAAATGGTAATCTATTTACCTAATATGATATTCAAAGTACTATACAGTAGAAAAATGAAAGAGTCAAATTTTCAGGTTTTGAACTGCTCTAAATATAGTTTCTAATAAATTTCTTGTATTTTTGCATAGATTTTATATAATACTCCAGTTATCTATGAGCATTCTTTGTTAAGCAGTGGGATGCTTACATATATATTTGCTTTGAAGACCCACAGGAGAAAACTTACATAAGAAAAAACAGTGGGGCTGCCAGTGTATGAACATATGATCATGCAAATATCCTCACAACTGTGACAGTTTTTCTCAAGAAATTTTTTTATCATAGAAGTACAGAAGCATTTAGGTTGGAAAAGACATTTAAGATCATTGAATCCAAGTGTTAACCCAACACTGCCAAGCCCACCTCTAAACTGTGTCTGTAAGTGACACATCTGCATGTCTTTTAAATATTTCCTGGCATGGTGACTCAGATATTTTAAAAATATCCTGCCTAGTTGACATCATATTGAAGTGACATCCTGACATGTTGCTTCATTGCTTTATTAACCTCCAGATGACAACATAACTTACTAATGTATTTCAGGACTCAGTTGAAACATGGCCATAGGAATGATAATATTGAAAAACAGATCTATGATAAAATGCTGTATTTAAAAGGGGAGACAATATAAGCTGGCACAACAATTTTGTATGTTCAAATCACTGCTGGCTGTTCAATTTATTGTTTATACTCTTACACCTTACTTATATTCTTAAATCCTTGTTTGCTCACCTTGAGTGTCCTTTTTTTCCTGCATGGGAGAAGTGTACTAAAATTAAACAAATATATGGCCCAAGAGTGATTATGTATAAGCAGTTTTTCTTCATTTCAGTGCTGGTTGTTTATGAAATATGCATGAGGCACAAAATTTGCATCTGCAGATGTACACACATTGCAGATCCTGCATCTGTTGGTGAAAATCAAAAGAGAACAACAGTAACAAGAATTATCAAAAACAGCAAATGGAAATCTTCCCCTTCAGAATATCTTCAGTTAAATCTTGGGGAAATATTCAAAGTAATGCAGTCTTTGTATTGTGGCTGAACTAGCCACTGAAAATAAAGCTTTTGTAGCAACCTGTGACAACAAGTTGTGTCCATTGTATGTTGAAACATTACCTGCTTGTCTTATCACCATGACTTTAACTTCTTCAGTGGCTTTGAGACTTTGGTGGCTTTGGTTCCTGACACAAGCAGAGTTGTTCAGTCTGTGATATAAGTTATGATGATTTGCTTTGTAATTTGATGAAGTGTGTAAAAAAAAAAAGAAACCCCCAAGGATATTTATAAAGTATTCCAATGCATCCCTCCAGGTTTGTCACAATCTGTGGCCTTCTTTTTTTGCTGCCATAATTCCATGATTATGTAGTTCTGAATGCAAAGTTACACAAGAAAGGCACTTCTCACTGAAATATCTGGGTTACTCTGCATTAGAAGGCTGACAAGTAAGAAGAAATGCAGGATTTATGAATATCCAGGACAAGATGCACTGTAAAATTTTATTGTAAATTAAAGTAGTGGTAGAGCTTAATGAGAATATAAAATTGTATGGTTATTTTTCAGAGTTGAATTTTTAAACCTGTTTTAGCAATCTGAGGTTGAAAATATATTTTGTACATTTAATTACATACTTTGTTTAAATAGTTTTCAGGGTGCCTGGAGGTTTGCATAAAGATGTTTCCTACTTCAAAAATTCAATTTCCTTTCTGTTATTAAAGAAATTCTAATAAGATTAAGATTAGGTTAAGCAGAACCTGAGTATTTCAGATGTTATTTCTCTGGCAAGAGGAAAGAGAGAGCTCTTTTTACAAAAGAAGTCAAAGGGAACATAAGGCAGCAGCTTTTTCCAACTATTGCTGTATCCCACAACATTTTTTTACTCCTTTTGTCCACCGAAGTATGTTTTTGACCCAAAGAGTCTCATTCTGAACACATTCGAAATAGATGCCACTAGAGCCACAGACCACAATGATTGTAGCTTTGGTGTGATGGTATTTATCTAAGATGACTTTAATGTTTCTAAAATAACTAGAAGCAAATTATTTCTATATTTAATATAGAATGTCAGTAATTATCAGTAATTGTTCCTTGGTCCTTTTTCACTTGATAAACTTTGGGTAATGTAAGTTAACTGTGGGGAGATTTTGGAGGATGCAGGCAGTCCTCTGTGAAATTACTGAAAGTGTCTCATGCTACTGTGGAAATCTTAGTGTGATATAACCAGGTTTTTTTGCACTATGATCAAAAATCTGGACAAAATTTTATGACTAGTTGTATCTAATTTTATATGTGAAAGAACATGAGAAGTCAGACAATCCAGTTGTAACAGCTGTTTTTTCCATTCTTTAAACTCAGGGTCATATAGTTTAAGAGTTGTAGTAGCCTGAGCTTTCAAAAAAAATCCTGTAGGAAACATATGCCCACTACCCACTGAAGCACAAGATCACTTAGCAGCAGTTAAAGCCCCTGTGGAGGACTGGGAAGCAAAATAAAAAGCCAAAAGCATTTTATTTATTTTTTGCAGTAACTCTCTTGATATGAGAATGAATTAAGGAATTAAGAGGTCAAAAGTCTTTTACCTTTGTTTAAAATAACAAAAGCAAGTCAACAAGGTGTAGGAGGTCTACTAATAAGTTGAATAAGGTTATGATGGAACTTGGTTCCCACCTAACTCGTCCTCACATCCTTAATAAACAAAATCCTAAATCTTGATGGAGTTACAGTTGTATCAGATTGTCTTTACAATTTGTCAAGTATTTTCGGTCTTTATTGTGCTGAAATAGATTCACACAACTAGAAGGGACTATTTAAACAAGTAACTGTTGTGGAAGCCCAGAAGATGAGGGGTTAACGTGTACATGTCACACAGCAGCAATAACCAGGTAGCTGGGGAACCAACCCAGGACTGTTGGTAAGAACAAGCTGTGCAAACAGGCAAGAAAGAACAGGATATAACTGGAAATGGGGGCTATATGGAGGTAGAACAGCATTTTCCTGGACAAAAAATTCTGTCTCTTGGAAATAAGCACTACACACTGCAGCACAATTGCTGGAATGAGGTCAAGAAGCTGACATGGATTGATGGCCAAAGAGTGGTCCAGTAGGGAGCGACCAAGAACACTAAAAACCCCCAGAGCCCTTCAGCCCACTTCCAGAATGGTCTCAAAGAGTGAACTGCACATGGAAACTAATTAGCATAGAAAGTGAAAAACATGGCCCCGGGGTAGGGAAAAGTTTGCTATAAAAAAGTATTCTCATAGAGCCCAGGTGGTGCACCCCCAGGACCCTGGGCACCACATCAGCTGGGTCAGGGCTGGAGCCAAGACTGATGGTCATTCTTTCTTCCTTCGTTGCTGTTCTGTTCAAGTTTGAAAAAAAACCCTTACATTTTAGTGATAACCTTTGTTGAAAGCTTGTCCTTTTCTCTGATCATCTTTCTTCTGCAGGTTAAGGTCCCAGCTGCCTGGACTAACCAGTTTCCACTCCTTTGGCTAGATGGCAACCATTTCTGATCCTTCACTTCTGAAAAATTTACCTCAGGTGCATTAATATTTCTCAGGAATATTTTGATGAACTCATTTAGTAGGCTTTCTGTTACATCTTCTTTTTTTACCTGCAGCTAAAAGTAATTATTAAATCAAATGATTTTCTGGCCAAATCCTTGTTTTAAATTATTTCCTTAAAAATATAAGTGTGCTCTATAAAGAGCAAAGCACACTTTTAGTACTGATGGTATGGTGGAGTTTTTGAATGTTACTGAAAATGGGCTTTGATATTTGTTGGCTTAACTTAAAATTCTATTAAAAATCCTTATCATTTTTAAAAGTGAAAACATGTTATACTGAAGGAATGGCATGCAGTATTTAAAGAAATTAAAATTTTAAAATGTTTCCCTTTTTTGTGGTGTATCCTATTTTTACTCAATATTTTTTTTCAGTATTAGTACATATGACATTGTAGCATCCTATCATATTAAATTCTGTCACAATCATACATTGTATCATCATACTGATGATACCAGAATTTCTCCCACCAGAACTGGAAGGCGTCTTTGGAAAATCAATGGAAATGCCTTATCTGCACTACAAGGTTCCATTTATAAATACATCAAGCACATCTTTCCAGAACAAATCACACACTGCTCCCTTTGCAATGACCCAGTTGGAAGCCTGGTGTCTTGAATGAGAATGAGGATTAATTTGAAGAACTGTTGTTTTCATAATTCTAATTTTAGTATAGATTTCTGTTACTAAAATATAATAATCTATTTTTCCTCATGACTTGATTTTGTAAGTAATAAAAGACCTAAAAAAGAAATTTTTTTTTCAAGATATTCTGGAGAAAGACATAACAAAAATATCAAAGATCAGAAAGAAATTAAAAGCATGCAATATTTATTGTTTGGCTCAGGAACAATGAAGTTAAGAAAAAAAACTTCATTGTTTATTGTCCTTGTGCATGATCTTTGACGGCATAGATTTGGAAACAATGCATAAACAACCAGAAGACAAGATCAGAACAAGGCCTTGAGGAGAGTAACTAAAAGGTCTTCTCAATGTCTTACATTACTTCTCTGAAACGAATCCATCAGTTTAGGGAAGATGCAATCTGTACCTACTTCCTAAATTTGCAAAAATTTGCAAAAATCATTGCATTCCTCAGAAGATTAGCATATATTTCAGACATATGATTCTTCCTGTGATGTATTAGTTAAACTCTTATGGCATGTTGTTACTTATCCTTGTCATGTTTGATTTTGAAAAGGAGTCTAGATAAATTAGTATTTTCAGGAAATGCTTAATTTCAAAGTTATCAGCTGTTACCATAGATAACACCTTAGTTTCATTTAACAGCATGGACCTAATTGTCACAAGGATATGCCATAGAAAACAAACACCAAGAAGTAAAGTCCTTTGTTATTGAATGACAAGTAGAAAACAGAATTTAGCAAAGATTCTGTAAGAAAATATCTCCTCCCTAATGGGAAGTCAACGTCCTTACAAGCAAACATCAAGATGTTTGTACAGCCATGGAAAGGAGGACTGGCAGGACACTTCAGTGCTGCTTTTATGACAGTTTAAAACACTTCAAAGGACTTCCTTTCACATTCAGCCAAATGCCCAGTCCAACCCACGCCTACATTAATGCAATGGCAAGGCTGCAGAGCACAAAGGGATGAAAGGTGAGGAAATGTGAAAGCAGAGCTTGCAGCACAGCATTGCTGAGCATTCTGTGAATGATACAGAAGGCTTGCACATATGGGTATTTGTTAAATAATGCCACCAGAACAGCAGGAAGACATTTTTAGGTCTCAGGAATTTCTTTCTCTCAGGCATCTTCTAACTCTTGTTAATGCCTCCTACTTGCCAGATGTGTGCAGCTGTTCTCCCTGGACTGCAAGAATAGCTACCAACTTAGATCAGGCATAACTGCTTTTAGCTGGTGTCACTTTCTTACCCTACTTTGCTACAGGTCACAGAAGCTAAGAAGGACTCACAACTGAACACAATCTCTTCACTTGCCCTAAGCCAGTGCAATCCCCCAGGCATTATATTTCTTGAACTTGATGTAAGACACTATAGTAGTATCCATTGACATTTGCATAATTCTGCAGTTCAAGAGTCTGACCATCTACAGCCCTTATTAATTAGCATGAACTAAAGTTCCAGCAGGAAGATGCCATTTACATTCCAGAGAATGAAGACACTACCCATGGAATTAATTGGGCAAGGTTTATAGGGAAATGTAGCATATTTCACTTCATTTTAATGAAGGCTATTCTTTCTGCTTACATATTTTGTCCTGTTTTTACCACCAGAATAAGTAGAATTCAGGTTCTATTTTTCAAGTCAGATAGGAATCACATGGTTGAATCAGGTCCTTGGCCTCCATTTAGGAAATTAGTGTTTTTATAACAGAGAATAAATTCTTTTCATTTCTTGGTGGCACGTGAAAGTTTCTGAAATGAGGAAGAGTGTTATTGGAATTTGTCCTGTCTTGGTTCAGCCTACATTCTATTTTTCATGCCTTTGTCATTTGACTATCTTGATCAAGGTGATTAAGGGCTTTATACTTTCCCTCTCCAATTTTCTGTCCATGTGAATGCTGTCACGGTGGAATAAAGAACAGAAAATCTCAAAGCAATTCCCACAACCCAAATTCAAACTACTACCTACACCAGAGTCAGAAAAAGAGTGACAGTGAGACTGAGAATTCTGAATGTTTTTAGGCTTTCTTTCACTGCTTCTCAGAAATGTGGATATTTTTAGACTGCAAGTGAAGGAAGTTAGATTGCTCTGGCTTTGCTCATTCAATATCCACTACTTTATGATGAAAGAGATTATTAAAGAAAGCTGTGATGTGTCAATGCACAGCAAAATTGCACTGAACCCAAGGATAAATGTGCACAAACCATGAATCTCCTTTTTCCATTCTAGCATTTATATATTATTTATGTCTGCAGTGAGAAAATGAGAAGGATATTAATAAAGTCTTTTTTAATGTCACTTAGCAGTATTTCAGCATCTGCTTTCCTGCTTCAGGCCACTAACATCAAGTTTTTTATATATTCTCATTCAGAAGAGAACAATAACTAGATGACCTTCTGATGTTATCATATTATTTTTATGCTGTGTTGTGATCAGATATAAAGATAAAAAATTACATGTAAAGTAGCCTTGAACTTTCCTAGGGAGAAACAACAGCAGAAGCCATACTTATGTATCTATCCTGAGATTTTTGTCTTTTGGGCAGAGTGAGAGCCTGAAAAGAAAGAAAGGTCTCCTTTTTAATTTATTTCACTACAAAAATCCCTTTCCATTTTGTTGAATGCTGACTATGAAGTCCCCTATAAGCACATTCTAACTATTTTACTGAGGAAACAATAGTGCATCAAGCTAAATATGATGCTGTGCTGAAATATTTCCCTCTTTTTCCAGATATGATTCTGATCAAGCCACCAGGCTGTCTAAGCCTGCTATACTACAATGCCCAACAACATGAATGATTATGAATTTAAGCTCTGAGCAAAGCATGAAGTGTGGAAAACATAAATGTAAACATTGCAATTGGAAAATGGCATCTAAGGAGTTTCTAGCTCCTTCAACAGCATCTGTTGCCTCTGCTAGGACAGTGGAAGTAATTTTACAATGCCTTGTAGAACCCCAAAACCTGCATCAATTAGTGGACATTAAAGAATTAAAGTTGTATTACTTGTACATGTTCTTAACTGAGTTATGAAGACCTAAATCTCTATTTAATTCTTCAAGGCCAAATGAAGTAGACAGGTAACTTGAATAAGAATTTCTTATACAGCAGAATTAATAATTTATTCTTTGATTTCTTACTAAACAAGAAAATGGGGAAAGGAAAAAAAAAAAGGCACTGTAAGAATATCATGCCAAACAATTTTCTCTGCTTGGAAAAACAATAAAACATACCTTGCGGACTAGATCTAGATAGTTCATTCCACTGAAACTAACTTTTTTTTTTTTTTTTCTATGTAAGAGTTTCTGAGAGCCTTTTTCAGTAATATGAAACACAGAAATAAACTTTTAATTCCTGTTGTGGTTTAACCCCAGCCTAAGTACTACATGGTGGAGTATTATCTGTCCAGAATAGAGGAGAGTGCATGAGAATCTGAAGTGAGAACCTTACACTGAGAAAAGGCAGCATTGGAAGGTTTCTAATTAAGCAACATTTTCTTCAGATATAGAGAGCAAGATGAAGTCTAGCAAGGCATTTTAGCAGCTAATTAGAATTAAAAATTAAACTTCCTTAGAAATATGGTTTCATTTCAATTTTGGTTCCTTCTCTGAAGGCTTTCTGTACAAATGTCTGGTAATTATACCAGTATCTCTCATGGAAATCTTTCAGAAGACCTTCCATCTTTCTCTTGGCCAATCATTTTTTTGCCATCCTCTCTAGACCTGTTTTTCAGCAGAACAGCTAAAAAGTAAATTTCACTAGGAATTTCTTTGTCTCTCTTACTGTTTTGTTAGGCAATTTTCTCACAGCCCCAGTTTATTCTAGCCTTCCAACTTTGTTGTCCTAGTATTCACCCAACTTTCTAATGCCCTTTTCAACTGGTCTGCTGCCCTTAGAGAGACCCTGCAGACATTGAAATTATACATCTAATGCCACTGTGCATTTTTCAGACTAATATGTAGACAATTTGGACTTGTCTTATCAGAGATTAGCCATCTTATTTTGATTAAAAGGGCCAGAAACAGGAAAGTGTATAATGTCACAGAAATGCTTTAAAGAGCAGGAAAAAAATTGATTTAGGCATAAAGAGACCTGGATTAAAGAAAAGATGAAAGTGTTAAAGATAATGATGTGCTAAATAAGGAATACTTAGGTTTTATTAAGGTGGACTGCATTTAGCAGTCTAAAAGGAGCATATAGCATCATAGAATGATTTGGTTTGGAAAGGACCTTTAAAATCATCTAGTTCTAACTCTTTACAGCAACTACATTTATTTTGGATATTTTAACTGTAAAGTTTTCTGAATATATCAGGAAACAACAGTGCAGGTCAGTTGTCTGCGGCCAGATTTCTTTCTTTTCTCTTTCCATTTGAATAGTTAGATCATTTCTTTCATGCTATTTTAACTCCTTTGTAATTTTTGTCTTTTTATTGAAAATAAGAGTGGAGGCCATTCACCACTGCTGAAAATCTCCTCCTGGTATGCATTGTCACATATGACATAGTCTGTTATACTTCATAAAGCTGACACAAATCTCCCCAGTGTCTGTTTAGATAATGTAATTGAATTAATCACTTATAGCAAGCTGCTCATGAGAGGGATATAAAGCAGCAAATGTCAGACCTTTGCCAGAGCAGAATAAGACTTCATTGGTAAAGAGAGTTTGCATTATACCCAGTGGCAAATTTTGGAGTAGCCTTCATGTTTATATGAAGATATATTGTGGCTGCTGAACTGAGAAAAAAATTTAAAGTTTACTTAATGATAAGATCAACTGCAAAGACATATGAGTGACTAGGTAATTTCCAAAGGTTCGTATGTGCTTTTAGGTTTTTTTATTATTCTCTTTTCCCCCTCGGTACTTGCTATTTACAGGATGGATAGCAATTGAAAGTCCACCAGGATAATTCCATCAAATGTCTTAAATGACACTGCATATGAAAAGCTATTCTGATAGCACAAAAATATTAAGAAAATCTCTCTCAAAATGGCCAAGTATCTCAGCTGAACCCTTACAGCACAAACGTACAAAGTGAGGCCTCCAAAATAAGTAGAAGGAGAAGAGCTTCTTTCAGTTTCCTTTTCAATACTGTCTCATGTAAATTGTCAGAGAACTGTGCATTCAAATAATTGAAATGTGGGGCCAGCTACTTGCAAAGGTATTTTAATTATTTTACAAAGAAAACTTCATAGTCCTCAGTACATGACTGCAGAACAAAGAATTGGTTAAATCTTTTTTCTGGATGATTTGCATTAGGTCTCTGGAATTTAGACTTTTAATGAATGTTGCCAATTTTATGGAAGAATCCCCCTAGGAAACCCCTGATGGTCCTTGATTTTTCCTTCTTCAGTGCCAAATATTCTATGAATAAGCTTCTTCATAGCGGAAGATAAGAAATACTTAATATGCTGTAAAACACTTGATATGTGCACAAGACCGTGAATTTTGTTATCTCTAAGAGGTAAATTCTACTCTCAGTGTTCTTTCTTAATTTTTAATTCCTCTGTAATTGTAGAGAGCATTTCTGAGCAATGACAGTAGTTCTAACTTTACTACTCAGTGCTTGCTATGTAAGCACAGCAATAAAGCTAACAGATTGCATACAATATAAATATTAAAGTATTTTCTCAGAAGTTGCAGTCTGGTCTTTATTTCTTGTCATAAATTACTCTATGCAAAAGAAATTGTGTATGCAATAATGTTAATCCCCTCCCAAAAATACTATGAAAGATACATCAAGGTTTTGAAGTTTCCTGCATACTACTAAAATACTGAAATTTAAATCTACCAGATTTCCTTCTCATCAGACCCCATCCTTCCTAAACCCATCACCACCATAACTTGTATGCTACCTTCTTTCTCCCTGACCTGTGTATCTTCCTCATTTTTCTCTCAATAAAATAGGTTCAAGGAGAGATTTCCCCTTTATCCCTATTTTCTATTATTCTATGGATTCTGTTCTGGTATCTTTAAAGTCTACTTATCCTAAAGGAACCTGTTTGTTTTGAGTGACTGAGCTATTAAGACTTTTCTTTTTGGTTCTGCAGATATAACATCTTTCACCCAAATCTTTCTAAGTGGATTTGTGGCTGGTGATGATGCCATGGTATAAATTTGATTTTTCACAGCATAACTCGGGCCTATGCAATGCACTTGCTAAGATATATGACTGAAAGTCGCAGGAACTGACTGCAGAGGACATAAACAGGCAAGAAAAAGATCCTCCATCTGCCTCCATTTCATCTTTTCTTTGGAAGTTTGATTCTTAAACGTGAATATTTTCCTCGGTCTCAACTTTCTCAGGAAGGATGCATGATACTCCTGCCCAAATATCATGTAAATAATTTTTTGTTCTTATGAAACTCTCTGTGGCAGCAGAATGCTCTTTTTTAGAACAGAATGATGGATTCTCTTCTTCTCAAGTAACATCTCCAATCCTATGGTAGTCCAACACTTTGACAACTTCTATCAAGGTCATCTGTTCCTCTCATGAGAGTAAAATACCTTTAATATCAGGAATTCATGTTGCTTCTTTTTCACAGCCTTGGAGTAATGTGTTCCTCCATTTTTCAAATGCAGGAGAATGAGTGTCATGGTCTGAGCCTGGTGAAATGCCAGTGCTTCCATGAGAAAACCTCTTTTCTTGGTATCTGCTGTGAGATGTGATCAGAGACAGAGAAGAGCAGGCTCTAACTTATGATTGAAAGGAAAAAAACTTTATTAACATAGAACTACAGGGGAAAAAAAAACACACAGAACACGGGATGAAAACCTTCCAAATTTCCTCCTCCTCCCCCCACCAAATTTCTTAATTCCGCTGCCACCCTTTGGATAATCAATTCTCAATTCTTTGAGAAAAGAGGAGTCCCTCTTGCACTACAGACTTCACCCAAGAAACAGTCGAAACTTCTCGTGTCTCTGTGTCACGTGTGGCACCGCCCGGAGAACATTTTGCCATCGTGACCTCTTCCTTCCATGTCCAGTGCTCTCACCACTGCACATGGACCAGAGCTGCTTCTAGGGTTTTTCCCTTTAAGGATGCTTTGTCCAGTTCCAAAAAGATCACAGTCCCTCTCCTTTTGGGACACCTGTCCCCCACATGTTTCACCCCCTGGGGCTGAGGGGTCTCTCGAACAGAGATCATCTTCCTCTTCTTCTTCATCGAAGACGGAGGGCACCACCACAACCCCCCTCCACCCTTCGTCTCTGTTCACACACCTTCACATCACCACACTCTCCTGGCTCTGAGCCATTGCCTTCCCCTAGAATGCAGTCTCTGTGTCACAGGAACTCAAGGGTTCTGTCCATAGCTATCCAAGAAAAGTCCAGCCAAAAGCCACTCCATCATCTCCTCCCACCTAGAATTCTTCTCAACTTCTCTCAATCTCACCAACTCCAGGAGGAATCAGCATTTGCAAGGTTTCCATTGTCCCAAGAAGGGTTAAAAGTCCCAGGCTCTGCCGGTTTGGTTCATGAACTCCCACGGCTGGCTGCCCTGCTGGGCACCCCCTCCCTTCTCCTTCACTCCAGCCGTGCTATCACAGGCACAGGCTGCTCTCTCTCTCTCCCTCCGGGGGAGGAATGGGGGATGGCTGCCCGAAGCCTCGCAGTGCAATGCTCCTCCACCCTTCGGCCCAGGCCTGGCCTACCTCCCTCCGGCCGCATGGCTCCCCTCCCCCCTGCCCAGCTCCGAGCTGGACAGGGGAGAGGTCTCCTTTGGTCCAGGGCCGGAACTCAAAAGGAACTTCCAGTGGGAGTTCACAGCTTTTAACCCCTGTGTTCTCAGAGGCGTATCCATGCCCTCAGTGGACAAACCAGGTGCCAATATTAAAATCTGAACACCGATTGGCGTGACCACACCATCCCAAAAAAACTATTTCCTCTCAAACCACGACAATGAGGAAGCTCTAAATATCTAGTTTTCAGAGAGCAGATACTCTGTGTTTCACTCTAAACTGTTTCACTTCGAGTACCTCAAACTACCAGTCACTTTTGAAAAGGTAGACAGAAGTCTCTAGAAAATCACATCAGAAAGTGCAAAAATACCTAATTATTACCTCCCTGGAAAGAGTCTACTGCAATAAAAATATTCTCTACAGCTCTGTGATAATGAGCACACAAAGCTGGAATTTCTGCTATGGCAGCCACACACTGCCAGGGATTGTCTATCAAGATTTTATACTAGTTTAATTCTTGTGTTTTTCCTGACACTTTGAGGAGTTCTATTTTGCTTGCAGTTGCTGAACAGCCATAGCCAAATCCCCAAAAGATTGTAACAATCCTGCAAGAGTTTTTTGCTGAGTTAAACTGCACTAATTATGACCATTTTTAGGTACCAGTACTTAGTGGAGAACAATGCACATATAAAACAGCAGGGAAACTCACAGAATAACATTGTTGATGACTTTGATAAGCCTCGTTGTTTCTCCTGTCCTGATTCAGTCATTAAAAGAACAAATTCCTGCGGCGGTGCAACTGTTTCTTATGAGAAAGTGCTGTACTATTTGAAGTTCAGAGAGCTAAATAGATAGATAGATAGATAGATAGATAGATAGACAGACAGACAGAAAAATAAATAAATAAAAGAACACGAAGTTAAAAAATATTCCACTCCTGGTACTCGGAATTCCCTCTCCTCCTCAAATATATCTTCATTAATATTTTGAAAGTTGAGAAATAATAGCCAAATGGGCAAAGATGTATATAAATATATACATATGTGTATATATAGGCCTATAACTATATTAACAGCCAGGGACTTCAGCAATAAATGACTCCACAAAGCATCAGGAACTTTAAAATTTAAACTATAAAAAGACGTATTCCCATCAGTCTTCTGACGAAATGGAGAAGGAATACATGTTTATCAACGCTGCCAGTAATTATCTAGAGAAAGAAAGTGATAACCTTTATCATGTCAGGCTGCTTAACTTAGAATATACAGTTTCTGAGGTGCTGTCAAGTATAATTAACTAATAAGGGCTCTGCTGGAATGCAGTGACAGTGTGCTGACAATCTCCAAGCCTGTGCAAGATCAAGGCGACTTACAGCCCTGTACCAATTATCTGTTGGATATATAACAGTCCCCTACAAATGTCATGTTTGCAGAAAGAGAAGTGAGAATGAGGAGAGACACATGGTACCATGGTCTTTGGTGCTCTGAACTAGGACTGTATCACAGGAAATGCTGAGGATGCAGAATCACTGCTATACCTCCATCCTTCATGAGGTGCTGTGTGTTTGACTGGCTGAATAGTTTGCATCCAGGTGTGCTAGCTCAGACCAGTTAGGGAGCTGACAGGAAACAGAGTGATGCTGCTTGGTACAGAAGAACCTATCACCAAGGGGAATATGAATGCACACTGGCATGACATGAATCATTCTTTACACAGCAAACAAACAGCAAGAGGAAAAAATGAACCCAGCGTGTTTCCTAGCAGTCATCTGGCAGCATGAGAGGAAACTGTTGTAAATATTTACAGTTATAGTCCTTGGCAGTGAAATCATAGTAGGTATTGCTAGCAATGCTCAGTTTACCAGGTCAGCCAGTTGCAGTTATTAATCTGGAAATACTGACAAAAATGATAAAAGAAAAAAGTTATCTTGCTGAAAAATTGAAAGTTAAGTATCATCTAATACTCATAAATTCAATTTCACAATACTCATAACTTCAATTTTCGCAGAAAAATGATAATTTTTGAGGGGTTTTCTATTGAGTGAAATAAAAAATATGCATTAGAAACACTGGGGGAAAATACATTTTCTCTTTTGCAGCCCACCAGAAAAAAATTATGCTGCAATTTGGTCATAGCTGTATAAATATGAATTTATTATTCCATTTTCTTGAACAACCGGAACTATAAATTGCCCAGGCACAAATAATTTTTCATTATTCTATTCCTAGAATTATCTTAAATTATTCTAAAACTTTTTGCAAAATGCTGCAAATGCCATAAGAAATTCTCTTTTGCTGGCCAGATATACTAACTTGGGAAGATTAAGAGTTGTGCATGTGTTTATGCCATGGGTTTCCTTTCTTAATGAAGTGAGAGACATGAGATTTGCATATGACTCATCTCAGATATCAAACACTCGGGGCATCCTAATTTTAGATGAATAAATTGAAAAATATTATTGCAAATCTGTGATACACAGGTGTTGCTTCCCTCAAGGTCCATTTTTGCATTTTTTCTATTTTATGTGGTAAAACTAGAATGAAGCCTAAGAAAACTAAGAAAATCCCTCAGGAGTGAAAATCAAAGTGAATTTTGTAACATGGGTTGTAATTTTTAACAGGGAATAAAATTCTTTATCGTGACATGACTGAGAATACTATTTGACAGTAAGGAGTGGATCTCTGAAGAAGAATTAAACATCATGATACCTAACTTAGGGATTCTGTTTCAAAAGGTGGAATATAAACTCCAGTCCTTAAATAGAGACAAGTCGAAGAACAGAATTCAGGTAAGTGCTGACTTAATTCATGTCAATGGGTGGCTGATAACCACTGGGAAATACTGAAGTGAGGAGACAGACATACATATCTTGGCTTAAGGGGTGTTTGGTGCCTAACCCTGTCACAGAAGACTGAAAGAGGAAGAAGTTGTGGTGATCTTACATTTTTGTGTGATGCTGACACTTATCTCTTCACTTTGTGCAAGGGGATGGAGAACAAAAGTCTGGGGATCTCTACTCCGGGTAGTCCAGTTGAAAACAGAAATCTAAACTGAAGTCTTCTGTATCCCAAGCTGTAGTAGGATACAAAAAGCAGCCACTCTCACAGACTTTTCTTCTTGTGTGGAAGCAGGTATACTCAGTGTACTTGTCAATTTAGATATTAAAAGTGAGTTTGACAGACGGGGTTGATGTACATGTGTTGGGTGCTGAGTTTGTCAGACTTTCCAAGAGGCATCACATAATTGAGAGGAGAGATCTGGATTGGGTTGGAAGGGACCACCAAAAGTCATGTAGTCCAGCCCCACTGCAATGAGCAGGGACATTCTCAATGAGATCAGGTTGCCCAGAACCCCATCTAGCCTGACCTTGAGTGTGTTCAGAGATGGGGCATCCATTACCTCTCTGGTCAAAAAGCTGATGTTTTATCACTCTTATTGTAAAAAAAAAAACCTTCTTCCCAAAATCTAATCTGAATTGGCCTTCCTTCAGTTTAAAGCCACATTGTCTTATCTCAGCAAACCCCGATAATGTTTGTCCCTTCTTTCTTGTAAGGCCCTTTAGGTACCAAAAGGGTACAGTAAGGTCTCCCCAGAGCCTTCTCTTGCCCAAGCTGAACAATCCCAATTCTCTCAGCCTCTCCTCACAGGAGAGATGCTCCAGCCCTCTGCTCATCTTCTAGGCCCTCCTCTGGACCCACTCCAACATGCCCTTCCTCTGCTGAGGGCTGGACACAGCACCCAAGGTGGGGTCTCATGAAGAGTGCAATAGAGGGGAAGAATCACCTCTCTCAAACTACTGGTCATATTTCTGTGATGCACCCTAGAAATTTCACTAGAATTAATTTATATTAACTTTTAATCTATAACAAAACAAAACATTAAAAGCCCTAGAAGAAATCCTGAGTCTTGGTAGTCATTTACAGGGAGGATAGACATTTCAGCCATAGAAACATTGAAGACAAATGCTCCAATGAAGATTTTGTTCTGATAACTTTGTTGTAGACATTATTGCCACTTGTTAAATGTATTAGTGTTTTTTGTATGGGCATGAATCTTCTCTGGAATGATGCAGTAATAAGATAAGCAAACCTACAGCGACATTATTATGAAAAAATGCAAATATATCTTCTATGCATTGAAAGAAGTTGGCAATAATTATAATAATTACTTTAAAAGAAAAAAAAACACCTATATTCTAATAAAAACTTAATGTCAATGTATTTTAAGGACATTAATGTGTATAGAAGCAAAACTCAAACTCAAGTACATAGAAGTAAAACTAGAACTATCTGTGATATTGTTAATACATAAGAACCCCAAAATGGGCTCTTGTTCACTCTAAAACTTTATTTAGCTCAGTATCATGACTGTCTGACAATGGTCCACAGTGGAGGTCTAGGAAAAAATACAAGTACAAGAATGCAATAATAGCTCCCCAGACTGTCTGTCTAGTCTCAAAGAAATTGCAGTTCTGGGACTTTCTGACTCAATGGGGATCTTTTCATACTTTATAGCCTGCTACAGATCTTTTTCCATGATTTAAGCTAGGCACTCCTTTTGTCTCACTGGATTTTTAACATGCGCTCTTGGGCAAGGAGCTCCACAGATTAATTATATGAAAAACAGTTTCCTTCTATTTCTTCTGAACCAGCACCTTAAGCAGTTTTTACCACACCTTAGTTCTTGTATTTAATCAACTCTTTGCCTTTTTCATATCATTTGGGATTTTATAGATAAAGTCCAACAAGTGTAAATATAATACTTACTTCACATGAATAGAACCATTGGGGTTCCAGCTTATAGATGGGTCTTGGTGTCATACACTTCATGATAATGCAGAAATGTAGAAAGAAATTATGTGCAACAGAAATAAATCCACTGGAAAAACTGGTTGTTCTATCTGGTCTAAATAAATTAGCAGTCTTAAATAATACTTTTATAAATAACTAGTAATCTGACTTTTACAATGACACAGCACAAGTCATTCATTGCTAAAAGAATGTCTGATATTGCTTTCAATATCAGAAAGCAATATCTTTTCTTATTATGAATTCTCATATTTATTTGTAATGAGAGAAGTGTGGTACTGCTATGGTGACGTGCCAAACTAGCACTGCAAGTACCTTTTCTGACACATTAAGCAAAAAAAAAACCCATACCACTTCTTTGATTTGTCTTTTTTTAATGACCCTATGTGTTCGTTGTGGCCACAGACTCCTAATTTGTGTTACTTTACTTTTCATGAACTTCATGATTAGAGTGAACATGACAGATATTACAGTATCATGCTGAGTATACCTCAAAGGATGTTTTGACAGGTTTAAAATTATATTAGGCATTTTTATGTTACTTCAGTCCTCACAAACAGTAGGAGTTAAGGATTCTATTGAATCCTTGAAAGCTATTGGAAAGAGATGTGGTCTTAAGACCTAACCCAATAATTTTACAAGGGAATGGAATGTATTAATGCTAAAGTTACTCTAGTAAACATTTCTGACATTGACCACATTATGCCGAGCAGATCAATATTTTTCAGCCACTTAATTATCTGGGTGACTGCATTTGCCAATCTGAACATAAATAAATGTCTTACCTGATCAAATACATTATAGAGGTTTAGAGAATTGCTTCAAAAAATTAAGTGTTCATGTCCTGAGAACATGCTATGTTTCCTACAGAACTGATGAATCAAAATTTTTTATGTAAGCTGATTTAGTTTTTTCAGAATTTCTATTTCAGAAGTGACATTAAGGAGCAGTTAGCTGTACCATGAGAGAATCACTCAAAATGGTGTTATTTTTGGTCCGGGCTTATTTATAAATTCTCCTGAATTTAAACACACAGAAAAAATATAAAAGATAATTATAAAAGCAGGTCTGCCTCTGCAGGTGATATCATTCTTAAGAAAGTGGAATATGATAAATTAAAGCAATCAAATAGGTGAAAAAAGTGAAAAAAATAAAAAAGAGCACCAGATCTGGTTTTTTTTTTCAGTAATGCAAAGGAATTTTAGCAAAACACTTACTACTGTTTCCAGCTAATTAAAGTAAATTACATACCTCCAAAAATAAAGGAAAATTTCTTTAGGGATATTTAAAATCTTATTCCAGGTCTAGATCTTTATTTTATAACAGATCCTATGAGAAAATAATCCCAGACTCAAGGGTTCCCTAAATTTTTGGTGTTTAAACAGAGAAGGAGACCACTGAGACTGCCTGTAACTACTGCCACTGTAATGCCATAAAAAGCAAGTCTCTGCTGGCTTTCAGAAGCAACTGGTTTCCATCCTAGCCTATTTAGGTTTATTACAGGAATACATTTCACATCCAAACCTTACAGCAATGCCTACCAAAGCACTACATTGTTAACAGAAGTGCAAAATGCAATAGGGAAATTTACAAGCTCCTTTCAGAGGACGAAAACCCACAAAACCTCACCAGAAGGTGTTGTCGTTATGGAAAATTTGAAATAATTGAGAAATCCCCCTGATGCTGCCATATTTGCAAAATGGAATCATAGTTTCTACTTCAAGTATTCATTTCTTCTGATTGTGTGTTGAACTTGGTAAAAGTACCAGGCACAAGGTGGACCTAAGAAAGAATGACATTTCAAGACTTGTGAATCTCCACACTTGAAGAAGATCTGCCATCCCACAGCAATACCACTGCTGATACATAACCACATTCCTGACATACAGGAATTGGGTTTTTTTTTCTGTTTACTGTGTTTGAAATTGTAGTCAGACTGCTTTGACAACTTTTGCAGTCTTTTTTAAAAAGGGAAAGAATGGAATTTGTTCAGAGAAGACTTACTGGAATGGTCTGTAGTCTGCTCTGGGAAAAATGTTGACAATTAAGAACAGTCAGCTATTTGATTTATCAAAAAATAGTTACATATTAAATTATAATAAGAACAATCACCTAGATGAACCACAGAACATTGAGAGCACAAAGCACTGAATATTTTTATGAAAGCACTTTCTCTTGTCTACAAAAAGACAAGATAAAATGCCTTTTGTATGATAATTATAGCCAAGGTGAAAAACTGCAGCCTAAAATATTTCCTTGACTAAAATGTTATAACAGAGCAAACTTCAGGCTGGTATGAAGAAAAAGTACCTTAATATGTACAGAAAGATTTTTAATAATCTTCTTAACATGCAGAAAAACTGGACCTGGGAAGCAGAATAAATTGAATAGATCCTTTCCCCTTTTAAAATCAGAAAGCCCTGAATTTTATCTAGTGACAGAAAGATTTGACTGGGGTGTTTTACACCAAGCTGCACTTCTGAAATCTCCCATTCTCCCCTTCCCTCCTGTCCTCCCACCTTCAGAAAAGACTGATCAATGAGACATCAAAATTACTTAGTTAGGCTGATTATAAAATAGGTTTGGCTTTTTTTTTCCCTGCTGGAATTTCCACTGAGAAAATTCTTTTCCCGTTCTGCAGTAAAATAAAACACAGATAATTTTAAAATATCCCATAACTTGAAATCAAAATAATGTTTATTTCACTCAACCAAGACAAAATTAGAACATCTCTTGCAATATTTATTTTTAATATTAAAATAATAAATATTAAAATTCATTTCAGTTCAAAGTATTTTTGAAAAGATAAAATGCAAACTACAGTTAAATATGCCTCATCTAGATATTTCCCTGAAGGGAACTGACATATCAATTCAAGATTAAATAATTTTTTTAAAGATATGGAAAAACTTGTTGCAGAAATACCTATGGAGGATTCTTCTGACTTGCTTAACAACCTCTACACTGACTGAAGATTTATTGGCAGGGAAATATGACAGTTGAGAATCAGTGATTCTTTTCAAAACACATGTGGTTTTGGATTTGCTTTTTAGAATCCCACTGGGCATTAGCATAACATAATTTCTGACATTTTTTGTTAGTCATTTCCTTGCCTGGCTAGGATAGCTTTGTGAATTGAATAAGAACAGGAAAAAAAATACTGTGTTTCTCTTTGTGAAGATCTAATTGTTGCAGCAGAACTTGTATCCTACTTTTTTAAAAGAATATGTAGTTGTATTTTGGAATAACACACAGAGTTGAATGTTTTACCTTCCTTTGGTCTCTTCACTACAAATGGAATGTAGACCTGTGAGTACTATTTGCAGTTAGAATTGCAAAAGCCTCAAAAAGCCTTTTTTTTTTTTTTTTCTTTTTGTGGTGTAGGGGTGGCATTCAAAAGGATACTTAAAAAGTGATAGGTACAGATATTTCACACTCTGCTTTGCTTCATTGAAGAGAGGTACTTGGCCTCAATAGCCATAGCACCACTAAGGAAAAGGAAAACAGAATCAGCTTTAAGTAAAAAACTAGTTTTTTGAAATGCAATGTATTCTACTGTTTCACTTTTTCACTATCAGCTGCTTCATTGATTTATGGTCTGTTTTACTGCAAACTGTGATTCTTAACACTTGCCTGAGGTGTTGATCTTTCTGTTCAAGTGCTGGATATTGCTAATGACTATCAGTTTTCTATGAGGTTAACCTTCAAATGCAAATGGATCGTTTGCTAGTGTCATCATTACTATTTAGAGAGCTTAAAAATACTCTGCTTATTAAAATGTAACAGTTAGTACTTCTTCAGTTAAGCAAAGATATTAATAAGTTTTGAATGCTGAGAACTGAGAGAATATTGAATGTTCAGACATACTATTGGGGCAGTAATGCTTTCTTTATTTTTTCATAGTAAGCCTTAGGCTTGTAGCACTGAAATAGAGAGCAGGTGAAAATATATTTATGATTGACATGGATGGTGTCAGTTTAGGTCATCATGCCTCAGACAACTGAAAGGACAAGTCATGTTCCTCATGCAGAACAATCCACCTTTTTATTACAGGAAGGGAAAGAGATGTAATGAGCTGTCACATTCCTCAGTAAAAATTACCCAGACACAACTGCTTTGTTCCTTTTTGAATGAAGTCATGGAGTCACTGCATAATTTCATGTTTGTGCCTTCTTTGGGAGTGTTGAATATTGAATAGCTTCTCTGCTATAATTGGTTTGTGTATGAGTGCTAAAAAGCTTCACCTAAACTGTATTTATTGTAGGTGAAATGAAAACAAGAGAGCAGGCACTTGGGCAGACTTTATTGTTAGGTTCAATCCAGATTTATGGGTAAGTAGACTGGAAGGAAACCCATTATAGTGCTATGGCTCTTATGTCTTTCTCAAAAGGTATATTAGCTGTCTGAACAACTCATATTCCCTCTGCAAAATAACATATCCACAATATGAGTGTTGTGCACCCAGATCAACCCATTTAATTTAAAATACTTCGTGAGTCAAGGTGGATGAAATTTATTAGAATGGGTTCTGAAAACTTTCTGATGTCTTATAGAAAGTCTTTGAACATTCAAATGTTAGAAAAATCCATACAAAATTGCACCCAAATTCCATGTATGCACATCTATAATACAGCATCTTGTTCTTGGGCAAACTGAGGGTAGTGTGTGCATTTTGCAAGATTTAGTTCTGTGCTTTTTTTGCTTTTTTTCTCAACTTCAGCTTCCCAGAAGTGAGTGTATGTTTCTTGACAGAAAGTCAGCAAGCTGTCAGACAGAGTACACTTTATGAGAGCAATATGGTTTCATTTTGCAGAAACATTCCTGAGAATTTTAAGGAGTTGTCAAAATGAATTCACTTTATTCCTGGTTAACATTAAAGTAAGAACTGAAGCCACATAAAATAGGTCCAGGAAATAATTAAAAAAACCAGCAGTATGCCTGTCATTCATTTTGACAGCATTGTGGGAACACACTATTGCTTCTGTTTTGCTATTGAAGTTTAGATTCTTAAGGGAAATTTGCAAATGTTTGGTTAGACTGAATTTAGTTCTTGAAATTTAGAATATTCTAGAGGGAAACAGAGGTAATATCAGTTAGTGATTCCAAGAAATGCATGACCATATAAGGTAATGCTGTGTGATATTTTAAGCACATGGAATAAACCTATGTGATTAATCACCTACATTTATATGTAATACTAATACACACATGATTGAAATCTTGAAATATGCATAAAAGCTTAGTCACAATGATTTATTTAATGACAAGTATAAAATAAATAAATAAACAGATAAATAAATAATTGCATTTTTTCATGTGAGCATCTGATATTGTTAAAAGATCTATGTAGAATATAAACCAACTAATGGGGTGAAGTTGCCTCCATTAAAATGCTATGAAGTCAATATCAGACCTGTGGGAATTGTACTCAATAACATTGATAGTACTTAATATATCTGTCCTAATATGAACAAATCCTAGCACAAATTTTAACAAATCAAGTGAATTGGGGGATATATCAGCAATTAATCTAAGGCTCAGTTTCAGGTCTGATGTTAATTAGTTTGTAATTTTCTATTTTCACAGGTAACATTCAACAAAATGCTTTTGGTTTTGTTTTTAGTAATACTCCTGTGCATTTATAGACATTTAAGTTAAATAGGTTCTATTATTTTTAATGATAAGCTTAAGAATAATCAATATATATTTTCAGGGATTTTTCTTAGAAATGTGTTTCTGATATTTTTATGGTGACAAGGAATAGCTTTTTGAAATTAAGCAGCAAATGCTAATGCAACTCTATTTTATCAAAATTCACAGAGAACTTGGGGAGCATGAAGCAACAGAGCAGAACTGTACAAAATTAAAATGGAACAATATTAGAAGTTTTTCTTGGTGTGATAGTAGCCTAGTTATATGTTCATGCCTGTAAAATTTGATACTAAATTGAAGCAATAACTTCAGCATCTGTCCATTCAGCTACCATTTGGATCTCATTATCTCTGATTCAAAGTGTTTAAGTGTTTTCCAGTATGGAGGTCGGTTTTTTTGTTGTTGTTGAGTTTTTTTGTTGATTTTTTGTTTGTGTGTATAGTTGGTATTAAAAGCCAAATGTTGTGCTGTACTGTTTTGACCTCAAAGAAGGTAGGAAGATTAATTGACTGCAGCATGTGATCCATTCCTTTTTGGTAAAATAGAGATTTCAATGAAAGCTAGAGCTCTGAAATATATACAGAATTCAGTAATTTAATCTTCTATTTCATGTATTTGCATGAGAAAATAATAAAAATAAGGAAATAGTCCTCTGCAAAATATGCTGAAGCACTGTATCACTGTGAAGCACATTAAAATTTAGTTGTGTGTTTATACATATATGTGTGTACATATAAGTATGTATATATATATATGTATGTATGTATGCATGTGTATATATATATGTATATATATATTTTTATATAAGTATATGTATGTATTCATATCTGCATGTATGTATACACACATGCAGATATGTATACATATATATACTTGCAAGCATGTATACATACTTTATATCTATCTATCTATCTATCTATCTATCTATCTATCTATCTATCTATCTATCTATCTATCTATCTATCTATCTGTCTGTCTATCTATCTACCTATCTATCTATATCTATATAAAAAATTTACCTAAGTGTAAAAGGAAGCAAATGGCTGACAGCAAGTCTTTATTTCAGTCTTGGCAAAGACAAACATATTTTTAAAAATGCAGCAGCCGTTCCATGCATTACTGACACCTGTTTTACAGAAGTCCCCATGGGCCACACCCTCGGTGCTGTTCCAGACGCGGGGACAGGTTTCAGACGCTCCCAATCCTGCTCTCAGTCCCAGCCAGGAGCGTTCCGGGCGGGTGTTCAGGACCACGGACAGCACCCATTCCTTCAGGGCAGCAGCCAGCTCCCTTATCTGAGAAACCAGGATCCCTAAGCCAGTCAGACATCGGAGTCTGTACAAATGGAGACATGTTTTCTTATTACTGGCATATCTAACTTGTTATTTCCAGCAGGTGGAGAGGCTTCAAATGTCAAAGAACATGCCTGGCTATTTTGTCATGCTTGCAAAGGAAATGCAGTTTCTTTATCTCTAGGGAAATTTTTAAATCAACAAATGATTTTTCAGCAATTAATTTTGTTTGAGTAAATAAGGGTTTCTACCTTGGCCACTTTATGGTGTATAATGATCAGATGGGTCAAGATCTTGAGGCATCTCCTGGGTCTTTGCATTCAGCCTTGACTGACTATTAAAAAATGAAAAACGTGGCTAGATTCAAACCTTCAAGCCACTGAACACTGTCCTCAGGCTGAAACCCAATGCGAAACTGATAATTTATTTTAATCCACTCACATGCTAGCCTTATTAACAGGATGACAGATTTTCTGCATTGCTTTTTTGCTCAGGGAATTGATCACTGGTAGATGTTTTTCTAAACTGGTGCCTTATCAGATGTCTTAAAGTGTACTATTTTTTCTAGGAATTTTACTTGTTCTATTTAACATAATGTTTCATTATTTTCATAGTTATCAAAATATAATATGCTAAAGAACAGTGATCTTGAAATACACAATATGAAAGTAATTCCATATATATTAGAAATATATCTTTGAATTTAAATAGGAATTATAAATGCTTTTCATAATGACAAAAGCTGGAGATGAACCAAAAAGTGTATGGGGAAAAAAGGTGAAAAAATCATACTGCTTCAAATTTTATAGAGAAAAAGAATCCAATAAATTTCTATTTACTATGGTAAAATTCTAGACATCTTGACCATACCCATATTGCAGAAGACTCTTTTCTAGTCTGAATATCATATTTAGTGATCCACAGTGATTCCCACTGTTTTATATGAACAATCACCCATCCTGGAGATAAGGGTATAAAATGACCTTTAGTGTCAAAGCCACCTAATGATAGCAGCATGTGCTCTAACACCAAAAGTTTTTCTGTTCCAGATGAAGGCTATCTTGCTGCTCTTGTTCAGATGCTTTTTCATGCCAAAATGAACATGCTAGCTCTGATTAAGCAGCAAAAAACACTGACAGTTCACTGGACAAGATTGTGTATATTTAAGCTTCATTGATTATAAATAAAATTGAATAACCAAATGCAAAAAATATTTTCTGATATGGTGTCTTGAAAAAAAACCTGCAAGCATTTGGAAAAACAAATTAACATTAATAACTAAACCGATTTCAGTTCCATCTTGAAAAATGGTAAAATGTTTAGTGTTAGGCCTTGTCCCTGGGCAAACTGTTCATCCAATGAGTAGAGTGATGGATCAAATTTTGTCTAAAAGTTATATTACATAAAAAGTGTTCTTGTCTGTAGTGGCAAAGCCTTTGGACTTTGAGCTGAGTGACAGCTGTACTGGCCATGATGCTTTTGTCACCAGTACCAGGCTGCTGTGGTGTCTCTGACGGTACCTCAGTCACAGTATTGGATATTGGCTTAAGTTATTGATGAAAAATGGGGGATGCAAAGAGAAATAATGAGAAGCTTAATGGGAGTGCTATTTTCCCATCACAATTTAGTGTTTTTAACTATATTTAAGGTATTATTTGAAAAAGATCGCTCAAAATTTTTGGTGTTGGAAATGCAATGATTTATTAAGTGTGTAAAATATTTATGTTGATGGATTTTATATCCACTTCTAGAGTTATGACAGTAACTAAATGATCCCAACCAGGAAAAACTCTCCATTATGGGCTGCAATACATGGTTTACTGGAAATCCTCAAATGCTTTCAACTGGCTCAAAGTCCACATCATCACAATTATATTCAAATGGCTTTTTACTTCCAGAAGAACAAGATTACAAGTGTATCTAATTACTAACATGATGAATTAGAAGAAAATACATGTCTACAAAACTCTTCTGAGATCACCTAATTTATAAAGCATTTTCAGACTTTGAAAAATTTATTACTTGTGTCTGGATAAGGTGAGATGCACTTAATAGTATTTTGGGACTGTTTTTCAAACAACAGCACGAGTTATATGGCAGTTTAATCAGTTATATATTAACACCAGAATATGCTACCCAGGAAAACATATGAATATGATCAAAAATTATAAAGAAGACCCTTTTATTCACCAGTCTATCCATAAACCAAAAGACTGAATTACCTTTGTGGAGATATATACCCCTTGTACACATGTAGAATTTAAAAGCTACTAACATGTTTTAAAATTCTTTAAAACCTATTGAGGATACAATAAAGAGAAACTATAAAGAATATTCTATGTCTGCAAAACATCTACATAAATGCACCAAAAGAAGATTTTTTTTTTTGAGGCATAAAGCCTCTTTATGCTTTCTTTGTTCTCTTAATTCGTAAATTACATGAAATAAAAAAATAACCCCAAACTTTGTACCTTCTACAAGTGAAATTTGTTATTTAAACTTTGTAAAGTCATTTGGAAGGCCACTAATTTGTAAATATCCTGGATAAATGTTAAGTAATGTCACTATAAATTTGCAATGAGATAAGAAATCTAATAATATTATTTTACTGATTTACCAAACTGACAGCAACAAACTGGGTTTATTCTACTGTGTAAATTCTTTAATGTTACATTGCTTCCAAATTTGTTTTTTTTAATAACTGTGCACAGCCCAGGAAAAATTACTTCTATGCAAACGTGGAGCTCTGTAAAAATCTACCGGTACTATGGCCTTTTACAACATTTAAGGAAATAAAGATGTGGTTGAGAAATCCTGTGGAATATCAAATCCTCTGGTAGCAGCTGGAACTAAATTACTCTGGAAAAATCCCTTTGTAGTTTTTTCATGTATTAGATCAACAAGAAAACTTTAAATTGAAACTTAATCTGGAGCTTCTTGCAAACACATAGGGGTCAGAGCAGGACAGCCACTGCTGAATGCCTGACCATCAAATGAAGATAATCATAAGCAATTATTAAACATTTAATTTGGATTTTAATTTTTCCCATTGTTACACCTTGGTTAATAAGCCCTGTTCTAAGGCATGTACTGAAATTTTATACTATTTAATATTCCACTTTTATAGTCTAAATATATATCTATTCTATTAGAATTCTATAATAATATTCTATTAGAATTATTTTTTAAAAGTGAAGCCAATAGTGAAAAAACATTTGGAAACTTCTGCTGTTTTCTTTGTGAAGCAGTCAATACTTGTCAGGATATCTCTGTACTTCTAGGTTTAATAAGTCCCTCTTTGTTTTTACCAAACACTAAATCAATAGCTGTTTTGGTGAGCAGTAAAACCATATTACCAGAGGAAAAACACTCCTATACATCATCCTAAGAATAGTGCAATTTTCTTCAACTCAAATATTTATTCTTTAAACAAATGTAAATAAAATTCCTAACACTAGAAAGAGGGTTTCATAACATGTTCATTTCAGAATATACCTAGCTCTCTCTTTTCTTTATTTAAAAAATTCTTTGTTCAAAACAAAGTAAGTTTTGACTTTTCAAGAGGAACAGATTTTACTTTGCTTAAGATAGGCGCATAACTCAGAAATGCAATGAAATGTACTGTAAACACAATTTATACCCTTTCTAATGTATAAAAAAATCCTATTTGTAAATGGACTAGGACATGTTCTTTAGCTCACAAATCTATGTGAATCCTACTGTGCCCAAAGCATAAATAATGGTAAGTGGAGAAAGAATGGATTTTCATAAGAGTGGTGAAATTCACTCTGCTGACTTAGAAGAATAACCCACTAATGTACATGAAATAGAACAGGCTTTACTGCAAGAGAGAATCTTTTTCATTGGAAATTTCATTGCTCTAAGTCTCAGGTTTCATGTTAAAAGTTTGCCTTTGAATTCTGTTCAGCAGAAACCAAAAGGTCTCAACACTACTTGGTGGCAGTCACAACTTCACCAGATCTCATCAATATTTCATACAATAAGATGCTGAAACGTGTTCATCTGAAGAAACAAGAAAGAAAAGATTCAATGTATTTTATGAAAGCCACATATCTATCTTTTTATAAAGAGAAGGAGAACAGAGGATGGTGTTTCAACTTCTTTTGTAATGTATATCGATTGTGAAAATGCAAATAAAGCACAAGAAACAGCATTATGTCTCAATCCGTTTTAGGACAACAAACACATTTTCTGGGACTTCTAGATTAATTAAAATTATGAAATCTAAAGGGTATTTTTTTCCATAAATCACTCACATAAGACTGGTGTAAAAATATGTATCAGTGAGTAGTAGTAGTGCAGTGTACAATCAGTGTACACTGTGCAGAAGTTATATGACTAGGACAGCGCAGGAATTATCCTGACGTGAAGACACAGATGTCTTAGCCCTTTTGGAGGTGCTCTAAAGTTTCTATTCCTCCATAAAACATAGATCTTCTGCCCCAGGTGAGTGATTGAACATCCTAGGGTACTTTTACAGTTGTATGTTGTCTGCATGGACAGAGGAGCTGCAGCCTAAGATAACCAGAAATTACCCATCTAACTTAATCATGTAAGTTCCATTATAGTAAAAAAACCCCAAAAAACAAAATACAAAAAACCCTATAAAAGAAGGAGAGGCTCATCTACAAAAATAAGTTCCAAAATAGGAAGTATGAGTTGTCCTTTCAAAACTTCTCTTTTTTATCAACAGCAAAAAAAAGAAAAGACTACTTTGTTTTTTTTCCCTAGGTATCTCCCTAGGGAGATGAAGTGTACTGCAAGAACTCTTCTGAAATGTTCTGTTATGAAGTAAATAATTTGAATTCAGTTTGTAGCCACAAGAATAGCTTTTCATCAGCAAGTAATAATGGAAATTGTGATTTGTATTATGGGGGAAGTAATCAAATAAACAACTCCTTCACCTGAAGTCTCCAAGATTTCTGTCCTGAAGTATTAGAGATTTTATTAATTCACAATTATATTTTTTTCTACAAAGGAAAAAGACACAAAATGTACTTTGTTGCAGTTACAAAATTTAGTCATTCTGCTTTTTAGAAATAAATATTCATTCTTCAGCATCTTTCTGTGTTTTCCAGGCTTACTTTAGCACTTTCTCATTTCATAATCAATGCTTGCAATATGTTTAGTATTTGATTTCAAATTTTTTTAATAGTTTTCTTCTTATATCAATTCTGGTTCATTCCAAAGTACCTTTGATTTAAGACAAAGTTTATTAACTAAGAAAATACCCATGGGATGCAAGGGAAATTATCTAGATTTTCAGTATTTGTTTGCAAATATTTAACTTTTATAGTGTGCACTCTTCGGAGTTATTGTAGAAAATTACTTACTTTCTGGTAAGAGAGCAATGGCTTTTTTCTGCTGATAAAGTAATTTATTTTGACATACCACTGTGTTAAATATTAACTAAAAGGGCAATTAAACAAGTGAAATCAGTTGATATATCAAATGTTCATTCATGTCCTGGGCTGAAAAGTGATAAAACTATAGATTTAGAATGCATAATTTTATCTGGGGTTTAAAAATAGGCTAAGTCATAAGGATGTAGTCTCTTAGATGAATGCTGCATGCAATGAAGTGCACTGTGATATAATCTGGAATGAAACAACCTTAATTTTCCTGTCAGACACTTTGTGAATATTTTAACAGTTTGGTCTCAGCTTTCCTTAGCTGTAACAACTTTGTGTAATAGCATTCTTCCCTTCTTCATCCTGTTAGAGCTGTCAGCAAACATCCTGAGTATTTCTGCATATTTAGGCTCTGTCAGAGATAGAGTGAATTTCCCCCATAGCAGCTCTCACAGTGTTGTACATTGGGACCTGGAAAGGTGCTGATGACACACCAGTGTTTTGGCAACTGCTGAGCAGCTCTGCACAGCATCATTCCTGTGTTCCAACATTTCCCCCACCAGCAGTAGGCTGAGGGAGCAAGATCTTGGGAGGGACCAAAAATTTGCTTCCAAATGCATGACCCTTACTAATAGACATTGGATCCCATGGCAAAAAAGATGATGACTAGGAGAAGGAAAAGGGTGGTTTGCTTCCACTGGTGGGAGAAGGGGGGTAGAAGAGATGAAAGGGTAAAAAGGACTCAAAATAAAAGTTCTGGAACAGACTGCTTGTTCATAAATATAGCTGCATGAATCATAATGATCTCATGCAGGAGTGAGGATAGGGGTATAGATTCCAAAGGAGGGTGGATCTCAGTATGCAAAAAAGCTGCAGGAGAGAAAATTGAAATTTGACATGCAATTATATGTCACAGACTGTAGCTCATTCAGGCGGTGTGAGAAATCACAAGATGACATGAAATCAAACTAAGGTCATGAGAAAAATTACTTTATTCAGTCTGGTATATAAACAAATACAAGTTTGTAAGACTATGTCAAAAAGAAGGAAATTACCCATTTGAGGCAAAACACTTAACTACTATGGGCATAATTTATGATACTTCAAGGACGTCTTCACAGAATTGCATTCATTTTTACATGGGTCCATATCTATTGTTCTCTTCGCATTTAGGCTCCTGAAATTACTAGTGTCCAGGTGCACCTGTTATGTAGAAAAAGTCGAATTGTTTTTAATCTGTTGAATGATAAACTGATTATGAAATTCTAAACAGGTGTGTCTTCAATAAATGTAATTACAGAGATGCTTGAGAAAAAGCAATGCATTTTCAGTCAGTTATACTCTGCTTGTGTGTTAGTCAAAAAACATTCTGTATCTGTCCAAGTTTTCAGAAAATAACTGCAAAGCTAAGTGATGCCACCTAAGAAACATTCTGAAACATTCTTTGGCTGCATGTTTGAAGGGACAAAGCAAGGAATCTGTCTCTCTTGATAGAAACTACTAGAGGAGGAAGAGGATTGGGAGTGCATTACTAGTAGAGATAAAAAAAAAAAAACAAACAAAAATTCCTCCCAAAAACCCCTGACCAAAACTGTGAAGAAAGTAACACCAAATCTCTTCACCATACTTACATCAGGAAGGAAAATAACCAAAGTCAAGAGGACTGGAAAGAAGAAAAACTATAACAGAATGAGTTTGTTAAACAATGAGGAAACAAAGATGAGTATATGAATATTTCAGAGTAGTACAGTCTGCTCTTTGAACTATAAGAGGAAATGAACATTTATTCTGTTATTTCTTTCTTAAGTTTTGTAAAGTCTATTGTTATTACTGCCATTAGCAACAAATTTAATACACTGAAAAGGAGAGGAAGAGGTATTCCAGAATACTGGGTTTAATTTGACGTAGTTAAATCACAGAATCACAGAATTTTTAGGGCTGGAAGGGACCTCTGGAGATCATTTAGTCCAACCTTCTGCCAAGCCAGCGTCATCTGGAGCAGGTGACGCAGAAATGTATCCAGGTGGGTTTTGAATGTCTCTGGAGAGGGAGACTCCATGACCTCCTTGGGCAGCCTGTTCCCATGTTCTGCTACCCACAATGAAAAGAAGTTCTTAATGTTGAAATGAAACTTCTTTTTGATTTAGTTTATGGCCACTGCTCTTTATTCTGTTGCTGGGCACCACTGAAAACACTCTGGCACCATCCAGTCGGCACCTGCCTTGGAGGTATTTATATGCACTGATGAGATCCCCTCTCAGTCTTGTCTTCTCCAGACTAAATGGGCCCAGCTCCTGTAGTCTCTCCTCATAAGAGAGATCCAGACCCCTAATCCTTTTTGTGGTCCTCCTCTGGACTTCCACTGGACCTTCTCCTTGTCTTCCTTGCACACAGGCACCAAGAATTGGACACTTTCAAATGTGTTTCAAAATTAGTTTTGGTAATTGTTCAGAATTGTTTCTAGTTTTGATTCTTACAGAATCTTGCAAATTCCACTCCTTCTAACAAATGGAGCACGGAGGATCTTTTCAAACAAAAGAATGGAGTATAATGTAGAGAAACACAGTGTATTTTGTGCAATAGCACAGGACAATCTATTGGTAGAGTACGGGAAGTGCAAAGCAAAAATTTGACAATGCTTTTACAGCTAGACTATCATGTGGGACATTCTGTCTTCTCACAAAATATGTGAAATGGCATTTTAACTTATGCTTCTACAGGGCTGAAGAATAGAAGAAGTTTTTCTTGAAACTACATTTTGTATAACACTAGGAATAATAAGATAATTAGATCTGTGTGCTAAGTGAAACAAGCAAGTGTTTGAGAGACATGGGTTTGAAAGAGCTCCCCTCTCCTGTGACTCAAAACATGGAATGTGCTGGGGAATGCTAAGGGTAGAAAGGAGAGCAGGGGCTGCAGTATTTGTCACCTTCCCACAGTCTCAACCATGAGCAAAGACATACAAAATTTACAAATCCCACTAAGCTGGAAGTGGGATCTGAGCTTCCAACTTCTGGGTTGCCTGAAGTGGCAGTTTTAGGTTCTGCAGTGTGACAGCTGATGCTAAGTATAAAAAAGTAGATGTAAAGGCACTTCTCTACAAAAAAGGAGTGGGAAGAGTAAGTTAAACTAAGAAACCTGCAAAAGATGCCTTTAAAATAAGAATAAATCAGTTTTAGCTGTTTTTAAAATGTAACATAGTATAATGAGTCTATGAAAATTATTGAAAGAGCTAAGTGCAGCATTCTGTGGGTTATATAAATTTTAAATGTAAATCTATGGTTTAAAAGGAGAATTTTTTTAGTTTCACTGTTGACCTTCTATTCTGGAAATACTCTCAAGCATGAGCAATTCCTAGGCATATGATCATTTTGGCAGAATCAGCTGTACCTTCTTTAAGTCTGCTCCTTCTCTTCTGAATAAGAAGAATACTCTTACTGTCTATATGCACAGAGTTTGCTTCTCATTGTGGCATGAAAGCTACACATATTCCTACCTGATGTGCATTTTCTAAAGCTTATAAAACTTATGGATTTTGCTCCTAGAATCATGTTATCCTGCCTAAGAATATTATTTGTCTTTGCAAAAGTGCTGAATGTTTTTCTGGAATATGGTTTGACTGCCTGATTTTGATGATGTGATTTTAGATGGACTACTTCCAAATAGAAACCAAGTCTGCTACAGAATGGTGCAACCCTCTGAACAGTGTGTGGACAGTCTTCTGGAGTGTCCCTTGAGGGGCTACTCTTCCATAATGCTGAGGGGGTTGCTACAGATCTCACCATAAAGACACTAAAGCTCATAAATTATCTGGTTGTATGGCAAATCCAAATTCAAGTCCTGCCTCAAGACTGTACACTACCTACCAGTCAGACTTGCCATCACAGCTTCAATTCTGGTGCTACAGTTATATTCTGAATATCAGGAAATTTAATTTTCTCATTATAAGATCTTTATTTTAATAGTGATGTTGAGGACAGCATATTTAAATTGACAAGTTGTTAACACAGATTGGATTGCATTTTGTGAAGTTCATATTTTATACAATGATGTTTACAAGCTTTGATTTGAAAGCTAAAATTTATTTGACTGGATCAAAGCTAAAATTGTTTTTACCTGATTCTGTATCTTTTACCTGATACCTATAGTATCACTTCTACTAAGGAGTTTCAAGGCATAGACATCTAATAATCTTTTTGATATTCTGTTCTATATTTTTACATCAATTACTGAATATTGTTCACAAAATAGTGGAGGAAAATGGAGGAAAAGCCACATTTGTATTTTTATATATATATATATATATATATATATATATATAAAAGATATATATATATTTATACCCCATTTATAAAGTCAAGGTAATGATTTCTGATTGATAATGCTATGTCAGAGTGGAATTTGAAAAAATAAATCTTGATACAGCAGTTTATTCCAGATAAGAATCGGATCTTGAGTAAATAAAAATATTCAATTTATAAATGGAAGGAATAAAAGCGAAGGTAATTATTAAATTAATTTTTACCCTTTCTTAGATAACTTTTTAATAGAAAATAATAGGAAAAACTTATGGATTTCCATCCCATCTTGGATTAATATCATGATATTAATTTTCCTTTTTTATGCAAATATTTTGAAAAGGACTATCATTTTAAGTAATTTTCCAGTGTAAATGAAAGAAAAGGGTCATGGTTCATAGATACATATTAATTTGGCTAACAGAAAGCAATTTACTTTTCCTTAATTAAATTCAACCACTGCAGCCTTTGTTTTAAATTGATAAAAGGATTACAAAGTTATCTTTTCAGGTTTGTATAGCAGTTAACGTTTGAATATAAATGCATTTTGCCTGAACTTAAGTTCAATTAAGGGATTATGAAGAGAAATGCTCTTCAAAAAACTAAAGTAATTTTTGTTTCTTCATTAAATGGTAGCGTTTCCTTTGAGTCCTAAATACTAAGGTTTGTGTGATTATGGGAAAACTAAATTGAAATACACAGGTAGAGCCTGTCACTCAAATGAAACAAGTCAATCAATTAAATAATTAGCTATTTTTTATTACTAAGTTTAAAAAAATCTCTGTTCTAAGAGCCAGACAATTTGACTGAATGCTGAAGATACATCTTGCCAATTTCAGGGGAAAAATATTTATAAATGTACAACTGTCCATTTGAAGTGGCTACAGAAATTGCATTTCTACTAGCCAGACTTTAGAAAATTATATCTAGGTTAATACATGGTAAGAATAGGAAAAAATATTCTCAATTCTCCCAGTTCTCAAACTTGGCAAAATAAGGGTGATAGTTTTTCTTACTTACCTATTAGTCCTGCCTTAAGTGGAAGGAAAAGAAAGGAAGAAGTTATGTGAGCAGAAAGAAAATGAAATAATAAAAATGTGATCTCCTTAACTACATAACCCTTTTTTTTTTTTAATGAAAAAACAAGAGTAACCTTAATTCCTCTGTTCTTAAAATATTCAACACATTAATGCTAGTGAAATTTTTGCCTACATTATCAAAGAAAGGAAGTAAGTAAAAGCTGTATAAAATGATGTGAAAGTGATAAAAAAAAAGGATAAATCTAGAATGAATGGTACTGCAATGGTGTTGAGGTGTTGTGGGGGCTGGTGACTTCCTGGACTCAGGAGCCAGGAGCAGTAGGGCTCCCCCTGAGAAGCCTGAAATGGATTCCTTGGCTGTGGGCAGCCTGGTGGAGCCCCGGAGAGGCCAGGCAGATGCAGTCAGATTTGGTTGGCTTTGGTAAACTGAAAATTGTTGTCTGGTGGTCATTATTAGAATATTTTCAAGGCAGACCTTGAGTATGAATCTCAAGGAGCTTAATTGGCTTTGTCTTTCAAAAAGCTGACTACAGCTGCAGTTTTAAACAGATCATGGATATAAACAGAAAAGACATGTTAGCTGGTTTTTTGGCATAGATTTTAATATGAAGTATTATACGTAGGTGAAAACTAAAAGATTTTAAATTGGTGGATTCTGGAGAAGTCTCCAAATACTGCTCCAGTAGAAGCACCAAGACAAGAAATCCAGATGTCAGGATACACTGACTGAACATCTAAACCAACTCAGTGATAATGGAAGTGAGAAATCACATTTGCAACCTGGGAAGGGTGGAACAAATATTGAAGAAGTCTGTTTGTGGTGTTCTGAATATATTAAAAACCTAAAGTTAGAAAATGTTAGTGAACAGAGGGACATTAAACAAAAGCTTTTAAATGACATGGTTCTCACATCTAACTCTGGGAGAGAAGTTAGAGAATTATCCATACGATTAGGAGATTGACTCATAAGCCTGATCTTAGATGTCCTGTTTCTTTTGAACTAAGTGAAAATAGAAGTTTTCTGATGCTGGAGTGACAATGTCAAGGTAAGGTTTGGAATACCTATGACAGGTAGTTGGAAATATCAGAGGATAGGTTATATTTGCATGGTCCAAGGAAATTCAGAGCTGCACTTGGGATGTGTCTGTCTCTTTCTCATCAACAATGTGTCAGAAACCTCTGGGAAGCAGGAAGACATCCTCTAGGCCCTCCTCTACCTGGGAGTTTGAACTGGCAGCTTTTCAATTTCATCAGGTATTTCGCCTCCTGTTCATAACTGCTGTGTTCTACAATTAAACTAGATTTGATACGAGAGTTAATTTGCATGATCTTAGGAAGTGAAGTTTTTTTGCTAGCATTTCTTGTGTGTCTTTTTTATCTCAAGGTCTATAGGTAAGATAAGGCTTCTCAATAATTTGGATAGTAGATATAACAGCAGCACCATTGGTCATACATAATGCATTGCTCAAATCATCCAAGAAAGTCTCTTTAGAAGTAGACTCCTGATCACATCTCAGATAAGATGCACAACCTGAACACTTTGCTGGCTGGCTGGCTGTTGGGACACTCAAGAGTTCACTGCAACTTAGCTCGTTTACCTAGAATCCATGGTCCATTCATTGATTTATTCTTTTTACTTGAAGATCCTAAAGAGAATGAGAAAAGCATGGATTTCTATTAAATGAAAATCCATTTCTAAAAAACAAAGGCATACTTGTACTGTTTCCTATTGGTGGTTGTTTAGTTTTTACAAACTGCCCATGGGATTATCTAACCAACAGTGATAAGATTTGCAGTTTTTCAAGATTGCAGTTTTATGGATGTGGCAGCCACCGATCTCATAGTAGCATATATTGAATGTCTTTCATATAATGATACACCAAAAAAACCCAAACAAACCAACCCAATCTTCGATTTTTGTTAAATGAAAGATATTTATTTTTCTTTTCTGCTTGAAAAAATCTTTTAAGCCTTTTCTGAAAGTAATGTGCTTATTCACGTAAAGGCCGTTGCCATTTATTAGGGAAGAAAAACCCCCCCAAAATCCCCAAAACTCACATTTATTGTCCTGCTCTTCTGTATGTGATAATCTTATTCCTCCATGTTGCAATGTTATTGGTGACTTTTACTGTCAGCTAGGAAAATAATTTGTATGCTACTCCCTTACATAACTTTCCTTAGGAAATGTATGTATCTAATCTCTTTAAAGGCCAGAGCAAAGTTCTGAAACAGCTGATAGTCTCATTACAGTAACCTACTCTTAAGAACTAGCTGTGATATGTAAGATTAGAAATATTACCATTACATCTTTAATAATTTTTTTCTATTTATATAGGTCGTCTTCCACCATCCTTTTATATTATCTATAGTAGTTGGAAAGCATTTTGCTATGTTCTACTATGGGTAAACTGAATTTACATGAGAAAGGTCTTTTCATTCTCCTGTTACTGTAATAATTAAAAAAATGTTTTCTCTTTATTTGGTAGTAGACTAAGTGACTTAAGTATCCAGAAGAAAGAGGATCTTGGATAGAAAAAAATGTATATCAACACTATCCCAAGATTTTATTTTTACAGTATGAGTGACTCAGTCCACATAATTTTTTGTGTTATTAAGAGAGATACATAGAAAATTTTGGAGGTGAAAGTCCAAGGAAGTGAGTGGGAAAACCCTTGAACAATACCAAAAATTAAATAGAGTTCAAAAACAAGTGGGAAACAAAAATTACCAGAAAAAAAAAGAGAGTCTTTTTATATTTTTATTATTGAAAAAACCCTACAGTTTAAGAGTACCTGCAAGTTTTTGTAGATGTAGTTGCCATAATTATGCCTTAAACTTCAGACAAGTGGTTAAATACTCTAAAAAGTGATAATACATTTCACAGAGATTTTTTTTTTTTTTACTTTTCTCTGAGTTTTGCCAGTGCAGAAAAATATCCTGAGGCCTGTGCAAACCAATGAGATTAAAATTCCTAGCAAAGTTTGTAGAGTTGTATCAGCATTTATGAGTAGTCCTTGCATGAAAAATCTGCAAATCATGAGCGGATGGACATCACCATTAATAACCCAGAAGATGAAAGAACAAGGTTTTTAATAGCACTTATGGGAGATGATGAAGCAAGAAAGTAGTGGGTACCAATTACAACAGAGAGCAGGTTACAGTGAGTTCTGAAATTAGAAATATAGGGAGGGAATGATAAACATGGCTGGCTGAAGAGGGAGTTAACTGGAGAAAATGGAACAGAAAATAGAAATATATTTTAGACACAGTATACATCTTTTAAACAGTGCAAATTGTCACACACTGATATTGATTTACCATATTATCTAAACTCATGGTCCTCTAGCTCCTACTAAAGCGTGTATTAACTGATGCAGTTTCTGCTGTAGACATTTGCTGACAGTGATTATGATACACCATGCAGTCATATGCTGAACTTATAAAAGCAGAAAGAGTCACGAACTAAAAAGAAAAATTTCAACAAGTTACCTTTGAGGTAATTAAAACGAGCTTTTAAAATGTTACTGGAAAGAAAGCAAGGGTGAGCATTGTAGAGTTTGTTCAGAAAAAAATCAGTTAGCCAAAGGGACAGGTAGGGGTTTTGACTTGACACACAAAATCTTGCTGTATTGCATACTTTCTGCACAGGTTGTTTTCTCTTATACTAAAAACTCTTAACATATATCTACTACTCAAACTAGCATTAAAGATAGGAAAAATAAATTCTTGAGGTGATTTAAAGTATCTCTGCATTACATATTCTTGTTTCTTTAGAAAAAAATAACTCAAGTAGCCAGTTTGATGATATTATATTTCTTTTGAGCAGTACTGTTCTTATTCTGGTTCATTTTCATAAATATATACTCCCACAAGAATTGGCAGAGGAAATTTTTTCCCACATTTTCTCCAAGAACAAAAGGCAATGTTTGTTTAGATCCTTTCTTACTGTTCATTAGAACACAGAAATAGAAACACTAAGTCTGTTTAAGCCAAAATTCTGTCTCAGAAAGCATTTATAGGAGATATGATTTAGGGGAAAACATGGATAAGTTGTTTCTTTGTCTCTTTCATCTCTTCCAACTTCCACAATTGGTATGTTAAGGAAAGAAGAAGAGAATAAAGAATGGAGAAGTATTTCTATTTTATTCTATTGTTAGCATATGATTTATTGGGCAGATTTTTTTGTAAGACTGCATACATACAAAACATAAAGGCTGCTAGTAGAGCAAGCAGACCTTTAAGCTGAAATATGTCAGTTGTGCTTCTCTATAAAAACAGACAAATGAGGTAAAATATGCCATGTCTCAGTTCACAAAAGAAGCTAAAACAAACAGGTTGTTTTCTCACTCCTGTAAACAAATATGTTCAGTTAATAGTTGAATTTATGAATATCTATATTCTATGAGTGCCTGGGATTAGCTCACAGAAGGTGGACAGGAAAATATAGCAGAGAAAAATAGCTACATTCTGCCTAAAAATAAGACAAAAACCATAACACATATAAAAAAAAAAAACCCACAAACTATGGAAATCTATAAAACTTGTCAGAGAAACAAAAATATTCTACTTATGAAATTATCTTTGTAGAAGAGAAATACTTATATTCATTTCTTCTAGAAATTCAACCAGTTCTGAAATTGTGATTGAAGCACATTGAAGAGAAAGACATGATTGTACAACTGATTCATATATATCAAGTACCTTACTGCTATAAATATTTTGGAAAAGACTTAAGAATGCATACTTCAAGATGCAAACATTTTCTGAAATAACATACTTTTTAGGGTTGTAAAGCTGATAGCACTAGTAACCAAAGAGTAACTCAAGAGCAGTCTTGTTGGGTAAGATGTTTTTATCAGACCTGTCATTGAGAAGTTGTCTCCATGTCTTTCCCAAAAAAAGACAGAATTTTGCTAAGATACATATGTCAAGCTGAAAAATTCCTTTCTGAAGACCAGAAACATGGATCAGAATGTGTCTATGCAGGTTATATTGAATGTGATGTTTTTCAAAATATGATCTCAAGCTACAAGATCAAATGGGAGACCTGAGAAAGATGGTTCATAAGGTTGTTATGGAGAAAGCAGTACTCAAATGGGTCAGCAGGGATGGATAGGATATTTTTATTCTGCAAGACGAAAAAGATGTCATATATATCACTTTGAATGTAACACAAGCTCTTTATTAAAGATACCTCTGAACACCTAAAAGAAAAATCCATCAAAGTAGGATGGACTGTGTCACTATTTGACCCCCTTAATTTTGTACAGTGCTTTTTTCTTCATGCTGGTGGGATTTTTTTAGCATTTTCAATACACTTAGGGTACAGTTCACAAGACCCCAATGAGTTATTGGTTTGAACTAGATTTTTCTATTCGAGGTTAGAACCTGGTAAACATTTCATGAACACACAAGAGGCTGATCTTAAAGACAGTTTTACCTGCATAGTAATATTATGATTATTAATATGCAGTTATTTTTAAAATAGTTAAGCAGCTTTGGATTCGTTAGTTTCCAATTCAGTGAAAAAAAGAGTAATCTAAGGGCAATGTAAAATTTTGAAACTGACTATTGATTTTAAAACTATTATTATCTATTTTGAAGTATATAAATGCTCATAAAGTAAGCATTTGAGAATCATTCTGGAAGCAATAGGAATTTTAGTGTTGTTAGCAGTTCTTCTAGTAGAGATTACAAAGTAAAAGTTAAACTGATTTTTGTAACTTTGATATGAGGATCTCAACAGTTTGACAACACTACAAAGTGTGTAATGTTTTTCTTCTGATTAAAAAACAATTGCTGTAAAATTTTAATAAATGATAGTGACTTTCAGGATGCTGTTGCAAAGTTCACAAAATAGAAGAAAAACACAATAAGACATATCAATTGATGGAGCCGGCAGCTGCTATGTGAACTGTATGCTTAATATGTTGTTAAAATTGCAAACCAAAAACTGTAAATCCTAATAAACCTAAACTTTTATAGAAAAAAGTCCTGAACTTTGTATGGTTTAGACAGTGTAATCAATGGAAAAATCACTGTGATTAAGACATGATAGTATGATTCATAAAATGTGTCCCTTATGAAGCAATTTATGATTTATTGCAAAGGTATCTTTTATGCAATATTTATATGATAATTAGGAATTGAGATGAACATGGTAACCTTATCTCACAGTGAAAAATTTGAATAGAAGGTGCATAACACAGAAATTTTAAAGGCTCATAACTTGGTCAGATTTGCTTGAGTTGATGAATATAGGAACAATTTAATCCATGATTCAAAGTATGGAGGAGTTGTTGTTTCTTATAAGAAAAAACTACTAAGCAGAAGTATTTTTAAAAATCCAGCACCCCACACCACTAGAATAATAAGATTCCATCTACTGATCTGGAAAAGAGGGAATCTGTTTCTCGAAATGGATTCTTCTGAACATATGACTAAGTCTACCTCTGACCAATAGGACCACCTTGGAACATAACTGCGTTTTTCTCAAGAAGATTTTTTATTGTCTAGTTAAGATTTCCTTGCATTGCACCTGAACTTGTAATTTAATTTTAAGACTGTGTGCTATCATCTGTAATGGAGATGATTTTTTAAAAAATTGCTTCCTTTTAATACACTTTCACATTAAAACCTAGAATTAATGAAAATAGAAATTCAAAAATCAACATGTAGCTAACTTTGTTTGACTAAATTTGTGAGAGGCAAATCAATAAATGATCAAAGGGGAAAAGGATGCAATAAGGAAATTTTCACAGCCTCTGAAATAGATCACTTTATCCATAATTTTGCAGTCACGTAATTAGAAGCAGAGTAAATTCTTGCAATCAAGATGATGAATATTTTTTTCTGATCACTAATTATGTGTAGTTGAACAAGAACAGGAATTGATGCAGTATATCTCAGAGGAAATTTTCTCTGATTGCAAGTTATTTATTTAGTTGGATATGTTTCAATATAATTTTTTTTTTCCTGTGGAGGATTTTAAATGATACTATAAACTCGGGATGGGCACAGCCATATCATGAAAAGGATCAGACATAAATTAGTACACCAGAAATTGTGTTTAGATATATAAATATTGGATATTTCTAAGGGCACGCATGCTGGGTGGGGAGCTAAGGGCAGGACAAAGGGGATTGGTGTCCAGGGGAGAGGGGGCAGCCACCAGGGGTACCCAACCAGTGAGGACATAGGGAAAAGAGAAACCAGGAGAAGTTGTGAAATATAGGGATCAGTGAGACAGCAGTCCATGGGTGAGTCTTGCATTTTCCTACAGGAGGAATGAACTCTATGGTAAGTCTTTCCAAGACAATGCCCTTGGGAATTGGCTGAGGGGAAAGAGTTCATGGGATGCTACATTAATATAAATGAGGCAAGCACATGAATCTCATGGGACACTGGCCTACAAAATGACAGAAAAATTTATTTCCTAGAAGAATATTTGACCCACTCACATAAATACAGAAGTTAAAGGTTTTCTGTGAGATATTGAGATAAAGTCCAAAATTCTACAGCAGTCTGGTCTTCCTACCTTTCCCCTTCTAATGAATGCTCTCTTTTGTACTAAAACATTTTCTCTGAGAAGCATTTGCTGTTCCAATGATAAACTACAATTCTTGGACATTTCTGGAATTTCTTTGAAAAATGTAGTGCGTTGGTGTTCTATTATGAAAAGCAACTTTCTGCTTTGGATCACAGTAAGCTGTTCTACAGATTGTGCTGCAGGCCAGCCACCTACTTACTTTTAAATGCTTTCTGCAAAGACACAAGGAATCAGAGAACAGTCAAATTTAGAGGAATAGTTATTATTTTTCTTATTCTTTTGGTCTGTTCATATTTTCAAGCAGCACTTTCATCCTGCTAAAAGTTCATAGAAAATTTTTTTCCCCATACCTACAAATCTTCTCCAATGATTCTTATTCATATTCTATAAAATAATTTGAATATCTGCAGGAGGGCTTAATTTATGCGTCATTATTAGATTAAACAAGATCAAGTATTTTTTCTTGTCCTCACCTTTTTACTTTCGTTTCACACTTTGTCATAGTTTTATTTTCTTTGAAAAATCAACACTCAAAATTTTAAGAAAATCTACTATTTTCCTACATATAGAAACATGATTTTGTGTATTTGCATACTGCCAACAGAAGTATAAATCTAGATAAAATGCCCTTGTTTAACAAAAACGTTGCTTTCTTAGCATATTTTAAATGCAATAAAATATTTTTCCTTGCATTTTTTTATTTTGTGTGGGATCATCAGGCCATAAATATTCCACAAAGAAATTTCAGTGAAAATATTACTCAGTTTTCACTGATCCTATTAGTCTTTAAAGTGCTTTTGGTGACTTGGTACTTTGATTGGCATTGGACAACATTATTTTATACTTTGTCTTTTATCTAAGTGCCGTGATCTTATATTCTCAATTAGATTTTTCTGGCTTTCAGTCTAAATAAGGTGATCAAAACTGTGTATTTTTATATCCGCCTTCTTAACATCCATAAAATCCCTTTGCAATAAAGTTTTGGCTACTTGCTGAATTTTGATTATTGAGTAGTTTACCATATGTCAGTTGTCATATGTCAGGCTGATGACTTACCATAAATTTTCTTACCAGTCCTAAAGGTGACCAAATATCTATCCTTCTTCCTAATGGGTAAATTGGTGCTACCCAGATAACAGCTGTCCGCTTTATTTTGATTACTTACCAAAGTTTAGAGAGTGTAGTGTAAGCTATAAACACATTACATTTTCCTGTCTTTTCAATAGTTTCAGCTTATATCAGCGGATATTTTCCAAACTGAGCTATTTCAATTCAATAGTGACTACAGACAACAACAAGAGTCATCTTAAACCCATGACTAAAATAAATTTGGGTTGTTTTTCTGACACAATGGTAATTCCTCCATACATTTCCAGAATGTTTAATGTTGCTAGTGAAGTTTTATTCCATCTGTTCAGATGCCGCAGAATGATTTAATTTCTGAACTTCATAATAAAAGGAAAACAGGATACAGCAGCATGGAATGACATGGAATTCACATAATACTCTAAACCCAGTATGTTTAAAAAATAAAACTGAATTACCTATTAAAGTTAGAATTGAAGAGTCATAGTCAAATGCTATGTTTGCATGGGGTCACAAAAATAATAAAATCAACAGTGTTGCTTAGAACAAAAATTCTAGTGTACTATTCATTCAAGAACAAAAATTCTAGTGTACTGTTCATTCTTATATGGCAGCTTTCAAGTTTAAATAGTGCATCTTGGCTTCAGAGGCTTGGTCTGTGCACTGATAGGAGAGCAGTGTCAATTAATTTGCATAAATAAAGGCACCTAATGCCACTTGTTATGTTCCAGAGCATCATGCCTGGCCTCTAGCTGCTGTGCTGTGCTAAGTAGGCAAAGGTCATTTGTAGATTGTAGATTGTGTTTGCTGATCCTGTGCAGAGCTTCTGGTACAACAGTCTCTAGTAAAACTTGTGTTTCAAGTAGCACCAGGTGCTGATGCTTTGGCAACCGAAGTCTGTATTATAGAAATCACACTGAGGATTGCAGCTGATGTGAGAAATTGTTAATTCTTGCATAAATGATATAGTGAAAATGTTATAGTCTCTTGGTTTACATGAGTTTTACTTAAATTACTTTCATTCGTGACTTCATGTGGGTAGAAGGGGATATAAAAGCAGTCAGCAAAACATTTCAGTTAAATCTACTTTATAGGCATATTTGTTTAAAAAACCTTTGTGTTTTGTAGAAGAATCCAATGTAAGGAATCCTTTACCAGAAACTGCATGATGTAAAAGATGTTATGTATTTTGGAAAGCTATGTATTAGCAGGTTCATTATCTTATAGTATGGTACCCATTGCTATTACTAAGATCCTAATTTATAGGAGGTTGTCTTTATGTGCTTGTGAAGAAAATTCAACATTGTAGCTCAATTAGCTAGAATACTCCTAAGAAAAACTGTTGAAGAAATGTGCCTCTAATTTCAACTATTAAATTTAAAAAAAATAATAGTAATGAGAATAAGTGATGTAGACAGGATGTCTTTCTGGTCATTATACAAAGGGACACAAAAGAGGACTTGATATTTGAAAGGAATGAGAATTAGAATATGTGACAGCTACTGGGCTTTGACAAGGGATTCTACACCCTTTAATCTGCAAATCAACATTTCACATTTAATTAATAGTTGAAAATGTGACCTTTATTAAATATATAACAATCTCTTAATTATTAATTATATAATTCTTATGCCATTATAATACATATATAATATTGGTGCATAATTATCCATTTGCTTAATCAAATTATAGCATGGATGTATGCTAAGAATGATAGCAAAGAATGAGTTTGGCCAGCTCTCTGACACTAGGCTTATTCCATTAATGTAGAACAACTGAGGTCAACATCAGGTGTAAAAAAGAGAATGTAGAAGAGGAATCTAGTCTCTGGATGATTGGCTAATCACCTTATTTTCTGTGATGGTTATTGTACCTCATCTTCTATGTGCTACACCTGCCACAAATGACACTTGCTGACAGAATGGTGCGAGCTAGAGGTGGAACTTCATGTGATTTCTGTCTCCCCATTGACTTCAGCAGTTTGTTGTTTCCCTTTTGCTCTGTCTCCATCCTTTAAACTCTGTGGTCACTAAAACAGGAGCAGAAAAAAAAAATTGGTAGGTTTTTTTCCCCCTTTCACATCAAAATGTGTTATTGACTAGTGTGTTGATAATGCTGTTACAATATGGGAAAAGCTAATAAATAAACCCTAATAAAAAAACCTTTATAAAATCAAGATGTTTTATTTATACATAATCTGATTTCAATAGATGGTAAAGATTAGCTGCAAGATCGTATGGGTTTCAGCTTATTTTTTTACTACTTTGTTACTTGTGAGATCATCTGATCTTTTCTGTGTAAAAGACCAAAAGAATAACCTCATCTTGAACTACAAAGAAAAGAATTTCCTTCTCAGTAGGAAGAATAGATATGCCTAAAAGAATTAAAATTTTGCTTAAGGCCATTCCATTTTAAAAAAAGTTAGTATCACGAGAACATCTTTAGCAGACTGGCTTCGATCTTTGCTTGTTTGCTTTTATCTCCTTTCCCATTTAAAACAAAATACTAAACCCACTTTAGTGTGAGCTAGCCTGCTTGCTGCAGCACTGTAATCAATTAATGTCCTTAGTCTTCCTGCTCATCTTCCTGTTGGTTAATTTGTAAGCATAAGTCAGGTCAAAAAGCACTGACCACAAGCTCGTTCAGTAATCCCCTCTCTATTTTAGACAATTTGTAAAAAAATAAGCCCCCCTGTAAAACACCAGTCTCCATGCATAATAGATTTATTAACAGCAAATATTTGAATATGTAGAAATGCTGCTTCCACTAGCAGAAGACCTACAGAGTATTAAGGTATATGCAAACAGTATGCCAGACAGTAAATAGTTGCATAGCATTCCTTTCGTAAATATTTGATCGGACAAGTGGAACCAACATTTCTCACAGTTCTATACTATATTCAGTCCTTGATGTACCTGTACAGATATGCACATAGAGCCATATTTAAAAGGCATTGGGTTTGTAGACCCTCCCTGGATTCTAAAGGTTTGACTTGAAGCTGCACTGGCAACAAGCTGACCCATTCTTACAGTAATATGAGTCAAGGGGATCCAAACACTCCTCTATGCATGACAGGGCTCTATAAAATATGATTTCTTGCTTCAGACCTGCTCTTCATCTCTGCAAAATGATTTCAAAAGAACTCTTCTTTAGAATTAGAGGGGAATATGAAAGAATTAGAGGAGACTATAAAAGTATATGTACTTTTACTGAATTACCAAAAATACATTGCTTTGGACTATGCTTGTTGTCAAACTGTTAAGTCTTTCCATCCTCCACCACAAAGAATTTCTTTGTGGTCAAGCTGAAGTTGAACTATTCTATTCAGAGATATAAAGGTCAAAGGGAGAATTTTGACCACCCATCTCCTCATTTGAAGAACAAAACAGAAAGATAAATAAGAGCAGGAAGAGTAAGGTTTAATTTTGATGTGGATTTCTATTGAAAGTGGGAAACTGAAACACCGAGATGTAAAGGCTGACCAGAGCATGTGTAGTCAGGGGAGTCAAACTTGCCTTTTGCTGTCGGTTGCTCTGGAATTTTTGTGCTTTAATACTCTACCTAATAATTGGCAAAATTGCTGGAAATCTAGCCCTAAGTCAAAAAAATTGAGGCGTATTTTGACAAAAAGTTCTTAACCTTGGTCTCAATATTTTTTTTAGCACGGCATTCAGCATGTTCCTCCATTTCAATGGTTATTTTTCACAAAAAAGAAAATGTGCTTATTTCAAGATTGAAATTTATTATATTTCTTTTCTTTTTGAGAGTTTACTCCACATTTTTATAGCATTTTTTGCTGTTGCCAGACATTCCCTTTTTAAAAATGCTCTGATCTCAAGGATAGACAAAGTCAATAATTCTGAAAAGCCTTCCTGCTTGGAGCTTCTATTATAATTTTTCTTAGGAAGCATAAATAAGGAAATCATAATTATATAGCTTAAAATTAATTTAATTATATTGATTACACCCTTATAATAATAACACCTTCATCTGTCAAAAATTTTCACAAATATATCGATCTTCTTAAGCTACAAGATAATATCCAGAGCTAACCAGCATCATATTTTCCATTCCTGTTCCATGTCCTCTGCAGAAACATCTATTTTGTAATGACATGGTCGTGGAATGATAAGTTGCTGATACTGTAACTGAAACTTTGCAGAGAGTGATTATAATGCATGCCAAAATTAGAGAAACAACTTGGATTTACTTTTTGTAAAAACTGCTTTCTGACAGCTTTCTGTCAGTTATATATAATATATGCTGTTATTCTCATATGTTCAATATTAATTCACCTGGGCCAATATGTGTTAAATCAATGCTATTCTGAAGTGTCAGCTCACTTAATTCTAAAGTTCTGAGGCTACTTCAACCAGTTACAGCAGCATGGTTTAAGGAGACTTGACTAATGTTTTAAAGCTCTGAATTTTTCAGGTTTACATTTAAGTATACCCCTTTCCCCTTCTTGGCTTGACTGCTCAAAATGGTCTTCGTAAGTTCTAGGTGCATTCCAATGTGAACATTACTTGTGAAAAAGACAAGTTTGTTTCATCAGCTAACCTTAACCTCACCTTAACCTGCCTATTTAGGTTTAAGTTTATATAATTGAAAAAGTGCTCCTGGACTACCTCTTAAAATACAGCCTTATGCTCCTGACGAACAGAAGCAGACAGGCATAAAATGTGGGCCATGACTCAGTCATGGCACTGCTGAGGCACTTCACATCTGTTTGCATTAAAGCACATACGTCAGCTGGTGTCAAAGGAAGATTCTTCTGAATTTTTTACTCATAAATGCATAAGCAACAGGAAATCAGGCAAGCATTGACCTGAACCAATCTAGCAGTGCTCATAAACAAAGAGAACAACTGCTATCATCCATTATCCATTAAGTACTCTTCACAGTCTTCAATTGCTTTTTCATAATTTCCCATTTTTATTCTCTTTTGATGGCACAGGACCAATACTAGAAAACACAGAGCTTGATTCTGGCTTATGTGACAGTCCATGGGCATTCACAGTAAAACTGGTAAAGATTTGTAAAAAGCAGGTCCACATTGAGGACTTGGGAGAAGAGGTTTTTAGTACTGTTAAGAGACCTTTGCCCAGTCACCTGCGGTGAGCAGAAGATCTCTGAGAGAAATCATATAATAATAATTTTTATCTCAAAGCTAATCCCAGCTGTGTTTCCTGGCCCTGCTGCTGTAGCAGTTAGCATGAGTTACTTGAAGTTAGGATAGCTTTTGGCATGATCTGATGAACCTTGACTTTTTGCTGTAACAGAAGTAGATGAAATATGGTACAAACCTGTTGCAAAGAACAGAGTAGCTTTGGTGCACTTTAGGAAATATACAGACAAAGAACACACTCAGCCTGCTGGACATCAACATGTCCAGAGGTTACCTGAACAGGAAAATTGGGAGCTCTGGCAATGGCTGCAACGAATCATAATAAAACAGTTCTATTTCAGAACCCATGGCAAGATATTCTGTACTAAAAGCACTTAAGAATAGTTGAAGTAACCACAAAATAGACATTGTTGAGTAACCCAGTGACACTCCTCAGGGTCCAGGATTGTGTCTCTGACCTCCAGGAAACACAGGACCCCACAGCTCTGGATCATACACTGCAGCACTGACACCACTGCACTGACCCACATGACCTTCCTCCTGGCTGCACTGTCTCACGGGCTGGAAAAATACTGCTAGTAAAACCACACATCTGTGGTGTGTTTTGGTATATAAACCAAATTATCCACATTATCATCTGGTGTTAAAACTTCTTCACAGAAAGGAAGCTATCTCTTTTTGTTTGTAAGAACAGAAGTTTAGTTAGGTAAACAGTTTCTTGGAGCAGCATAACCATGTTTATAACCAAGCACATCTTTGTTCTTGTGTTATTGTTGTCCTCTAACTGAAATGTTTCCTCTTCCTGAAAAGAGATAATTTAATTCCCTTCAAATCTTGATGAGAAAACTATATTCCCTGCTAGCCCTTAGAAGGGCCCCATTGTTTTGCTCTTGTTGTATGACAGATACTTCATCTCCCTCCTGGAAATACTCCTGGTAATGCTTTCCTGATGGTCTTCCACTTAGAATTAATCTCTCTGAATGTTAGCAACAAAAATATAGTCCTGTATTCCTGTATCCTGTATAATGGTATTCATGATTTTTGTATTGGAAATAGATGCCCTGATACTGCCCGGGGGTTTTTTTTCATGATCACATCACATTGGCAGATTTTGTGTTCAGTGATGAGCTTAAGGTTTATAACACATCCTTGTTGACCTTTACAGAGACATAGGTCTTATTTTGCACTATTAAATGTCATTTTATCCCCATTTTTTAATGTCATCTAGTTCTTGCTGGTAGGTTGAGCCTTATATGTTTAGACACTACTTTCAAACTCTGAGCCATTTACACATTTTTTTTAGTTGCCAGTTTTTATCTCAGAGTTACTAATAAAAATAATCTTAATGACAAACACCAAGACATGAAAATAATCTTACTAATCCGATAATCTTACTACTCCAATTATTTTCCCTTCAGTCCATGTTTCATGATCTTGGTTTTAGCTTGGAATATAAAAGTGACAGAAATGTGATCATCATGTTAAAATATGAAAATGGAACAGCTAAGTTTTGATATAGTTCTTCATATAGTCTTTTCTAGTAGTTTTATGTCTCAGTTGTAACTAACTGTGCAATTTTAATGTATTTTTCTTTTATTTAAAATTAAATACATTTTAATAGGTGAATCCTTTTACGATAAGCAGAGATGAAAATCTGCTTTTGTTTTATAGTTTTTTATAGTAACAAGGAAAAAAAAAAGGAAAAAAAATAAGACAGACATCTGAAATTGAAAGCACTTTTTAAAGTGGGTCATTGTATTGTGAAAACAAAATTGTTTTTTGAGTGCAACTTTTTTTTTCTCTGCAAAATAGCAACAGTTTGTTTTAAGTGTCAGTACAAGTCCAGGGAGAAAATGTCATGTCAAACTAATGGAAAATTATTTCAATGCAACTATGCTATCAGATATTACTGTGCCCAGACAATGTTAAGAGGATGTCACTAAAAAACCCAACAATATGGAAATCCAATATTATGCCAGTATAAAGGTTTCTGATGTAGGGATTTGGAGATTATGTTACATTGACAAGATAATAGAATGGTATCAATGAAATTACACTTTTATTTAAAAGCAGAAAACTAAATCAGCATCATATTAAGAAACATCATATAAAAGCAAAAAAATTAAAGCTGTATTTATCTCTTAAACAATCTGCTGTTTATGAATTAAGCAGATAAGTAGGAACCATTGTTTCATTGGGTGCATACTAAGCAAAGTATTTGCTGCTGAGAGCTAAGCTAGCCAAAACCAGTTTCTGTAGTAATATCTCTCAGAAGCTGTCCTGACAAGACACTTGCATTTCCTAAATGGGACATGGAAAGAAGCCTGTTCTGTGAAATCCATCCCAGAAGGAAGTTATAAGGACAATATCAAAACTAGCCTCACATGATAATGTGTCAGTCTGGGCTGCTTTTGGCCCATTTCCTCCTAATCACATCTAAATTTCTATGTCAGCTTTCTAGAAACAGAAAAAAAAAGAATGTAAAACTCTCTTTTTATCTTTTGGGAAAGTCTGCTTTATCTCCATGCTCTACAGGGAGTCTCCTACACTATGAGCTCTCCCAAAGTCAGCACCAAGTCTGTTTACTTTTGCTGTCAAACAACACATGACATGGTTTCTGCTGCACTGCTCATAACAGCCCCTCTGACAGACCCTGCAAATTTGTTTGCTTAGACACAGACAGATTGGAGTATTTATTTCTTCTTCATTGCTGGTCGTGTTTCTGCTTCCTCTTCCCCCTTTCTTTTTAATGCCTTTTTACAGGACACTTCTCATCAGATTGTGTTGGAATGTGACGCCCAACTTCCACTTTCGCCTTGCTCCTCTCAATATCTGGATAAATATGCAATTAGTGTCTCCATTTTCAAGCCAATTCAAGCCAAAAATTATCTTCATTACCTTTATAGGTATTAAAGAAATAGGAGAAAACTGCTAAACACGTAAAAAGCTGCAGCTAAAAAGAATGAAATCCACACTATTATTAAATCTTTGTATTAGTAACTTCACAGTTTAATATCTTTGAATCCACCAAAGAACTGAATTTTGTGAGCTTTGTTCCAGGTTTTTTGGTATTAATTTTTGTGCATGAAAAAAGAGCATAGGCCAAAAAGTTTCTGAGCATACAGAATTTCTTTGAAAATTGGTGTTCTAGTTAATTCTTTTGTAAGAGCGAATTGAAAACAAGAGCAAAATAAGGTGTCTACATTGCATTAATTTGCTAAAAATAAAATACTGCTGCAAAATTAATTACACCTCTTCCTTGAAAGTCATAAATTTCTTATAACATACTAAAACTAAAAATAAAAACTTTTCTGAGCCTTCTTGGAAATGAAACAACTATTTTAAAGATTAACATTCAATTATTTGCATACCAAAAACTCCAAAATATTGGCAAATTTCATAATCATGTGTATTGGAAAATAGCTGAAACAATTACAAGATAAAAAACTGAGGATATCACATTGAACAAATTACTCCTACATGGTTAAACTTTAGAATATAAGGAAAATATAGTCATGCAGGTTAGAGGTTGTTGTGAGAAATTTCTGCTTAATATTTGCCTCTCTAGTTTTAGAAATTCATTTTTGTTGTATAATTCAAAAAAAATATGATCAAAATAGAGAAAAGAAAGGTGGCATCATTGAAATCTAATAATTTTAAGAGCAGCTGTTGAAAGGTTACCTATAACTCATTATAATCAAATATTTTAGTTTGGATCTTCTGTTAAGAAGGAAAGAACCAAAAGTTTTCTCAACAATATAATGCCTCAAAAGAAGCAGCAGAAGTTTTAGAAAAACAGCTATTATGAATCACTTAATCTTCATTTTGAAGAACAGCCTATTCCTTGAAATCTGTTTCTTCTAACTTAATGTGAATACCAAGGAGGAATCTGTGAAAAGCTTTCTGATGTCTTTTGTGTCAGATATTAGTCTCAAGAGTCAGAGAAGAATGGGATATGCATAGCAAGGTAGGTATTTTCTCCACAGGCATATTATCCCAAATTAGTTTTGTGAGATGCTAGAGCTGGGCAAAGATATCTGAAAGTGATGTTGCATTAGCACTTATTATAGAAATGGATCACAGTTCCTTCTTCTAGTTGCTGGCACCATTCCCCTTGGATTTGAGTTTTCTTGTACTTATTACATCAGTGTATTGCTTTTGCATTCAATAATTAACTTTACTGTTAAAAAGTTTTCAGCATATGTTTGAAATAATTAATGTTAATTGCTGCATGAACTTTGAGTGATCCACCAGGAACAAGTTAGTTCCAAAAAGAACATTTTCCATCTGACTACACAGTCATTAAAATACATTAATATACTAATCCTTATACCTGTGCTCTGTTTCCCTTTTCTTTTGCCAAGAAAACAACAACAATAACAACAACAACAGGGAATTGTACTAGAATAGCTGTCAATCTTGATTTTATAGTTAAGAATTCAGTAGAATACACTTTAAAACTTGGGGTTAGAATTTCCCCAAGGGTAATGATAAATAATGTCAATATTTGTAAAAACTAAGAAAACCCAGTGCTTTTATATTTTTAAATATGGAATGTTTCATTAATAATTAGTTGAAAAATATGGGGGCTCATACTTAATTTGCCCCAGTGTGATACTGTGCATTTCAGTATGTGTCCAAAACTTAACTTCCTGCTGAAAACAACAGGAAAGGACTGGGAAGGACTGCAATCATGAGTCAAGTGCCTTCAGGCTGAAAACAAACTTGTGAGTCTTACCAAGTAATGTGTGTAAGTTTTAAATATCCATAAGTCTAAAGATCAGGAAAAAAAAAATAAAAAGCCTGATAATTTTAAAGTTTTTGGATTTTAGCAGATCCTTTCTGAAATTTTGTATTAAACTCAGCAGTTAAATTCCCAGTGTAGGCAAAATAAAATTGGCTGGAGCAAATAACAGAAATGTTTACTCAGAGCTATTTTCAGACTTCAACTTCTCCCCAAATCATTAAGAGAAACAATGTTTCTCCAAATCAGCAGCTGGAAATTTGCATTCCCCTTAGGTCATGTCCTTGTGTGAACTTTATAAGCCTAGGCATTTCAGGAAAGTAGGAACATGTCTTAGTGGTAGATGGGACAGTGGTAGGTTAATGTTTGGACTCAGGGGTCTTAAAGGTCTTTTCCAATCTAAACAACTCTGCAATTCTATGATTCAATTCTCACAGATGATTACTGAACAATTTCCAAATTTACCTACTGAATTTGACCATAAAAACTAATAGAAATGATTGAAATCACAGTCTGGAGGCTACATGGTTCATTAAGTTAAACCATTGCTAGCAGATGCTTTTTTTGAATGACAATTTACACAAAAATGTTAATTTCTGAATGTACCTAATCTTAAAACTATATTAGATTTTTCATGAAACCAAGAGGGCAGTGAATAAATATTTTTATAGTCTTGGGCTCACAGAATAATTATAGCCAGATAATAAGGTCTATATACTAAGTCAGAAATTTAGAAGCACACAATGTTTATAAAGTTTAAAAAGTCTTAAAAATATACTTTAATTCGTAAAGAATTTTAAAGTTTTTTCTCCATCAATTTAAATCCTTAAGAAAGATTTTAAATAAACTATGACACCTCAGAGTGAAAGTTAGCTCAGACACAGGTAATTTGGGTATAATTTCATAAATTTGGCCCTATGGCGTATTTTGGAGAAAAAAAAAAAAAAAACAAGTAAATTGCAATTACATAGCAAACAAACAAAAAAGTGCTTTAAGCTTAGTATGTAGTGAAACCAACAAATTTCATGTGCCCTGAAAGAAAATCTGGTCCATAAAATATACCATAAGAACAAGCCAAAAGAAAGGGTGGGTTTTTTGATATTTTGGCATGTGAATGTCTGGTTTAAATTCATTAAGAATACCTAGGTAAAAGAATCATTTGAAACCTGAGAAAATGATACTTCAACTTCACAAGAAGACTGTGTTTTCAATAAGATACAGAAAAAACACTGAGGGTTTTTAAATTTCTTTTTCTCAACTAGAATATTATTTTAGCTTTTTAAGTCAATCTTAGAAGAAGAAAAAAATCAGGCACATAATGTAGTTTTTTTCTTAACCACAATTAACTTAAAGTTACTTGGTTGATTGCTTGCTATTCTCTCTGTTTTACCCACAGGAATGACTCACACAAAACTGATGTAAACAGTTTTGAAACAAAACTGATGCAAACAAAAAATTACTTGCTCAAGCAGTATGTGTTGGTGTTCAAAACAAATGAAATAGGAGTGAATTTTACTCCCTAGTCCAGTCACCATGGCTGAAATGCAAACATAGGTTCACCTGCCTCTGTGATTTGAGGGATGATGTGAAAATTGCATAGGTTAAGAATCAAATGAATGTTTTGCTCTGTGTTTACATGGGATTGCTGCAGATTGTCTTGGCCTTTCGTGTCCCTATCCAATCCCACACCCATTCCTTTTATCCATTTTGTTCTCTTTGCCAACCTACCAAATGCACATCTAATTAATTCCCAAGAAATCAAATATTTCAGGTGTTTAATGGTAAATCTTTCTATAGTCAGTTAAAACAAAAAAGCCCTCAAACCAACAAAACACAACAACAGCAACAAAAACTCAAACCAAGCCAAAATTAAAAAAAGAAAACAACCAAAAAAACCCCAAAAAACAAACCACAAAACCCCAAAAATGATCCCGTCCCCCCCCAACTAAAAACCTGGAGTTTGATAATGGTGTGTCTCTTTTTCATTACAATCCAAATGAAATATCTACTACCAGTTCACTCTCAAAGAAAAATTTTGTCAAATTTTTAAAGTTTTTGACCTTCTTTAAGCTTTGGGCATTGCCATGATATGTACTATTTTGCCATCGTTTACTTCTGATGCTGTTAAGTACTGGTGAAAGATTTTTAGAACTTCTGTTCTAAATTTAATGACAATCAAATTTCAAAGTTGACTAGATATTTCCAGAGGTCTATTCCAGCTCCAGTCTTTCTGTGAAATTATTTTCATCGTGTAAACATTAACAAAAAATATAAAAGCATTTCTCTGCAGATGTTTTTAAAATTTATTAAAAAATTACATTTAATTGAAATAGTGTTTAAAATCATTTGATAGGGGAAAAAATCTAAAAACATTAAGGTAAATACACCTTGATATTTCATTTGATTTTTTTTTTTTACCTGTGTTTAGTTTTATTGTCTGTCTTTTATTGTCTTGGTAAATCAGTTTTTCACTAGTCAAAGATGGATGTTGCCATCCAAATATCTATTCGTCCAAACTGAACTCCAAATGAAATATGATATAATTGATTCCACTTTTGTGTTCTGGGTTTTTTTTTTTTTCTCCTTTTGAACTTCTCCTGTGCTATTAAACAGTCAAAAGAAAACTTAGAGGAATAATTTATTTTACACTCAATAGCACACATTGAACCTGGAGGCATTTTGGTGTCACATAAATTGTACACTGTACAGTAGAATGGCAGTAGGTCACTATCCTCTCTAAAGAAACTCTAAAGGAAACGAGGTGATTGTAACATCAAGTGGGCAATCAGTAAAACCTGCAGTGATGCTATCCATATTAAAGTTAAAGTGTTACAGCGAGGTCTTGTCTGCCCTTGAGGTGACAAAGAGGTTGTAACCACCAGGTGAAGCACTTTGAAATCCCAGTAAATTACCTCATGATCACCTCCAAATGTGCTTGTTCTCTTTAGCTTGTTTTTCTACAACTTTATGGTTTAGCTCTCTCAGAAAACCTATTGTTTATGGCTTGGTTTCTTCCTCAGAAAACAGACTGATAAAAGCATCTGAAACTGCTGGGTTTGACAACTTGCCCCCTAAAAAGCCCCACTAAAAGAAGGATGACTTTTCAATATTTTTTAAAGTAGTACATTTTACTTAATTACAAGCTAAAAAAAAATCTAGGCTTTCCTTAAACGCTTTAAAATTTTCAAAGATAAATGTTGATTAAAAATCAATAGCTTTATTTAAACCAAAAATATTTATTGGGTTTTTAATGTTGAGAAGAAACAGATTTGAACTTTTCTAATTCTGAAGAAGTTCATAAAGTTGCTATGCTAAGACTTTGGAATCAGCAAGGAGGTTTATTTTCTGGAAGGTCTGAACAGGAACACATACAAGGAAGAATCAGACATAAATTTTCAGAACATCTCATATAACCAAACAAGGCCAATAAAACCATGACTCAGACATGCTGGGATATGATTTCTTACAAAAGTAAAGGCCAAAAGCAGGTAGATGTTTTCATTGTTCTGATTACTACAGAGCAATTACATGAACCATCCCAATCCATGTACTCATTCCTGTGGAATAAAAAATCCAAACAATCAACTATTTGTGAAGTACTGAGTGAATTATGGTGTAGGAATAACTAATGCTACATACAAAGAGAAATGTTATCAGGGATATAACTAATCATCTCAATAATTTTCCTCTATCTTCATTCCATTTTGATGGGTTTCTCAAGCAAACAGATCTTGTGACTTCTCTTATTAAGTTTTCTTTTTAAGATGAATGCTTCTGCAGATAGTCTTCTGATATGAAAAACCTCTCTTTTTGGTGGCTTGTGGTACAGTAAAGAATGTACAAATAGTGTTTGATATTAAAACCTAAGAAAAGGTAGCAATGAGAAACCCAGAAGATCTTTAAAATGAAGGTTATAGATGTATAGCTGTAATACAATAGAAAGATTGTAGGTATTTATGGAGACGGCACAGCAATAGAAAAGGCTTAGCAAGATCAATATGCCAGTTTACAAAGATGCTCAGATGACCAACACACAACAGATCTAAGTTAATCAATGTTGGTGTGATTCACTTCTTCTTGAATAATTAAGGAACAAGTCAGTTTCTACTCTGAAAGGCTTTTTCTTGTGGTTTTTTACAAGAGCATCTGGAAAATACAGTGATATTTTATTGTCTTTGTTACCTATTCTCAGAACCCACCTATTAAAAGGCATATGGTTAAAAAACAGAATGGGAAATACTGATATTAATATTGTGATTTAGAAATATGTCAGAAAGAAAAATTTATTTTTAATTAGAAATTATGAAGCAAGGGTAGGCTATGCAATATGTCATATTTTTTGCAACCATCATAATATTGTTAAAATTCATGGCAAACACATCTAGCCAATAAGAGCATCAATTTTTATATTTTATAAAATTTAATGTCTGAGTGCCTTTATTACTGTTTTAATGATGACATGATTTAATATATCTGGGCCCTTTTTTGGACTACATTTGCTTATCTATTTCATTTTAATATAATTTGATCATATTATGTAAAAGATATTATAACCATTATGCCAAAGCATTAATGTCATGCATGGAATAATGCCAATTTTTATCTTTACATTACATTTGTGTATATTAGAGTGTTTCAGATGTGGATCAGAAAAGTCACTCAACTGGATTTAAAAAACATCTTCTAACTCAAAAAAAAAATCCCCATTTAATCTTCCATATTTTTTCCATATTAAATGATAAAAACAGTTCAAGGAAATGAAAACGACACTTCTAATTAGGTTGTTGAAAAAGAAAAAGAGTTGAAAGAGTGAATTTCCTATTCCTTTCATAGTAGACATCTAATTCTCTATACCAAAAGGTTGGTACCAGCAACATTCATCATACCTGATATTGGTAAATTTATCTCATATACGTAAAGACTACACATAATTGACAGAAAGGATAGGGCTTGCATGAGAACTAGCAGTGAGAGAATAATTGATAAAGAGTAAAGTAGTTAATAAAATCAAAATATTTCTGATCTCTTTTTTTGTTTTCCCTTTTCAACTATGGACAATGTCTCCAGTGAAAAATATTTAGTATACTGATTATCTGGGCAGTGTAGACTCACAGGTAAGCTGCATCCACTGCTGGTGGTAAAACCAAAGCAGGTGGTGGTGGGATCAAATCTTTGGTCCAGGAGCCAGGATTTCCAACACTGCCCTCCCCCAGGATGGGAAAATGAAGGAGTTCTGGTCAAGCCTGGACCAAAGGAGGAGGCAGGAGGAGGAGAAACAGCCAGATTTGGAGCTACTCTGTGGGGTGCACCTCTAAGGAGAGATCTAGCAGTGGAAAAGAATTAGTTCTGTAGGGGACCCAACTACTTGCTCTATCAAATTGCCTGGTGTGTGCTTTGCTTTAAGAATAATTTGTTTACAAACTCTTACCACAGAAGTCTCTCAATTAGGAAGTTATCTGATGTTTTGCTTGTTTTTTTTCAGAGGCACAACTCAGCTGTTTGAAGGTTTCTTATTTTAAAGTTTTTTGTGAAAGAACTGTCTGACATTAATGTCAATGTAATAATAATATCTTATATTTTATAAAAATATATGATTATAATTAACAATGAATTAGAAATAAATATAATATATAACAATTTGTAATTTTTCATTTATAAATATATAGATCTAATTATAAACATGATTATTTCAAAGGGAAATATTAATACATAATATATAATGATACTGCTTTTTGAAATTCACTATGGAATATTCAGATTTCACAGTTCATATGCACATTTCACTAACATTTGGGTGTGCAATGAAAGAATAAAGGAAAGACAACTGAAGACACATTTTAAAATTTATAGAAACATTTATGAAATGTGCCTTTTTTCCTCCTACTTAGCATTTAGAGCATATATTGAATCTTATTTGAATATTACCCATGTACATGTGCCCAAGAGTGGCCTGTTTATTTATATTATTGACTAATAGATCTTTCAAAACAAGGTCTCATATTACTGATCTATTCAGCATATATTGGATGTTTTAAACACTTTCACTGAAATAACTAGATGTGAATTTCTAACCTGATGGAAATTATTTAAAACAACAACACCCCCAAACCTAGCAAAATCCAAACAAACAAATTTTTCATCCATGCCTTTAATGCAGAGATCACTCTAGTTTCTCTTGGATCTGTGTACTTTTTACTAAGCCTGCATTTCAGATCTGCTCTGTGGTTTGCCCAGTCTGTGCAGACAGAAAAACTGATCTATTCAAAGTTAGTTTGTTCTGAAGTGCAGGATGTTTAGTACTATTTTGCAGTTTATATTTTCTCCTGAAAACTGTAGTGATTGCAAATGTTAAATGTTGCTCTTCCTGCAATATGTGGGAAGATTGATGACTTCTCTTTCACTTTTCTGCATCAAATGATATTAAATATATTTCAAACTGGAAGTATTTTCCCTTTCCTTGCAATGTTATTGCCAGACTGGCTGAGGTGTTATTTTTCCCTTTTGCATTTTCTTCAAATCACAAGCTGTGAGTTAGATTTAAGGAAGCTGCAGACAGGTACCATGAGCAGAGCCCATATTTTCTCTGTTTTTTTTTTATTTCTTCATAACTTTCTCTTCTTTCAGCTCTTACAGAAAGATAGTTTATGATTCTGTACAATACTGCCTAGGAGCCCCATTCAGCAACAAGGTAAGAGAAGTACACACATATGCTGATACCAAATGAGTTTGCAGACCAGGTTAACTAACTCTTAATTACAATTGTCATGCAAAATTAGGCAAGGCAATGGTTTTGTAGATTTTGTGGTCATTGTTGTTGTTGTTGTGTGTTTGGTTTTGATTTTGGTTTAGGTTTGTTTGTTTTTTTACTGTTACTTTGTGGTCCTAAACCTGGAGCTTGCTGAGTGAAACCTTATCAGAGAGGAACAGGTATAAATAAGTTCTCTACAGCATGAAATTTCTTTATTATTCTTTTTTCACATTGGTTAGAATAAAAGGATTAATTAACATAATGCTGTGGCAAGGGCAGATTTATTTTCTGACGTTATTTAAAAATCTGGTTTTGGAGAGACTTCTGAAGAAGCGTTCTCTCTACTGATTCAGGTCAATTGAATCATAGAATCCTTTAGGTTGGAAAAGACCTCTAAAATCATTGAATTCACCCATTAACTTAACACTAAAATCCATCACTAAACCATGTCCCCAGACGCCACATCTACACAAATATCTCCAGGAATGGTGACTCAACCCCTTCCTTGAGAAGCCTATTCCACTGCCCAAAAATTCTCGGAGATAAATGTTTTCCTAATATTCCTGAGACAGTCTACAGAATTAAGAACTCTTTTTCTCACTTAACTTCTAGTACAAATTAGCTTACTGGAGAGTATTTCCTGCACCTCCATAGCTTATGGCTATGTTATTTTGCAGAAGAATATGATGTCAATCTCCTTCCAGCAGCATAAACTTAAATTTCATGCTAAAGAAAACATCTAGTCTATAATTCCTTGGATAACTCTCTAACTTCAAAAATAAGTTAAGCTTTTTTCATATTTTTAAGGTATACAACAGATGATATTCCCTGTTTTGTGTTAATCCTGTAAGACCATTCACTTTAGTATTGCTTCCTATTGGATGAGATTCCTCTCCAAATGCTATCAGAACCCTGGGGGAGTTCAGATGTGAAGTGCTCAACAAGCTCTTAGCTCGATATTTCTGTTCATGCCTTGTCAGAGCCCGGCTACCTCAACAAAGCATTACTTTATATAAATTTGTACTAAATCTTCTCCATTGAGATTGCTTAACTGTACCCTCTTCTTCAAGTTATTGAAGTGAGATTTTAGCTTTACTGCCACTTTTCATCCTCTGCTCTAACCACTGTGACTTTTCCTTGAGTATTCTCTCTTATGCTGGTTACTCCTGGCTAAATAAACCCTACCAGTCCCAAAACCACAACAGAAGTGATTTGAAAACATGTTGAATGAATACAGTTAATTCTCTTGCTGTTTATGAGTATAATGCTTTTGTCTTTTCTATTTTTCTATGCAGTGGCTCTACTGCCTGGTGATTGTACACCACACTAGTCCATTTGACTCCTGTCTCTCTTTCTGTTACCAGAAAATTAGTAAAAAGTTTTTTTTTCAATATATATATTTCTGTTACACTAAATTCTGATGCCTGCTTACACTTCCTGGTTTACATTTTTAGCCTATAGCTCACTCAAGTTCCCATTATAGGTTGTTCTGTCCACGCTGACAAACTCTTAGGAGTAATGAAATCAGAAGTAGAGAAACTCATTAAAAAGAAAAAGAGGCTAGCCCAAGAGTCATAAATGAACTGAGAAAATCTGATTTATCTTGGTCTTTCAAAGTGGCATAACTTTCAGCAACCCTACCAGTTGGATAAGAAGCAGTTACCAGCCTCTAGGTCTTTTATGACTCTCCTAAATGGTTGTGGATACAAATATTTTTCTACTTTCACTAACTAACAGAGGGGATATAACAGGCCTGGCTTTCTAAAATATACTAGTTCTCTGGCAATATTTATTTTCTGAAAGTTATGCTGTTTAGAACTTATTTCTCTCTATATTTTATTGAAGGCTCCCTGAGATTCAATGTCTGCATTTATTTCTGCTTGACAGGTTAGGATGAAATCATTCCAATATATTATTTGTTTTCTCCTGAGTGAGCTCCAGTGAATACTTGGCTCAAACAATGCAATGACAGTAAGGCCTCAGTTAATTCTCCCTTTATGCCTTGTTGGCAGTCACCATAAGCTACTCTAAGTTCAATTTAATGAAAAATCATTGCTGCATCAAGGTCTATTCCTGTCCTAAAAGAACTGAAACCCCTTTGCTTCAATGCAACAGAATATGAAATGTTAATAATGAGAATATAATGCTATCTGGGGGGAGAAAGGATCCATACTTACTGTTCCCTTTTTTGCCCAGGGTGTCACAGTTACTCTTCTGGAATTACTTTCCTTTGCCATAACCTTTCCCTCTCACTCCTGAAAATTCTAAATTGTTCATTTTCCTGAGCTGCAGAGAATGGTTCACTAGAGATTTAAGAATGATCAGACAAGCCCCTTGGAAAATTTCAGGATCACTATTGCTTGCCTTTAAGACTTACAACAAGGAAAAAGTTGTGTCTTAGAGTGAAAAGCAGAGAGGAAACCACAGTTACACCAACATAAAGATTCACTATATGAAGTTTTCCTGACTTGCCTGAGTCCCACCTGGCCTGTGTGAGTCCTGGCTACTGAGAGTGGACATGCAGTAGCTCTTACCATCTTTCAGTGAAAATAGAAACCAAGTGCTGACTTTGAGTCGTCCACGGCTTTTGCCATCTGGCCCAAAGAGTCAGTACTTGCATAAGCAGCATAAATAACAGTAGAGGATTAGATAAAATAACATTTATTATACATCTGGAAGGAGGTTTCATTTCATCAATAAAATGCTAGTGCTGCTAAAGATTGTAACTCTTGCTGATATGTTAACAACCTACTGTATACCTGCACAGAGAAATAAATAAGAATTATATATAGTCTAGAATATGTGGAAACTAGTCTACATAAATCTAAGTCCATACACCGGTTTTCTACACTCCTTTATTTTGCCTGGGTCTCCCTTTGTGCCAGTGGAGTTTGATGCAGAAATTATTTACCAGCATTATTCTATGTAAATAATTAAGGCTGAAGGGAGAATGGCTGAGAAGAAGTATGATTTTTCTTTGAATAATTTTTCCCTTTCTCATTCTGACAAGATAAAGAATCATAAAAAAGAAGAAACTCATAGTTTCATTCATGCTTTTCCAACTTTTCTCTAGGAAGTTTCTTCACTTGACTCACCTTTAGGGACATATATAAGAATCTTAATAGCAGTTCCTGACAGTGATTTCCTCTGCCAGTCAGCAGTACTTTTTCAATTGAATCTTGAATTTCAGCATACCTTCGGAGAGTTCCACAATTTCCACACACTAATACACTGATAGAGAAATTCTAGGGTTATCCTAGAAATTTCTCTGCCTTTAAAATGTGACCAAAAAAATGTACTCATGACTCCAAAGTTATGATTTTGCAATTACATGCAAATGTTCTACAGAATATTTTTATAAAATTCAATGTGAAATTTCAAAGGAATAGAATTAGTAATAGTTGATGAAAAACAAAGGAAACAAAAAAAAAAAAAAAAAAGGACAAGTTCCAAGATTCTGAAATGCATTCACATCCTGGTTTTCAAGAAAATTTAGCTGAGCAAAGGCTGTGGATGTTAAAAATGCTGATTGCTGTCCTAACAAAAGATTTCAAATAGTCACCATCCATCACAGAAACTCATATTTATGAACTTCTTTACTGCATACCTTTTAGTAAAAAGGTTTTAGATGAAATAGACAGTTAGAGTATATTTTTAAATTTCGTTGGTCACTGGTCACTGACATGATATGCTGTTTTAGCTCGGATGTTTCTGTTTTTCTGTCTCTTAAAAGATTATTTCAGTGTATGGCATTCACAGGGAAATCACCCTCTAAGTAACCCTGTGAAAATACGACAGCAACCTACTCTGCAAACCTGGTAATCTTTTTGAAGTGATCTGTTTTACATTTATATTCTTTAATCTATTCATTGAGGATGGAAGCACTCAAATTCCTAATAGAAAAATAAATTAAATAAACATTGAAACCTAGATCCACTAAAAAGAAAGTGTTTACAGTGTCCTTTTATCCTGCTAGAATTTCAAATGAGGAGGCAAAGGTAGGAAAACAGAAAAAATGCCAGTTGTGTGGAGACTGCATTTGCATTAGCAATTTAATTTGGGTCAGCAAAGAGCTTGTAAATGACTCTCAATTCTTTCCACTTTGCCCATTTCAGTTTAATCATAGAGTCCTCTTGAGGTATGGATTCCTTTTGGATGAAAAGTCACCAAAGGAGCTGCATCAAGGTGGAGTCTAGCTGTTACTGGAAGTCTGTCTTTGAGAATGGTCCAGAGCTAGTCCAGAATAACTGCTATGCACAAGGGGTAATGAAACAAGTGCAGTGTGGTTCTCAGGCCCTGAGAAATGAGACTTCTGCTTTACTGGCCGGTTTCTATCACACCACAGAACCTGTTAATACAGATGTATCTTCATATTTTCAATGCCAACTTTTATCTAAAAGATAAATGCTGTATATTATCAATATTTGTCTTGACCTGTTGTATAAGGCTGGATCAGTCTGGAACCTGAGATATCAAAGTATTGATGTTTGAACTTCAAGAGAGAAGAACAAGATAAATTTAATCATGTGCTTACATGAGGAAGTTGCTCAAACTCATCTAATTCTCTTTGGTCAGAAACAGCTTGAGGTGATAACAGGAATATTGAAGTTTCTATTACTCCTGAATTCTGGCTGAAATAAGAAAACCCACAATTCAAACTTTTCCTGCACTATTCTTGCATTTATGCTTTCAGTAAGGATATTGCAGTCTGAAGATTGCCTTATCCAGCCTTGTAAGAAACAGTAATTTACATTGGTGTTTGATGTGTGGCAGTCTTTGGGAAATAGGTTTCAGAAGGTTTGTGTACAAGTCAGATGGATTTTCATTTTCATTTCATATCTGGAAAAAATTGTGAAGAAGGGAAGGGAAGAAACAAAAACATAAAGTAAATACAGAACAATATAGTTTGTTTTCAATGGTGTCTATAATACCATACAAGAAATAAGTATGAAAAGATAATTTTTGGTTGTTTCTTTTTTCCTTGAAGAACAAAATGGGAAAAAAAAAGGAAAAATCTTTTATTTGTGAAACATATATGTTCGAAAATTACATATGGGAAATTATTTTTTTTCTTGGTAACTATAAAATAAGTAATTACAAATGTGCCTTCTCTATTGAATATCTCCTCAGTTTTTTTCCTTTTTGGCCTTGAAGCATGTTTTGTCAATAAAACTAATTTGTGTTTGAAAAAAATGAAACCTGTTCTTTTGCAATAATTACTGTATAGAAACAGAAAGAAATAGATGTTCAGCTAAATATGCCAGAAGACACTTAGTCTTGCACAATGTTTCTTTTACATCCTTGTCCATAAAGTTAGATCATGTAGTTACAATCCACAATCATTTAACATTATTATGTTAAGAAAGACCAAGTCAGCCAAAACCACTGAGGTCAGCAGCTGTTGTTACACTGAGTTATAGCATCATTAGTCTGACAAGAGTTTGCTGATAGATTAGCATAATATAGGATCATACTAAACCAGTCATACATATTAATCAAAACAGATCACCTTCTATGATAAAATTGTTCAAAAAAGTCATAAGAGATGAAACACATCTAAAATTATAGGAAGTAAAAGAAGAAATATTAGGTAAATAGGTGTGTGTTTGCATATGACAGAGAAACAAGGAAAACAAATATCTGGCTGCTTAGAGACTCTTTCCTTCACCTTCTGTGTAGAGACAGTTGCTGTTGTGTGTCTATTTCAAAGAGTCAGGCAGCAGAATTCAAAGTAAAAGCCCTTGGCAATACAAAATAAAGCAAGCAGATTGAAGTGTTCTGCATAAACTTTTAGCTGGCACAGAAATGACAAAGCTGTCTCAGTCTCCTGGTTCTCCTGAAGATGAGATACTTTGCACTGTGAAAGCAAGAGATGAAGGATGAAGCCAAAATGTATTGTAACATTCCTGCTGCTCTATTCTGTGTCAGGAACAAAGGAATCCTTGCTCCTTCTCAGGTGCTTTTGGTTGTCCTGGGTTCACTAATTTCTCTGTTAGCATTTTGAGAGCACAGAAAAGGTATGCCTTTGCAAGACAATGTGTTTAGGTAATTTTGTTTTAAATTTACTGTGAAAGCTCATATCTTTGTTTGGAGAGAGTGAAATTTTTAGGTGTAAGGTGAATCAAGTGTTAAGATGTTTAATGGAGGACATATTAAACAGAGAATATAAATATTTTCTTCTTTCTCTTTAACTAGACTACTTTTTTGCATTTCTCAATTATTTTCTGTAAATTCCTATACTAAAAATATAAATGGTATGTAAAGATGCTTTGTCCTCCATATTCCAGTCACATAAATGTGTATATGATTACCCTGAAATAGGAAATGTGCAATTGGATAATTAATTAAGAAATATTTAATACATTACTCTGACATTCTAATGTGTGTCAGGCAAATCTGAAAAGTTCCTTTAGGCTGCAGAGCTGCTGCTCAAAACAGGATAGACATTCAGGTTAATCTTTGAGGTCTGTGACTGAGAATCTTGAAAAACAGAGATACCTCAAGAGTCAAGTGCAAAAAATGAGAGGGAAAAAAGACAACATTGTTTCAATGACTGAGGCAGATTTTTTAACTCTAGTTCTTTGAGCAATTAGGATTTCTAAAAGAACCAGGAGAGGCAGAAAATCCTAGAAAATCCTAGATAACTGTTTTCCTTGCCTACTCTTTGAAAAAAAATTACCATTGTAAAGACTGCACTGGAACTATAGTTTTGCTTTTGTGAGGACAAGCTCTATAAATAAGTACCCTGAACAAAAAAATACATAACTCATGTTTCTGCTTCAAATCACAGAATCTCCTAAGGTCACTGAAGTGCAGTATATCTTGAGAAGGGAAATGTTTATCTATCCCAGATACTGGAGTCTAACAGATACGCAGATTATATGAGGGTCTCTTTCAGAATTTATCACTATCTGATCAGTCTGGACTTTAAAAATATTAACAAATAAACCATATTTAATGTGCAAAATAAAGAAAACTTGGTTACTGACACTACTGATGTACACTAAAAGTCAGTGCCTTGCTGCAGAAGCAGCTGGATGTCAAATGGGCAAAACATTAAAATGATATACTCAGTGAGCATCACCAGATCAAAAAAAAGATTTGATCCAGTTTCCTCAGAAAATTCAGAATTATATCATTGCCATCCAAAATCTAAACTGTTGTTACATATACTTACATGCACATAAAACATGTGGTTTAGCAATGTATTCTTCCTGAAAAACAGTCTAAACAGAGAGTGACTAGGATGAAACAGGGTAGAAAATACAGTAAAGAAGTAAAATTCTGTGAAATTCTTATTGAATTCAGTTGGTTTTTTTGAATTGGGATTTTTTTCAGTGTACTATATTAATTTATTACTTATCTTTACATACAATTGCCTCCCCATATTAAAGATAGAATCTGGACCCCACTTTTAAAAGGTTTTTGGAATGCTTTTTCATGTGTTTACTTAGCTCTGTTTTGTATGACAGATTAGAACTGCAATAATTTGAGCTTTTTCAGGTTCATATACAGCCTCTGCTTAAACCCCTAAGAATTTTGAAACAAAAGGGGGTCAAATGTAATCTCTAATTCTAAATCTCTGGGTGGGAGGGGGGGGGTGTTGGACAGAAATCTCTAGACAAGCATCCAGTCACTAACTACTAACACTGCCACTGACACAGTCACAGGTGCATCAAGACATCTGACATAGCTCTGAATTCACTCTCCAAGCATTGCCTGGATCTCACAATGGTTAGCACTAGGAGAATCACTAGGTACTTAGATTTCCTCAGATTAAAGAAGGAATATTTTGGGTCCCAGAGTAGTTTTTGTTGGTCCAAAATGGAGTTTGTTGATGGATTAGCATAATATAGGATTGTTTTTAAGGAAATTAGAAGTGAAAAATGAAGAAGTTTAAGGAATCTACAGACTTCTATGTTATGTCTCTATCACTACATATAGATTTAGATTTAATAGGGCTGGAAGATGTTTTTAAACACCACTTACTTGATCTCTGGCTTTAAAGATTGTCAATCTCACAGTTTATTGCTGATAGACTGTCATATATAATCAGACGTTTCCTGATTTATGAAAGATCTGTGCTTAAAAACATCCAGTGATTAAAATTCTGCTGTTTTCTTATGTGATATATTCAGTATTTGAACATCATTAAACTGTTGTTTCCAATATCAAAGCTAAATCTCCCCTGCTTCAATTTATCTAATTGGTCTTTGCACTATCCAAAAAAACCACAGGGAAGCAGTTTACTACTTTCCTTTTTGCAGAAACTTTTTACATATTTGAAGGTTGTTAATAAATGTCCTTTCAGGCTTCTCTGGAGTATAGGAACCCTACTGTTTCAGTATCTTTAATAGGTCATATTTTATAGACCCTCCAATGAGCTGTACTTTCTGAAATAATATCTGGAGGACATGGTAAGCCTATTTTTTTAATTGGAAACTCAGAAGACAGTGGGATTAGTTCAGTCATCCACTCAGAGGTAATTACCTGATATTAGATGTACATTTTCTACTGTTTTGCAGATATAAGCAGGAGTAATCCCCAACAGACTCCATGTAAGATATTTTCTCCTTTTCACATGAAGTAACTTGTTACACCACAGTGATAATGATTCCATAACATATTCTCATCTGGCACTTATTTTATTCTGCTCTTCTTGTAAGAATAGAAAATTGAGTGGAAGGTAACAGTTATCATGAGAGCTATACTACTAACACCACACAGAGAAGGGCAACACTTGATACAGGAAAGTTTATTTCACCTCATTAACATTTGACACATTTGTCTTAGCACTGGAAGTAACGACAGGTCAAAGATGTCACTATTATATTTGCAAATTGTAAAACTATAATTATTTTTAAAATTTATAATTTTCTCTGGGTTATTTTTTTGTCTTGTTGTTTTGATTTTTTTTAATGGGAAGAGGATTTGATAATAACTTATTTTCAACATATACTGCAACATTATTGTTTTCACCCATCTCATGTACTGAATCACGGAACTGGAATTTTGCTGGCTGATTAAACCAATATTTATTCTGACATATGGCAGCCCTCCTCAAGCTGAAGGAAACCACTTGTGAACTTTGTATATTTTGAAGACTGGCAGAAGGTGGAGCCTTGTAACAGTTTTGTACTCTTCCAGAAAGAAGGGCAGCAGCTGATGCTTGGAAGTGCTCTCAGCCTTGCTCAGGAGATGAACCCATAACTACAACTGCTGACCAAATTACTCCCTGATAGGTGACAACAGAAACGAAGTCAGTGCTTTCTCCAGTTTCACATCTCTGCCAGCCAAAAGACAGTCAGTAGAAGGATCTGCATTGAGTGTCCTACTAGTTCCATTTCCCAAGGACATGTATGAGCCTGGAATATTTCCAGTCTGGTGAAATTTTTTCTTTCCTTCATCTCAGAGAGAAGAACATGTGTGAAGTGCTTCCTGAGTCTAGTTGAGACCATTTCACTCTTAGGATGGAAAGGCAGAAGAGTAGTAGCTAGAGGGGTACAGTCACTAGTTCCAGCTCCTGTAAGGGTCAGCAATTAGAGCTGTGTAGATCCTTGTGGCAGAAGTATGATAAATTTTCTTATCATCAAATTTTCTTATTTATTTTCTTTCCTTTCTTCCTGATGTGAAGGACAGGGAGTAGCAAAGACTCTGTAACTCTCTTCCTTTTGTCTTCTTTTTCCTTGACTTCTCTCAATGGACAGAGGGAGAGTGTATATTTACGTTTGAGTGTCTAGGCATTAACAGAAAAGAAGCAAAGCCCTTTCTAAAGAACACGCTAAGGAAACTCGATAAAGAACAACAAAACTAAATCCTTTACAAATCTCATTATCAATTTCCCCCAAGCTTATTATTGTAACTTCACCTGTTTGAAAAAGCAAAGGATAATTGTTTTGCTTGACTAAACTGTGATATTTCTACACTGACTGTCGTGATCTTGCTGCAGGCTGACAGGCAGAATAAAACAAATGAAGGTTGTGTAGAAAATGAATCATCATTGAAATTGGTACTAGGCATATAAAGTATGTCTTTTTTTCACACTTATTCCATTTCATGTCCTATAATTTAAAAAATTTTAGGTAATTTTTCTAGCACTTGTTCAAATCTGGACAGAATATTTTACAGGTGCAATTGGGTGTCTGGAACCAAGCCGAGGGGTCAAAGTTCAGAGGAAATAACTTAGAAAAGAATCTATGTGTTCAGAAACTCAGAAGCTTTTTAGAAAACACCCGGTATCCTTGGTGAATTATATATATCAGGGTAGAGGTATAGTTGCACTGCATTACTTAGAAAGAGTTTGGATTTCTCTCAGACTGTTTGAGACTAAATTGTCTTCCATAATGTTGCATTTCATATATAGCCTGTCTTTGGCCTTTGAGCATAAGTTATGTTACATTTTGCTCTTACCATACATTCCATCTTCCTTAATTTTATTTTTGGTGTATTCTAATATAAACATATTATATAAAGAAAATAAAAAGAAAGTACCACAATAGATTCTGCATGATGGCGTTGCCACGAGAAAGTTTTATCTGGAAAGGTCATGTGCTTTTTAATATTTTCATTAAGGGCTATGTATTGCAATCTTTTTTGTAAATCTTCTAAAATCTTGATGGAAATTTTGACACAGCCTCCATTATTTTTTGAAGAACTTAAGCTGTGTTGTGAATGAAAATGTGAATCACATTGTGTCTTCTAAGTTTTCCTGGATCGTTCTGTGGGTTAGAGAAATCTCATCACAGAAACCTCATATTAAAAAAAAAAATAATCTGTTTCTATGTTAAAATGAAAAAAAATTGTGTTTTCATTCTGTTTGGAAAACAGTAGTGACTGAAAAACCTCGAAGGAGTTGACAGTATCTTAAAATTTTATTTGGGTTGGGTAATATCAGATAATTGATACTTGGTTCCTGGTTCAGGCAGTGGCAGATAATAGTCATTGCAATTATCAGAAGCTGATTTTCTGTTGTACAGATAATTTTCTTGTTCTCTTTCACTACTCTAAGAAGCTTTCATTTAAAAATATAAATTTTTATTTTTTCACATAATAGAATATAATAGTGAAAGATTTGAGAAATATAAAAAATTAGCAAAGGTAAGAGTGAATTGGAACTTGTATTTTTTGGCTAATATAATCAGTGAGTTCTCTATAGCATCACCAAGAATATGGCAGAATGAAATAAGGGCCAAAAATTAGGATTTTGTAGGAAAAAAATAACTTTCATGCTTCTCTTGCCTCATCCTTTCATATAATTGTTTACCCCTGCCTGATGACATTCAAGACAAATTGTAAAGACTAATATAGATTCCAGAGCTGTTGTCTGCATTTCCCTACTTGTGACTAGCACAAAAGAAGTTTAGTGCAAAAAGGTACTGGAATTAAATAAAAACAATGCCTTATATTTATTTATCATGCCTGTATACACTCCCAAGACTTTGTGAAGATTCTTTCCATGGAAAAATATAGCAGAACATCACAGTGTCTCCTCTTGTGCAAAAAGACAGAGGAAAGGGAAGGGCTCTCAAGAGAAAGTGGGAGAAGCATCCTGACAAAAATAGGGAAAGGATAGACATGTGTCAGCAGTACTCAAGAGGAGATGTCTCTGCACCCTGAGCCACTCAGGCCATTGACTAACCTTTTATTCAGCCAAGATCACCAAACAATGAGTGATACACTGTCAAAACCAGAGAGATCTTTCAAGCAGATGTGGCCATGCTTATTTTAAAATTTAAATTTCCCAACTGTAAATAGTCTGAGTAAAAGACCTAGATTCAGAAACTCCTCTATTTCAACCCATTTAGAGGTAAATTGCATTCTTTAACAATAGAACAACCCCTGTATGCTATGGTTCAAAAATAAGAAGCTTTTAAGACATCACTTTTCATGATAGATAAAGGATATTGAAAGGTCATAATGGGATTACATTCTAATCCACAGGTAAGAGCAGGATTCATGTCAAAGGATTTTAGCTATAGTTTTATTAAGCTTCCCTCTTACTTTGAGAGATTAACTAGCAGGACAATATCTGGCACCTGATATAGCAACAGAAAGGATTTCTGTGGTTTTCATTTTATATATTTGACAGTAACATTAATGGAAGAGCTGAGAGCTGAGCAGTTTTGAAAGGTTTACTCTCTGCAGTTTAAGAGTTTGTTTAGAATATGCTTTCAAGAATAAGGTGCACAGTAAGGGATGTTTTAAAATTACTTGATTTAAGTATATTTAGTACTCATAAGCAATTTAGAAAACCTAATGGCCTGAATGTAAAAAGAAACTGCCATAGCTGACATGAAAAGTAGCCTTGTAGATATACCTGAGATAAGGAACTTCTGATGAATGTGTCCTGAACATTTTTTCTTGCAAGATTGAAAGAGTAAGGGAGATTTTAGCATTTTTAGCTATTAAATAAAATGTGTGAACTGACTGTACATATGAAAGTCAGATAATCAAAATAATTCTCATCAGAGTGGAATAAACTTTGTGCAGAGCTAGAAGGTACATGGATTGTAAGAAAACCCTCACATTTGAATTCATAATGAGTCATGGTATGATCTACATCACACAATCATCATTTTACATAAATGGCATAAAAACAAAATAATGAACCTCGCAATCTACTTTGCCTCATTTCTAATCTTCTCTTTTTAAATTTTCAAAGATGTGATTCTGCTATTGATACAAATGAGTGCTATTGATTTAATTATTCTTTGTGGGCATGTGTGTCACTTCCAAAGCATCTTGTACTGTTGATAGTTGCTGCTTCTTGTCTTGTATTTCTAAAAGAGATGGTATAGAGAGGTAATTGTAATTCAAACTGTATCTTCTCTTGTGTTTTATATTAAATCTTCCAATTGAAAGGTGAGATAGGTACCCATCTCAAATACCTGGAAATGGGTTTCCAGCTGTATCTAGAGCAAGTCTATCCCAAAGGTCTATGCAGTCACTACATTTTTTTTTTAATTTCCTGTATTTATCTATATGCTGATAACATAGGAGTGAAACCACATGAATCTTTAGTCCCATGCTTCTGGATTCTCAGTGGATGTCCATGCAAGGCAATGTAATGTGACTTTCTTTTGTAATAATAGAACTGAAAGGAACCTGTAGTTTCAATGAGGTTGCACATAAGCAAAAAAAAGCTTTGTGCCTTAGCACAGACCTAATAAGGAATCATATGGTGACGATATCTGGGATCATTTGTTAGGTGTCTAAAATAAATGGACAGAAGAATACATGAAAATACTACCTGGTTTTATTTCATTTTAATTGTATTTTAAAGAAAACAAGAAGCATATCAATGCTGTTGTAATAGCATTGCAATTAGATCAGCAGTTAGAATGGACAACAGATAAACAATTAGAATGGATAGCAAGAAGAAAATTTGCATTTAGATATAAATGTAATCCTTTTACCTTTGCTTGTTGCAATAAATTATTATATTTTATATTCTCCAAGACAGTCACTTTATGCTTCATAGATTGAAAGCTTTTAGTACCTGTCAATGAAAGAGATAAAAAAATAAAAAGCCCCTGCATGTCAAAATTTTAAAAGAAGGTTTTGTAGATTGCTTACATCTTGAAGACCAATACAAACCACCACAAATATTTTGACTGATCTATCACAATGGAATTTCAAGCCAGTCAAAAGAGCAAAGATTTTTCTAAGCTACAGAACACATTTAAAGAGCTTATGTAAATTTGATATCCAGACTCCAAGTGATATAAAATTAGCCTCACCACAATATAAATGTTTTATTATAAATTATGATAACATACATGCGCCCTAAAGGTATTCTTACTTTCAATCATATTTTTCTGAGTTTTTCTCTGCTAAAATATTTCTGTTTTACTATAGAATCTCTTCTCTTATGAAAAATTAACCTTGGTTATTTTTGTTTCTCTTTCCCGCCCACCAACATGTAATTTTGGCATTGCATTTTCCCTGCCTAATACATAAGTACTTCATAGCAGCTCATCACACTTGATGTTTGAAAGAACTATTCCAAAAGACACGTGTCTAATGCAAATCAAGCAAGGATACAATGGTTAGCAGTGATGGCACAAAAGGCAGGAAGTAACCAAATGAAAGATTAAAACTTCAAAGATTTTTTTTCTTTAGTGAGGAATAACTTTTAAATAAATTCTGGTTCTAAAATGCTTCATTCTACTGTAATGAGAACTCCCACACAGCAAACCAAGAGCCATAAGCCTAAAGTTGCAATTTAATGAGACACCACAGAACAAATTCCTTTATTTTCTTAGTTCTGCACCATGTCTGTGGCATATCTGGAATTTAAAGTCACCTAAGTGTTATGAAGGTATGATAAAGACAAAGTTTACTAAAGAAGCTATTTCTGTTTCAATAGAAATTAATACATTTTGTGATTTTTGAGAAACAGTCTGGGCCTCTCACACCTAAATATGGGAAAAAGTACTTTAGTAGAGGACATGTAAACTACAGTATTGGCAGTCTTTTGGATGGATTTAGTGAAATACCTTGGGTTTTTGGCATGTTAATATAAACAAATTGATTTATTGCCCTGTTCATGCTTCACGTTAATCATTTGAATAGTCTCATTGACACCAGGGGGATTAAAGCTAAGCGAGTGCAACAGATCTACATGACTTGAGCTTTTACTGTGAGATTACAATTCATAATTACTTTAAACAGTTTTAACTCTCTTGGTTTCTATTTCCCATTAATAAATTAGTATTCCAGAGGCTAGAGCTTGATTTATACTACCCAAAATCAGCACACAGATGGTTCAGTCTTTCACATAGCTCTTAATACCTGCTTCATGGGGAGTTTGACTTCTCAGTAATTCTGAAATTAAAATGCTTACACATATAAAATGCATAATTAATAGAAAGAATTTACTCTTTGAATGCTGAATTTTTCTTAATAATCATATGTCTATTATTTCTTCAAACATCTAATAATCAAAAAAAAAAGTTGATAATCAGCCTCTGAAATCTATTATCTGGGATTTTTTGACATACAAACATAATATTCTTGCATGCATCTACTTCAAAGGAAGAGACCTATTTGACAGCCTTCCTTATTTTTGTGAAACATAAAGCAGGTGGTGCACAGGTTGTCATGCTTTGTTCTGTTCTCAAGGGATTGCCAAAAAGGGAAAGAAAATAATTTGCTTTCCACCTTCATCCAATTATTGCTAATGATACTGGGGCTACATGAAATAGAGGGAATGTTGATATTTCTTTACTAAAATTGAAGTGGGAGACAATAAATTCCAGAAAATATGCAGTACAGTGTTGCTCTAACATGTATCAGTGAATGACTGCTGTGGACCTGTAACCTGGCATAAAATGTCATTGTTTGATGCTGCCTTTGCCAAGTCACTCATCTATCCCCAGGAATCTGCTTAAATGAAGAATGCTAGATGAAATGCCATTTACCCAATACCCTACAGCTGCTGTGTACTTTCTGTGTTAGGCCAAATAAAACGTGGTAGCCAATCACGTGTCCTTCTCATCCAGGTTCACCCAGTGATCTGTGAGGCATGCAATTCTGCCTGTCAGCTTTCCTTACACATCCAGGAAAAATGAGCACAACAGGAACGGACTTCAAGCAATATTCACTTCTTATTTGTTACCTTTCAACCCAGATTTGAGCTATGCCCCATTACTTCCTATGCACTGTTTCAGTGCTTGAACCTGTCAAGAAAAAAATAGTAAAAAGGAGAAGTTTTCTAGTACAACACTGCAGACAGAGAATACAATAAATTTATTTTAATTCTTTACCCAAAGAACTAGTTTTAAAAAGCTGTGATAAAGATTATGAATACCAATACAAATAAAAACATTTTCTTGTAAAGAAAAAACAAAAATCTAAAACCAACCAAAAAAAAAAATCTTGAAATTATCTGTGAAATTTGTATATCTCTGAAGCTTGGAAATCTCAGTAATTTGAAAGTGTTTTTAACAACAGTATATTAAGACGTTTCAGATTAAAGCATTGATCCAAACATCTGGGAAAATAATGGTGAATTATCAGTAGTTCATGCTCATGAGACTGTAATAGAATTTTCCATACAGATTGATGTAAAATAAAGTCAATTTAGAAATGCAGTGAGTTACAGATATAGTTTAGCCTTTCTCAGTCTATTCTTACCTGCAGGAGTAATTTCTTTAAATGGGAGAAATAATTTTGTGAGCACCCCATCCAGGCTGGGTCCATGGTAGCAACATTAAAAGAATTTTCTTTTAAGGTTTCAGCTATAATATTAAAATCTTAAGAATAAAATCTTAATACTTTAAGTACACAGCACTACCAGGAGACTTAATATGGTACATCTGAGACATTTCTTTATTAATTTAATAAACCTGCTATAGCCTTTATATTTCATTACTTCATGCCTGCAAGAAAGGAACTGAGCTTTTAGAATGATGCTTTTTTGCTGTCTGTGGCCCTTGTGCTCTGTGTCCATCAAGCTAAGGTGCTCATGGATCTAAAAGATCAATGTTTGGCAGGTAAGGAAATCAGAATCCTTGTAGCTCAGTATTTAGAGGGCCAGCTCTTTACCAGCATAGTAGTTGAAAGTAGACAAACCATAAAAATCTTGAGCACTATTGCTTAAGAGTGCTTGATAAACATCACAAACTGAGGAGGAGGTAGCAGATAGGAACATTAAGTCTGCTTCCTAACTATTAAATCATTAAGGCTAAAACCAATTAAACCCTACACCTCTGCTTATTAGGTTTAATTTCCTCTTTAAAATTTGCAAGTTTGAACTTACCAGATCTAATGAGCAGATGCCAAGTCAAATCAGGGATTTAAGCTGTTTTCCTGCATTGTTAGCTGACACAGCCAGCCATGTAATATTTTAACATTTAAATAAAGAATACAAAAATTTTGAGTGGAAAGTACCTATGGCAGGAAAGGGCTAAAGGAGCAGAAAAACTCCTACCCACAGCAGATGTTCGGAGTACTTTTCTGAAATTTTGGCATCTTACTCAAGGGTTTACATTAGATACTTTCATCCTCAGTACTCAGAAGTTGGAGTCCTGAAGTACAGGAAGAGATTATCTGGATTCCAGACTGTTGCAGCCTGAGGGAAATTAAACACAGATTTTAGTGGTCCTACTCCCCACACATCAGGGTTATCTTTGCCCTTTATGTAGCAGATGATGCAATATTTATGGACCCAGAATGAAAATGAATGGAAAACCGGCAAATTAGCAGGCTAGTAAAAAAAATGCCCACCTGAGAGTGCACTGATTCACTTTGCACTCAGGTCTTCTTGGAATACAACTTTTTATTCCTATAATTTGATTATATAAAGTACATAATAAGTATCAGTCCAAGTGCAGGGACTAATCCTTTGATTCAGGCACTACCAACCTAAGGACAACCTGAAAAAGATTGTCTGGTGCCTCAGAGAGTTTCCTGTCATCACACAACATTTGTGAGCCAGGTATGGAAACGTTAAGTAGCTGGTTCTCAGCTGTAGTTGATTTTTACAGAAATACCATGTGTTTGTACAGAACCACTGGAAGTCTTGATGATTTTAACTGAATTATGTGGTCTAGGGATTAGTACTATCTCTGAGGCTCCTCTTTACTCAACAAGCTTTCCCACATTCAGATTAATTTTTTTTTTCCTGCTTAAAAACAGTTAATTTTCATAGAAAGCCATCTTTGTTTTAATAACTCTTCCAGAATTATGTGATTAAACTTAAAGAACTATGTGATTAAACAGATGTACAGATCTATCTGGAATCAGTCACCTAAGACTAATAAGTTTTATTATCCCCATACTTTATCTAAACATACCAAGAAACAATGAAACTCATTTGATTGCTCGAGAAGAGAGGAAACTGAATGGGCAGAATCTGGAATATTCTTTTCATTCGTAGCTTGATGCTGTTTCCAAATACATATAGATAGTTTGTGCCTTAAAATACAATATCTGTTGGAAACACATCTCAAACTCAATGGCAGATCACAGCATTAAGACTTTCTCACTGAAAAGGAAAACCTGGTCTAATTGCAGAAATTCCTGTATAACTGATCTGCAGAGTTAGGAGAGAAGTTAGATCACAGAACTTGACCTAAGATTTACTTTTTAAACAAGACAAAATAGTTACCCAGTGTAGCTCCCTTTTATTTTTGTCTTCTAATGGTAAATAATTATTTCTTGGTAAGCTGAATGTGGTTATTCAGTTTTCAGAGAGTCTCTGCAGAGCTCCAGGGAAAGATGCATGTTGTTTTCTAAGGTTTTATTCAAATGTTTCTATTTATTAAAAAAAAAATAATAATAATTTGGTCTTGAAAGCTAGTGGCTCAGAGAGTTTTCTTGGCTTTGCTGTGTCTTGGCCAAATTCAGCAGTTGAAAATAAGGTCCAGAGTTAAGTACAACTTCTAACATCAGCTCAGACTCTTCATTATTCACAGAGAGTAGTTAGTGTTGATTGATATAAATAATCTTAACTGATTCAATTATGTGAGCAGGGAAATCTATATCTTATGCTTCCTTCCATATTTACAGATGACATCAAGTAGCAGAAAAGCTTTCTAATGATCAATAAGGCTCATTTAAACTTGTTGATTACATTTCTACATTTTCCCATAAAAGAGGTTTAAAATAAATATCTTAACTCAAGCTTCTAAATTCATTCAAAATAATTCTGTCTGCTCAAGAAAGCATTAGAAGTCCTGTTATTGTAATGGTTGGATATATTAGTGAGTTCATGGTCAGTGAATAAATCATCAAAGAATTGAAGGGGATGTAGATCACAGTAGTGGACATGTCATTTAATATGGGTTTTAAAAGGCTGTGCATGCATTCATGCTTTTATCAGATGTAATTGTTGATGGGAAAATGTAGATTTTACACTAAATATAGTGTAAAAAAATCAGAATATCTAGCAGTTTTTAAATGCTTTTTATGTATTTTAAACCTTAACCTTAATACTTTTGCATATATCTGAGGGTACTGATGATAATCGGTATGCCTTTCAGCTAATCGTATTAAAATTTTCTAATGTTGACCAGTTTCTCAGCATCAAGTATCTTTATGCATTTCCATCACATTTCACCAGCTTTTTTCAGAAGTTACTGTGGTGAATCCACTGTTAGAACAGATGGGGCAGCAGATGATCAACAACTGTCCCAACTTATAGAGGCCTGGGAGTTACCACAGGTATCTCACAAGTTTTCTCAGTCTGTACATGAGGTCCTGTATAATGCACCACCGCTGTAGTTTTGCTGAAGAAGATCCTGCTATTTTGCCACACTCTTTCCTTCAATTCTGCAATTTACATGGAAATAAAATGGCACTTGTAAAGACATCCTCAGAAATAGCCTTTCATCTGTTTCTGCAACATCTGAGCTGGAGAAACCATTCTATTGGAGGAGATAAGGCTGTCAGAAGTTTTAGGAGTGGGGATGCAGATATTACCACTTATGCATAAAGTCTTACTCTCGGGTTAAAGTATCTCTAAGTCCTTGTATATTTTTAAATACTGCCCACAAGTGGAGTGTGTTGTCTCAAGTGAGATCTTCTGTCCCTTTCTCTCTGAAGGTGTGCAGCTGATGTAACTCTTCTGAGATAGAAAAGCATTCTTCTTTAACTGCCAAAAAAAGTTACAACACAAAATCTTTGTTACTACATTTTGTTCTAGAAGTAAAAGAAAATATCTTGCTTTAAATGTGAATCTGTCAAGGGCAAATGCAAGATACTTTTCTTGTTGCTAAACTGATGCATATCATAACCAGTATTAGTCAGTTTTCCAAACAGCTGTTTATTCCTGGTGTCCATGTTTCAGCAGGCCCCCACACCAAATATAACATCATGTAATTTATCTAAACTAAAAGTAACTTTCCCTCTTTACCATACTCCCATTTTATTTTCTCTTCCACTTCTCCATGGAAGGAGAGCTAGAATGAATTAATCCTGGCACTATCTCCTTTACTTATGCAGAGATCAATGCTACTCCTTTTCCATTTCTTTAAAATATGGAATACTATTCATTTTGCAAATACAAAGCCCTGAAAATCGAGTCTGAGTTGTTTGTATCACACTGCAGTCACAGCAGACTGCAAACCCACCATCCTAAATCACAGTAAACTCTTTTATACTAAGAAGACACAAACTTTTCTGTTAGCTGTAAGTTGTATGAGGAACTAATAAATGCATTAAAGTAACCAACCTCAAACAGATGTATTTATTTGCAGTGTTTTATTTTTGTTGATTATTTTTGACAAGACTGCAATTAGCAGCTTTACAGGGAAATCATACTTTTCCTCAGAAACAATTTTAACTACACCCTTTTCATCTCTTAGAGCACCCCTATGTGACAACATACTCAGCAAGGAGTTCAGGGAACTGCAGTCCTCTCAACTTTTGTTGTTCTGTTGTTCTTTGGTTCTGTTCTCTTGCTCTCTTCTTATGATGGGAAATCAGAGCAAAGAACAGTCAAAAGAGACTGAACAAACTTTGTAAACATGCATAATGTCCTGGGGTGACTTCGTGATGCTTGCATCCCCAATTGTCTGTTCTGTTTATGCAGGATATTAAGTTCTGCACCTTTAGGACTGGTTCAGAGAGCAAAGAGGGGGAGAAGAAGTGCTCAGTTTGTTTTTGGAAACCGCACTTGCTCCCCTTAATTCTCTCTCATGGACTGGGTTGCCTGCAGCACAGACAGCAGCAGAGAGCTCTCCTTTGCTTTTTAGTTATTTTTTTTTAATCTAGCTGAGGCAGAGAAGTTTCCCACACTGACTTTTCTTTTTCTTGGAACTGTTCAGCCCTGCTTTGGACTGAAAACTCAGAAAACCCCTGGGAGCTCATACTCTGGCCCACTGGGGCCAGGGACACATCAATTTCCAGCACAGGAGGGACTGATAAGAGACTGAGTTAAATGAGCTACACCCCACAAAAAGGAATTCGCCACCTCTTCAGAACAATGAGAGGTTCCATTGTCTAATATTATTTATTTTTTTCATTTGTGAGTACTTTGCTTGTTAAATAAACAGTTTTTTCTACTTTTCTCAAAGGAGGTTTTACTTCCTGAACTGGTGGAGGGAGGGGTGGGCTTGAATTTTCCTTCTAGAAAAGATCACTTCAGAAGTTTCCTCCCAAAATTTGCCCTAAACCAGGACACAAGCAAATGAATAATTTCTTAGAGGGAAAAAGAATAGAAAGTGGTCCCTTCATTTACTACATCAACTTTTAAAAGAAATAAATCACTTCTAACAGTAGGGAAGAAGTCAGGACCAAGCTATAATCAGTTGGGATGGAGAAAAAGGCCAAGAGTTAAGAAAGGAGCTATAAATCTTGGACATTGAAGCCCAAATTTCCTACTTGACCTTTCACAAACAAGCAATTTACTATGGATGATGTAGCTTTTGGTTGATGTCTAAGACAAAAAAGCTGAACTCGGCTTCAGATTTCCTATGCACCTATAGCAAAACATCAAGTGCTCATTAAAAAAATCCTGATTCTGCCTTCTCATCCTGTAGATTTTTGCACTGTAGATTCAAGGAGTATAATCACTAAAAGACCCCTGTAGGACCATTTGTTACTCTCAAGCAGTTACACCTTCCAAAAGAGAAGTGTCTGCATTTCATCAATAAGAAAACAGTTTTACAGTCTATAGATGAGCATCCCAGGGAACATTTCAAGGCAGCACTGGAAATCAATTATATAAGAAGAATTTAGTTAACTCATGTTGCTTCAGGCCAAGCATAAATGAAGATAAGCTTTTGATTGCTCAAATGCTTTAGAATTCTCTTACCCATGACTTTTGAAACCTATCACAACTAAAGAAATATGCAAATCAAATACAGTTTGCTATGTAAATCAGAGGCATACAAGTAATTTTGATAGTGATAATATTAATTTGTGTCAGAAAATAAATATTTTATCTCTTAGTAACCTACTAAGTCACATAGGTTGCTTGGTAATATTCCACCTTTGTTGTTCTACCATCTATAGATTTTGAATTTTTTTACAATACTGAATACACACCACCATCAGATGCAGGAAAGGCAAAGCACAAAAAAGGAATTGCCTGATCCAATGCCTGTCCAAGCCAGAGGTGGTTCCCTCTGGTGACTCATGTGGGCAGTGAATCAAACAAAAAGTATTTACTCAAAGTCATTTTACTGCATTCAAAGGCAGATGGAGTTACTTGCATTTTGTAATTACAATTACAGTTCTGTCTGAGGGATAACACTGTCTATTGCCCTATTGAGGAAAAAAATTAACTAGAAAACAAGATTACATGGAAAAAAATACAAAATTATAAAAATTTACCTCCATTTATATGTGAAAATTTCTTTTGGCATTGTATTGCATTCTGACTTTAATAATTCTTACAGCAACTCAAGCATTAGAATCTGCTGCACATTGAAATCATCAGTAGGTAAGAGGGCAAAGAAAGATTGCTTCTTCTTCACCACTCTCCATTCAGAACTACATTTCTGCCTCTGTTTTTTCCTGAAATTTTCATTCTGACATTGCTGAGTACATTTTTATCAATTGTCAGAGATTCCATGGAGATTTTTAAAGAGGTTCTTATTATTTGGTGATTTCCCCAAGTGAAGCAAGCAAAGGTTTCAGAAAAAAGGCCGACACTTTAGAACTTAAGAGAGAAATGCAGAGCGTAGAGTACCAAAATGTACAGCTTTATTTTGAGAACTTTAAATGGAGAAACCAATTTAATTTCCTTTTTCTTGTTTCAACTTGAATATAAGCCTGAGAGACATTTTGCAGAAGCTCAGGATTTTGGAACTTCTTCCTAATGTTGAAGTATATCTGTCCCTTCCGGTCTTAAAAAAATTAAAAAAAAAAATTAAAAATTAAAAATCAGATATTACAAAATGGACTAACCTTTCAAGACATCTTTGGGGAAAAAACCTAATTTATTTAAGTTACATTCAAAGAAAAAAGGCCATCTTACCTATTTTTATAGGTGGTCTGTTATGTCCAATTTTCAAGTTCACATGTCACAGCTCAGCAAAACCAAACCTAACCTGTCCTAACCTGGACAATCAGTGTTTTGATCTGTGTTCCTGACAAGCAAAACAGGTGCATTTACTGTGAAATTCAGATTTTCAGTAATTCACAGAATTACTGTGAAAATCAGATTCTGGACTTGAATGAAAATCCTTAAATGGAACACCAATATCTATAGCAAAACAAACTCATTAATTCTCTCTTTGTGTTTCAGAAACTCCTGCGGGGCACTGTCTCATCAGCTGCAAAGAGGTGCACAACACTGACAGCAACATAATTGTGATTGAATAATCAAAGTATTTTTCTCTAGGATTTTCTATTCTTATCAAAGTATTTGTACTTAGATCAATATGTATGCACTTGTGAAGGCAAGCACCTTCAGCTTGGTAGCGTGTCACTTTCTGGGTATGCTGGGTTAACTGAATGTGATGTGCCACACTTGGTCTGTGTGTCACAGGGCAGTATATCCATAACGTGGATATACATATATATATACATATATACATAAACATGGTGTTTGAGACTGCACTCTGCAGGGAGACATGGGAATGGAAGGAGAGGAGACTAGGACAAAAGAAACAATGGAACAGAGTAGCTCTCAAGACAGCACTCTTGCCTACATCATGGGGCAGAAATCGTTCTAACCTTTAATAAAAATGGGACAGTGTTGTCCCAATGACTGAGTGAACATATTCCAGTGAAAAATAACTTGGGCATGATTGTTGAACCTAAAAGTCATGTAAATTGGAATTCAACGGGCATCTGTAAGTCATGCAAAAAGATCTTAGGAATGCATTTGTCATATGCCCTAATCTGCACTATTCAGCATTCAATGTTACCTTAGTAACACTTCAGGATATCCATGTTAAGAAAATATATTGGAGAATGTAGAAATTTTCACATTATCTATTTCAATTTTTGTATATTTATTTTTCATTTCCTACAGAATTTTCAATTAGGAACCACCTGAAATACTCCGCTGACTATTCTGACCTTGCTTTTGACATTGATTTAGATGTTGATGTACTACCTGCAATTACGGAGGAAATACAGTAAGAGAAAAAATTCAGCTCTTGAGGCAGGACTGAGTTTTGTCCTCTCAAATGAATTTTAAACTATCTCTTGTCACACACCAAGAAATAATTTCAAACAACAGGCCTTCCAGATATAGCTATTGAATTGCTGTCAAACCCTATTAAACCATCTACTCAAAGATCTCACTACAGATATTTTAGTGAAATTTTTCTTGGGGAAGAAAAGGAATTGAAAATTCCACTGAGGAAATGTCCACTCTGATTATAGATTTTCTGTCAGGGCAAATAATTTCAATATGTAAATAAAACTCATGGTTAAAATTTAGCATGTTTTACTCCTCTTCTTGAACTTGAAAACCAGTATGTGATTGCAGTATGGTAGACTAATGTAGTTACGTATTTTTATTTTCTCTTTATTATTTACATAAAGCAAAAATAGTTTCTTTAAAATGTGCTAGTACTGTGTAGGTAGCTTTAGAGTTACAGAAAGAATAGGTTCTAGCTGTAAAACAGTATTAATGCAACTGAATTAAAATAATATGGACTATACTCATTGATAGAAATTATTTGTGGAAGTTTAGCACCTTGAGTGTCCCCAGATTTTTGAAGCTCTTAATAATTCTCTAAACCACTGGGTTTTTTATTAAAAAAAGTAAATATTAAAGCATCTACATTTTCATAGAGTGGCTTGGGTTAAACATAGCAAAAACTATTATAACTGCTGTATTTTAATTACTTGAAAATTCTCACTGAAGAATAATAATGTATTCATAATTAAAATTAAACAGCTAATGTACATCATATTTTTTCAAGAACCTGAGATTCTTACAAAACACCAAGGATATATGATGTAGAGATATGTAGATGGAACACATAGATAATTACAAAACATCTAGAAATTACAAAACATTCACTAGAATAGGTGAAGACATCTCAAGTCTGTAAATCCTGGTTTTGTTGACTCTTGCTTTGAAGATCTCTATAGGTACTCATACAAAAATTGGGAGGTGTGTATACACACATATATGAAATAGAAAACTAAGACAGAATTCAATAGATTACTAAAATAACAATTATTTTTAGCTTAAAATCTGTCTAACTGGGGAAAAGTTTGCTAAATATACAATTAGCCCGTGTATGATTTCTCTGAAAGCATTTATAACCAGTATTTATAACCATTATTGCTCAAAAAATAGCGTGGTATCAGAGAGGTGATATTTATTTTTTCTGGTTTCCAGCTGGTTATCTGGTTTTCCATCCCTAATACAAGTTGCAGTCAATCTTTTCTTTTCTCTTCACATGGACTCAAAGCTTTCTAATTTGCAAAATTAGAATTGACTGTAATTATTTCCCCATTATTCCTTGCAAGATTTTTTTTTAATGGTAAATATGTTGCACTTTTTTTCCCAAGAGGCAGAGGCTAGAAGTATCTGATAGCTTTGCTTAATAGCACAGGCTGATCTGGAATATAAAGTATTTGTCTAAAAAGGGAAAATTTCATCTATTCTGAACTCTTTCACCATATGTCGATACTCCGTGTAGTTTGTCTCCAGAATAGATTCTACTCCATGTAGTTAATCTCTGGAATAGATTCTATACTTTTAATACTTGAAGTTTTACCGATACTTCCCCAGTGGTTTTCAAAGTTGTTCTTAAAAAAAAAAAAGTTTTCTAATAGAAGTGCTTAGCTCAGGTCAGCAAAACCTAATGAACTCAGGAGAATACATTGTACTGAAAGTCAATGGGATTTAGACTTCATCTATATTTCAGACTGCAAGGACAGGGAGAAGAAAAGCTACTGTAATGTATATTTGTGATTTTACTGTAAAGTATTAGTCAAGGTTAATAGGTAACAATTAAGCTTAACTCCATCCTTCTCTCCTGTTGGACTTCTAGACTTGGAAATTAACTGAGTCAGCCTCATTTCGTTCAGCTGCTGAAGTCCAGATTTGATTTGTGTGGCTAAAGTAATAAGTCTCTATAGACACACACTGAAATCAACAAATGCAGGGAGATCAATACTTAAAATAGTTGCTAGATTTTGAATATCAAGCAATAGATCTTTTACTTATAAAAGTGCTTTTTTGCTCCATCTTTCCTTTCATGGAGCATAGATTGATCTGGTTTTGCTTATCCATAATTTTCTGTGTCTGATTCTAGAGAGGTAAAGTAGAATTTTAAAAAGTATAATAGACATGTTGTGGACTGAACTTCATCAGAGAAGAAAATATGCCATGAGCCATTATTAGTGCATTTCCCTTATTTTTCTACTATAATCATACTTTCAAACTGAAAAGAAACCAAAGAGGGAAACCAAAGCTGACATATTTTCTCTCTTTGGAGCAGTTGTTTTCAATGATCAAACCAAACTGGCACTGGAAGAGTTGAGGGCTTTGTTTAAATAATGATCTCAGAAAGAAGATACTTGACACCTCCTCCTAACCAGGTACTTTTAGATACAAAGTAATGCTGAGGGGAAAGAAAAACAAACACAAAACCAAAACCAAAAATCAAACAAAAAAGAAAAAAAACAAAAAAAACCAAAAACCCCCAAAATCAAACCCAACAAAAACAAACAAACAAAATCACAAAAACAAACCAAGGCAGAAAAACAGCTCAACAAGAAGAAGTAAAGAATTTATACTAAAGTAAGAAAAAATTCAATTAGGCGAGAAAACAGAAGCATTTATCAACCTAGGAAATATTAGTGGTAGCAGACCTTCTATATCTCAACAAATTTAGTACAGGTACCAACTTGCCAGCTATGGACTCAGTATAAAACATAAGGCAAGGTATCTTTTTCCTCTATGTAAGTAAGTCTCTCACAGGTGTCTATATGACATAATTTTCCCATAAAGATTTAATTACTTCATCTCAGAGGTAATATTACTGTGAGAAAGTTACAAAGTATAAAAATTTTAAGACTGGGGGCTATATTGGATCTCATCTGCAATCTGACCTTATTTAAAGTGATCAGCTAATGAAAACATGGCAACCTTCAGATAGATTTCTGTACTTCTCCCTTCTGCAACTGCAGAAAATGTCTAAACTGCATAAATGCACATCTAAATATGGAAATACATACTTACTAGTTTATAAAAATTTACAAGTTCTGCTTCTCAAGCTTTAAGATTGAAGATCCTGTAAATTCCATAAATAGCATAAGGAATTTTCATATCAGGAGATTCACCACTTAAGAAGCTGCAAGAAGTTGTAAACTCCATAAACTAAAGGAACATAATGCGAGTGAGGAAAAGAGGGAGAGAAACAAGGAAGGAGGAGGGGAAGGGGGAAAGCATGGCTGAGGAGACAGAGGAAAGGTGGCAGGGGAGGAAGTAGCACAGCTTTTGTTTTGCAGAGCTGAAATTACATATACTTCAAGAGAGTACATCTGTACCACTTTTTCCTCTGATTTTCTTGCTTTTATTGGTGATGCTGAAGGAAGATGAGGATTGTCTTCCACAGCTTCCTCACTGCCACTAATAAAATATTGTCTCTGAACATGAACAGTGTCTTGACCTTTTAAATAATCTTCTTTTAATGTAATCCATTTACTACTCCTCCTGAAAAGCAGTCTGGACTAGAATACCCAGTAACATTATTGGAGTTGAAAGAATGAAGAGAAGACATATTTTATTATTTATTATTAAAACAAGTAGTCTTCTTCTGAAAAGTTTAAATGCCTTTGAAGAGAATAGAGACATGTTCAACATGTATAGGATTGTGAAGGTTTCAAAGAGAGAACCTAAAATATGCTGAATTATATTTCACTAAAATATGAATATGTGGGATTGCCCTAGTGCTAACTTTCCTTGCTCCAGAAGAAAAAATCCCCAATATCAGATAAGGAATATTAAAAGATGATGTCCAGAGTAGGACTTGGATGGGACTGACACAGTGGTTGCTGGTAGAGTTGACTGAACCCCACTTGAAACCTCATTTAAATTTGAAACTTCCAGTCTGGTTTGTGAGTTCTGATTCTGCAACATTTTCAGTCAGCCACAACTGAGCAATGTATCATACTCCTTTATTCTGAGATAAAGATGTTAGATTTTTCTCATTTCTTCTGGATTTGTTAGCCTGGACATCAAAAACACAGGGATATAAGACTTCAGTGCCTAAGTGGATCACTGCACACCATAATGCCATCAGGGTACCAGAGGGAAGAAGCTCTTTTCATTTCTGAAATGACAGAAGGATGCCAACAGTTGGTGTTGGAGGCTGAGATGAGCTTAACAAGGAAAACATGGCAGAAGCATCCTGTTGTGGCTGGCTTGAAGGCTGCTGTATCCTTTGCAAGGACTAGCTCAGAAAAGGGTACTCCAAGGATCCAAAAGGGTATGGGTGTCGTGCCTGTTGAGGAACAGCAGATCCCTGTTGTTCCTGTGACAGAGTCCTAGTGGCAATATTGCCCCTACCAAGGCGGCCTGGTTCCCATGTCCTGATTTATCAGTTGGAGAAACAAGGAGTGAACATGTAGACTCGATCACTCTGTGGGAGTCCCATATGATGAGTGCAAAATCTGGTGAAAGTGGGCTCTCATGGTGTGAATAAAACCCTGAGGCCATTGAGTGCTGTCATATTGAACATGCTAGAACCCCAATGTGAAACTGAGTCTGAGACAGTTAAGTGACATGCCCCAACTGAGATTCTTTGTGCATTTTTTCCAATTTTTTTTCAATTCAGTTTGCAGTCATATGCACAGATGTTCAATACACCTGGAACTAGCTGCCCAATTTCTAGAGCAGCTGTACCATTTGTCATGGGCTGATCCTGACTACACTGGAACAACATAAAGGCCCTGATCACCTGCCACTGATGCCTTACTGTGGACAAAGCAGTAAAAGAAATATTTGAGAAAAGCCAAATAACAACCCAAATTATTTTTGAAGCTGGTTTAGCCATTAAAAACCCCATACGGAGTGAAAGGACCTGCACAGAAGATCCAGATTTTGGATATGAAATGACAGTAGAGGTGTAATTACATGCCACTGGATGGGATCAACAAGAGAACAACTGTATTCCAATCCAAATGTTATCCTAAGCTTTGTGGGTTTCTGGAGAACTCATATTCCATTTTACAGTGAGCTTGTGAGACCTCTCTGCCTAATGACTCAAAATAAGATCTAATTTAAGTGAGATCCTAGGCAGAAACAAGACTTTGAATGGGCCAAATAGTAGACATTGTGCAGCAACCCTGTGGCAAGTCCATAGAGCACCAGCCATGAGGAACATTCTCTATATCACAGCTGGGGAGCATGGCCTCATCCAGAGCTTGTGGCAGGAAACACCCAGAGACTCAAGGTCGGCCTCTAGGAGCTGGAAATATTAAGGATCCAAGGTCAACTTCTTCCTGAATACAGAGGACATACCTGTGGCATGTATGAGAGCTGAAGCTCCTTCAGGAGCAGTTGCTGTGGAAGCACATTCTGGGCACACTTCTGGGCATTTTGATTGCCTTTGTTGGGATGGAGGTTCAAAGGAAGGGTCCCTTCTGCATATGCATCCAAAGCTACAGACTGAGCAGCTAGCACTGATCACACTGCAGGCTTAAATGGAGAACTACAACTATCCAGGAATTGTGGAAGCAGCCATGGACTGGCCAGAAGGCAGCGGTTTTGAAGCATCACCTGAGGATGTGAATCATGCCCTAGATGCCCTGCCATTTCATGAATTACCAGAAAATGAAAAGCAATATGTTCTGCTTACTGATTCATCCTCCTGCTTTCTGCAAACCTATAAGAAGAGTAAAGCTGCTATGTGGAGTCAAACATTAGCAGTAACAGTTTCTCCTGAAAGAAAATACAAATTCAGTCTGCAGAAGAATGAGGAGATGGATTTTTCTGACTTCAAAGGGGATCATTGCTTATAGACTGGATGGACATTGGTCTATTTGTGGAAGTTGCTGAGTGATTGCTTTTCCATCACTTGCTTTTTTTTTTTTTTTAATCTTTTCTTCACCTTTTAAATTGCTCTTGTCACCTATTAAAGTGCTTTTAGACAAGTTTTCTCACTTTTACTTCTTCATATTCTCTCTGCTAGTTGAGTCGGGGACTGGAGGGAGGGAGCAGCAATGTGGGTGATGTTCAGGGTCAACTCACATCCCAAAGAACATTGTCCTTTACAAGGACCATCTCATGTTTGGATGCCAAAGATGGAGCCGTACTTTGTGTCTTTAGAGGTGTGGATGGATCCAGAGCTACAGATCTTAGTGGTACCATTCTAGCCTTTTGTTTTGTTCCCCAGTTTTTGGGAAAGATTACAGCACACCTTGGTGTTTGGAGCTTGTGACTTAGAATACAATTTCTTTAGAAGCATGCCTCACTACCTGTGATTCTGGAAGGAGTGCAGATGCTTCACACAGGTTTAGATTGCTTGATACAACTGAGATGTTGCAGCCTTGTGGCCTCTTCAGACTCTGGCCCAGAAGATTCTGTTTGAATGGATATGCAGACTTCACAGACAGTCAGGCAACTCTACAAAACAGAAACAAATTTTGCCATCTTATGAGGATTTCTAAATCAGGATCAAAGGATTAAAGAAGAAACAAAATCAACAAAATATAATTGATCTACATAATTTACTACAAGAACTTGAATTAAAGAGTCATTTTAGGATGTGGAAATACTTGGTTCAGGACTAACATCTGCCATAGAACTGCAATTTATTTTAAGCAAAGCATTTTTTCCTGTGATGGAAGCTTGTTGAAAACAGTCTCAGCATTACCAGAGCCTGTAATGCATAATTTTACCAATGTATTTGCAATGCGTTAATCTTAGGAATCCTAAAAGAAGAGGGGGAAAACACTAATCTATTTTTATGGATGGTAGTCAAATATTTGACTTTTGTTTTCTTGGTATCTATTTTCCTCTTACTTCTATTTTTAATTGTCAAAGACCAGATGGAAAAAAAATTCTGCAAAATTACTTCCCTTGGAAGGAGGAATTAAAGGACAATATAGAAAAGTACTGATATCAGGCATTATAATATTCAAGACTGGTGTGACAAAACTTACAAATGAAAACAGCAATACACATACATTGATACTCTTGATATTCTTATAGATAATAGTCTGTAAATACTTTTTTAGAAAATGTTTAACTTTCCTTTCAGAAATACCGCAGGCTATAGAACAGATTTTCAGATTTACCTATTGAGATTTGTCCCATAGTTGGATTTGAATTTGAAGTTACTTGATCGTTCAGAATAGAATATAGTTCACAATGCTCTTTGGACCAGTTCAAGACTATCTCTTTTATTGAAAGTTAACTATGAAGTCTGCTCAGCTACAATTACTTGAGTTCCTTCTCTTCCAGTAGTATCTTTTCCCTGAATTACTAAAAGCTCAACAGCAAAAATATTTTTTAATAACTATCTGTTGACAAGTAGAGTCAACAGTGTTTTTTCCATCACAATGCCCAAGAGAACTGTTTTTGCAGCTTCTAACTATATATATCAATTTGTGAGCATGTCTCTACACCTTTAAGGCAGACTGCCTGCTTTGAGGGGTTAACATATAGCCCTGGGTAATTCCAAGCTGCAGCTGCCTGAAACTGGCCTGAGTTTCAATGTATACTATGATAAAAAATAAATGAACATTTAAAAACTGTTTTTAAAAGACACTGCCAAAATCAGAAGCAATTAAGGAAAAAAAAAATTGCTTGGAATAGTAGAAACAGCAAAGAACTGTGCTGTAAACAACAACAAAAAAGCATTTAGAAGAGGGTTCTTTTGGTACCTGACATGTGCTGTTGCAGCCACCAGCAGCTGAACTCTCCATGTCCTGAAGGCAAAGTTCTGGGCCTGTAACCAGCACATTTTTGCCACAGGAAGACAAAAAGGGGGAGGAAGAGGAAATGAGGCTCTGGGATGAAGTGAAGTGTGCCCATAGCTGACAGAAGAGTCAGCTGCCTCTCCCAGGCTCTGGCATAGATGAGGCAAGTGGGAAAAGCTGTTGCCCTTTTGGCACCCGCCCTTGGCAAGCTGCTGTGCTGAGAACAGATGACTGCCTGAAGCTGGCCCTGCCGTTTGGCTGTTTGCACCCTTTGTGTGTTCTCTGCTGCAGAAAGTTCAAGGCAAGAGAATCAGACCAATTTACAGTGACTCACTGATAGAATTTGCAAACAGCTCTTCAGGAGAGACTGAACTCCCATTTTATTTATATCAGTGTAAGTTTTACAGATAATTTCAGTTGAAGAGCCAAGCCATCACTGAGCACTTTTGAGAACCCAACTTTAATACATGGGTCTGAATTAATAAATACAATTCTTACAGTCTGAGGACATTGGCCAAACAATGAACTGAATTTCATAGGGAACTTTTGGGGGAGCTTTGATTGAATGAGGTCATGAATTAAATGATGTTCATTCAATCTGTTACTGTAGTGATGATTCATATGCAAATTGTTCTGTGTGGTGTTTTAAAGGGAAACCCAGACTGAATTAGTCAGTTAAAGCTGATTTTTACTGTATTTAGTTTATTATTTTGAAGACATGATAGCAAAATGACGTGGAGTGTACTCACATGTGAAAAACTGGGAAGGTTTTTTGCAGGTGCCTTCATAAATTAATTTCTTGCCAGTATTAATATTAAGTAATTATTAAAAGCCAAAAAGCAAATAAAAAATATACTTAACCAGAAGCAGATTTTTAACTTCATAAAGTAAGGAGAACCTGGGAGCAAAAGGCAAAAAAGAAAATTCTCTGTTGCACTCTCTTTTTATTTTACTTAGCTGGTCTCAATTTTACCTTCGGAAATATGAGCAATAACATATGATATGTCAAGACTTAGACATTTCATATACACTCAAGATGTACAAGCAACCCCTGAAATCATAATTTTCACTGCAGTTATAAAACCAAGAGCACCTGAAACTGGGAGAAACTATTACAGTACAAATCTAGGCAGACAGGAGTGACATAGCCTAGGAAGAATAGCCTAACCCTGGCTAATTACAAGTGAGCATCTCCAGTACTGCTTGAAGCAGCCAGGGCAAGCTGTGCTACTTTTTCTAGCTCAAAAGTGCAACTTGACACTTGACACATATTACATAGACTAGCTTCAAGTTTTAGTAGGTGCTGTGCTTATTTTTCAGCTATGTTTCAGAGATTCCTTTATGCCTGTCCTGGGTTCCTCTGACCCCTGTATTTTTTACTTTCTTTAAACAGAAGTAGCACTTCAGGTAAAAGTCTGAAGGGTATTCCTTTTGCCAGTGTTTCTGAATTCTGTAGCTCAGCACAGACAGCTGGGTCATCATACAACCTCTTTGATGAAGGTTTTCCAGGGTGGATGTTTCTGCTGAAAATTCTTGATTCTTCCCCCAGGATCAGAGAATTTCTGAAAGCTTCCTCCTTACAGTTAATTAATATTTTGCTTCCTAAGATCTGTTTTATTACTTTTCATTATTCTTCCAATTTCTTTGTTAAAAATTTCACATATTGCCTTGGAGTCTATCTATTAAGTCAAAACTTGTATTTTTCTCTAGTGAAAAAGCAAAAATCAGAAAATATAAAGCTGTCCTTGCTTTGAATGCTGGAGTCAGTCCTCAATTCACAGCAGCCATCATAAATACTTTTATATCCCAGACAATTGATCTGTACACTGACATCTATTTCTACTGCAATTCTAGTTCTTAATTTCAAAACTAATAGGAATCGTCTACAGACTTTATCTTTCTACCCTGTACTACTAGGTTTGCCTACAATAATAATTTCATTCTTTTCCAGTAAATGCTTTCAGAATCAGGGCCCTCCTCTGAAGTGAAAAGCTAGAGGTACCTGCTACAAGCCATTCCCCCTTGGAAATTTTTCTTCCTTCTCTACTAGGATCTCCAAACTCTATTCACTCTATAGAATATACCCAGTGGCCAAATCAACATTTCAAATGAATCTTAAGCACAAATGTGTTAACTACATAAAAAAATGCATTTCTGTATCAAGTTCAAGCTTAGTTATTTCTTAAAATATAAGGGAAAAAAAATAAAAAGAATTTACTGATGTGCCATAAGTAAAGCAGCCCTGTTGAGGGATCCCATAAAGAATAGAATGGGCTCATGCTCCATTTAATTCTCTCTCAGCAGTGTTCTTTCAATCTTTGTCTTGTAGCAACAAACTGGAGTTTATTGAAAATAGATAATGTCAGCCAGGGCGGATCTGCAGAGCTGTGTGCAGTAGTCAAGAGTGTGTCTGCATTGTTTTTGCTCTCCACATGCAGCCCCAGTAATGCACTGGGGATTAGGAATGAAGGGGAGGTGCTCTTCCTGCTCTCAATCCTCTTCACACCTGTTCCTGCACCTATCACCTGTTACCTGTAAATACAGTACATCATCACCTCAGTAAGTCACTGCACAATACAGTGGATCATCACCTCTCTCAAACTGTTTTATTTCTTCAATTTTCTCAGGCACCTGGAACTTAAACAAGGACAACTATATAATATGCCTCTATTACATAATTGTGCCACTCCTGCTTGCACCCACAAATGCCTTCTGTCCCTTGTGATTTTCTCAGGGTATTTCTGCCCCATCCATTACTGTATTTTACATATGATATACAGCCCTCCCTTGCCCACTCTTCCCCAAGCTGTTCTCCTTCCATCTTTGTGAGTGAAATAGGATTCATTGCTGTTGCTGTTACTTCATGGACTACTTTGGTGATCTAGATCTCATTTGTGGTCCTGGGAAACCTAAGAAATCCCACAACTGAATGAGAAAAGGCCACTAACAAGAGACATTTAGGTGTTTACAGATGGCTGTAAATATCCTGGGCACAGAGGAATATTTACTATTGTTAATGTGTAGTGAGATATTAAAAAAAACTCAGTGTTTACCTTCATCCTTAGCTGCTCACACCTCTAAATGTCCTGTGCTGTGTAATGGAAAAAACTGTGTCATCCACGTTCCAGTTCCACATGAATCTCCATAGTACAGAAAACAAGAAGTCAGACTGGATTTAGGAGAGAGGAAAAAATTATAATAATTTAGAATTATCTAATTCTAAAGGAATTATAGTTTATAATGTTTTAGATAATAGAATTATGTTTTATAATGTTTTAGATATAGAATTGTATAATTCTAAAGGAATTATAGTTTATAATGTTTTAGAATTGCTACACAGAGAGTGTAACAAGTGAGCCCTCGTTTTCTATATGTCATGCATTACATTTCTGTAATGCAACAGAAAGAAAGTAGTTCTCACAAACAGTTTTTTTTACACTTTTCACAAACTAGAAGCAGTTTCATATTTTAATGCTATCAGATACATCATTAGCTCCAGAATCTCATAGTCAATGAAAATAATAAGTTTTTTTATCTCCAGTGTTCAATTTTATTAGTGAGTACTTCTGTAATAAAAATAAAGTAATATGTTAATTGCTAATAAATCTTAGGTGTTTACACCATGCCACACCATACAACTCTATTAAGCTGATTCTTACAGAATACATCTTTAAAGCATAAGGTGTGCCATATAAACATCTGTAATTTATAAGATAATCTTATAGTACTTATTAGAAGTTGACAATGAAGGTAAAGAGGCCCCAGTTTTACCTGAAGTCCTTGCCCATGTAAAAGTTTGAGAAGAAGTGCCCTCCTATGGTTGGGAATCTTTCATGCTTGATTTCTGTTGAAGATCTGGAAGTTATAAAGCAGGAAGTGCAGGTACTTATCAAAGGAAGCTTTGCATTCTATAACATTTAATAAGAGAACAACATGATCCCTTATTGGTTCTAACTTCTAAAATTAGCAGGGATTACCATATTAGGCAACACTAAAAGTGGTATTTAGCAGCTATGATAATGCTTCAAATTCAGTGAGAAGTTTTGATATTTTAAGGGAGCCAAGTCTATCTTCCTGATATACCTGTATAGCGAGGTAATCCCAGTGTTTGGCCCAGGATTGGCTGCAGTCAAGAGGAATGATGGGCTCTCCTTTCCATTCATGTGACAGCTTCATCTGAAGACAAGCCCTGGATCACCCACCCTCCAGACATATAAGCTTTTTCAAGCCTTTATGGAAGGGGATGTCTCAGAATAAGAGAGAAGGGACAGAGTACAACATTTGGCACTAATGATATTCTGGCTGCCCTATCAGGAAGATCTTTAGAAGAGTAGAATATATGGAATCTCCAGTATAGCCCCAGCATGGTATTTTCTGTAGGGAGCCTTACTGACAGTCTCTGACAATGGCATCTGAAGTAAAACTTATAAGAATTGTTCAGCAGGTAGCTATTGGAAGAAAAAAACCCAAACAAACAGTGACACACTCTCAGGGATACAAGAGATTTATTGGAATAAGAGAACACAAAAGGCATGCTGTTGCAAAAGATTACACTGCTAGAACCAAAGATAATAGTAGTGCCCTATGAACACAAAGACATAGCCGTTCCTCTCTGTCAGCTGAAGAGATTTGATGAAACCCTAGAACTGCTGTCATGCTGTCATCCTATTGATTACAGAGAAGCTCATGCTGGTACTTCTTCTCAAGGCACATAGACTTGAGCACAACATTGTCCTAATTTGGCTGTTGGTTTGCTGACGAGACCTCAAGGAAGGTCTTACTGATAAACAGGCAGAGCATGAGTGTCTGCAGGTGCTTCAACATATAAAACAACCCCTTCTATTCTCTTGGTAGAAACCATCCATCCCTGAGCTTCACTTTACTCATTTTCATAATTTAAGACCATCTAAATGTAATTAAAATGTCCAAATTAATGAGTAGTAACCAACAATGAGAAATTTTTCTTTTACTGTGTGTACTCAACAGAAGGGGCAGGCAGAGAAATATGATGCCAGGCTAACAGGAAATCAGAGAGTTCACTGTAGTAATCTGTCACTGGTAGTAATTGTGCCATAAAAGGAAAGTGTTTATTTTTAGTTTGGTTTTTTTCTTAAAATAAATCCTGTTGGGGGAATTTACCTACAAAAGTTATTATTATATGTGTGCAGCAAATTTTTCTAATTATGCAGCTACTCGTGGGAAAACTAGCTACTACTGAAATGTAATGATATGTTTGTAAAAACAAGGTTTATGTTATTTTCCTAAAATATACGTCATTGCTGACATTTTAATTCTGTAATTCCTTCTTAGACTTCTAATTTCAATACTGCTTCTATATTTCAAAATAAAATTGCTATGATATTTCTGAAAACAACATGAATAAATAAATTTTGTGATCACATAAAACAGGTCTACATATTCTGAGCAGAGTGGTAATACATGAACCACTGCATAAAATAGGTATGGAAATAATATGAAAATTGCCTGTCTGGATAATACTGACAAAATACAGATTTTGACTGTGGAGAAATTGTTCCCCACAGGGGAGATCAGGAATCGCTTTTTAGTTTAGAAACTGAGTGAAGGTATCAGGTACTGTGCAGGTGGTTTTGCTAAACCCTTAAAATAGACAATGAGGTCTTCAGGCTCTGGGTGCCAGAATTTTTTTCCGTGTAAAGGGCAGACTATCTTTCTGAGCTGGAAAACATAAAAGGAAGCTCTTTGAGAGCAATATTCTCCATGGGCAACAACAGAGAACTTCTGAGCCTAGGCAGTAATTAACAAGCACCACTGCCTGCTTCTGCAGTAGGAGGTTTCATTGCCTGCACATCACTGAACTGTCTGGATCTGCAAATTATGCTCAACCTGGGACCTCCAAAATAACTTTAATGTGATCTTGCAAAACACTGAAGTGATTGAATTCTATTTCCATGAAATAATGGCAAGTATAAACCAATGTTCTTTTTTTAAAGAAAAAAGGAAAATTTCTTTTCAAAAAGAGCTTTTGAAATCTACATGAAATGCAAAAAAACCCCCGAAACCAATCCACCAGAAAACAGAGGTTGGAAAAGAGAATTATCATTTTCCCTAACTCATGTACTCACAAAACCCAAAATGCTATTCTGAAGCATTAAATCATTGCTTTCAGAGTGTTTTTTATCACCTTTTGTTTCCTGCATAGATGCATTCTTTCATTCTACTTAGTAAACAACTTGGGTTTTATTCAAGAAAGCAGGATATTACCACCTTCTTTACATTCTGTGGGAGTCCTTTCCTGTTGCCTTAGACTTATTTACTTACTGCAGAATAGTTTATATATGTTTTTAGAATTTTTTTATATATGGATGTAACTTAAATTTTTTTACTTATTAGATTGCTCAGTACAAGTAGGCAGCCTTTCAAGCTCTCCCAAGGTATGCTTTTCTTCTAAACTTCACACACTTTTCCAGCATCTTCTGAACAAAAGCATCTTAAGGGGAGAGCAGTCAGGGCAATCAGAAACCAGAAGGAGACACAGGCCAAGGCAGATAACAATGTAAGTCATCAGCATGTGGGGTGATGAGCAAAAACTTCTGCAGCAGGTGCTGGCAGAGTCCCCAGGAATCTAAAGCTCTATCCAAACATTCATTACCTATATTAAGCAATGCCTAGGCCAGAGTTTTGTACAACAGTTTTTGCAGCTTTCCCAGTTCTGGTATGAATAAATGCATCTTCATCTTTTGCTGAGCTACGTGTGTCTACTCATCTGGAGCTGGATTTATGTTTCTGTGTAAATCACTATGAAGAAGCAGAAATTATATATCAAAATCTGTGATCTTCTGTTTATAAATAACAGATTTGATCTTAGAGAACATGCAGTCAGCCATTACCTCCCCTTCTACATGCAAACATGGATAGAGTAGAATTTTGATTTTCTGGAGCTAACACATCCTTGCAGATGTTGCAAGTTAGCAAGTCCTAGCAGACTTGTAAATGGCTAAGAGAGACCTCGAAGTTTTTATCAGCTCAAAGTAAATCTGCACTTCTGTGGTCTGGGTGATAAAGCTGCATTATTTCTAAATTTGAGGGTAATAAATTGATTTGATTGTCCTGCACTTCCTAGTGCTTGCTCATCTACTAATGAAAAAATACAGCCATTAATATTCCCTGCCTGTGAAACAGCTGTTTGGCTGTGAGAGGGTTATGGAGAAGGCAGAAGAATCACAGCACATGGAGCTGTTGTCTGAGGATTTGAAAGTCTCTCTGAAACCATATGATAGCAGGGAAGTAGCTTGGAGGAGCTGTGGATGAAAACTCTGTTCTCAGAAAAGTATGTGGCTGAAATAAAATAAAATGTGGTAATTCTGACTGGATTATTTATTTTGTACAAATATCACTAATCCTTTTTTCATTTTAATCAAACAGTAGGTTCTATATTTGCTACAAATTTGTACAGCTCACACCACAATGTATGGTGCATACCAAAGATGAGGGCTACAGATGCTAGAGGAAATCATAAAATAAAATACCATAAAAATAAGAATAATAGAAAAATATTAAAATAAAATTAAAAAAAATGTTTTCTGTAAAAATAGAACAAACAGAACTTTTATTTAAGTTTTTATTTTGAATATTTTTTGTTCTTTCAAGGCAGTACACTTCAGACATTCCTGAAGTTAGGACCCATAATCTGAAATATTACTAGAAAACATTAGTCCCAATATTACATATATTGTCACTGGTACTGATTTTTAATGTATAAACTAATGTGTTATGTTTTAACATTAATGAACATGTTGCACTAAATTCTGTGGCTAGAAAAGTCTTCTTTGGGGAGAAGGGAATGAGATTTTTTGTAATCATTCAGTTTATGAGTGCGCTTTCCCAAATTGCATAATTTTTGGTGGAGCTATATCATGCTGAAGATTTGTCTTTGGTTTTAAATTTATTCCCACCCCACAGATTCCATGGGAATTTTGTTTGTTGGTTGGTTTTTTCCCCTTACTACATAGCTAAATTTAGCATAAAATTTTTCCAAGGCATATGATTTTTTTTCTGAATTAATCTAATTTTAGCGTTGCTTAAAATGCTAGTTATTGGAAAATATATGCTAAATCTTTGACATATGAAGCAGAATAAGGATGAGTGCAAAAGTTGTCTTTCACTGGGTATAAGGCATATTGTTTTAAATTACAAAAAATAATTTAAGTCAGAGACTGTGAAACTGTGACACTATTGCCTTTATTAAAGTACAGCCTTTGTTTATTTATAATTATATTTAACTGCATTTAATCCAGCGTTATTCTACTTTTTTTTGAGCTCAGGATTGTTTATAGGATATACTGAAATATCTGAGATATCCTTGTGGGACAAGTGTCAATAATATCTGAAGACACATAGCAGAGAAGAAATATGTAAATTATGAGATAAGTTACTAAATCGTTTGGATGAGAAAGAATACTGGATGCAGTCTCCCAATTGGAGAAACTTTCTAAACACATAATTTGTTGTGGATATGAAAGGGGTTTCATTCTCCAATGTTCTTTATTAACTGTCAGAATATTCTTTATTAATCACAAGAAGCATGCAAACAGAGAGAGGGTCTCACTGAACCTCTCCAGTGCCTCTTGCACCTACTGCTTGCTTTAGAATAATTGTCAGATGTAGCTGCCCTTGAGACTTTAGATACATGACAGTATATTTTTATATGGGAAGCCTTGGAATTAAAAAATTCTCTCCTTCTTACTTTCACTATGTCATATTTATATTAGAGATATTTTCCATACTTTATTAGAAGATTAAAGTCTTCTTAAAATTTGAATTCTCTTTGAAGATAGGTTTTATTATGCAATTAAATTTCCATAAATTTCATGTGTAATGCAAAGATATTTTCTTCTATTTCTTCTTTTTTCTTGCGTGCCTATGGTTCATCACTGCAGAATTTTGCAAAAAGGAAGGACAGGTTTGAGTTTCACTGTTAAAACTTTGTGACTTCCCTTGCTCTTACAGACAAAAGCAAATTTTTTAAGGGCATACAGTACTGGAGAAGTACGGAACTAAGGACTGGCATAGAAATAACTCAACCTGTAGTTCTAAGTGTGTCCTTGAAACCGTTTTCCACAAAAACAAATAATTGTTTTATGTTCATACCGCCTTCATTAAAGATATCTTATAGGGGCACTGAGGGAAGAAAAATTATTATATATGAAGTGAACTCCCATGCAAAAATGTTGAAATCCACTTGAAGTGATTTAAAATGTTTTAATTTTCTTTTTAAAAGAAAACTTATCCTCTTTAACCTAGCTGGCAACATCCTTCCCTCTTTTTATTTGAACTCTTACTAGGGTGAATTCTCTGAAAGAAGCAATAGTGAGTGTTCACACAGCTACTATATCATAAAAAAAAAGTAGTGAATTCCCAAATTTTATGTTTCATATGCATTTTTATGAGATCTTGCTTTTTAACCACTAATGTATTATTCAGTGTTTCCCATCTACTGTTCATTATTATCTTATTGAAATTTTCCATCTTCATATTAGGGAGCAGAAACAATAAATAAAAAATGCATGTGGGAATCAGAATTTATGTCTGACTGATTAATGAATAATAATGGAAGGAGGCATCATAAAAATCATCAAGGTCTTCTAAAGAAAATTCATTAAATTATTGCCTCTCTTCTCTGAAAATCTTCTTTCATCAAACCAAAATTGGGGTTTAACTATTCTGATAACCACAAGGGAAGAATACTGTAATAGATACTTTTTGCATTGTACAGAATATAAATAACGTAATACTACATTGCATAAGTCAGCCACATAACCACATAAAAAACTTGGGAATCATTCCTAGCATTATGTCACTTATTTTTAGGGAAGCCTGTTCCTTTTTAACCTTTACATTAGCCTATCTCAGACCCCTGCAGGGGCAATATCACTCATTCCTATTATTAGTGCAGAATATCACTCAGATCTTATTGTTTATTAATCATACTGTTTCATGAGGGCAAAAGGAAATGTAATTAGTTCAATAACTCATGCAGAACATGCCAATACATTCTGTAACTAGGTAATAGAATAAAATAACTGAAAAAATGTTGCTAACCTATTTATAGAGTTTAAACTGCTTACCAGCTAATCAATTAAATACTGTATCAGTACACTGAAGAATACACAGAATTAAATAATACTCTTTGCTGAAAGTTCTTTTAGTGTAAAATGAAAACATTTTTCTGCTTTTAAAAAATAAAAGCAAGACCAACACTTGAAGTTGGATGTTCAGCAAACATGCTAGAGATCTGATCTGATAAGAGTGAATCTTCCTTTTATTTACCACAAAGAATTACCACAGTAAATTACTGTGACTTCTTCTTTCCAAGCACTGGTTGCAGTCAAAAGATAGGGATTCCAACTGGGTGGAAGAAACTTGTGAGCACAGATATCTATTTTCCAGAACACAGGCAAGAGCAGACTCTGATTTAGGCTTTTGACCCCAAATATAGGGTGGTATTGACATCACTGAACCTTTTCCACTGGCATTAGAAGAGGATTATGGCAGGTGAAAATACTTGTATGTAGCTAAGCAGAAGTTCAACATGTCAATGCTCAGGAACAACACGGAAAGTAATTTGGAGAGTTTACAATGTTTTTGTTGATGTGCAACTAGCACTTGGTAATTAATTTTAGCAACATCAATTTAGATTTGCTCACAGTCACTTGATGACTACAGCTCTAGGCAAACTCACTCTCTTTGTTGATATTTTCTCTTGGGTGCTGGATTTGTAGATGGACTTAGGAGAGGATGTACATTTAAGAATCAATTAGTGCCCTATGCAAACAGTGAGTTGGTCAATTAACTTTCTGAATACATCTCCCTGTCTGAGAGTATAATAATTTTCCTAGCTAAAAATTTTCAGTAAAATCCTACATACCATTTTCATGCTGTTAAATCAAGTGGAATAAAAACATAAATCAATTGTTTATTAATATTCTGAATATCATAATAAAGGTATTAATTCTACCATGCACATGTTTGAAAGATTCTGGGCATGTTTTAAAGTTTTATTTGCATAATTTTTTCTTCATAAAGGGTTTCTAAAAAAATTATGCACTTAATTTAATTAAAATTACAGCTCCTTACTACTTACTGAGAATTTTAGAAATAATTAAATGCCTTCACTACATTTCTTCCTAATGCCTTACATAAATTATTTCTCATTAAAATGTTGAAAATTTGTACCTGGAATATTCATATGTAACATTACTCAGCTTATTGAACCAGGTTTCAAATATTTAACTGTGTTACAAAATTCTCTTGACAGAATATTTTGCTTTTAATTACTATTGTCTTGTAAATGTCCTATTGTCACCCATTATAGAAAAAAAAAAAAAATCCACAATGATGGAAAGATGACAGAAAATACCAATATCAACTTTAACCCCCAAATATTACAGGCAGGAGAATGAATATTAAAAGAAAGTTTGTAGCTGATTTTTTGTTTTCATCTCCTGTATATAGCAATTAGGAAGAACACAATTGGTCAAATCACTGTCAAGAACCCAGTCATTTGAAAACTTAAATATTTTCTTTCTCTCATGATAATACTACTTATCTGAAGATCATAGATAAAGCTCTAAACCAGAATTCTCTTGTAATCTGGAGTTGCTATGCAATTTAGCATGCCTTAAGAAGAACTGCACATGAGAGGGTTATAGATTGAGAGTGAAGGTAAAAGGACAGGGCACAGATTCATTTGGACCCCATGAAAAAAAAAAATTCTAAAAATAAAGAAGCTGAAAATTTTAATTTCAAGTTTATTGAGAGTGAAGTATAAGTCTAGTCTTCTACCTCTCCATTCTTCAGTGATTCAAACCCAGAGCTTTACTTTTCTAAGCTCTACTGTTGCTTTTGGGGTTATGTATCTGGTTTGACATCTACCTATGAAAATTTTATACTTTTGCCAGGGATTAAATCTAAAAGCTAAAAATTCAACTGGTTTTCTGCATCATCGGGGTTTTGCTGTGATGACCTTCAGTGCTTTTCTTTTGAATTACTATAGTAAAAAGGGGTATATGAAGGGTGATCAGAGGAACTGGGGAAACATGCCATTATCACAGACTTCCCTGAATCCTGTCTGAAGACTATGATGCTCTCCAAACAACTACTCATTGTTAGTTATTTTGAATATGGGATGTTAAAAGCATGGCAGTGGAGGAGTGAGAGAGCAGTAATAAACTACTTTATGTTAGAAAGGCATTCTATATAATCACAGAATATTTTGGTTTGGAAAGGACTTTAAAGGTCATCTAGTTCCATTAAAGCGTGGTGGTTGGGGTTTTTTAAAATTCAGGATAAAATTTTTAACAAAAGATATTTTCTTTTCCTCTTAGCTGTTGAGGCTATGAACCATTCTTGGATACTGCATAGCCATTTATTTTAATCTTAGACAGTTAGATACTCTTGAGTTATTTTTATATATCATTAAAACACGTAATGTTCTGACAGCAATTTATAACCAAGAAAGAAGATCAGGAGAAATGCAGCATGAGTAGCCAGCACCATCTTAGAAAATTTTCCAGAGACAGAGGAAGGGGAAATGTTAACAGAGTTTTCTTTCCCATCTTCCCTTTTCTAGAGGGAAATCAGCTGCCTCAGATAAGGAAATAAAAAAACCCACAGGTGACAGTATTTAATTTTTGTACTTCTCCTTTTATCGTATACTGTTGATTAAATTATGATAGCCTGCAGATGAGAAGGTTGCATGGAGAGCTCATAGCGACATTCCAGTACCTGAAGGGATCTCCCAGGGAAGCTGGAAAGGGACTCTTTGTCAGGAACTGTAGTGACAGGACAAGAAGTAATGGATACAAAGTGAAAGAGGAGAAATTTAGCTTGGGTATTAGGAAGAAATTCTTTACTGTAAGAGTGGTGATACAACAGATCATCTTCCCCAGAGTGGTTGTGGATGGCGCACCCCTGTTAGTGTTCAAGGCCAGGTCGGATAAGGCCTTGAGCAATGTGGTCAATTGGAAGTGTCCCTGCCTATGATAGGAAGAGCTGAGACTACATCATCTTTAAGGTCCCTTCTGACCCTTAACATTCTATGATTCTGTGATTATGTATCTGAAGCGTAACAGTTCACTGCTATTTTGATACAGGTATTTATCAGCTGAATTTAGAGTTTGATTACAATTCAACCTCCTAAAGGACTTTCCTGAAGGTGAGGAAGACTATCATGCTGTAGATTGATGTAGACTGTCTGAAGGAAAGTATTTGAGAGATAGAATTAGGTTTTTCATTATGACTAATTTGTCTCTTCTATAGAACATATCTTTATCACAAAAGTTGCACATGAGAACACATTAATACTGCTCAAAAGTGAAAGATAACCCTATCATACTATTATGGATATTGACTTTATGAAATACATTAAATAAAGGGGAATCCAGACAACCTCAGTCAGCCTACATTCAATCTCCAGGAAGATTGTGGAGCACAATCTCTTAAAAGCTTGCTCTACACAACTGAGGGACAAGAAAATGAAATGGAACAGCCAAAGTGTTTGCTGAGGACAAATCAAATCTGACTCACCTTACGACGTGTCTGGCTCTGTGGGCAAAGGAAAAGCAGTGGATGTTGCATGCCTTGGCTTCAGCAGTTGGCTTCAGCAGTTGGCTTCAGTCTCCTCATCACCAAATCAGTGAGACAATGGCTGGATAAGTGGAAGTTAAAGGTGGTTTGGGAAACAGACTTGACAGCTGGCCTTGGTCACTGTTGTTATCACTGGTACAAAGTTTAGCCAATATCCAGAAAATAGAAGGAACCCTCAGTCAGAAATCAGTACTGAGACTTATACTGTTTAAGTTTTCATTAAAGACATAAATGATGGGACAGTGAGCATTCTCAGGAAGTTTGCAGATGACAGCAAACTGGGGAGGGGAGGGCAGTCAGCGTGCTCGAGGATAGGGCTGCTACTTAGAGGGAGCAGGACAGACTGAAGAAATAGACTGGACTTGAATGAAAACAAAAGGAATGGCATGCAAGCCTTGCATCTGGGCTGTGATAATTAAAGATATAGCCAGCAGGTCTAGAAGAGTGATCTTTCACTCCTGCTTTGTACCTGCAAGACCTCATCTGGAGAGTTGTGTTAAGACTGGACAACTCCAGGACAAGAAAGAGGCAGTCCAGAGGAGACCTGAAAAAATCATTAGAGGTCTGGACAGAACATGTGAGGAGAGGGTTGGAGAGCTGATATATATGATCAGAGGGTACAGAGAAGCTGGACCCAGAACATGAGGGAGGTTAAACACCAGAACAGGTTGTCCAAGGTTGCTGTGGAATCTCCGTCTTTGGAGGTGCTTGAGACTTGATGGGACTTGAGTGTGGAACCCCAGAAGATAAGCAGCTAATATGAATGTCTCAAACACTGATTGCTGGATGGCTGTGGAACCAAGCAAGGATTGTTGGTAATCACAGACAAGTGTTATTGGTAATAACCAAGGAGTTTTAGCATTAATATGCCATGAGAAAAAACAATGTGATTGGAGAATGGAGCCATTTAAAGGGAGGGCAGCATTTCCTGGGACAAATCTTTTTGTTCTAGTCCCCAGAGCAGAATATGGTACAAGCCATGGAAGGGATGTCACATTGAGAGATTATTGAGCAGCAATTAGTAAGGCAGAAAAATGGATTTCTGCTGGTTTCAGCATTCATACATACGTAATTGTATAAAGATAGTGTTCATCCTGACTACTTGAACTTCTATAAATTATACTGCAGTTTGCATGCTTCCAAAGAAAAATGACAGATCTTTTATATGAAAGCCCGCCATCTAAAAGTGGGACAGAATAGGTACTAGCATGTGTGCCTCTGTAAATGCTGTGTTACATGCTGATTTTCCAAGACAGATGTATATAAATATGCTTACTAAGTTTATGCAAAATGGCTGTGAACCTCATGTTTTCCTTGTTAAAAATACAGCTATTAATACTGCTTATGAAAAATGTAGGAAAGATGGAATAATAAAAATGTTATCAAAGCTGCTGGGAAACACTTGTGCAAGGGAAAGGTAGAGATAACAAATGCTGTCAGTGTTGGCAGATGGAGCTTTATTATATGCAGCAATAGTTTTGTCTTGCCTGTTTCATCATGTGGCATTTCAATAATTTGCTACTAGGAAAAGGTTTTATTATACATCTCTTCTCCCACACATGTTCACAGTACCCAGAGCAGTCAGTATTCAGTCTACTGACTCTCTTGTTTCAGCTAGTATTTTGGAACACGGACTTTTAGACATCCCCAAATGGAAAGGAAGGGACAACAATAGACAGTATTTCCATACCAATCATTTTTCCTTGCTTGATCACAGCACATTGCAGAACCATTAATATGAATATAAAAAGTACTTTCAGCCTGAGAGGTTTGCCATTGATACAACTCAGCTCATAGTTGAGAGTTGCACAGCCAAAGACACTTTCAACAATTGTGATGCAAATTTTCCAGATAAGCCGAAAAAAGGAGGAAATAATAGCACAGAATAATAGCACTGATACTGAAGAGATCTTTATATTAATTTAGTTATCATCTCTTTTGCTCATGTAATGAAATCCCAGTAGCTATAATATGAATACTGAATATGTATCTGAAAAAGTCATTGTTCATATTCTAATATAGTTCAATCATGGTATGGGAAAAATGTGAAAAGACAGAGACCTAGAATAAACAGAGCAGTACTGAAAATAACTAAATAACTGAAGTAGACTACAGTGATACTGACTCGTTTTTTTTTCCTACGCACAAAATTCTTGTTATAGTGACGCTCACCACTCTCTAAGTGCTGCCTTTTGAAAGGAACTCATTCATCCTTCTGAAGCTGAAACGCTTTTTGGTTGTAATGACAATGTGTTGGTTGTTCACATAAAGTGTACCATAACCCATATGCTAATTATATTCTTAGGTGGTTATTTGATTTCTATTTACAAATGTAATGTGAAAACCCCACTTGAAACAGGTGTATAAATACTTAGTCCATAAAATTGCGTTTAAGTGTTAACTCCATATGCAAATATATTTTATAACAAAAAATGATGTATCTGCATGTGAGATGAGTTTAATGCTGAATAACTGTTTTGCATCAAACATCAGCCAATATTTTCCCTATTACAAACACTTAGAAATAAACAGAACATCTATAAAAATACAAGATTGATTAATCTTGTGTAGATCAATGGTAAGGTGCAGACCCCTGCATGATATAAATGCATTGAAAAGGTAGTGAAGAACTGAGGCTTGACTTGCTCTTTGTCAGGGTTATATTACAGAAGCTGGGTTTCCAAACTACTTTAACTGAATTTCAGCACCTAGCAGAAACATTTATCTGGCATTAAATTATTCCTGTATTTTGCTTTCTTATCTCTAGTAACCTAGCAAAAGAATATGTCTGATAAATTTGGTGGAGTTCTATGATGGGGTTACAGCATTTGTGGATAAGGATGTCATCTTCCTGGATTTGTGCAAAACAATTGACACTGTCCTGTGTGGTATCCTTGTCTCTAAAATAGAGAGATATGGATTGGATGGATGGATGGATGGATGGATGGATGGATGGATGGATGGATGGATGGATGGAAGGATAAGGAATTAACTCTATGGCTGAAGTCAACAACTCAGTGTCTGAGTGGGGACCAGTGACAAGTGACATTCCTCAGGGTCAGTGATTTTATTTAACATCTTTGTCGGCAGAATGGACAGTGGATTGAGTTCATCCTCAGCAAGTTTGCTGAGGACACCAAGCTGTGTGCTGCAGATGACACACTGGAGGGAAGAGATGCCATCCAGAGGGACAATGATAGACTGGAAAGGTGAATCCATGGAAACTTCATGAAGTTCAACAAGGCCAAGTGCAAATTCTGCACCTGTGTCACAACAACCCCAAACACGAATACAGGCTGAGAGAAGCCCTGAGGAGAAAGTAGTGAGGGTGTTGTTTGGGGAAAAGCTCAACAAAAGCCAGCAATGCATCCTCACAGCCTTCAAAGACATCTGTATCCTGGGCTGCATCACGAGTAGTGTGACCAGCAGATGAAAGGAGGTGATTCTTTCCCTCTACTCTGCCCTCCTGAGACCTCACCTGGAGTGCTGTATCCAGCCCCCAGCACTAGAAAGTCATGGATGCATTGGAACAAGTCCATGGGAGGGCCACGATGATCAGGGGACTGGAGCATCTTACTGTGGAGACAGTAGAGATTGTTCAGTCTGGATAAAAGCAGGCTCCTGTGAAATCCTGTGGCACCCTCTGGCACCTAAAGAGGTTTACAAGAGAGTTGGAGAGGGACTTTTTAAAAGTGCTTTTAGTAGTAGGACAAGGGGCTTCAAATCAAAAGAGCCTCTTAGCCTTAGATTAGATATTAGAAAGATATTTATGGTGAGTGTGGGATTAGATCTATGTGATCTTTTATGTTACAACACAAATCATTCTATGATTGTATTGTTCTATGACAAGAATGGTTGAATTTTGCTTTCAGAAGGATAAAGACTTGATCTTGGCTATTCCCAATGAAGAATGGGAGGAAAAGGGAGCAGGCAGAATGAGAAATAGAAAAGCATCTCAGCAAAAACCCTGGAGAGTCAAATTTACAAGTGATTCTGACTGCAGGGGAATGAGAGTGCCAGAGGCACTCACCTGCTGCCTCTGGGAGCAATAGTCCCTACATCTGAAAAGCCCCATTATGCCTTTTTTTTTTTCTTTTTTAGATACATAGCACATGAAAAAGCCCCCAACCCACTATAGAAGAGGCTGTTCTGTCTCCATTCTGCTGAGACCCCATCTGTAGCAGTGAAACCAGTTCCGGGCTCCCCAGCACTGGACAGACATTGACCTGTTGGAATGAGTCCAGAGACAAGACCAACAAGGTGTTTAAAGGGGTGGAGCTATTCTGTGAGGAAAGGTTGGGAGAAAGGTTTGTTCCATCTTGAACAGAGAAGGCTGCAGGGTGACCTTACTGCAGCCTTCCAATAGCTGAAGGGTGCCTACAAGAAAGATAAAGAGGGATTTTTTACAAGAGCAGTTAGTGATAGGACAAGGGGGAATAGATTTAAACAGAAAGAAGATAGGGTTAGATCGGATATTAGGGAAAAATTCTTTATTGTGAGGGTGGTGAGGCTCTGCAACAGGTTGCACAGAGAAGTTGTGACTGTCCCATCCCTGGAGCAAGGCCAGGTTGGATGGAGCTATAACCAACCTGGTCTAGTGGAAGGTGTCCCTAATATATTGGATAAAGTTGATCAAAATTTTCAACTAAGATACTGATCACAAACCCAGTCTTGAGTTATTCAAATAGCATTATTCCCTGCTAATGATTCAATTTTTAAAGTTCTCCATTGCCAAAATCCCCTTCATATGGCCTTGTAGCTTTACCTAATTTTGTCTTCCCCGGCTTAATAGACGCATCTCCTTCACTGGTATATTACATGCTTAAGTTCAAAGAGATGAAATTTGTGAATTTCCTCTGTTTAGAAAACTCTCAGTGAAAAAAACCTATTAGGTTAGTATCAATATTTGCTAAACTGCTACTATATTAAATATAGTGTATTACATTATTTATGATGTGACATTATATACTTTTTATTACATGCCATTTTCTTTTTAGGAAAATTACAGATATTCCCTCCTTAGTGATATACAGGAATGATTATACTCCATCCCATTCTTATATGCATATATTGCTTTGCTATATTTCAGTCTGATTGCACCCTTCTTCTCCAAAAAGAATTAATGAAAATACTAATTAAAGGATCTACCATTTCAAAATTGCTTTTTAAAAATATAGTCTAACAGGAATATAGAATTCTAGAATTCTAGATAGATAGATAGTATTCTATTCAGTCTTTTTTCCCCTCAGTTGAAATTTTTCCCAATTTTATGTGCTTGTTTTTGTGTCACAGTGTATAAGTCTGAAATAAACAACTTGCCCAATTAAAGGCCAGCATTAAGATCACCCTTAATCCTATTCTTTCCTCAAACCAACTGGTTTCTTTCTTCTTTACTCTGTTTTTATATACCACCAAATAGAAAAACTCCAATAATGTTTTTAAATGTCTGCTGCTAATCTAACTCAACAAAACTTCGGGAATTCTTGTTTCATCTCAACATGTAATGACTTTTAAACCATGTTTCTTTTTTTTTTGTAATTAGCAAAGACTTTCACAGTCCTTGAAATCAGCTTCTGTCACAACTCTCTTATTTCTTGAACAGCAATAAGGAATATATACATTCATTTTCTTTGCAAGTCACCCTAAAACTGTATACAATAAAACTATATAATTTAGTGAGAAAAATTAAAAAACCCCACATTTTGGTCCACACTGCAGTGGTCTGCCTGAACATTTTTCGCACCTAGGCAAATTTGGCATTTTATACAAAAGCATTATCACTATTAGTAAAAAGAATTCCAAATATTTACATAGATACACTCATTTTCAAGCCATCACTGATGCCTCTGACAGAAATAATGAAAATATTTAAGAGATTGCTTTTGCTTGGCAAAGTTTGTTGATTGTTGGCAGAAATTTTCTCTCCACATTTGGTTTAGAAGTAATGCCCACAGCATTTCCTTACATGTTTTCATTCCATAAGCATGAGCTGTCCTTCAGTTCTTTTTTACAACACATGGACAGAGCTCAGATTATTTTGGAGGAGAAAAACCACCATGGGTTTCTCTTGCAAATGAAGAAAATGGCTCTGTTCAGGGCTGCCTGTGGGTCTCTGTTTTAGGCTGCAGTTTATAAAGCAGTGGTCAGGAAATCAGCAGCTGGCAGGATAAATAAAATAACGATTGCACTTTGGAAACAATTTCTAACACAAATGGGAAAGTAATGAAAGATAGTGGGATCAAATCTTTTTCTATCAGCATGCAACTATTTAGCTTCATTCTTTCAGCCCAGTAGTAATATTGCTGAGTAACCAAGTGAATTACTAGCCTACTATATGTACCTAGAAGAAATTAGCTACAAAGCACCCAGAAGAATGGAACATTAATTAGTGTCTGAGAAGGGACTCTGGTTACCTAAATCTTTTTCCTGTCATATTTAAAATAAGGTCTTTCTTGTTTTTAAATTTACTATAGATAATTTTTTTTTGATAATGTGTTCACATCTGCTACCTCCAGTTTCTAATTTTGCATCTAGTTTTTCTCAATTTTCTCGATATAAGTGTTAATTTTAAGATTATCATTATCTTCATTTACATCATGTTGCTAATGTGGAGTTATGGTTTGAAAAAAGCCCACTAGTAATAAGGGAGGAAACTGAGCCATCAAGCCACTCTAAACATAGACATCATCTTCTGATAAATAAAGGTCTAATTAAAGCTGATGGCACATTAGGGGTAATCACTTTTCTTTTATTTTCTTTTTTTTTTTTTTTTTCCCATTTTCAAAAGAATAAGAAAGCTTCTATTTGGCTTATATCCAAAACACAGTTCATTTGCAATGATCCTTAAAAGTGTAAGTCAGGGCTTAGTTTAAGACAAATAAGAAAGAATGTACAAGAGAATAGAAATGCCAAAGTGGCTTCATGAAAACCTAACTCCCTTACAAGCAGAACAATGAAGTACGAGATGCAATGTATTAACTATAATTAAACATTCATCTGCTTTATTATAAAATAAAAGGTAATGGAGGGAAGGAGGAACTCTGATGTCTGTTTTAGTGTCTGCTGGACTCAATTCAGAAGTTGTCTTTCTCGGCTCACCCTCTGCTGAACTACTCATAACTGCTTTCCACATGGTCATTATTATTGGTCTTGGATCTGCATGCTGGAAAGCAGGCTGGGTTTATTCCTTGTCACCCATCAGTAACAGATATTTGGAGTCTGGTGGGCTGTTCTGAGAAAGTTAATTTCTTGCTTGCTTATCCTGTAAGCATATGTAGCAAACCTCCTAGCCAGCAGCACTGCAATCTCTTCCAAAGCAATTGTGTTCAGGTAATGGGTAGTTAGGGAGATAATGCCAATTTTGTAACTCTATTTCGAAGGATCCTGAGGCAATTAAGAAAGTTTATGCAGTATAGCTCTTATTCACCTTCATCACAACCAGTCACAACAGAAAGTTTAGAATGACTTGGCTCTATTTGTTATGTATTTTACAATCCTCCTCTGAATTAATAATGTGATTCTAAATCAAGAAAATTGTAGAATGAATTGTAGAATATTCTTACCAGTCTAAACTAAACCCCTTGGAACTATATGGAACTTTCCTTTTCATGTTGCAGATGTCTTTTATAAATGATGAATTCCTATTAGGAATAGGAATATTATGACTAGTATTCCTAATTAAGCCCTAATTTTATGTCCAATTTCAACCAAGATAAGATGCTTCTCAGAGATGTGCAAGAACCATCAATATGAGTAAGTCTGGAGTGATCTGCTCCCTGAAAAAGACCTCTAACCCTAAAGATCTGAAACATTTTTTGATATCTTTTCATATTATTTGTCACTTTTCTCCTGGATAGGAGGACTCAAAAAATGGGGTGACATATGTGCAGATTTCCATATTCCACTCCTGGCAGTATTCTTCTCTCTTCCTACTCTGCCATCATACAGAGGAGAAAGAAGCCTGGTGATTATCTATTACAAGCTGGTTGTATTTTCTAGGGCAATAAGAAAACTCATGCAAGTATTTTATTGTAAAGCAACCTACTGTATATGCCACTTAAGCAGATAGCCAAAATCCTACAGAGGGCACAGTGCAATAAATGGATTCAAAATTTTCTTTTACTACTGCATGGAAAACATGTATCTTCAGGAAGCAGCACAAAGAAGTAAGACCTTTGGAGTACTGATGTACCCTTGTGGAAGATCTCAGATCCTGGAACAGCCATGTATAGCATGACATGCTGAACTCATGCAAGTTAAAACAGTTTTCTTTGAAGAAATACAGAAATTACCTTAAAGGACAGGGAACAAGTTACTGCATCTATAAAATCTACTTTGATAGGACAACAGAATTAGTGCAGGTGTTCTGAGTTTATTGTTTATCCATCCCCCAATTGACTCCTTGCTGTGCTGTTTCCTAGGGATCTGTGTGTCATCAACATCTTTTTTCATCACTGTGGGAATGAGCACAGTAAGTGCAAAATGTGCTGCACCTGCTGTGTACCCACAGGAGAACACTGATGAGCATCAGACTTCCTCTGATGCTGGAAGAAAACAACAGTCCCTCCTGAGAGAAAATTCAGGTGGTAGTAACTCACCCTGCTTGCTGTCTACCAGAGGACCATTTTTAAACAATAGGTAGTTTTATTTATATGGGTTTTTTTCCCAAATTTTTTGGAAGAGAAGTTCAGAAAATATGAAGAGGCTGGAACACCAATTTGTTCAGCCTTGGCTGAGGTTCATTTAAACATAGATGTTGCACTGAAAGGGAAAACTAGGATTTTCCATTTTAAGGTGTGAAAATGTGAAAAAAAACTTGCTATGATGACTTAGCTGATTGGATCAAAAGATGTAATAACATAACTTCCTTTGTAAAATTGAGTTTTAGTAATATGAATTAGTCATTAGTAGAATTATTTTAAAAAATATCACTTTAAAAGAGAATTGAAATAGTCTCTTCAAAAGTTTCAACTACATATGAAAAATTTACTTTTAAGGAAATATAATTTTTACATACTTCCCGGAAAATGGTGTTTTCCACAAATCGGGGGAAAACGTTGAATCAATACAGCTTTTCAGAGAGGCAAGTTGTATGAAAGAGGGGGACAAAAACATCTCTTATGTTTTACTGTACCAGGTAGGATATTTTGGTTTATTTTGCTGTCTTTTTAATTTATTTCTGGTGATAGCAAAACATGATCAGTGTACTTGTTATTTTACTGCTTGAAGTTTTCTATGTCCCAATGTATGTCCAACCTCATTCTTCCCCAAAGCACTCTACATTAGTTTCCTGGGACCACACACACAGAGGCACCCCCAGATATGAACATTCAGAAGTGCATAAAAAATATTTTTTTAGCTTGGGCCATCTCACTTTTAAATCTAGTTTATATATAATCTTCATCCTATATCTCAAATACTGTATTTCTTCCCTTATATCTAGTCTAGTTTACAGCTCTTTTGACAGTACATACAATTAGAATATGCCAATATATATTTTACATATTGCATTTCAAACAAGGTGCAGTTCAGTAAAAACTCACCTGTAACCTAAATTCCTGTTTTTCTTTTTAAGTTTTAGTGAAGACATGCAGGTGTTTGAGAACTCTCTGAATTGAAAGACATGCTTATAGTTGTTTTTTTCCATTTGCATAAAACAAAAAAAATAAACATGAAAAAAATTAGTGTCAGAGCTGATTAGCAATATGAAGTGATAGACTTTTTATGAAGCGCTTTTGAGCTATAAATGCTACTTTCTTTAGGCTCTTCTGTGGTAATTAGAGGGGAAAAGAGAAGTTTTCCTCAGAGCACCTAACGTAAGGTTTCCAAGAATCACCTTCCCTCTCAAAAAGCGCCACAAAACCTACAATTCTTCCAACGACTGTAAAGGCTGCCTGACAAAATAGCTGTACTTGACTACAACAATTGTCAAAATGCCCCCTGAGTTATTTAATTTTTTTTACTGGAACCACTAGCAGCGAAAGACATACAATAACTTTCTGGATAATTGGACCACATAGCAGGTTGTTTTCTTTTTGCTTCTTCAGAAGAGGAGGCTGTAGCTAGAGGAAATTTACTGGTATTGAAAGGTAGTAACTGAGCATCTGTGGCAGTGCATTTTCCCCCCCTCACCTCCATTCCCAGACCCCAGTGTCATCTGAGAAATGCTGGTTGGACCTCAGCATTGAAACCAGCTCCTGGGCTTAGCTCTTCCTCAGCTTATCAGAAATACTGTCTGCCCTCAGAGACTGCTATGGAGCTCCTGTTTTTTGTCATGCTCAGCCTTGGAAAGTTTTTCTTGCCTGAATGGCATGACATTCCTGTTCTCACACTTTCAAAGAAAGTCCTGACCCAAGCGTCTGGCCAGGAGGAACCATTGTTATGACTAAAGCCCACTCTCTTGTGACCCCTATAAACAGTGGTCCTAAATGAGACCCTTTGAACTCTCCTGGACTGCAACAGGCTGTGAACAGCAACCTCCCTCTGAGGGGGATACCTCTCTGAGCTTGCAAACTCACATGTTTGCTATACTTGGAGAGATGCTGAGCAATGACAAATCCTGCGCCGATGCCCTTGCTCCTTGAGGCTCAACCCTTCATCTGTCAGGAGATGCAAAAACATCCCAAGTGAGTATTTTATTTCACTGACCTCTGAGGGGGATTTTTCCCAGGTACCTTGCTTGCACTGACTATGTCTGTGTGCATGCACATGTGCATGTGCTATAGCAAATCTGGGAGAAATGCTGCTTTCTTAGACGTGTCAGTATCTTGGATATTGAAGCAAGTTAGGCCTTTAAGTAAATTTGTGACTTAAAACTCAACCGTACTTAAATGCTGCTAAGTGTTGTTCTTTTGTAAAATTGCTAAGTATAATTTCAAAGCTGTAAATTAGCTTAAATGGTTCCAAGTGTTATTCCTCTGTTGAATTGTAAAAGTTATGTTAGAAATTACATTTACTATATAAGTTAGGTATTAGTGAAGTGTTGTCCTTGTGTTAAATTATTAGGTTTAATGTATAAGTTAGGTTAAAGTAGTGTTTGGTTTAAGTGCTGTTGAGCTTTTAGGCTGTGTTCCTATTCCTCACTGTATTTTGTCACACCCATTTAAACACATACACAGACACACAGACACATACACACACACTCTCAACCCCACCCAACCCTAGATAGTTATCAATTCATCACTGTTTTGATTGCCTGGATTTTGAAGCAGTAGTGTGAATCTTGCCAATGAACTTTATAGTGCTCTTTCTTACTATTAAACCTGGTTTTTGTTCATACCCTTGGCAAAGTAGGTATTACCTGAGTTGTCCACTTCTGACAGTAAATAGTCAGGAATGAGAGCTGTAAATGAAAAAAAAAAAAAAAAAAAAAAAAGGAGCTTTTGAAATGCAAATAAAAAACAAACAGTCATGTGGGCCTGTTAATAAGTGGAAGGGGAACGCAGGTAACAGAAAATGCAGAGGAGGCAGAGTTACCAAAGGCCTTCTTTGCATCAGCCTTCAACTGGCAAGACCAGTTCCTCAGGAATCTCTGACCCAAGAGATTCAGGCAAAGGAACATTGGAAGAAAACTTTCCCTTGGTCAGAGAGGATTTGCTTAGCGAGCACATGACATCCACAAATCCATGGACCCGATGGGATGCATCCATGAGTGCTGAGATGGCAGACAGGCATCAGAGCCAGGCCACTTAGTTATCTTTCAAAGGTCAGGGAGACTGGGAGAGGTGTCTGAGATCTGGAAGAAAGCACGTCTCCCCAGTCTCCAAAAAGTGCAAGAAGGAAGACCGAGGGAACTACAGGACAGTCAGACTCACCTCAATCACTGGAAAGATGATGGAGCACCTCATTTTGGAGGCTGTCTCTCTCCACATGGATGACGAGAAGGTGAGCAGGAGTAGTCATCGTGGCTTCACTAAAGGCAAAGTGTGCTAGACTGTCTTGATAGTTTTCCACAACAAAACAACTACCAGGATGGATGAAGTGAGAGCAGTAGATGCTGTCTACCTTGACTTCAGCAAGACTTCTGACATCGTCCCTCACAGCATCCTCACAGGCAAACTTAGGAAATACAGACTGAATGAGAGGTCAGGGAGGTGCATTGAGAAATGGCTGAATGACATTTCTCAGAGGGTTGTAATCAGTAGCACAGGGTCTAGCTGGAGGTCCCCCCAAGGTTCAATACAGTATTGTTTAACTTATTGATATATCTCATGCTCACATCTGGAAGATAATCAGATTAAGAACATTAGTGATGAAGAAATGTAGCAAGATATTTCCCTGTAGTGTAGCCATTTTTCACATGGCTATACTTTAGATAAATGTGTAGGTTGTTTTCAAATAAAAACCCATATATCTGATGTCATTTAATATCATTCTTGGTTACTTTTGTAGCAGAGAATTTTGAAAATCTGAAATGAAGTTGGTGCTGTAGGATATGTCAGAGTAAAAGTGCAGTGCATGGAATAGTGTACTATACTGCTATTTCAACTAAACTCCTTTCTGTTGAATTGTGGTTTTGAAACTCAAATAATTTTAAAAAATTTTAATTTCTTATTTTTATTATTATCTTTTTTTTTCTGATGGGGCATGTTTTGCATAATGAGTAGCTATAAATAAGTTTTTAGTTGAATATGAAAGACAGGACTGTGCTTGCTTTCTATGGAGCTACTTCCCAGAAAACCTTGGCTGGTGAAAGAAAAGAATAGATTTTATTAGATTGTTTGATAGCACACCTATCACTCTTTCTGACCAAAAGTCATTTTCATTTGCAATGAGCAATTTCAGTGACATGGTGCAGTTACGGTTGAGTTCCTTCACTAGTCCAGAGTGCAGTGGCAGTCAATGCTCTTTAAAGATATATGTTGTAGTGAAAGAGACGGATTTAGTAAGACAAGACTTTTTCTCTCTGTGGGCTTTGTGATACATAAAAGTCTTGTCAGTCTGACATTTGCTACTTTGCTTTATGATTTTTCCCCATTTTCCTGTTCTGTACCTATGCTATCATTATCATCCTAGTTGAATGGTTCTTAACTGCAGAGTAAGGTCAGAAGGGAGAGCTAGACGTTGCCACACTGCTCTGCTTTCTACCAGGTGGCAGAAAAAAGTCAGCAGGAGAAAGAGCATTTTTATTGTGTTTTGGATATTATACTACAGTTAAAACATATTAGCCATCTTCTGTGTAATCCTACTTCCAGTCACTGATTATTCAATATATAGTTCTAAGTGTCAAACACAGTAATTTATTACCTTGCTATAAATCCTTCTACAATCCACGAATAAAAGCCTCCCATTTATAGCATCAATTGTTCACTTATAAGAAACTGGAGGAGCATTCAGCAACCTGAAACTCTCTGAACCCAAAGGAGGCTATTTAACTTGTCAGTATGATCAAGCAAAAAGCCTGTCCCTATCATTAAGGTTCCAAGATTATGTCTTAGGATTTGAACCATTGGTTAGATAGATATATTTGTCATTTTTCATAGAAGCACAGAATGGTTTGGGTGGAAAGGGACCTTAAAAATAATCTAGTTCAAACCCCTCTCCCATTACAGGGACACCTTCCACTAGACTAGGCTATTCATTATCCAACCTGGACTTCTTCCTGGACACTTCCAGGGATGAGGCATCCACAGCCGCTCTGGGCAATTTGTTCCACTGTCCCACCACTCTCACACTAAAGAATTTCTTCAAAATATCTACATCTACCTTCTCAGTTTAAAACCATCTCCCCTTGCATGTACTTGTGAAAAACCTGCTTTGGGTCCTGGAGAGCTGCTATGAGGTTACCTTAGACCTTTCTCTTCTCCAGGCTGAAGAAACTGTTTTAGCCTGTCTTCAGAGGTGAGGTTGTCCAGCCCTCTGACTATTTTTGTGGCTTTCCTCTGGTTTAACTCCAACAGATCCATGTCCTTTCTATGCTGGGGCCCCTAGAGCTGGACAGAGAATTCAAGGGGGGAATCTCATGAGAGCAAAATAGAGGGACAGAGTCACCTCCCTCAATCTGCTGGACATGCTGCTTTTAAACAAAGCCCAAGATGGTTTGGTTTTCTGTGCTAAAAGTGCATGATTTGAGGTCATGTTAAGTTTCTTGTCATACAATGAGCTGTCATCACAAGCAAGCTCTTTTAGTGGGATTTTTTTTCAATGTAATACAATATTGCATAGTGTATCCCTTTACATAAATCATTATGTTATTATTACTCTTTTTCATTAGATATTAAATCAATGGGAGATAAGAACATGTAGTTCTATTTTAAGTATGCACTGAAAAAACCCATATTCATGGCATGTTACATCACCTTGCACATAGCTAAGAAACATTAGCTCTGTGTGACATTGCTTGTTTGCCTCACAGGTCTGCATTTACAAATTATGAAGGACTAAGTGTCTTGCCCAAGGCTGGTTGGAAATACAGACAGTCAAAATAATTTTTCATAATTTATTATCATTATTGCAATTTATCTTCCTTCCAGGTTCCAGAATGGAAGATTTGTCTAACTGACCGTATAAATAATGACAAAATTGGAAAAATTTTTTTTTCTGTTATGCACTAAAACTACTTTTTTGCCTTTTATTATTTCAGAATAATAGTTCCCAAAATCCTGGTAATTTTCTATTCCATTCCAAACCTACTGCAAATAAGTGCTTTCACCTTTCAAAGCACTGGAAAAAAAAAAAAAAAAAATCAATCTATGCTATCTTGACTTCTGTAAGCCTGTTTAAATTTTGAGCATTTGGGGTGCTTGGACCATGACATTTCTCGTTCATATTAGTAAAGCTCAATCTGATTTCTCTCCTTAAAGAGTCTTCAATATAATCAGAAACTGTGATAAAATCATTCCTAGTTCACAGTGTGATTTTATCTGTGGACAAAGGTCATCTTTCAGTCTAAACTGAGTTCACTTACTTCCTCAATCCACTGTCATAGATGCGTCCTGGAATTCCTATTTCTGAGACCCTCTGGACAGTGTCTTTTCTCATTTTAGAAAGGGAGTAAAGAGGACTATGAGTGGAATCTAACTTCCCTCCTGTAACTGCTCTGAATGGCACATATATAATATCCCTTCTACTAATTTTAAAGTGAAATCAATTATTTAGAAATATCTAGGGGTAATTTTTAAAAATTAAATCTCTACAGGTATGACTCTACAGTAGTTTCTAAGATTTCAGCATTATCTAAAAATTTTTCACTGGAATGATAACAGCAAATTCCAGGACAGGCCTCTTGTGCAGTAGGAACTTCTACACTTGTTTCTGCTGGTCAGCTGTGTACCAGAAGGAAAACTCTGATGAAAACTTGAAGGAAATAGGAAAAAAAAATCACTGAAAATATCTACTTCTGGGGAAAACAAATTTTCCCAAGAAAATTCTGAATAACTTTACTCAGAACAGTTCACTAAATGTTAAAACATACTTCCCTTAGTCTGCTTCTTTGTTTTTTTCCCCAGATAAACCCTTGTGATGGTCTTTATTTTGGTACATTCCATGAAACATTACTTATTAATGAAAACAGCAGATACTTCTACATCTCAGAGAGCTGCTATTTGTTCAAAATTACTATTTTCCCCCCTCCTTATAGATTTCCCCAGCTGAAACACGTACACTCATGCACAATTTTTAGATTTATAAATTGAGGGATCTAAAACTTGTAGAGCTTTTGAAACAGAAGCAGAATTCTAATGGAAACAATTTTTGCAATCTTCTTGCCTGTACTGATAGTAGATCAATACCAAATTCAATACATGATTCCATTTCTTCTGCAGAAAAATTATACTTGTCAGTTCTAGAAAGTGAAGAAGGAAAAGTGAAAGATCATGACTAGAGAAATGCAATGCTTCTTAAGTAAAATCGTATACTGAATTGATATTTGTGCCAATAAGGGAAGATTTAAATTGAAAAGTGACAGGTTGACAATGTGTCTTTAAATTGACTAATTCTCTTTTAGTATCAGATCAATGTAATGTGTATTAGAGACACATACCTACTGTGCAACGAAGCCCTACATCAGCTGTGCATAGATGGGATGTAGAAAGTAAATTAATCTCATAAATATTGCATAATTGCAAGTATGCTATGATCCATTTTAAAGGTGTCACAAACAAAATCACTATATTCACCATCACAATGATTTTTTCTCATTCATATTCTAAACGCTAGGTCACATTTCCAATTGCATTTTCAGCAATTTATTTTCTTTGTCTGTCCTGCAAAATTCATTCGATGTCAGTGTTATTATGCCATCAGTAAACACCTTGAACTTAAATTATTGCATTTATTCACACTTTTACTCCCTAGAAAATGCTGAAGTAGTATATTCAAAAGCATAAATGTATTTTTTCAATAGTCTGAGTGCTTTGTTCTCATCATAAATTGTAAGAAGGAAACACAGCATTCTTCATTTAGGTAATCCATGACAAATAAAATCTCCACAAATTATTGATTGCATATCCTTTCACAGAAAGCTGTATCTAACAAGATAGATGGCGTTTCCCTTGATTAAGAAGGTCTAATACATACTATTTATATCATATTAACATGACACCAGCAGGTGGACTGTGTTACAAAGAAAATACATATAGACCTCATATTCTCAACTCATGTGCAAGTATTTATCCCCAGTGAAGATTCTGTATATTTGAGTAAGAAATACATATCCTTTACTGTCAGTAACACCTGTCAAGATCGAGACCAATATTGTAGATTTTTCCAACAGCAATATTCTATTTTTTTCAAAAAAAGTATTATTTCAAAACTGTGTGTCATGAAAAAATAACAAAAGACCAAAAATCAAGTGCTTTATAAGAAAACAATACATTTATATCTGTAAGTATTTTCCTAAAAAGAAAAATACAGTTGTTCTGATTATTATTATAGTTTTCCGTTCTGATTTAAACAGACATAGAATATTAATTAACCAAATGGAAAATCTCAAAATTGAAGCTTAGAAGAGAAAATAAGCTCTTATGGTAGATTTCAAGAGTTTGAAATGCTTTATGATAAAGTATCACACTCAAAATATCTTCTTAATATAAAAGCCATCAATTACACATATTTGGAATGGTTTGCTAGTCTATTTGCCTCTGAGCTGAAAACTTGTACAGAGGACCAGGGAGCTAAAACACCAGTAAGATTTAAGCAGACCCATTTTAAAATGGCTGTTTTTATGGGGAAATCACTTAGTTTTTACAGATACTCTTGGAAGACTTCTCTGTTGGAAATTGTCCAGTAAGTATTTTCCAACCTTCTTTTTGGATGGGAATGCTCACTTATATTTCCACTACTGTTACTCAGGGATCAGTTCTTGGGTCTATGTTACTGGTAATGTTATTTTTTTCAGGCAGCTAATAGCTCCATAAAACCATTATTCATTATATTAGGAAGTAAATCACTGGGATGACAGGTCCCACTGACACTGCCAGTTATCTCTAAGTGGAAAAATACATTTTTCTTTTCCTTACACGAAGGATGTCTTTGTTGACTTAAACAAAGTCATGTCCATACAGACATATTTTTAGCATTTCAGAGTCCTCTGTTCCAACTTCAATGCATTGCTGCCCCATAAAAAGGGTTATGACCTCTTCTGGGATAACCAGGTTTTAGTTTGAGAAATTATGACTTTGGAAATCCCTCTAAGGGCTGGATCATGAAGGATGGTCACATCTGCTAGTGTGGCAGCATGACAGCAAGGATAAGTTTTCCTGCAAAGGCTGCACTTGCACAAATGCCCAGGCTGCTGGAAGAGGTGTCAGGCAGCCCTGCTCCCATTTGCACATCCCTGATTCTTTGCTCTGCCTGGACTGTGTCTGTCTAATCACCAAGGTCATACAATGAGGCAGCACAAAAGCAATCTACCTCCTTTAGCATATTTTTCTGATTTAGTGACCTGAAAAGCCCACCAGATGATCATCCAAGCAGCAGAACTCAGGAGAAAAAGGAAAAGGATCTACCCCTTCTCTCTAGAAGCCAGCTAGTATATTGATTCAGATATCTGGAATAATAAAGTCATCTTAAGTCAACACAAGCTGATGCTATTTTCAAGGAAATGTTTCAGCCTTCCTTTCTATCACTATCTCCATCCTTCTTCCTAAGCAAGAATCTGCAGAGCTGCAGAGTAGATTGTCTGGGAAAAATAGCCTCTATGTCAATTGTGGACTCTAGAACATTTAATTTGATTTTACTACAACTGTTTTGTTAAAAAAATCATAACATAGCGCACACACATTTGTGCTAACATGTCTGGGAAGAACTTTTTTTTGGCAGCAGGTCTAATTTGTGTCATGCTAGTGATGCCTTAAGTTTTAGCTTTCATGTTTTTCAGATTCTGTACTGACAGAGTGTGTGACTCTGAACTTCACATAAAGTGTTTGCAAGTTCTCTTCACAGTTTTGTTAGACAAAACAAACCTTTTCCAGCCTGAGAACCAAGGACACTTCACAGGTTTGGGTCCAAAAAGTACAAACAACAGCTAATTGAATAAAGCAAACTGGGAGGATGGGACTTCATAACCTGAAGCTGTAATTGGACAATTAACCCCAATATTTAAATGGACCAAAACTTATAAAAGTGTGAAAACTCGTGACTGGTTGTCCATCTTGGGTAGAGCCACAGCTGGGTTCTTGTACTGCCCAAAGAGTATCCTTTAAAAGCCTTTCAATAAATACCTACTTTATTCCTTTAACTCTGTCTAGCCCCTGTCCCAGATAGCCTCTCTAGGCACCACTAGTCTAAACTGCAGTTTAAGGCATAAGGTTGAAAAGACCATTTAAACAAGATGTTCTTTAATACAAGAAGAACTAGGTGCATAATATTAAAATTTTTTTCAAATTAATTTGAGAAAGAAGTTGCAGTAACACTGGAGGCAAAGAAAGGGGTTCTGAAAATCATTAAAGAATGGGGATGCATGATGAATATTCTGTGACCAAGTCGTCTCAATATCTTTTAGTTAAAAGGAATATGAGATAACTTGATTGTAGTCTGTATGCAACACACATGAATGCAGATTTGACATTTCTTAACTTTTGAGTGTTTGACTTGTAATCCTAATGTACTCCTAAAGAACAGACTTTCATATGTGCATACAGAGTATTCTCAATTTTTTCATTAATTTTTCAACTTTATCACTTAGTTCTACCTCTGTATTTAGAATATTTCCTTAATTATACTTTCCAGACACATTTTTAATCATATTTAAAGAAAGATGTTACAGAGATTAAACATGCACTACAAATCATTAGTAAATAATGATTATGATAATTGTAATGATAATGACAATAGTGATAATCATCATCATCATCATCATCATCATCATCATCTTCATAATCTTTCAAGTGTTTCTAATTTGAGGAGAATCAAAGTCACTTCTTTGCTAGCTCTCATCACTTCAGTATCCTAATTGATATACAAACCAGTTTTTTGTAAAAATTCAAACTGTACCCCTACGTCTTTTAACAATAGAAGGGAATATTTCTGCCCAATCAACTCCAAGTAATTGCTGTGGTACAATATATAGGTTTTCTTCAGGCTTACAATGTCATTAAAGATTCCTGATATATGTTTTATGATTTACAACAAGTCAATAACACCCATGTCTTTCAGATGTTTTAGAGTAACAAAGAAAATACAGAATGTTAAAACAAGACGAATTCCTACACCGTGTAGATAAATATCCACACTATTTATTTATATCTGGATTTGCAAAATAAAGTATATTTTTTATGTTCAACACATTCAATGCCTGTTATTGAAAAAAAGATTAAGCTCACGTTAATAAAAATGAACATTTCATTAGAAACAAAAAAGAATGTAAGACTTTTTTCAGCATTTAGAAATACAAGTATTACTATAAATCCAGTACACACAAGTTTCAATAACCTAAGGTTACCTACACATATATAATGGTTTTGTTTATATCACAGGTTTATTTTCTACAGAATAGTAAGGGGAAAATAGCAGTACATTGCCTTTTTAAAATGAATTATTACAGGGAAGGAGAATGAATATATCAATAACTGAAAGTATTGAATTGAAAAACTTTCTTGAAGGCCAGATGAAAGAGATAAACTGAAATGAGATCATAAATTGTTGTAGTAGTCAAAGTGGAAGAAAAAAGCAGAAGAAATTCATATACCAAAATATAACAGGAGACAAGTGACACCAGGGTTGTATATTGATTTTGTATGTACATTTTGTTGCTTTTAAAACTAGAATGAGGACTCTGGAAAAATTTTGCTGTGTTGAATTGAAATGCAGCTTAATTTAATGAACATATTTTCAATGAGAAATATTTTCAAATCAAGATAACCAATCCAAAATTAGAAATTATATTGTTTCCTTCAGGATCAAAACTGACAAAGGTTGTGGAAGTAATAATTCACCGTCATCCTAAGGGCTGATATGAATGGTAAGAGAGCTGTGTTCTGAATTCCCACCTGATAATACCATCCAAGAGAAGGACGTGAACTGGAAGAAATATTAGGTGGCCTGAAAGAGAAAAATTTATTGTTTCTTTGTAATGTTGCCCAAAGACCAATTCACAGGTCATCAGCTAATCAAATCCTTATTCCCTTCAAGAAAAATCTTCAACATAAATCTACTGGATATGGTGCAGCAGTTGAAAAAACTACTTTTGAAGAAAATGTACTGTTTTTTGAAGAAAATGCAGAAAATATCTGAAGTCTTACTACATTCAGAATAAGATTGGTTCAAGCTGTTTAAAACTTCTTTATTGCCCTTGAAAACCAAATACAGTAGTGCTTCCTCTGTGTCACAGGCACCATGTTGGATTTAATATTATCTATTATTAAATGTTTAGGAGGTAATACATAGACTAGACCATGGTTATTATATGTGATATCCTTACTTTTCGTGAGAGTGTTATGGCAGGGAAGAGAAAAGTAGCAGACACACAAAACATCAGCAAGCCTGAGAGAAAAATGAAAGACGTAAAGAGACAAACCATCCCTTCAGATATTCGTGTCCTTGGGTTACACTATTTCCTTGTCCCTAAAAATCCTTTACTCTGTTTTATGCTTCTCTGAGACGCACTGTATCATGAAGTAATGCATTTGTTGTACATCTAATAACAAAGACTTGGTTTATGTCTACCAAAAACCTCTCAGGATCTCTGGTTCAGAGACAGTCTTAAAACACTCAGAGCACAGGGCAGAATTAGGCTTTTCCCAAAGTGCAGTTGTGGACAGAACATTCTTTTAAAACATCTCCAAAAGCGGCGATGGCAACTCCATTTCATGTAATAGCCTAGGCTAGAACATTCACTCAGGAATTGATTTATATGGTTTTAATTCTTTTGACTTCCTGAAGAAATTCAAACTTGTACCATCCAGCAGCCCACAAAATGTTCCTATCTTGGGGTTGCCTTGAGGTGAAAACACTCACCTTGAGCGCACAAGAGACAGAAAGCAGGATTCACAAGATGGAGTTCTTGTTAGGAGGACTGTTCTTATATTAAACTTTCAGCAGTCACGGGTGAAATGTGTATACTAAAATTAAATCAAAGATTCAGTGGTTCACAGAAAGGTGATTAAATATTCATTAGGCAGAAGACAGATGGAGAGAACTTCTGCCAGCTAAGTATGACTGTCACCTGTTGTGAGGCCATATTTGTAAGGAGGAAAACCTAACCTCTTTCTTCTTCCAGTCTGAATGTCCTAGAACCTTATTGTTTTTTGGATGTTGATTCCTCAGAACAGTAGCACCAAATAAAGAACAAAAACACATCATGAAGCATTTTCTGAAATAAAAATTCTGTAAGGCAGAAACAGGCTGGGGTGGCAAATTCCAGGAAATTATCAAAATGAAGGACTGGAGGTTGAACACTATTGTGAAGGGTCTTATCTGACTTAATCCTAAAGTTTCTTTGTGGGCTGAGATTCTGACTTGACATCGATCATGATTCAAATCTATGCACCCACCTGGCTATTCCTGGTCTGCAGCTAACCCTGCCCACCATCTCCCCTGTTAGTTCTCTGCTTTTCTTGTTGGACATGGTGGAATGGTGTCCTTCCAGCCCTGCACTCCCCTGGCAGCCCCTAACTCACTGCTCTCCTCACTGTAGCCCCTCCTGCAACACCCCAGCAGAAAGAGCAGGGCCCAGACAGCATCGTGTAATCTTTGCATGTAATACAATAAGCTCCATAGAAAAGAAAATAACTCTAAAATAATTTGAATAACAGATTTTGCTTATAAAATCACATTTTTTAAATATTGAATTGAGCACAAGCTATTTGATACATGCAGGAAATCTTTCTTGGATTCCTCTAGTGGGTGCAGTGGAACCAGTTCAGCTCTGACAGGAGAACCAAAGAGACAGAACTTTGTATGACTGAAAGCTGTGCTGTTTGCTTGTATCCTTGGTATGTCCGAAAAGAATAAATTTTTCACAGAAGGCTTAATCATGTTGCCTTGTCATCTAAAAGAAGATAGTTGAAAATAAAAATTAGATTTGACTGATAGAGTGACTTAGGCCACATACAAAGAGATATCTTTAAAAGTCAATACAATTTCTGTATGTGACTGTAAAAAAGACTTAAAGAAGCATGGCACTTCTTTAACTCATAAAATAAGTAAAACCTGTCTCTTTCTGCCCCCGAAATTGAAAAAAATGTAAACCCAACCCTACTATAAATTAAAGTGGAAAAAACAATTACATACCTAATTAATGTCCCTCATTTATCAACACATCATTTTTGTCTGTTACTGTGCCAGGCATACATTCCAGTAGCCATCAGTGACTGAAAACATGTGATCAAAACTACCCTAAGGTCAGTCACAGCAAACAAATGGAGACTACCATTGAGAAAAGAACCAAATTCTAACTTCAGACCCTGTTGACAAACTGTCCCTTGCCATACTTGTCTTCCAGGTTTTTCTAATGTTATGTAGAAATAAAGATACATGTCATAACTAAAAAAAGAACACATTTATAAATGGAATAGAAGACTTCTGAGTGCTGAGATGCATGAATTATAGCCAAAAATGAACATAAAAAGAGGACAGGGGCAGGCAGATATCTTTACCAAAAATTTAGAGATTGTTAAACCCACCAGATTGGATGATCTAGCTAAAACAAGCCAGTTATCGGTAAGTACTCTGGTAAGAAGGCTGAAGTGAATACTTAAAAAATTCCCCTCCATATGCAGACATTTTTTAATGTTCTTTTAAATTCACAGTTTTGCTAAGTGTACTTATTTTTTTCCTTTGTAAATATAAAAGTAGCATATTAGTATCTCAAAATGGAAAATACTACAATAGGAGGCAGCTGAGTGAAAAACAAGCTTTGTAATCATCAAAGAATTGAAGCCGTAATATGCAGTACAATGAATTGTACATTATCTGCACAATAAAGTGATGTTTTGTGATGCTCCTTCTTCTTGATTAAAGGTCAAACTTTCATGCAGCTTTAGTGAATATGACAGTTCAGAGTGAATGTTAAGTTCTACTGAAAGCATTCCCCTAGAAATACTGTACAGCAGCAGCATTTGCACTGAGGCTGTGCCCCTCTAAGATGTGAATCAATGAACCTCTCTACTGTTTTCCTGTTAGCTGCAATGACTGTAGGTGTCAAAATTCCTTTAACTTCAGTAGAGTTCATTGAAAGATGCTGCTGGGAGTATACAGGGAAATCTGTCATGAAAATTATGCTTATTCTTTTGAGTTTACTCAGATATTTACACACATGCACAAATGCTGCTTCTATGTATATCAATCAGATTTGGATGAATAAAACAAGGTAGATAAGAGGGTAGAATTTGAACTTAGTCTCGTCTCATCTGGAGTCTTTGTAAGATTTACAAAGGCCTCCTAGAGGAAAAAAAGCAACAATTGAACATCAGAAAGAGTTGTACGCATTGCGTTTTGTTATTCTGAAAACTCTCAAGCATGTAGATTTTAAAGTTTATGTGGTCATTCTCCTGTAGCTGTGATATAGGAGCTATAGCTGAGATCTAGGTGTGAGACAGGCATTATTGACTATTTTTTAGAAATTCAGGTATAAGGATAAGTTATTTCTTCTTCCTTATTATCTGACAAACATGTTCACTTGATTCTATGTCCTTGCCTTATTATATTACATCTGTAAGCCATGGGAATTAAAAAAACCCAAAGGTAAACATAAAAATATTGTAATTTTAAATATTTTTAAAAATTTCCTTGCTTAGATATGCAGAGGCTTAATACACATGGAAAATAATACAAAAAATAAAGTTTTGATGGATGTCCAAACAGACAAACCCTTACTCATGTGAGTCAGAAATATGAGTTCAGGTGGTGGTGATCTATCCCTCATTATTTTGCAGTACAAAAAGCAGACATGCTGATGCAGTATGAATCCTCATAAACTTCCCAAGAGTGTTATGCAACTTCCCCCTTTAGTAAATAGATTTCTCTAAGATGATGTTGGACAACATTCATATTAACCAGGTCTACATTGGCTGAGACTAGATGCCATCAGACCACAGCCAAAGTTTTTTGCCTTTGGTTTTCACATGCCGTTAAATTTGAATTGCTTGTTATGTTAAAACTGGAAAGAAAATTATATTCATCCTGACATACGTCTCATGTGCTCCTGCAGTGTTTTGGTCTTCGTTCAATTTAATGGTCTATCCTAAAATTCCATTATTTCACTCACTGCCATTAGTTGAAGAAGTCTAAATGACTGTTTTGAGATTAGGTTAATTTGATACATTAAATAATCACAGTTTAAATGTGATTGATATCAGAGTCAAGAACGAGACATTCAGCACAGCAGGTGCTCAATCACCATTACCTTCTCTCAAGTTCCACACCCTATAGCTGAAGGATTCTTTTTCTCCTTTCGGGTTGATTGCTGATGTTATTATCATGAAAAGAATGCTTGTTAGAGGAAAACTGCTAATTCTCAATACAAATGTATTTTTTTACAAACAAAGACAGCTTTGTTTTTAAACTGAAAACAAACATAACATTCCAATAAGGTGAAAATCAAGGCAGGAACAGGCATTTCATACAATCACAGAATCACAGAATTGGTTTTTTTTGGAACAGACCTTTAAAGATCATTTTGTTCTAAAACCCCTTGCCATGGGCACAGACAGCTTCCTCAAGACCATGTGGCTCAGAGCCCTATTCAACCCGGTCTTCAGCATTTCCAGGGATGGGGCATCCACAACTTCTCTGGGCAACCTGTTCCAGTGCCTTGCCACCCTCACAACAAAGAATTTCAGACAAGTTTGCTACTTTTAGAAGTCTCTTCAAATTCAGATGCTTGAATATGGTATGGAACAGCTATAACATTTTTCTAGGATTTCCATATACGTAAAAACCCCCCAGTACTGCGTAAAAATTAAAACTTTATCAACCCAAGCATAGTGAAAACTATGCACAGCTTTAGATTCTCAGTTTAAATCAGGCTAAAAATGTGGAGTGACAATTTTGACAGTTGTAAAAGTCTTCAGTAATGCCATGTACCTGTCAGAACTTGGATAGTAAAGTCAAATTGAACTAGGGTCCAGTTAAAAATATTTCCCTAACTGATCTCATGGTACATCCTATGGCTGAAAGTTCACTAAAAGCAGTGTGAGCAGAGGTGTTAAGACTGAAGGTAGAAGAGTAGAAATATCTTTGCAATCCTAATCATGATGAAAGCACCTTGCAAAACATTTCCTCGTTTTAATTTGCTTTTTAAAGAAATTTTGAGCATAGCCTAGAGGGAGAGACTTGTCCTTGATTCAGACCATGAAAGGCATTAATACAGGTTCAAAGACCAATGAAATTGTTAGAAAATAATGAAATAAGAAGAATATAGTGCATTAAAAAAATAGACGCAGATTTAAGAGATACTGCAATTGGTAGAAAAAAACCCAATCCAAAACTAGAAACAGTATTTTTTTCAGCAGTAGAAAAAATGAGATACTTTACTTAAAGACAACTAGGTAGTGAATAGATCACTGCATATAATTGATTTCACTTGAAGTTGAGACAGAAAACTTTCCTTTAAAAAAAAAGTAAGATGTGTTCCAATATCTAATAAACCCAATACAATGAGACAGTTTTTAAAAAAGAGTTGTTCAAAAATATGCAGAAGAAAAAAGACTAAGCTTTATACAACATAAATCTCAAAGCACTAGATTAAACCAAAGTTGCAACTTAAAATTTACTTTCTATGTGTCAATTTTTCTCTGCTCTGAAAACATGGTGGCAGTCTGAGAGCACCTGATAGCAGATTTTTAGATGCTTAAGTTTCCTGAAAGAAACTTAGATGCCTGCTTAAGTAAAAAGATAGTTATTTATTTCTCAGATCTGCCCTTTAACAGAAATAACACCTTTTTATGACTATGCAGTTAATTTAATGGACAAAATAATAAAATATGAATGTGCTTCTCTTGTATTTTTTTCTTTGATGTAAAGTTAGACATCCACCATGTGGACAGCAAATGCAAATTATTTAAGATTAATTTATACTCTGGTTTGTATGGAAACTACACAAAAATGTACCATTCTCTTCACTATAAAATATTAATATTCCACTAGTAAGTTTTGCAGAGTTATGGTTGTTTATTAGAAAAGTATTAAGGAACAAAAGTAACTCAAGAACTCACTTGTATGTGAGTTCTTTTTTAAGGCTGGCAGTTTCCACATTAAAAACAATAACCCAAAATTATAATTAATTATTAATCATGTCCAAAGAAGTAACAAGCATGATTACTATTTTAGTAATAGTTTCTCTATCTAAGGTCTAAACCTTTCATCTTATACCTCTACACTTCCTATACAATTGATAGTGAAAATCAAATCATTGGCAAATAGTACCTGTGACAAACTGCCATGGATGGAACTCAGATACTTCTAAATCACTTCTTTGGATATGACAGCTCAGACCAGATAGGCACTTCTCTCAGTGGGGTGTGATCCATCTTTCTTTTTGAACGAAATCATAACCAAAATTTTTCAAATAGATGAAGGATGCAAGACTTCTGACAGTCTTCCTGAGAAATGTGCCCTTTACAGTGAGATGTAGTGGAGACTGAACTTTAACCTTTCTCACTGTGAAACTGAATACTAACATTCCTGACATTCAGAGGGTGTGAGCAGAAAAAGGGATTATTTCCCAGCTCTCCTGGAGGAGTCTTCATCCTAGTTTCTTCTCAGAACTGCTTGTACTTTAAAGAGAGAACATGTTTGACAAAGTAAATGCAAATGAATTTATAAATATATAAAGGCATGTTTTTTGTACTCATAGCAGCCCAGATCACACAGCAAACTTCAGTGGGACAGCTAGAAATAGGTGTGAGGAGGTTACAAGAGAAGCTGTCCTTTACAGCAGGACAGTCTGAACACATTCAATAATGTGCTCCATGGTCTGTCTTTATTGATGGAAACCTAAGTGCCTGCACATATTTAAACACATAAAGCATATAGTTTTGTGACAGACACCTGTGGCTGAAATGTTTTCTTTTGGAAAAACACAGAATAAAGCTGAAGCAATAAATCATTGATTATACACATTTAAAGCTCCTTGGACATCTACTCTGTTTCTGGTAACATGGATGATCAAAGGTAAGACATGCAGGTATTTTTTAATTCAATATTTCTGGAATTTTGAACATGCTGAAAGGAAAACCAGACTTCATCTTGTGCTGTATCTGTCTACCAAGTCAGCTCATTCTCCATTTCCTACCTTCATTTCAGGTGAAATATCCACTGTCAGTTTGAAGTATGAAACAGCTGAGACAGTGACCAAAAATATCAACAATAAAACAATGAAAAATCATCACTTACACTATGGCAGCTCTTGTTACCTGAAGATTTAGTCTACAGATCATGTGTTTAAACTGGTGCTTATGATGCTGTAGTATCAGAAAAGTGACCAGTCTTTCTTTAACAAAACTTTTCTCTCATGGACCTTGTGAAGCTGGGAGTCAACATTTTAATGTAAATAGGAATGGAAAATTTTTGCTGATTGCCTAGCACTGTAACCTACTTCTCATTGAAACATAAATGGTTTGACAGAATTCAAATATGTGCTTTATTAGTTGAGAAACTCATGCTGAATTCCTGACAAATATGATAGCTTGACTAAGATATGATGTAATATAGAGGACTCAGAATGAGAACATTACAGTATTTCTTCTGTTCTTGTTTCACTTTTAATAATCTAATTTTGCAAGTCCATATGTCATATATACATATGGACAAGACCCAAATAAATGGAAATTCCTCATTATTTTCTAGGTGGGAAAAGACATGAATAATTACAATTTAGCAAGATAACTAAGAAATACCTATGATACTACATGAATAAAAGAATGAAGATCAAGGGATTTATCATCATATGATCTTGTAAGTAGTCTCATAATTTAATAGATGGTGAAATTGAAGTAATTCACATCAAGAAAGACTGAAGTCCTATAGATTCTTGAAAAGAAATACAAGATTTTTATCAATAATATAGGCTACCAAAGTACACTCAGGAAGAATTCATCAATGACCCAAAGAAGCACATTTCTTATGGGAAGTTAGTAACAGCCAGCAAGAAATAAACACAGACAGCCCAATATGGGAAAAAAGTTTCAGGAGTGAGTAAGAGTGAGAATTGTTGCATAAGAGCATGAGTAAAACATGGAGTGCATTCTCAGAGCATCACCAATGTCAGGAATTTACTCTCATTTAAAGAAGATAATTAAAATTTTAACCAGAATATGTGAGAGCTTTCAAAGGCTGCACAAGTGTTCTCTGGGAACATATAGCTTTGTGAGCAGCAGTAAGTTTGTTACATGGATATGAAATGCTGCAGATAAGGATGTGCTAGGCACAACTGACAATACCAGAATCACTGAACGGTTTGAGTTAGAGGGACCCAGAAGGATCATGGAATTCAACTTGTAAGTGAATGACCCTTACAGGGATTGAACCTGTGACTTTGGCATTATTAAAACCATGCTCTGACCAACTGAGCTAATCTTGGGTTAACTTCTTCCTTTACTTTGGCTTTGGAGAAAGGGAAAATTTACACAGGGCCAGAGGCAGATTCTGAAACATTTTAGAGTAACAATATGATCATGTCTCTGCAACAGCAAAGAAGATTGTCTTGACTTAGAGCTGTTTCAGCTTTCATTTCTTCTAGGTACACATGCAGGTCTCTAAAGGTTTGCTAAAATGAGTATCCTGGGCTAATCCAGTTATGAATATCTGTAAGATGGCCGCTTAAGTACATTAAAGGAAAGCAAAAGCTATGAAATTTCTCAAGGCTATTTCAGTAGCATCCCTTGTTGTTTCATTTGTAACAAAATGAGGATGGAATTAAGGATTAGAAAATAAAAACAAATTTATTTTACCTGTTTCAGGATGATCACAATTGTGGCTGGGGAGTTGTCTGTATAGACCTTTGAAACCTGCGGAATTCTAAGCAAAAATGAATATTGAGAAGTACAGCAGGGCTATTTTGCTTTTAAGTTTGGAAATGTGGATTTTAAACTACTTATAGGAACAGGTTTCATAAAAAGAAATTACGATGTTGCTCTTGGACTAGTCATGAAAATAAAATGTAATGTTGATTATGTAACTAATGTTAGTAAAGTGTTAAAAGTGAACATGATGTAAATAAAAACTTTGATAGTCTCTATCCATTTACAACAAAAACCCAACAAATAACAGTGATAAATTAATGTTCTGATGGTGATTCTAAACAATTTCCTTATTCCGGACAATAATTGTCATTCTAGTAATTGGGAAGGGCAAAGGCTGTTAGGGACATTTTGTGGTAACAGTGATGTTTGCATCCCTAATTTTAAATCATTAACTCACGCAATTAACATTTTTTTATAAACTGCATTTCCATATTTTATACTGTTCTGCCTCTTTTGTGTCTACACAAACATACAGAAGCACAGGGCAAGAGGAACAGAATAGATAATTAGACATATTTTTCTATTGATATGAAAAATATTCTGTGTTAAAATGATGGTGTTTAAAGAAAAATTATATTTTCTCATAACTTCATATCCATTGGTTTACAGATCTCTTGTTTTTACATCAGATTTACTTTTAACAGTATTATTACATTTTTCATAGCATGTCAGAATCTTTATATGTGAGATGACTTAAACCCATTTTCAATTATTGTGTCTTCTTAGTGACTGGCTGAATATACTTTTAGGAATATATTGTACATTGTATGATATTATGTAAATGATAGATAGATACCATAGATTTACCAGCAGGAGAAAACTTCTTCAGTTTCAGGCCAATTTAATAATTTTGACTTTTTAAACATTGAACTCACAAGGCAAAAATATATATATAAGCAGTTATTGTTACTGCAGGATCAATTAGTTTAAAGAAATTACCCTAGAGAAGAGTGAGGCACAGGAATTTTAAATTGAGTCTTCAGTGAAGAAATATAATACTTCTAAATTAAAAAATCCTTCAAAGATACCTTTCAAAATCCTTCCTAGTCATCATTTCTGTTCAGAGAAAATGAGAAGATAACTGTCTTCTCCATAGCACATCGTAAGGACTTAAAAATGTAGCAACCATGGTGAAAACAGTTCTGACCAGAGAGAACTAAGTTGGATCTAGAGGATGCATGGAAGAATAAGTCATCAAAAATCTTCAGATACTGAATACCCAACATCCCCTGCTTAGTCCTGAGGTGGGGGTTAAGTGTGTTTACAAAGCAAAATATCTTAAGCCTCTAAAAATTTGCATTCAAAATTGAGCTCAGGAGAAAAACAGTTGACCCAGACTGGACTACAGAACTTAAAGGCAGCCCTGTGCCCATGTGGCCAAGAAGCCCAGTGGCATCCTGGTTTATATCGAGGAGAGTGTGGCCAGGGCAGGGCTGGGATTGCCCCTCTGTACTTGGCACTGGTGAGGCCCAACCTAAGTTCTGTCCCATTTTGGGGACCTCAAGTCAGGAATGACTCTGGGGTGCTGGAACATGTCCAGAGAAGGGCAACAGAGATGGTGAAGGGTCTAGGGAATAATTCCTATGAGGAGTGGCTGAAGGAGCTGGGGTTTTAACAGTGGAGAGAAGGCACAAAGGAGACCTTACCCTTCTTTCCAAAATTTTAGCAATTCAATTAAAATCTTGCTCTTTACTTGTGCTTAGTGTTTTGGGATTCCAACAAATATTCATATAAATTTATCCAACTGCAGGTACAAACCAGTTTTTTGGTTGAGTGAGTTATGTGTTCAAGTCATTGGTACAACCACAAACTAAATTAAAAAAAAATCTTACTCTTCTGAAAACAATCTAGGAAGATTTTAATAGCCTTTGCAGCATGAAATGGAATATTAACAAATGTCAGCACTGGGAATTAAAGTAAGTCCTAGCTAATTTTAAGTCTCCTCATGAAGAATCTAACTTAGCCTAAAGAAGTTAATCATTTCTATGCAAAAATTTAGTGCCAATACTACCATTTAGATTTTATAAATCAAAAATTAACATCTTCAAGCACAAGAGAAAATTAATTCATGATCATTAATTCATAAATGGTAATTGTATGCAGAGGGCCTTAGATATTTTATATACTGTATATATATAAATCCCAGGCATCTTTTCTCAGCATTCTTGCATCCTCTTTTGCTTCTGTAATTTCTTTTTTGCTTCACTGGGGACTAAGAATGTGTAAATGATGCAAGAGTAGAGCTTTGGGTTTTTAAGCATACCAAAGTACATACATACACGATTTTGATCAGATCTGACTAAAAGTGGTATAATTTGAACTAATGAAATTTTGTATGCATCTCTGAACAAATTTTGAAGGTACAAAACCCAGAGGGACACAGTTTCTAATAGAAGTGCTGACAGGGCCTTATGAACGAGCATAATTATTTCAAATATATTAAGCAAATACCTTTAATCAACAGCTGAATGGTAGCATGCTGTGATAATTATTTCTGGTTGATGATGAGAAGACTGATTGCAATTTCCTCATTAACTAACTTTTTCCCCACTTCAATAAGTCTTTTTCACTACATACTTTCTTCAACAACTGATATCTTCTTCCCGTTGCAGTATTTTTTAGTCACAAAATCTGTTCAGGTTCTTATGTCTACTGCCTTTGTTGATGAGTAAATAACTTTCTTTTTCCAAACTGGAAATATTCCCACATTTAAAAAAAAAAAAAGTTTAATGTCAAGCCATGGTGTGTTACATGGTGTGTTATTTGTTATGGTTATGGCAGTTCTACGAAAGACAATAAATTGAACCAGTCCTCTGCCCATTCTTTTTAAGGAATGCTTAGAAGCAGGAGAAATAAATTAAACAACCTTTCACTCTGAAAGAGGATGCAGCATATTTAAACTCAAAGATTTTCAGTTGTGAGCTTAGGTTTTTTTTTTTTTCATCAAGAAGGTTTTGGGTATTTGAACCATTTATATTAATTTTTTTAACAAGGGTGAAAGAAAACAAAATTTAAAAAAATACCAGACTTCTTTTTCTATTTCAAATTTACGTTGGTGTCTCTTAGAGACAGAAAAGAGGAGGAGTCAACTGCCTCAAATCTCATAATTATAATTTAGTATTCTCACTAACACTTTTAGTGTAATCTCTGCTAGGAGTAAGGATCTGCATAAATTATTTTTGTGAATGTGTTTGAATCATATTTATCACATATTCTTTTTACATGGCAAGAAAGTCTATTAGAGAAAAAAAATCTGTAATCTAAGCAGAAGTATGTAGGATACCCTGTAGTATATTAGAAATGTCATTGTGGTTACTTAAGCCCGTTTCTATCTCAGAAGTTGCATTTGCTATTTGAATAAAGTTGAAATTATTTTGCTTATTGAAAAGGGAATTTTGCATATTAGGCAGGGAATTCTTCAATGTCCTTCTGAGAGTCAGCAACCTATGTTCATCTTTCTACATTAAAACTGGACAGCCAGAAAAACTAACTCAAGAACCAGAATAACCTTGGAGGCAATATGGACACAAAGAAAGGAGAAAAACCCTGTGTTTGGCTCCTTTAGAATGAGTCGTAGACATGCTACATATTTAATTTGTTTAGGTAAAAAGTTACTGTAAGCCATAATAAAGATTGTGCTTAGCCTTGCAAAGTTTGAGATCTACCATGGTTTCTTATGCTTAGCTCTAGGCATCTTTCCCAAGTTGGAGTAATTTTTTCTTTCAAAAATAAAAATACTTTGAATTTAAGTTTCTTGCAATCACATTTATAAGGATTTAATAGGTCAAAACAATTCAGATATCAGCATAGAAATCAAAACAAATTCACTGGAAAACAACCATTATGTTATTTTCTTTAAAAACTTTGGATCACATTTCAACAAAATCTTTAACATCTATGGATGCTTTTGCTGTTTAACATCACATAAATATTTTACTAGTTTTTTACCTGTGTTGCACCTAGTTTTAATACTGAAACCTCTTTTGTGTATCCTCCCTATTCTTGCACTATTATTAATTTCCTACATTACTGGAGTATGCACAATTCTCAGAATAGATTAGAATTCTGCCAGTTGGAAAATATATACCAGTAAACTATCTTATGCCCTGAGAACCTAAGCCATATCCTGTTAAAATCACTCGGATTCTTCCTAGTAACTCACTCGATTTTGAATTCGGCTTGAAAAGAGAATTAGCTGACACAATCTCCTGTATTAGAGGAGATTTCTTTGTTTCTTCCTAAAGGTGAAAAAGGAAGTAAACAGTGGTAATCCAAGATCTACCAGTAACTGAGGAATCAGGTATGTGGGAAATGCAAATCTTTCAGATTCATCCCTGGAGTTATAATTTGGAAAATGAGTTTTATGCTATTTTTAGCTAATCCACTTTTATATTTTGTCATGGAGCATGGATATTTTTGAAAATCTCCCTTTCTTGCACTAGAATAATGTATCTCAAAAATCAATATTTTTTTAAATGGATTTTTGTTCTGCTTGTGTCTGTGCAGGGACATAGAGGAAAGGCATAAACCCAAATCAAGTTTTTCTGGAAAAACTTTACCAGATAAAATGTGGAAAAAGTACTCTAACAAACAGGCTGAAATTATATTTCTAAGATTTTCACAATTGAGAATGTCAACATAAAACAGGAAAAGGTGAGTTTAACAGTAACCAAGGTGGGAAATAACAATACATCATATACAAATTTGAATATCTGTCCAAAAAGAAGAGGATAGCGTAACAAGTATGCAGTCCTGTATTCTTTTAGAGATCCAAGACAATGTGATCTCTAAAATAAGGAAGGAAAACTCACTTAGTGAATGAAGTTCCAGTAATTTAGTGGAGTTCCCTTCATTGTCTTCTCATGAGAAATACTTTTGTCTTGCTATTATGGCTTTAATTTTCCTCAGCTACCTTAAATTCACACGAGCTATATTAGTCCAGGAGAAGCAGCTTTAGGTCTGCTTAACTGACAAGCACGTTTACTTGTTTACACATTTCTGTGTTACGTTGCTCTCCTAAACCAAGTACTTTAAAAAGTTTTTGAGAATCAAACCTTCTCTAGAATATCCAAAAAGATACTTTCCAAGGGTGAGAGAATATATTACTGAATGACCTACAGAAATAAGAGACAGGATAACCCATCAATAACTTTTGAATGTCTGGTGAAATGCTTTAAAACAATGATTACAGAAGCTGGTTGAATAAAAAAAAGTGAGATACTTTCAAACCCTTCCTAAAATATACATCTGGTTTTCTATACATAAATATTTTTCACATTATAATGAAAATTATCATTCATTCAAGTGTTCCTTTGAGATTAAAACCTGTGAAGTTATTTCTTTTTTGACATTGGAACAACCATTAAAGAAAAAAACTTTTCCCACTCTTTGCCTTACCTTCCCAAGGCCAATTTTACTTTTTAAAGCCTGTCTAAAAATTCCTTAACTGTCCTTTCTGCATAGTAAACTATGCACTTGCATTTATGACATAAAAGGAACAGTGTCTGACATTTGGACACACTTTGGAGTTTTGTAGAGTACCTGAAGTTCTCATTACAATGGAAGTGATTTTTTTTCTTTAAAATGCATCCTAATAAAAACTAAATTATCAATATTTGCAAAAGTAAATTTGGCTTTTAAACAAATTCTTAGAAACATAATTCCAAAAAATCTTTCAATATGTAGGATACATTACTTCTTCAACAGCTGAAATGTCTGTAGCTGTTGTAAAGCAGGAAAGTGGATGTACCAGAATTAATGTATGTTGTATACTGGATTAATTGGAAAACCGACAATGTTAACAGAATATTCTGCTACCTCTGTATATATTTGGCAAGAAATCTAACAAATAACAAATTAACATGGGAATATGAAGATCTTTTTGGTACAATACAGTGCATTATCATAGGCATGGCTGGCAATATGACTCCGAAAGCACTTAAATGACCTGGAGGTGAGCATGGAAAGACAATGTGTAACACACTGCCATGCTTTTGGTTCAACAGAGACAATCTATAAAAACACAGCAGGGTCAATATACTACAAATAAGCTGGTACTTAACTTTTTCGAGATGGTGTTATCAGAGCTGGTTATTAATTAGTTATCATTTGTCTTCACATAAAGATATTGGGAAGGTAGAGCTGCTTTCTCTGCTTTTTAATTTCAGACTATAGGTCTGACTTTGACATAGGACTGTAACTCCAGCTCAGAGTAATTCTAGCACACCTTAGTAGGGACAGTTCTTCCATATTTTTTTGTTTCAGTCTACTTTTTTTTCCTGTTGAAAGAGTCCCACTGTTACCAATTACCCACAGTTAGACACAGGGTCAAGACCTTCTTGACTAGATGAGAAAAACTTCTAAATCACCCTGACCGATTCATTTTTTTTCTTTTAGGCCAACACTTTCTCATTCTTTAGCTGCAGTGACCACAAATAGGACTGTCAGACATCTTATGCTTTGAAAAGGCAAAATGACATTTGAAGTGTGATGTTTGTCTACAGCTCTACCCTTGATGATATGTTGCCAGGTATTTATTCACAACTCAAGCTGTGCTTGGAAAAAGAAGAGATCAGTCACTAGCACATGTGACACAGGAGCAGCAAAGAGCCTGCAGTAATTGAAATCAGCATACATTAATGGCATAGGAAAAGTAGTCTACACAACCATATTTAGTCTTGCTTCTGGCCTAGGCAATCTTTAGCTTGTATGGACTATATTCTGAATTAAATGTGAGAAATGTTACTACTGTTTTAACTTGGAGCAATGTAATGCATACAGCACTAAAGAGACAGACATTCTTGATACCAACATTCAAAGAAAAATCTTTAGACTAGAATCAGATCATATTTACTGAAATTTTCTGCTGTCTTGAAACCTTTACTACTATTTAGTAGAAGAAACAGGACTCCTTCAACCCCAGATTTTCTTACAACTGGTATATAGAAGTTTTATGGTGGATAATAGTAACTCTTATTAGAATTGTTATGGACCATGAATATCATCAAGGTGACAGGTCCTTATCTATGAAACTACACTCATCCAATTCTGAAAGATTAGATACAAGGGTAATTCTAAATAGGATTTTTATGTACCCTTCATTTTCTGAAAGGAAAAAAAAACCAATGGGAAAACACTTTTTCAGTAAAAACCAGTTTCAAGAGATTTGCACTGGTCAATAATTTGTATTACACCCAAAATGTTTTAAAGGAGAAAAAGGGAATATATTTAATTAAGGAAAATAATCTGTTGCTAGAGTTATTAATGTTCTAACAGTCCCAACAAAATACACTAAAGAGTTATTATACATCAGGGTATAGTAATATTGACACTTATGATTCTAATGATCTAATTATTACAGCTACCTTGTTATTAACAATAAAAATTGCTAAACATGATCTTCTGACTGCTTCTAAATGGAGATGATATACGTTTTACTGTTATTTTTCATATTCTTAAAACTAGTTTAATCTGATTCACAAAGATGTTCTTCTGAAGAGACCAGTGGGATCTGTGTGTTCTGTTAAAGTCTGTTTTCTTATAAACTAAGATTTCTTCCTAGGATCATGAATCATTCTGAGCAGAATAACTACTTCTTAATACTGGCTATTTATTGATAGTAGGTGTTCTAACACAAAGCTACATTAAGTTAAACTAAAGTAAAAACAAATCTAAGCAATAATATCTGCTCATTAGACAGTAGCTCTTACAACTAGAACCAGATCAATCAATATATGTCAAGTCCTGAGACTTCATAGTATCAAAAAAATCTCTGTGGGTGTTTACTAATAATGGCAAAATACTATTTTCCTTGTCAAATTTCAATATGGCTAAAAGTGTCCTTGAACATTTCCCACTAAGGCATTTTCGTCTGAGAATCGCATTGTGCATAATTTTCTTTCCCATGCTGCATATCGTGAACAGCATTCATCATGTTAACTAGAGTTGGGTCTGATGCAGTTGCCAGAGATTTTTCTCACTCTTATCCTTATGAAGTTCTCTCCAGTCATTTGATAAATCCATTAAAGTCTCAGTTTTTAGACCACTAACTTGATGATGGGTCAGGTAATATCCTAGTGGTAATTCCTACTGGATTAGCAAGAACAGATGTAACAAAGTTTCAGCCCGATTTCTGGTGATCCGTCCTACAAACAGTCCATTGGCTTCAAGCTGAAAACTTTTATTCTGCAAGTAAGGTTAAAATGCAATTTCTCAATGAACTTGTCAATAAGAACAGCATACTGTTATGTCATATACTATGATAAAATTTTTAATATACTCACTTCTTTTTTGGAAATTATTATGCCTCTCATTCAAGTCTTCTGGGGAATAGGTAAAAGTCTTAATTTAATTCTTGGTAGCATAACTTGTTATTGCCTCTGCATTCAAAATACTAAAAAATAGAAGCATGTCTACAACATGTAACCCTGTCAGTTCCAGGTCAGACAGAGGGGAACTGCTTGTGGTAAGTGCACAAAACTAATCCTGCAGGTCATAAAATCAGGTAGAGCTTTAAGTAACTGTTTTTTTTAAGTAATTGATTTTTGTAGACAACAACATCTGAACTTCTAGCTTTAGTCTATATATTTCCTTTCCTGTGAATTGTGCATCGGGTGGTGAATGTCTTCTCATGATTTGCACAATACACAACAGCAACACTGGATGTTTCTTGTTTAAATAAAAACCATCCATAATACTTAGGAAATTGAAAACTGATCACATTTCAGTCACTGAATAAAGTGAAAAACTAAATTTTTTTTTTTTTTCTCCACAGGCAGCCATGATCTACAACCCTGTGTGTAGGTTTTGGAGTTCAGTGCAATGATTTATGAAAAAGTATCCTGGAAGTTCTGAAAAACAAAAGAAAAAGTAAAATACTGGTATTTATGTTATGTAATTGCATAAAGATTAGAGGGAACTTTCAGAAATCTGATCATAATATGAGAATAATATTTTCTTCAAGCGACCTCTGTGACAACTGCTTTTCCTGGCATAGACAAGAAGGGAAATACAGTCATAAAAAACCCAAGTTCTTATACTCAGTATCTCTTCATTATTGTTGGTCATCACTCACACTTTCCTCCTCTTGTACAGTGCTTTTGAGAACCCCACATATAAAAATATTCAGTAGAACACCAAATGCAGGAACCCCAAATAGAAATGTGAAGAGAGAGATAAAAGTACACAATCAGTTGACTGAAAAAGGAAAATATAAAATAAAATAAAATTAGATTTAAAAAGTTTTCTGGTTGTATATATTTACTGATAATACTAGGTTCAGGATAGAATAATATTGTTAATCAAAATAGAATAAATAATGAAAATAAATTTTTGGTTCTTTCAAAGGTTTTTTTGCTTGTTTGGGGCTTTTTGTTTGTTTTGTTTGTTTGTTTGGGTTTTTTAGGGTTTTTTAGTTTTTTAGAGTTTTTTGTTGTTTTACCAAAGAAAAACCCCAAAACAACTCAATGGCAGACCAAAACCAAAAATCAGTTGTTTACTTTCATTTTCAGAAAATAACATTAACATTAGGATTTATGACAGCAATCATTTTTTTTTCCCTATGCTTTATGGACTATGTTTTAAAAATGCAGGAGAAAAGTATAAAAATATAAGAGAACTCCTACATTTGGGGGCCCAGTGCTGTAGGTTAAACTCTTTTTGAAAGTGAGTAGTAGTAGCTTCTTTTAAAGTAATCCCTACCTTAAATATCACAGCAAGTGTCAGTAAAACTTGTGTCTAATAGATTAACAGTTCTCTATATGGCTGACCACTGGTTGTAGTTACAGCATACCAAATGGATGTTGCTGTGCATAAATATTATTTTTGAAATATTACAAAGAACTGTACGAAGGTAATGAAAATGAACAGAAGTACCACAGAGAATGATGAAGCATGGATTTTTAAATGCAAGCATAAAGTTAGGAAAAAAGGGCAGCAGATGAAACTTAGCCAAGAAACAAAGAAATAGATCACCTACATTTCCTTAGAAAATAGCAGAGATTCAGACAGGATGATGAGAACATCATAACACCCCAGAAAGAAAGATGGACACCATAGCAGCTTGCACAGTCTCCCACCAAACTTGGAAGCGAAATTAATTGTTTCAAACTGGACTTTTGATTATTATTTATTTTTATTGAACATGAAGAATAGGAAATTCACCTAAGAGATCATATTCTTCAGGCAAGAAATTAATGACTTTAAGACAGCAAGAAATTTCAAGAGCTCATTGCCTTCCTGAGTACCAAATTCTATGCAATACACCTGAAAATATTGGGTTTTAGTTAAGATGAATGGTGAATAATTTTTTAATTTTCCAGAGTCTATTTATTTGTTCTAGTCTGGGGCAAAGACATTCCAAATTTAACAGCTTTCCTCTACAGTACTGTGCAGACCTTATGCAGTTGCTACATACCCTGCTGACAATATGATTATACATGTGCAACACTGGCAATTAAAAGTGTGGTTTCCACTGGCACCCCAGGGAATAGTATGTGAATTCATGGTGATACTCCCAGAGCCAAAGGAATTCTCTTGTTAAAGGTGATTTAAATTGTTTTCATTGTCTGTCAAACAACGGCAGCCCCCCAGCCAATTCAAAAACCAATTCAATTAGTTTCCTTCCACTTATGGTCTTCCAAAAAATCACAGTGTAGTTAAAAGCCCTATCCATCAGACAGATCAGTTGTAGCTGAGCTATTAAATATCTATGGGCCATAAAGCCATTTTTTTTCTGAGCAGAGCTACTGTGTAATTAATGTATAAGTTATTTTGAACAAAAATGCTATAGAAAGGCAGTTTCCCGTGATAGATGGGTAGATAGTCCTGGGTTTCAGGATTCTCAAACTAGTAATTTTCCTCAGAGAAAAATCTTATTTATAAGACCATTCTTAATAACAATGTAAAAGACACTATTTTTTTTTTCCCCAGGTTGTTTGAGCTTTCTGGTTGATTTTGAGGTTTTTTGTTCTTTGTTTTCTTTTTTTTTTATTTTTGAGAACAATAACAACCTGACCTACTTTTAAACAACATACTGATATGTACAGATGTATAGGTATAAATATGAATAGATAGTTGTTTATATATTTGGAAAGAACTTGTAAATAATATGGGAACAGGACAAGTAAAAACATGCTTAGAACATCTGTGCTCAGCCAACTGTCTCATATAGGTATATGGACATATTTGACCAAACATATTCATTGTATTATGAATGGGATAGTAATTAGTAAAAAGGGTTTCCTTTCTTAAAAACACCATCTTAGCACTGGTGACTTCAAACAATCTAAAAGGTGTAAATATAATAAAGTATGACGAGCCATTTAATGTGCCACTCATTTTTGTTGCTCAAGGGAGATCATGCACGAAATCCTTATGGCCTTGTCTGATCTGGTGCTCAATTTATATGACTTGCTCTAATTTATTCTGCTACTTATATGTCTTAAAGTGTTTTCTTGCAACTATTTTTCCTGTATCTTGCCATTCAACTCCTGTCTTTCAAGGCTGATGAGAATTACCTGCTAACTATTGTTTAATAATGTGTGTGGGTTTCTACTGTTAACTGAAATTGCTTACTTTGGGCATTAAAAGCTGTGACCAGGCAAGACAGTCAGGGATTATATCAAATTAATGCAAATAACAGGACAAAATACATTTCTAATTCACCATTGGGCCCCATTGAAAGATAATTGCTACAACTGTACTGAAATCTTAGCAAGCTTGTGGAGCTTTTTAAAGACCAAATTTTAAAATAAAAAAGGTATTGATTTGCTAGCAAAGACTTAGGTGAGCATTCAAAAAAAGTATTGCTCATAGATTTTTTTTTTACAGCATTAAACCAAACTTTGAGGACACTTCCATTACTCAGACTGGAAAGTTTATTCTGGTTAAGACACTACTCTCTGAGAGGTTTTGTGAGAAATGATGAAACGCAACTCAGCTTGAATGGAAAATGGAAGTACACAGATAAGAAAATCTTCATATACAGATTTGCATAAATTAAATATTTGCCAGAACTATTAGGAGACCTTAACAACAAAAGATAGATTATGAGGTGCTGTAAACTGAATTATGGGTGAGAAACTTTTTAAAAAATGGTTTGTTGTCCAGTGGGATGACAGAATTTAATCAGGGGTCATGACATCTAAGTGTAAAGGGCTGCACACACCCATGTCGTGCAATGATCATTACAACTCCTGAAAGCTTGTTTTGTGAAGTCTTAAATCTGGAAAATTTTCAAGGGTGAGTTACTTTTAAAACTTGAGCAGTTTTATTGAATTCAGTGACACAGTCCATATTAGCAAAACTCAGATGTATTGTAAATATTCACAAGATGAAGCTAAGGTTTGCACAAGAAACAGCGGACTGGATCAAATAGGAAAAAAAGCCCAACAAAACCTTAAAAGAAGAAATTTCAATAAACCTAATAAAAATAATCAATAATTGAAGTCCAAAATCCATGACAAATATGGATCAGAGAATGGTGAACAATAACTTGAAATTTAATGCTCTGTAGAAATGCAGAAAGTGACAAATTAATAAATAGATTATACCTAAGATGAAATACACGGGAGGAACTGTTTGAAGAATATATTTTATTTCAGGCTTGCAAAGGTTGAAAGGCAAAGTGGAAACCAGTTAAACTATTAAATATTTTTCACCTATACCTCCCAATTTAGGGTAATGAATAAACTGATAAAGCGAAATATTAACAAGACAAATAGCCAAGCAATATATTTAAACTTTCAGAGAGTGATGTAATTTAAATTTGCCACAAAATTCAAACTGACAAAATGTTACACTTCCATTATGAAAGCTTATTAAAGATTTTCATTCACAATATATATAGATATGCTAATAAAAAAGAACATGATTCTATATAAAGAAAATGTCTTCTATATGGACAAAAATATCCTTAAAATAGTTTTATTTTTGTGATCTTTCAATAGCAAGTTATTACACAAGATATGACAATGGCTCTTCCTGGAGATCAGAATGAGAACACTTACATATGACATCATTTTCTGTCTGGTATACCGAGTTGTGGTTCTGATTGAGAAGAATGAGCCCTTTTTGTGAAATATCTCTTGATCTCAGTTAATCATTCACACTGGCTGGCTACACAATGTTTCATAATTTACAGACTGTGCCGAGAAAAAGTCGCTTGTTTCATTTCTCTAGGAACATAATGGATGAGAACTGAAATGATTCAGGTGAATGGACACTGGAGGGATGCTATTCTGTTGTAATATATTACCACTACTCTGCTAATAACAGAACAGGAACAATGTCCCATTGTCCAAAGCGGGAATTTAAGCTTTAGTAAAATTCATCAAGTATATCAAGTGCTTCCTATAAAAGCAGACATGAGGTAGTTATTTTCTATTGACCAACATAAATCAGACTGGAAGTGCAGTTCTGTGCCCGTGAATGAAGTTTTGATTCACAGTATCCCACCACAGCTTGATTTTTTAAAAGGCACTATTTAATCTGTTGTTAAAAATATAAAGCACAACAACAACAACAACAAATTCAAAGCTTTCTGAACCATCTAACTGAAAATATTCTTGACTGCCAAGTAAAACCATTTTCAGAATATAAATGGATTGTCTCTACGTTACTTTAATTTTTCCTCCTTTCTGAATTGAGTTTGGCACAGTTATGAAAAATGGGTTGTGGGAGTTTTTTTACTCAAAGTTTTCCAAATTAATATTCTGGTTTTTTAGTATTGCAGAGCTCAGTATTTCTATCCATCAGTGGAATAATCCATGTAAAAATAAGGTAAGTCAGTGAAAGGAAAGAATTGCAGAGCCATGTGGATGCCCTCACCCACACTGAATATTGAATTCTTTCACCACCAGCCTCTGCATTTTCATTGTGATTTCTGGGTTAAGATTCTACTACACTAAACTCTAAATGTCAATTTCTGTCCTGAAGATATCAAATGTTAAACTGTTATTCTGAATATCTAAATAATCAGAGAAGTTACACAGAACGGGGTTTTTTTCCTTAAAAGTACTTCACATTTGCAATATGTTTATGATTTGGAGGTCCCTTTCCTATTTAGCTTCCCACTTGAGGGTCTTCTGTTTTGCTGGATGCTATGCTAGTTTGAACTGCTATTTTTCCTGCCCTTCTGGTACTTCTTTCTGAATTTTATGGTGTTCCATGTATGTCTATCTGTGTTCAAATAAACTCATCCTTGAAAACTAACATCTCACAGCCTGAGCTTCGAGTTCCATTTAGTATTTACTGTGCTGGTCACAAAAATCCTACCTGTGACATCTATAATTATTTAAAAATACTGCCTTATGCCATGTAGACAGCCACTTCCTGACTTGACTTTATCACCAACCCTGAGTTCCAGGTGCTCCTGTAACAGAGGTAACAGTCTGTCCTAGAATTACTTAATAACAATATGAACACAGATCCCACAATTCTCAGAAACAGGCTGAACCCAAAGGATTTGGATAATTTGGATAATGACTCTATACTATTTCCTCACTGGATAAATAAAGTAAGAAGTTCACACTGAAAGTCATCACTCTGTCAGTTAAGAGGAAATAAAAGTGGAATGCACTTATGGAAATTGACAAATCCAAATACCAGAAGGAATTAGGAGCAGCCAGAGAAAGGAGAATGCCTTGATTGCATCAGAATTTATTCAAATGATTTGGTAAAATAATATGAGAAAACTGAATAAACAAAAGCAACATTGTGATGAGATATATTTGTATCTGTATATAGTTTAGAAATAACCTTGAATGCATCAGTTAAGGTATTTTTGAGATTTTAAAAATTTTTTTATGGTCAGAGAAATTGCTTTTTTTTACACTTTGTTAAGTACCAATTACAGGGCTGAATCTGTATTAGAACTCAGTTACTAAGAAAGGACATTGACTAGAGAAAATCTAAAACCTGACAAAAATCTTCAGAAGGCTACACAGTGGAAAGAACAAAGACAGAAATGCATTTTGGAGGTAAGCAAACAATAAGTCATACAGTATGATAATTTTAAAAATGCATTCAGGATGACTAAGAAAGAGGGGGTGAGAATCAGCATAAGAGAGCATAGATTAGAGGTGTTAAAGACTTCACAGGACAACCTGACACAGAGAAGAAAATTTAAAAGAGAAAAAAAACAAAAGTGGAAAAGAGGTGGGATTGAGAAGCTACAACTTATTTCTGGCAAAATTGCTGCATCCCTCTCACCAGATGAATGTAATGCTAATGCAGTGTTGATTGTGAGGAAAGAATGTGCGTAAATGAACATTTGGACAAACTGACCAAAACATAGACTCAGAAGGACAAGGTTCTATAAACTATTAGATGCAAATATCATGTTTCTTATCACGCACAAGATTTCTCTCTGTGTCTAGGATGAAAAACAAGACAAAAGGGGTGTGGCTTTATTAGGGCATGAATTTATAAGCTTAGCTCTTGTGGGAACCCTTGCAAGAAATTGTACAGCGCATCTCAAAACACATTCCTTAATTGTTTTCACACACTAAAGTTATATGATCAGCTGTCCTCTCTCCCTTATATCCTATCCATATTTCTTTTACTCATACCCAACTTCCTGCCCATTTTTATGGAAGCAATAAAAGGCAAAGGAAGGTGGATTCACTCTTGTTACTCCAAACAACACAATTAAACTAATTTCTCAGCTTTGGGGTATTCCTTGATCTCTGCCCATTTCCTACTCTGATTATTCACACATTAGATCATCTGTAGAACTGACAAATGCTTTGGACTCTTCTTTCAAATAAGCCTTCAGAAAAGATCTAGTGCCTGGTACGTCCTCCCATTTCAAATTAACTTTTCAGATACCTTAACAATTTCCTTCCAAATTCATTCATCCTCATCCCTGAATAACCCATGTATTGAACATGATATTTTTGGTGGATGTCCATTAATCCTCCCACTGCTAATAACTGAAATGTTATCTGGCCTTGTCAACCCTGGAGATAACTCACCATATCCTTTCTGAAAAATGTAGCCTCTGGGAACAACTGGCACTAAGAAAAATGTCCCTGACCTGTCTTCCTTTTTTTTTTTTTTTCTTATTTTCAGTTTAGTTTATACTTATTGATCCTTTTAAAAGTCTCAGTAGCCCTGCAATGAAATCACAGTTTCAGGAGTCTGCCTTAGTGAATGGTGTTCTGTAGTGTACTCCTGCATAATCTGAGGACAGCTGGAGACAGAGGAAGTGGCCATGTGTCCCATTGCAGGGCAGAGCATTCAGACACCAGCCAGCGTGACTTGGTGTCTTCCTCTCTCTGCAGTGGTGTGTCATTTCTTCAGCTCAGCACTTACAAGCTGAAAGTAGAGGGCTGTCATCTTTGGACCCCAGGAACACTGCTGTGTACGCCTGCTGAGTTGTCACATTTCGCTCAGAGGGTTATGAAAAAACAATGAAGTATTTCACCTCCACACAAGAAATAAATTATATCTGTGTTAGAAGTTACTAAATATAAGGGCACCATTCAAAAAGTTATAGGTAGAGATGCCAGTTTGAGCTTCCTGATGCACTACTAGCATAATTAAATCTTGAATGAACAAAGCATGCTACTTCTGTTGACAAATGATAGTAACCATGCTAGACATGAAGTGAAATATATGTTTTTTAAGACAGTTACTTACTAAATTTAATCACTTCCCCCCCATTTTCACATTTCCTTTATTATCCTTTAACAGTCTTCAAATGGCTGCTGATCTGCTTTAATTATCATGTGTTATCTGTGTTCACAGAACACATCTTTTGAGGTTCAAATCAATCATAAATAGGAAAATGGTGACTTGTTTACTCTAGCAATTAAAATGAACAAAATTTGGAAAGATTTTTAAAAGGAGAATTGGCAGCTCTCTTTCTTTTAAGTTTTCTATGTACCTGTACTGGAGATAGGATTGTTTTTGTGCTAAATATATTAGAGAAAGAAATCCTGAATGACCAACATTTCATTTTTAGCTGATTGAATACCTTTTGGTATTAAAGTGGACTCTGGAAAGGTTACACAATTTTGGGGACTTTTTAATGAATGGTCCTTATATGTAACCACATAAATTTATCCTTAATATCTAATGGGTTGCCATTTTATTGCTTTTTAAGTAAGATTTATTTTGCTCTTAAGATACGACCTTTCCCCTCTCTACTTTTTTTCAGATATACAAGGCCCAGTTGTCAGCTTGGTGTCCACATCAAAATGAGCTGCCTGCTCTTCACCTGTCTAGGAAGTTTCAAGAAAATGCAGATGTTGGGAAGAAATTATTTTACTTTTTGGAAATTAGCAGCTTCCATGAAATAAACCAATGTCCCTAGTCATTGCTTCCATTTAAATGGCCCCATTCCCATTCTGCTGATAAGTAGAGGTTTCCCATCTAGGTTCATCTTCTGCTGGTACAGAGAGACAAACACTCTACAGAATATCTATTTGAATAATTTCTATATTTTTCACTATTTAAAATTTCCCTTGTTAATTTTTCACCCGATTAAGTTGACTACATGCAACTTAATCTTTGGATCTCAGGATCCAAAGTCAATCTTGCAGAACAGATTCTCATAATTCTCTTTTAGTTTTATGTCTTGTCAGGTATTGGTGTAAAATAGCTAATAAGAAATTGTGTAATTTCACCTGGAAGAGCACAGTGCTTCTTCCATAGTGGCTGGTGGTACTTGCACCAGTACAAATCTCTATTACCTGCAAAAGTTTGTTGTTTTCTTGAATAACTTTTGTTTTCTGCTGTTTTATTGTATTCCTCTTCTGTCTGATCTGTGCAGCAGTATTGTCTTCCTTGGGTTCCTTTGAGTGAATAGCATGCCTCAAGCATGAATGGCATGGTTAATTGTTTTTCAATATTTGTTGGGCTTTTTTCCAACAGTGACCAAGGCCAAAACATTGTTTAAGGGTTTCTTCAGTTGGTTAGTTTAGTTTTCTACCTTTTAGACTCTATTTATTTTGGTTCTTATGCTGCTCTGCTTTGGCACAAGTTAAATGACCGGTCTGTTTTTCCCAAACATGCCATTTTTTTTCTCTGCTTGAAGTATTCATACACTCATCCAGATGGATTATTTTTAAAACAACCTTTCAGTACATTTAAGCAAGTTAAAAAATAGTTTTTTAGCTTGTCTCAGTCTCTATCTGTCATAGATACATTCTGCAGGCATTAAAGTGGCTCAGATCTCCTGTGTCATGCAGACAGATTTCTACAGATGTGAGCTTGCCTTGAGTGATCGAAAAATATTTACCTGAGGAGAAAAATATGGCCCTATGCCTGGTGTGTGACCTCTCACCTGTGCCCAGTGAAAGCATGGGAACAGTATGCTTTAAAGAAAAGACTATTGTGCTGAGGTAATTTTTTTTCCTGTGTGTACTCAGGCAACAGAGAAGAGTGCTGTCATTCGGGATATGCTGGGGCCAAGGAATCAATCTAGAAACCCACGAGAGTGGCAAAGAATTTTGAAGGGTTGTTGGACAGGAGTGTTGCATGCACTTATGTCTCACAGCAAACTCTTCAACCAGCATCAAAAGTACATCAACTTAAGGATCTTTCAGAAAACCAGTGAAATTTAGGATATGGAAAAGCTTCTTTGAACCTATGCTTTTTGGTTGGCGTGAGGCAGTGATTTCACATTTCTGGTTATAAAGTTTAAGCTGTTACTACAGAGACACAGAAAAGGCTGAAGTCTTGGTTATCCTGTATGTTGGTGAAAATACTGAAATGGTTCTAGAAAATATCTGCTTTTCATGTCTTACTATTAAAATTTCTTTTGGAAAAAAAAATCAAAGATTTATTGTTTAGGAAAATATGTTAGCACTACGTAGGTGGTGTTCTTTGACTCACAGCTTGCTTGCATGTGTGTGTCCTTGTGATGCTAAGGCACCAAAGAAATGTTAAAAGTGTTGATTTCAAATGACACAGTAAGGACACAGCAGTGTTTCACAGCACCAATGAGTCCAGGATAATGCTATTTGAAACTAGAGCATACAAGGTATTGTAACACATCCTTTCCACAGCTAACCTACACTCTGACACATTTTGTGAGCTGCGTGGCATGTGGCAGACTGCATAGTGTAGATAGAAACCTCCTACAGATCTAAATGCTTTACAGACTGAGGAAGATTTTGTGCATAACTGTCCCTGCAAAATATCTGTCTACCAAGGTGATGTATCATCTCTGTAGTTTTCTACAGTGATAAAATTGATACAAATTCTTAAAATTGAAAACTACAATTTTATTTTTTTTTGCTCAGCGCTGAATCTTTTTTCTGTTACTTCAAAGCTTCATAATTATATGAATAGTAAAATAGCCAAAGAGAAGAAATGGATGGCAACTGGTTCAGAAAAACACTCTAGGTGTGAACTGTGACCTTATGCTTATTGTTGGAAATTACAGTAGTTGTTGGTTCATAAAATGGTTAAAGCCATTTGCCTGTAGAACACTGGTTTGTGGAAATTTTAAATAAACCTGAGAAGCATGCATGGTGGTGGTTTCACTGCATGGTGATTTCGATGTTGAAAGAAAACATCCTATGTCATAAATAACATTTTTAGGGAGTAGTGTGCATGGTAATTCTACCCATATCAAAAATTCTTCAGTGAAAATCCTTTCCCATATGTTTTTCTTAAATGAAAAATGAAAGGGCTTCTCAGAAAATACAACAAGGAAGCTGGGGGAAGGGGGATTGATCAGGCTGAGACTAATTGGCTGAAGCTGAGCCTCTAGAGATTAGTCATCATTAGGCAAAGGAGAGCAGTTAAACTACCTTGAAATAAACCGGGTCACATCTACTTTCCGGAATAAATTAGTCTGTAGATTTGTTGACACAGCAAACTGTTCCTTCCTGGCACAATGTGTACAAGGGGAAATTAGACAATAAATAATATTTGACTTTGATCTGATTTGCACAAAGTGCAATATTGTACTTTCCCTTCCTTCATTTATCATATCTGATTTCATCCCAAACCTTCAGCCTTTATTTAGTTCCCCCTACACACTGTTTAAACAGACTAAATTAGTAAAGAATGCAGAGACGAGTTAATGAGTTACAATAAATTATTTATTCTCATGCCAGAAAAGAAATTAAAACCTTCCAGTTAATGCATAGTTAAAAAAATGTGAGCCATCAAATAATATGTTTAAGTGGGTTGAAAAAATGTCAAGATGGGTGTAAAGAAATTAAAAAATAAACTATCATCAGAGGCAATTGAATGTGGGAGGTATAGTGCATCTGGAATGGAATGAAGAATAAACAGGTTTATGAGAGAAAGATATGTAATAAATTTTATCAAGTATATCATAACTCAGATAAATACTATTTCTCCCACTTACAACAAGTTCAAAAGATCATAAAGAAAGACCAGTGTCTAAAAAATATGTAGTTGACCACCTGTGTAGAACTTGCCTTGAATAATAATTTTTTTCATTGCTTTGAAATTCAGAAATCAATATGAAGGAAAGGAACCTGGAAGTAGCACTAGAATGAGAAAGAATGTGATGGAAAACATCACAAGATGATTAATAAATTAAAATCTATTTGAATTAGTCCAAACTAATGATAGGGTAGGTTTTTCCTCTGCTGTTGGCTGCTATACAGAATACAATCCCATGAATACAATCCAATTTTTAAAGCCTATGGTTCATTCTTACAACCCACACCAATAAAAGCAGAACTGCCAAGGAAACAATTTTGTATCCTTCAGACCGCTCCTGATCAGTGATGGAAAGCAAATGCCTTGTGTTTAGGAATATATGGAGTTACAAGAATAATATTTCTTTCTTATAAGAAATACAAAAGGGAAAAAATACAATTAAATAGGAAAAATGAAAAAAATTGGTCCAGTGGCACACATACAGGACTCTAGTTTAAGGACAATACTTTCTCTGTTTTTGAACTCCTTCTCATGGTACTCCAAATCCTGATTTAATTACAAAACAATCTGTCTTATTGGAGAAGATGGGAACAGTGATATATTTGTCACTTAAAAATATATCTTTCTGTTTTCCCTTTGGAGTGTTATAAATTGTTCATTATCAAATGTCTCAACAACTAAAAAATCAGAGGCTTAGAATTGGTGGATAGATCTCATCTCACAGAATTATCTGCAGGAATTCCTCTTGTATCGGCCTGGCCTGTATAAATATTCTTAAAGCTGATAAAATGGCTTGAAGAATTTTGTGAGAGCTGTAATTCTATTGTGTGGTGAACCCAAACAAACCCAAGAAATCATGTGAATGAGTGCCAATAACTGAAAGTTATGGTTAGAGTGAAATTAAGAATGTGGACTTGGAAAAATCCAAGATATCTTGCTTCACCTCTATGGAGTAACTTGGATCAATAGTGCTATGTGGGTTTCTGCTTGCCATAACAATAGTCAGCAGTTAGAAAATATGAAAATGGGTCTGTGAGATCAAAGGAGGGAGATATGTTTTTAGCATAGTGAGAAAAGTGTGGTTTTAAAATTCGGTTTGTATCTCTTTGGATGAAGAAGACAAAGTGTTACATCTGACCAGGCTTCTCTGCTCCACATGCAGTCTACAGAAAAAGATGAATGTATGTGACAGGTAGATTACATGTCTATTAGGGAAGAGTAAAAGTTTTTGGTTTGAACCTTAATAATATACTCCTGAGTCATCGGAAGGCTCTTTGGTGAATATCTCAGTAGAAGAGTACAGAAAAGGTCATCAGCAGCCTATCTTCAAAACAGAGTGTTTATTTTTGGCGTTCATTTAATCACTGCAGTGTTTGTTATTTAAATTTTATTTTTAATGGAGTAATTTCTAAAAGTCATCCTAATTTCATTGGGTCTCTTCTGGCAAATGCAAAGGAGATGCAATATAAGTGTAATTTGCTGGGGTTCTTGCACATCTCTACTCCCACTCTTCTCAACAGACTTTGGCACAGTGTTATAGCTGTTACTGTTTCAAAATGCCTGTATTTTATAGAAACTTGGCTATGAGAGATTCCTGAGCATTGTCTGTATCCCACTCTTGTGTGACTTACATTATGGAAGTCTCTGTAAATAGGAACCTGTAAGGCAGGACAAGCTGTTAATTTCCTTCACCCTCCACACCTCTTCTGAATATTTCTGGCTCGGCGATTAAGCTATTAGAAGTTTTGACACATGGCTTGAGAAGACTCATTTTCCTTCCAAGGTATAATTTGCTGCCCTTTTTACAAAGTAGAGACCCTATTTCCAGGAACAGCCACACTTTTACACTTGACTACTGTCTGTTTCTCCAGCACTTAAAGCAGAGGTCTGTACTGTTTGTTGTAGATGGCTGTCACTGAGTTATCTCTGTTGTCTCCATCGCATCAATTTTCAGCCTATTAAGAAATTACTTTCTCTCCGGGTGCATGGAATCTTACTTACTCAGCCCATACAAAGTTTTCGAATGGTGTAGGAACTGAGAGTGTCAAGATTTTAGATTTTGTGTTGGGGAGGTACCAAAGTAGAAGAATTGCAAGGCAAGTCAGTGCACCTGTGTATAGATCTTGTGAGACTGGGACGCTGGAATGAAGCCAGGGTCTGAAAGGAAGACACAGCGAAAAGCATAACTCTGACTGTGCTGCTTTACCCTTTGAAGAGATTTTCAAGTTCAAGGATATTTATTATGCATGGTCAGATCTATCTTTATTTGAACTTCCTAAGAGCTTGGACATCAAATTTTTCCTACAAGGCACATTAAATGAAAGAGAAAGTATGAGCAAAGTCAGCCTATGAAGAGAAACGTCTCAAAAAATTCTGTAACGGTTTTACTTTATTGCAGTGAGGTATCATCAAAAGATCGAAGGAAATTAATGATGACCATGAAAATAATGAACATTTATCATGCTGTGGATCATTGTCCCAAAGGAAATGAAAGAGATTCAGCCTCTTGGGAAATTCTATGTCAGGCTGAACAAAACACTTGAAAATCTATTAGTTGAAGCTTAGTTGAGGCAACTTTCAGGTGAATGAATTGAAAGACTCTACAATAATGAGTCCTTTAACTCATTTACTTCAAATAATTTTGCTAAAGAAAGCAGAAGAAAGATGTGCTGGGATGGCAAAGTAGGAGGAAATGGTGACAGAATAGGAAAGTTTGAGTTAAAGCAATCTAAATCCATATATAGAGAAAAAAATGTAGATAACTAGGAAGAAGAAATGTTTCTATAATCTATAAAATGAGGAAAATATAACAGAAGGAAAAAAATAGAAGAAAATGAAACTGAATAAAAGGATTTCAAATTATCAGAGTTAAAATATTGCAGAATGGAATAAGGAAATAAAGACCATATATATAACAATATGAAAAAAAAAAAGCAGTGGTAAAATTTTAAAGAGAGAGTTAGAAAAAAATAATTAGCAGTTGGAAACAAGCTATGGACAAATACAGGGAGAAAACTGAAGTTTTGGATATTATAGTTGCTGCATACAGCAAACAAATAATTTTGCATAAATAAGACACAACAACCTACACTGAAAACTGATGTGTAGTCCTGTCTGATGTCCACATGCTGAGATTGTCTCAGAAGACAATTTATTGAATGTTAACAATAACTAGTATACTAAATTAGGTTTTCCTTACTGCCAAATTAAATGCTTATTTTTAGTGTTTAATGTTGTATCTCCTAGACAAGATTAGGAGACCTTAATTAGACTCTTTTGCTAATAAATATGGTTCTGAAAATTAGCCCCTATTTCAGCCTATCTTCTTTTCATAGAAGTTTATTACAGAATTTTTTTTCAGTCAATCTTTTTAGTTGATTTTTATATAAACAAATATTTACTTCCAACTTTCTCAAAATTACAGAGCTATCCTTAGTAACTGAGTTTTTAATTGTGTTCTGCTCCCACCCATTGAGAAAAGAAATAAGAGACACAGGCATTTTCCAATGCCTGTAGGATGTGACTACTCTAAAGTAACTATGCAAACAGGTGATTACACAATTTTTCACAAATGTAAAATTTAAAGTTATCTGTCAACAAATATCAAGATGAATGATTCAGTATATGTAATAAGAGGATACTAATGACATAAATTTCTGGTTGAGTGCCTATATACACTTGAGGGATATACTTTCCCTCAAGTCTTTCTACTTTTCCACATCTCAGTCAAAGGTACAAGTATTGCAGAACATAGGTTTTTGTTGGAGGTGCAAAACTCATGAGAACACCAGTCAAGACTAAAGCAAAAGAAACTCTTAGGTCTAGCAATCCTGATTTCCAGGGCACAGTAGGGACCTCCTGTTTCTTCCAGGGTCAGGTTAGTTTTTTTGCCATCAGAGGGAAGGTGAATAACAGGTCTTGCTCACACTTAGACCAAGTAAATTCCTGGCATAGCACATTGTGAATTATTGCTCAGGTCACTATTATTTGCCTGCATTGCACACTTTTCCATCCACATTACTCCACTCATAAATATGATATGTACTCTCCTCTAAATATGAGGTGTACTCTCCATTATGGAAGCCTGGAAAAAGGCTTGCATAAATTTATTAACAACCTGAAGGACCTTACCTTCCTCAAACCGAAAGCAAATGTGAGATCTCAGTCTGAAACTTGAGGAAACATTCAAGATCTGTAGCTTGTAGGTAAAAACCTGCTTCTCTGTTTTCTCCTACCAGTTTCACAATGGGCAAGCGCTTACTTAGTCCTGTACCTCTGCCCTGAGACATGGACTGAAGCAGAAGATTTTTCCAGAGTGAAATCATCTGGGTAATGATGGGAAGTGACAAAAGTCTATCCTCAAGGGTCCTCATTCATTATTTCTTGTGAAGGACCTGTGTCCTTGATTAGCTAGAGCATGTTAAGCCTAGAATTTCTGAATTGTTGTTGATTCGTATGGATGCCTCTTTATCATTCATGTCTCCACTCTGGTGTTGCATAAATGAAATAGGAAATTCAATAGCTGGAAAAAATGAATCTTGTGTGTACAAGAGCAACATTCAGTCAGTTTGGTCCAATCAATACTGCATTACAGTTTTGAATGGACTTCTTCAAGATATAGATTTCACTGAAAAGCAGGGATTTCCAGAGATCTGCACATCTACTTTGAGCAAGATCTAGAGTAACCATACCATCTCTGATAGATTTTTATTAAGTATACTCCTTGACTCCGTAGGCAGGTGGATCATAACATATCTAAGTATCCAGGAGCTCTTCCTCATACATATCTGAAGGCTCAAAATGGTAAAACGAGTTAGCTACCTCTCCTGTGTGCAGGTTTTCACCCTCTTTCATAATTTTCCTCAGTTTCTTTCTCCTAAGAGACTTCTAAAATAAAATGGAAAGAGGAAAATGGAAAAAAAAAAATCAAAATAAAAATGACATAGTGTTATATGAATGGGATGGAAATAGAATGGTCACAAGGAAAAATCAACAATAATTTACATTTTCCATATAAAGAACACAGACAACTCTACCAAATTCAAGTACTTGTAAATGTCAGAAAAGGCTATTAGATTAAACACTATTAGAAAAACACTTCAGATTTACTCCATAACGACATGAGGTTCCTTAAATGCCAGCCAGAATGAATATACATTTTTTTATCTCAATATTCTAAATTTTTGGAATACCTAAATTTTGTCATCTTGAAACTGCTGCAATAATTGGGTAGCACTGAATATGTTGTTTTTGTTAAAAATAGCATATCATAGTAAGGAAAGAATAAAAAGTGTTTGACTTTGAAACAGTCCATTAAATTAATTCCAACTTTCTTTATTTTTATGGCATTTTAAATTCTGAGAAATGAGCAGGCAATATTTTCCTACATATCTAAATGAATACAATGCTTGACACTTTGCTAAAGCTAGTTTTTTTGCAATTTAGAGGACTATTTTCTGTCTTTGTTTTTTAACCCATGCTTTCAAAGTAATAGGGTCAAGAAACGAAGAATGATCTGCAGCTGTCTTTTCTTGTGGCATAAGTGAATTGAACTCATTTGGTTCAGAGAATGTCAGTCCCTTGCACTCCAGTCTAAGACTTCACTTTCAGTGTTCCCTTTTTTTTTTTTTTTTTGGAATTGAGAATATTGGTAACTCTTAAGTAACTAGGATTCAGATTCTTGAAAGCTTTCTCCATCAACATATTCTTGAGTTGTACTTACTGAAGACTTCTGTGTAAAATCGGAAGTTCACTGAGTCATCAGAGTAATTTATTTATAAAAACCTATCTTTTTAGGAAAATAAAAATTGAAAAAAAATTCACATTGACAGCATTATGTCTTGTCACATAAGCAGATTCACTCATTATGTGTACCAGTGATAATACAACTGACAAAACAAATGAAGATCTAACAATTTGGTCAGTATTGCCAGTCTAATCTCTGTAATACAGATCCTGAAACAGCTTAGAGAATCATCCTAAAAGATTAGAAAGAAAGATGGCAACTGAATCCAGAAATGCAAACTCTCATACTTCAGCCTTCTGCTTTAAATCAACCATGTGAGACTGCGGGGTGATCAGGAAGAGGCTTCCACTTCCAGAGTGTCCTGGTTGTGTGGAGAGAGGCCCTTGGAAAGGTGACTCCTCTGACTCCTGCATGGAAAGACTTTTCTGGTCTGTGGTAACTGTACATATTCCTACAGGCCAGCGTGGTCTGGATTGTCTGGGTTTTTTAATAGGAGCAGTGTTTCCCCTCAAATCACAATAATACTTTCTTGTTTTGTGTAACGTCGCTGTGGTAGGTCTACAGGAGAAGTGAGAACAGAGATGGACCTTAATTCTTCATGCCATAGGAGAAGACAGATTTATAGTAAAGAATCTCCCATAACAAAATCAATCTTTCTCATTTCCAAAGTATTCTCATTTCCTCTCCTTTACCCACCATCTGTACCCCCATCTGGCCTGGTGGTGTCTCCACAGCAGAGGTGGCAGCAGTACCAGAGCTGGGCTGGCCTGAAGCTCAGCTGAGATGTTGGCTGTTCTCCTTCTCAGTGACCAGGCAGAGGAGCATTTGACATGAGAGAAAAAGGAGCTTTTTAACCAACAGGTTTTTATGCCTACTTCAAATCTGTTTGTTTAACCTCAGCTAAAAAGATGAAATAAGGTGGACAAAATCCTCAGCTGTGCCATCAAGGCAAACAACAGTCCTAAGTACATTCAGCGAGATGTATAAAGAACCTAGACAACTTTCCTTTCAGACAGTTAGATCTTCATCAAGAGAAGATTTTCTAAAGATATAGTGGTTATTAAATACTCCACATTGTCTAATTTAAGTATGTATGTACTATTAGGATTTTCTCCCTACAGTCTACTGAGTGAAGCTTTGAAAAAAACCTACATTTTGGACCAAAAAAACCTTGAAGTTCCTTAGCCCTAGGCCTCCTGGTTATGCAAAATGAATGTGAGCATTTTCCCTTAACCATATATGTGCTCTCCCATAAACAAAAACTTAACAGAAAATAAAGCTTCACAGTACTTGAAACAACACTTTGATTGAATTTAATTACAGTTATTGGCATTTTAGAGTCTTAAAATATCATTTAGGTGAAAAAAGTATATATTGCAGATCATTTATTCAATTTGCTTTCTTTGCTGCTCTCAGACTCATGCTCAAACCTCAGTGCCATTACGTCAGAAGGGATCTACACTGGATGTCAGGATGCAATGGTGCCGCCAGGCTGGGAATGAAGGCAGACTCAGGTTGCTCAGTCCATCTCTCTGACTGTCTGGATGTTCCTTTGCCTGCTCTGCCTGCCCCCTTCCCCAGCCCAAACCCTCCAAAAAAACACTCCCTCATTTTAGAAATGGCAAAATCAGTACTTGAGTTTCAGCAGTGAACAGGAACCAGATTTCTGCTACAATTCAGGGACTAACACTGTCCAGTGTGCACTTGGATGAATAATCTCAGGAAGGAAAAATCTTCAACACTACTCTGCCCTGGAAATTTCTCTTTGAGTATATTTTCATCTAAGATCTATATAGTACAGAAGTTATTTTCTTTTAAATATGAACTTAGAATTTTAAATACATGTGGGTATGTAAGTATGAAAATTTGGATGACAGCTCCATTTCATACATGAAATCTACTGAATGGAATTTTTTCATTAGGGGAGACTGCTTGTTTAGGATGATTTAATACTCACCACATTAAAGGAACTGAGGAACTTAATCTGGTCAACTTGTTACAAACTAAAAGACTGATTCCATAAGAACAGCATTACACGTACTCAGTCTTTACAAGAGTACCTTTTCATTACTAATTGGGTGAGCTCTTTCTTTATTTCAACGGGACCTCACACCTACATTTACCTTTTTGAAGTTTTGTATATTGAGATTTTACTGACTAAGACAGATTCAAAAGGCAATTGCATCCCATAGCTGTAATTTACTTCTGCTAATAGACCTTCACTTTGGAATTCCTCAGATTCACACATAAGGCAACGGTTATTGAACATTCTTACTCATTTCAGCAAGGACTTGTTAGGATAAAGGGAGGTGCAAAAGGTTTCAGATTTCCCGTGGTAGGTCTTTGATGCAGCTTTGATTTGGCAAGTTCATCATGACCTAGTAGAAAGATGGCACCAGTAAATCCCCAGCACTTACAAACCATAAACTTCATCTGTTTTGTGGCTGGTCTCTGCATCACTACTGATTAGACCATTTTTTTACAGCTAGGTGATTCCAGATACTACTTTCTTCTACTAAGTCAGCAGAAGTAAATCTCTAATTATGCTTTGTGAACAGTCAACAGAGTCAGCAAAAGAAAACTCATTATGTATTACAAAAAATCCAGCAGTGAATAGCTCATGCAAATTCTTCATGGAGTTACAGAAAATAGAGTCTCTATTAGCAGAAAAAAGGTTCTGGCATGCTGTCACCTTGGAAAGTTCTTGAACTATTTTTGTTTTATTTGTTACATTAAATTAAAATTTCATACTTTGTCGTTTATGTTTTTTGGCAAAGCTTTTTTTGTAATAGGCATTGTATAGAAATCTTCTAAAACACTGAAAATTCATTGACTCTTTCTCCATTAAGATGTGAGTTTTATAAATATATCTTGGATATGGTTGGTTTGCACTGCAGCAAAACAAAGTTCATGTTTTCCTAATAAATCTTTCTTTTTTAATCCTGGTTCCACAGAGGGAAGAGGATGAAAGAGCAGGAAAACAACATATGTGTAATCCTGTTCAACTAGTCTGCTGTCCTCTACTTTTGCCCGACTTCCAATAATCTCCATAAACTTTGTGCAAGTATTTTGTAAAACTTCATGTTAAGACAAGTCTTGGACTATAGCTCTTCACCATTTTCATAGACTCTTGAACAACTTGTGGATTTTAGATATATTTGTGGTTTTATCTGCTTTTCTCTTGTTTCAGTGAATGACCACTTGAAGTCTTTTTTTCCCTCTATGTATATCTGATTTACTTATTTCTCAATTCTGTCTCTGTGTTCAGACCTAAATGAAGGATGACCTAATGACCTTCTTTCAGTGTTCTCTTCCACAGAGAGTTATTAAAAAAAATTGTTTAAGGAGGGATTTTTTAGAGCATGCAGAAAGAGATACTTGCTGATTGCCCCCTACTTGCTCCCTTCATATCTGCTTGTCTGTTTTGCAGCCTTAGATTCCAGCAGAGAGGAAAACAGTGAGGGAACATGAAAGAAAGACTGACAAAAATAGAGTTAGGGAGATTTTATTTATGTTAAAGGCTTATATTAAATTGAACATTTGATAATTTGCATATTGCAAGGGCAAAACAAAAATCTCTAACAATAATACTGCTCAGAAGTACATTAGATCTAAAAAGTCAGGTAGCTTTTGAAGATAAATACCACCACAACTCCCACCCCCAGAAAACAATCAACACTACTGTTGGCTTTTCTAAAATATACTCCAAAAACTTGGCCCCTTCCCCCAAAAGCCTTAAATGTTACAGGACATTTTAATATTAAAGTATTTTAGAGTGGTTTTTGTTTATCTGGTTTTCTTTCTTTATTGGTTCTGGGATTGATTTTACTTTTTCCCTTTTTTTCTGAAGCAAGGGTCTTTTTGCCTTGTGGCTAATTAGGCTCCAGTTTCAGCTGTAACTGTGCTATTTCTGTTTTTTGAGCATAAATTGAAACATTTTTTCCTTTTCATGAAAGCTGATAAATATTTTTGCAAATTCTTATGATGCTTTGAACTCCAGATTAGAAATTTTCTCATAATCTCTAATTTTTTCTGCATTTAATCCTAGATAGTTTTTTTTTTATGAAGTGTGTAACCATTTTTTAATTCAATTAGTACCCAAAGAACATTATTCCTATAGCAAAGAATGAATATTTCATAGATATGTACTTGACTGTGTATGTCTGGTCAAATCCTTTGAGCTCTATGTTTAAACAGAATAAAGTTAAAAAATCTGATATTCAACGATAGGAAAACCTCATATAATTCAATTGATTTTAGCTATGTTGTTTCTGATCCTCATAGATAATGAAAGTAGGATCAAGTTCGGTGCGCACTCTCTTTCATACTTTTTGAAATATACTTATTTCCATTTTTTTTTTTTTACCTTTCAATTAAAAATTAGAAAGGTGAAGTGCACTTGCTATCTTAAATACTAGATTTAATAAGTTCCCTAACACTAAAATTTATCTTGACTCTGTAGTACATGATTGACTTCAATGAACAATATTGCTCTTGACAGTCAGCAGCCAGTGTTATGACACTACCACTGGGATAAATTTCTGAAAACTATAAATATCAAACTTACAAAGATATCCACTTTTAATTATAGGCTCTGCTGAAAATGCAAGTATTTTTAATTGCAATGTAAATAAGGATTTTTAACTCTGCTGTGAGTAAGAACGTCTCTCAACTGACATTTCTGCCTTAGAACAAATATGTGGTAAAGGTGAAAGAGACATTACAGATGAGCACGAAAATAAGGTTTTTTATGTACAAGTGGGCATTAACACTACATCCTCTTGCTGCAAACTTTCTATTTACAATGCTATTTAAAATCAGACACAGTCAATGCTCTTCTGATCTGTTTTTACATGCTTAAATTCCATTTGGAATTGACAGCATAGCTATTATATTTCTCACAGCAAGAAGAAAAAAGGCAAGATTCTCTTGTAATATTAATTAGAAAGTGATACTGTAGCATACTGTTGAGCAATTTATCTTCTTTTGTTCATTTGAAGAAACATAACATTGCAGTCAAATCACAAGACTGGTCTTCATTCTTCACAACTCACTCTTTTTTATAGTAGGCAAGGAAGAAAGGAAGAACAGGGGAAAATGACAGGTATCTATTTCAAATGGGCAAGTTTAAGTAAAATTCTGACTGGACTGTTACAGTACACAGAGATAATCTAATTTTTACTTTGATGACATACAAAGTATAGCATCATCAAAATTAGGGACGTGCTGAATTGCTTGCTTAGGTAATGATTGTGTTGCTTCTTTGCTTAGATATGGCTGTTTGAATTTGTGCTACTATGGCTCTTTGGACAACATTTTAACAATGCAAGTAAATTTTGCTCCTTTTCTTTCCCTTAAATTTTTTGGTTTAATATTAGTATAAAACACACGATGTACACTTCCTTGACAATCATTTGGTTTCATCTTCCTCTCTTTATTCAACATACGGACATGTGCACTGCTGATTGAGCACCATTCCAATTTTCCTTGTAGACAAAGAAATAGAGTTAAATATAGGCTGCCCAGGAAAACCTAACTGCCAGACTTCCTAACTATGAATGCTCTACATCTGAAGTTTTAAAACACTTAAGGTGCTTTGGCAGTTGGAGTATCCAGTGAAATGCTATAAATATTTTTATTAGAAAAAACATGACTAGAATACACAGCAGTAGATCCCATTTGATTGTTTTCTGATTCTTTTGTTTAACAGGAAAAAAAACCTGTAAAAATTAGGTGTAATCAGAAACACATGTAAAGAAGAAATAGCAGACATTCTCCAGATTCATCAAAACTTCTTTATCTTAATGCAAATGATCTCATGTCAGCATGAATATTAAACACATTTTCTGGAGAATTTGTTTATAGATGCAAGTACATTTGAAACTCTTAACCAGTAAAAACAGATTTGTAGTTATTTCTTTATGAAGAAGTTTTGTCAGTCTGCAATTTTGTTATTATAGAAACTGATTATTTTTACAAAGAGTAGCATATTTAAGACATGCATAAAAGATCATCAAACATGCACTGCAATAGGATATTAATATTCTGGCAGAGAACATGTACCAAGTGCTGTTTGGTTGGAGCAATATATTATTACTTTATTTGCATTCCTTTTCATTGACAGAAGCTGTTTTTCTGTCAGAAGTTCTATTTGCTTTAAATGAACAAATGGCTGTGTTTCAATTAAAATGTTTCCGGGAGAGCTTTCATGTTAGACCAAAACTTCCAGGGGAGAGAGAAGCAGGAGATACAATTAAGCCTGGAAATTAAAATTCTTGCATCCTCCACAGTCATAAGAAGAGCTTCTCCCTATTATTTTGCTGTTACTCTTTTATTGTGAAAGCTTTTTTTCCTTCCCTTTTTTCTTTATTAAAATTTATGAGAGGTTTATATGGGTTTTTCATGTGAGGTTTTTTCTTTATTTGTGGGGGTTTTTGTGGTTTTGTTTCAGTTTTTTTGTAGGCTAGTTGGTTGGTTGGTTGGTTTATTTTGGTTTTGGTTTTCTTTTCTTTTTTCCTGGTAAACAATAAAAAAACTCATTTCTTTTCTGTATGACAATTGGGTTTTAGCCTCTCCATTCATTCAAAATTTACATTGGAATGCTCACATTCAGGTTTTATTTTCCTGTAGTTTCCTCAAATCAGTTTGTACCAAAAAAAACCTAGGTGGGTTTTTTTTAATTTGTCCAGTAAATGTTGAAACACAGAGTACCTAAGCCATATGGTATCAGCTCCCAGAAGGAATTACTGGCAGAAGTTATTAAGCAGGAAAAATCTCAGAAATGGGGTCACCAGTACTGCTGTGGATGAATTTGAGCATGTAACTATATAGGTCTGGTTATCAGTACCACGAATGATTCATTCTAGCTACTATTTAAGAGTACCGTTGCTTTAGCATTTTTATTGCATTGTTCTGCAATGATTTGGCACAGTGCATTAAAGTCTTTCAGGAAAAAAAAAATCTGTAGAACAAAAGAACCTCTCCCTCCAAAAAAACCCTCAACTAAAAATTAAAAATGTGCTTAATTTTGTTTTTAAGATGAACATGAAAAAGGTTCTTCTCTAAAAGACAGCTTTACCAAATGTATGGCCAGCACAGGGTGCTCTTGCCTATTTCATGAGACCAGCACACTGGTATAGTAACATAGGTAGATATGAATTAAGATGCATTAGTTAAATATGGTTGAATGTGTCTCAGGGACTGAGAAGATGGCAGTGGGAGCTGAGAGCCTAAATTTTATCTGTATACCTCCTGAAATGATAGTGGGCTTAGAATCGTGCAGCTCATGAAAATGTGAAAAATCATGGCCATTACATATCTATAAGAATTTTTCTGGTTTATATTAACATTACTGCATTGTCTATCCAAGTTATTTAACTGAAAATAAAATCTGGTGCACTGCACTGCCTTTGTTTAAATTTCTTTGTACAGATGTACATGACATGTAAAGCACAGGCTTCCTCCAAAAGGGAAGGTAAGAAGCTCCTATCCATGAGTCTTCCCCACCTAGCATTGCCCTTATTTCCAACCAGAGACACCTTTTATTGAATGAAGATGATTCTGTACTATTTTTCATCCCTGCTGATAATTTTTCTCACCCATTTTATGGCATAATGACATTAGGAAATTAAACTCTCCTATTATTTTGAGACTTTTGCATATCACCCAGGGTTTGTTTTTAATCAAGCTCCATGGGCTAGAATAAGTGTTTAGGATTTCACATTCTTTGTTGCATGATAAAATTTCCAGTAATATATCTAATAGATTCAAATAGTAATAGTTGAAAATGCAGACATATTTCTGTCAGAAAACATGTAGTTACCATATTTTCTGTTGCTTATGCACAAACCCTTCATAAAGATTTCCTACTCCCCTTAGAGACACATTTTCAGTTTGACTTTAATCTTTCTTCCATTTAGCAGTCTTTAGTCATGTTCATAGCTGTGATGTTTTTCTGCTTTGATTTTCTTAAGAATTGTGGTGTTTTTTTCTTTTTTCTTCATCTGCTTAAATAGTCAGCAACTGACGTTTATGGTTTCACAGACATGTCTTCTGTGGTCTTTAAACTTGACTGTTCGATGAAATTAGTAGGGTGTAGAATAAGTGAAATTCCTTTTAGTCAGATTTCCTACAGATTTTCACAGTCATAGTTAAACCTCTCTATACTTAGTTCACATCTGGAAAGCTCACTTTTAGGGCTACTCTTTTTAGAAATAACATATATACCAAAAAAAAAGCCATCACACAACCTGAGAAGGCAAAAAAGCATAACAGGTGATGTGAGCTGGATGTTTTTACACTTGGGGAACCTCTTACATTCATGAACTCAAAATAAGAACCTTCATTCAAATGCTACCTGATAAATTCTCCTCTGACTAGTTCTTTGCATATCCCATCATCAATCAAAAGCCACATTTGCTTTTCAGTTATCTTCACTAAACAGCAACAGAATCATAATTTGCTATTTGCAGGAAAGTTATATATACCCATCAAACTATGCTGGTGCACACAAACACGAATCTTCCAAAGTTTTCAGGAATCATTCAGCTTTTAATTTTTCTAATACATAGGTTGACATTATTTAATTAAAATAATAATCAATTACTTCTTGCTGCTCACAATAAGAAATAGAACTTTCCAGCAGAACTGCTCCATCTGCAGCATCGAAGAAACATCCATTGAAATTGAACTTTATGAATCATTTTTCATCTATTTTTTTTCCTTGATCAAAAGTTATTTACATAAAATTGAAAGAAGCTATAACTGCATTCTTTTCCCCATTTGTGTACCCTGAAAAGTACTTAGCTAGCATGGAGGAAATCATGGAATTATTTCTTTTTCTGGAAGGTAACTGCCAAGTAGGAGTACGACAGCTGCACTACTACATTTTTCCAAAGTTGTCAATTAAGAGGAAACAGATCATCAAAACTTGAATGCTTCATTTTATAATGATCTTCTACATTTTGTTATTTTAAAAAGGCAAGTGCCTCTTGACAGAGCTAAAAAATGGAAAGTGGGCTGGGAGGGGGAGTTTTTAGTGCTGGCAGCTGACATTGTGCAAAAAGTTTTTTCCAAAAGAAATAAAAAATCTTAAGTATCATTTTCAGTCCTCTAGTTCTTGATGCCAATTCAAATAATGAGCACTATAACAGCACAGATTTGAAAAGTCCCTATGCTGCTTCTTCCTGGAGAAATTATGAGGTTTATCTTTGTTTTTCATAAGAGTAACCTTGCAGAAGTTTCACAGACCTTTGTAGGATAAAAATAAGGGTATTGACCATTTTTCCTGTTCAAGAAAGTCATTTTCTGGGTTGACACTTTTAAGCAAAAGAGGTAAATGAAAAAAAATTGGTAATAAATAATTCTGGGATACAACTAATACTATGACCACTGTTGTGGTCCAGCAGAGTATTTCTTATTTTTGGCAAGTGAACCCTAAACTTTTTATCTGGGGAAATCCTCACAGAGAAGAAGGCTGAGTTTGTGCTATCTTAGAGCCAGACAACCCTCCATTGTATAATTTATTATGACACTGTGTTTTTCTTGCATAAAATACTGATATTCTGTATATAGCTGTAAGACAGTTGATAAAATTACTGTAACAGAAAGACTTTGGAGGGGAAATCCAAAGGGAAATCTTAATAGGAGAACATAAAATCCATTGTAAAAACATGAAATTACTAAAAATTGATTTGACACTATTCCTTTCGTTTCTCTCATTTTCTACATTTTATGCCCATGTCTTATCTGTCTACTATATCTTATCAGTTATCTTTCAAAATTTCAAAATGTGTTTGCACAATATTCATCAGTGGGGTCTAAAACATCTGAGGCCTCTAAATAAATGCAATAAAAACTGTGATTATTGATAATATAGCACATACTCTTAAATGATTTAAACATAATTACAAAGATTTTTTTTTTCTCTTATTTCAGTTTCATCTCTTAGCAAATTTTTCCTGGTTTTTTTTCTTTTGTAACATTATTATGTACATAAAGAAATAAAAAAAAATCAGGGGAATACTCTTTACAAGTTGTATAACTATGTCCAAAAGCACAGAATTATCACAAATTTAACAACTAAATTTTATTTTAAATCTCTCTGGTTTCACCAATGTGCAACAGGTAATACATACTAGAAAACCTGTGAGTAGCTAATTTTAAAACTTTCTTACTGCAAATTCAGGTTCCTGTGAAGGAAAAATACTCAACAGAGATGTTCCTCCCTCTGAATTAACTGATAAAGAAGTTCTGGAACAAAAAAAGTGATGATTTCTATGAGTATAGAAACACAGAGCAATTCACAAGGGATAGCTGGAAATTGCACCACCAAATGTGGCACAGAGTGGAGGAGATAGCATGCTTCCATCCCTAGCTATGTCTTGAGACTGACAATGAAAGACATGATAATAAACTTTATGCATAGTTCTATACAGTCTCCTGGTAATTGGAGTTCTTTATTCTTCCCTGTCCTTTTCAGGATTTTTTTAAAATAAACTTTCTGTATTTTATTTATTTGTAAAATATCTAGATAGTTCAAGTTAATTACAAAGTTTCAAAAATATAAACAGTGACCTCAATCAAGCTCACCTCATATTTCAATTAAGGAAAAGAACACATAAAAATATGGATTTTTAAAAGACTTTTCAGGTATGTCTAGGCTCATTTTTTACTTGAATGGGTCAGTACCCATATTGTGGCAGCATTTCACATGGCCATTATCCTGTAGTATATAATCAGATTCAATTTATTTTCACAAGTTTTCCTTTAAAATTAAGTTTTCTTCAGTTTTACCATTGAAGAGGACTAGGTTTTATTGATTTAACTAAAATGATGAAAAAAAATCCAAACCCAGAGATTTTTGTTTTAAATTTCCTCCTTCATGGTTTTCTCATCTATATTCAACTTGAATATGCTTCCCGTGGTCTATAAATACAGTGGGTAATTTTCATTAGATCACATCTATTGTAAACATTTTTATCAAAAAATATAAAGAATTTTTTTCTCTCCTGTAATGTATTTATAAAGGTATGGATGATTGGATCTTTTGTCTAGAGCTTAAGGGTTCTTTTAATTTTAAACTGAATACTTGTGTGAGGTGATTTATTTTTAGTCCTTGAGCATTACTGCTTGAATCTAGTTAGAAGGTCGGGAACTGCTCTTCATCAGGAGATTTTATTAACCTTGGACTTATTATTGGCTATTCAGCCCTAATATTTTGATGGGATTACATCTGAATGCAGTCTTACCTTTTTCAGTTTTTTCCTAATCTCTCTGTTAGGAGTCATTAATCAATTTGCAGAGGTATTTTGGCAATGTCCTTTATTATTTAAACAGTTCTTTAAACAGTCTTTCCAGACTCTAGGTTTTGGATTCTTGGTTTTTTGTTTTTATTTTTTTTCCTTGTTTTTCTAGTGTATTTAAATGTTTTAAACTCACATGCTTACCTTGTATTTGCAGTCCATGCTAAGTGGAAAGAAAAGGCACATAAATGTCTGAGAATACAGAATCTAAAATACTTATTCCAGAAATTTTTTTTTACATGAATGGAGCCTATTGGTTTGGATCACAAATTAAAAGGGGCACATTTATTGCAGGACATGTCAACCAGTTGATCATAGATATTGTAGCAAAAAGTAGTTGATTTCCTTTTATATGCATATACAGGCTCCTCAGATTTTGAAGGCTGTTTTCATGTAACAGAACAGTTGCCCTATTTCACTTCAGTTTGAAAATATATCTGAAATTATCATTATGGATGCCAAGCATGATTTCTAGAGAAAGCTGAATAATGTTCATGTCACAAATAAATCAACAATGAACATAATTTGAAGGAAGCATTAAAATTTGGTTTTGGTATACCTGTGTGTTTGATGTCTCTCATCACTTCATATTCGTTTCTTTCAGGGACAATGAGACTGTCCCAGGAATTTGTACAGTAAAGAATGGGATGTAACATCTTCCATCTACTTCTAGCTCTGGGTTAGGTATTTTCCTCAGGTTCAATCATTTTTTCAAAAAATTCATAAAGAACATAAAATACTTCTGTTACTTAAAAAGAAAAAAAAGAAAATAATTCAGGTCTTTTACAATAACACTCTATTTTATGGGTGTAAATAAGTTTTTTTCTCCAAGAAACTATGATAAGATGAAAAATGATAAATAATTAATTTAAGTATGAAATTTCAAGGAAAAGGCATTGTGACAACAGTAATTTTCACTTCCATTCTGACCTTCAATATTTCTTGCATTTCAGTTTGAGACCCATCTGCAACTCATTCTTGTCAACATGCATTAATATCTCCACAGTGAACTAGTTTGTGTCTCTGAATTTTTAAACATATACATGCAAGGCTTACAATGGTGTATCTTTTCATCTTTGGCACTTCTCTTTGAAAATCTGGGCTGCTGATCAGATTTGTGACATTTTTCCTAGACATGAATAAATCATCTGCTACCAGTTTCTGATACACAGCTTCAAGTGGTTAACACCAAAGTTCACATCTTAGACTCATGTACAGAAGTAACTAATTTTATAGAAACATACAAGCATATGCAAATATATTTGCATTACTGTCCTGGGCACTCTATATTTTCTCAATTCACAGTTAATATTTCTTTGTGGTTATTCACTCACATCTTAGGCACTTAGATTTCAATTCCAATGATTTCCCTACTTTAGATAACGTGGTAAACATTTTGGCTTTTTTTTTTTTGTGTGTGAAAAGTAAGAAAAATAAAGCTGCATGGACCTTTCAAGGTCATATAGTCCAACCTCATATCCCTGTGGAGGATCATGGTACTTTATATGTGCTCTTAATCTCTTTTTCCAGAATTCACACTCATTATTTTTGCAGTATCTATTATGGTCAAAAAATAAGATGTTTTCTCATTTCCTTTACTTTTGCAGCATGCTTTTTATCTCTTTGGAGACTACTATAGAGTCCTCATCCTTCTCACCTCTGAATAACTTGTGTTCTTTTATCCACTCCTCATCAGTGACATTGCAAGAGCTCTAGGCATTTTAATTGTTTCATCTAAACTTCACTGAAGATCAGAGCCTCAAACTGAGCACAAACCTGCAAGTGAGATTTTGCCTGCATAAGAGCAGTGTGTCTTAAAAATATCCTGTTATTTAAAAATCACTAATTTTCCTCTGCAAAAGTCATGTTAGATAATCATTGAACCTTTTCTGTGAAAATACTGCTTACCTCTGTTTTCTTAAACCATGTTCATAAATCTAAATATTGTTGCCAACATGTAGGTACTTGCATTTCTTTTTAAATAGCAATTCATTTTATGTGACAAATGTCACTCTGCTATGTCTTTACAGCTATTTGGGTTAATTGTTTTTAAAGCACAGGAGAAACGAAAGTTAATTGAAGTTTTAAAATATTCTGCTTCCAAAGTCTTGTTTTTTAAAAACAACCCCTTGTCCTGTCACCTGCTTCTGTGGCTTTTCATAAAAAATTGTTATTTTTGCTGATTTTATTTCATTGAGTATCTTAGGCACACAAAGATGAGTTTCATCAATCCTGGATTATCCAACGAATACCTAAGTTTTCTCACTGCTTTAAAAGGTCTTCTTTTTTGTGCAGTAAGCAATATTATCAATTTTTCTATCACAAAAAAATACCAATGTAGTTAGAGTAGTTTACTTTTTTACTAAAGATAAAAATGAACAATGTATTACAAACTTTCATTTTTCGAGAAACAGTTTTAGTAGTTTGGTATTCTGCTGACCAGAAAACTTTGTGAAGATAGTTATAATTTTAATTAGATGTTTCTCTCTCAGCTGTCATTGCATCCTAATCTTTCCCACAAGGCTCATCTAACCCTTTTCTATGCTCATTAAGTCTACCTTCTCTGAAATCTGTTCTTTTCAGCCTGTTACTCTCCTTCCATCCATTTCTGATGGTTAGCCATTTCCAGTGGATGTAGCCACTCATCAGCCAGCCCTCCTTCAGAATTTGCATTCTCATCCAGTTACTCCTGAATGTTTAGAAGAAAATCTAGACTAGGCTGTCTTTAGGTTCAGTATTCTACCTGTATTACACAGTCCTGCTTTTGACATGTTCCTTTTCTAGCAGCAATGGGTTCAACTAACCTAGAGGTTGTTTTTTATCATGTTGGTGGCTACAGAGACCTAGCTGTGAAACTTCTATCATATTATTACCTCTTTAGTTTTTATAGTAAATATCTAATTTGAACATGAGAATGGAACATACACATTTCCTGGCCTTCACTGTCCCCCTGTACTAATCTCCATATATCTTAAATGGAATCTACTGTGTGAATAGCATTTACAAACCTTTCTTAATATCTATGGAGTAAAATGATGTGTCACCTTTTCCCCTCTGCCCATAATCTCTGAACAATGAACAGGCTTTTTCAATCATGATCAATCGTTTGCTACTGGGAAAAAAATATTCTAAATATTTGGTTTATAAATATCAGTATCAATTAGAGAACTAGATGTCGTCATGGGAGAGTGTAAAGGACTGTTAAATTGGGTCATTTTCAAACTTCAAGAGCCACTTTGCCAATTGACAATAAATCATTACAAATATAAATTGCCAATGTTGTGCATTGACTTACTTATTATCAGCTATTATCACGAAATACTCAAACAATTAATCCTTAGCACTCTAGCTTAGCTATGGGCATGCAGTACCACACTGACTGATACCCTGTGACTGATGCTGACAGTGTTTGATCTTTGCAGTCTGAGAGCAGAGTTATGAAGTCTGAAAGCTCTTCCCCATGGAGAGCTGGATATTTTCCAGCTTGCTCAAAAAATGGTGTTCGCATTTGCTCCCAACATAGTTCATCCTATTCTGGAGAGAATACTTTGGTTTTACCAGGCATCCTTCTTGCTCACTCTGGAGGGTTATCCTTATAAATATTTTACAACATATCCAGAATAAATATATCTTTTCATTATAAAAGACAAGACAAGTAAATGAGGCCCTGAAATAAACTCTCTTCTTTCCCTCCGAAATTTTTGGGTTTTTTCCTGATTTTACTGTTTTCACTTTTTCCTTTAGCCCACTTGTAGAGGTGTCCCAAAAGTTTCCATATTCTTTTCCCTAGTTACATGTTATTTTGTTGTTATTATTATGTTTATGTATCACTCTGTTACTAACAAGCTGTGTTTGTTGCTGGCTATGATTATTATCAGTGCTACAGTGTTACACAATGGTTGTATGCAGTCCACAGTTGCAAGTATTCAAGTAAGAAAATATCTTGGTTCAAGGAAAGTAAATAGTCATTACATCTTGATTAATACTCTTTGCCTCTATGGATGTAACTGATTTGGCTTCAGCTTCAATATTTTGATAATCATACTCATTTTCTGACACAACTGCTTGACTATAATTTCTATTACTAATATTTAATTGTCTTTGTGTTTACATGTATACTGAAACATGAATATTCAGAAAATAAATTTTCTTTAAAATATTGCGTATACCAATAAAAAGAAACCACTAAATAATCTTACAAAAATACTTCTAACCTTGAGCAGAAATGCATGCTAACACTCTCTGCGTTTCTTTTCAAAGACACTTTCAGTGCAAGCATGAAGCTTTAGTTTTAAATTCACCCTTAGGTTACTCTCTTGGCAGAAAAACCAGGGCACTTACACCACGGTTATTGCAAAGACATTGGATCATTTAAGTCCATTGCATAAGAGAGCAAGTCCTCAGGGTGTCTGTGTATTGTGTTTTCAGCTGACAGAAAACCTGACCTACAATGATGTGTTGATCTGGAAGCACAACAGCAAAGAGAAAAACTCCCCAAGGAACCAAGAACGCAGTTTTGTTTGATAGAGGAGAAAAAACTTAGACTGACATGTAGGCATTGCACTTTCTTATTACAGTATGGGATAAGCCTGTTCATGACAAGATACAGAATTTCCTAGAACTTTTTCCTGTACTTGTCTCTCACATTAGCTTTTAGAAAACTGGTGAGGGAGAAAAATGTTAAACCGGTGGAAAAACTTCCTGTGAATAGAGACAGATTTGGAATGTAATAACAACCTGTCCTGCGGACATTGCTAATGTGCTCATTGCTTTTCATAGCTAGGACGTCCATGACTATTGCAAATACATGGCATGTGGGGGTCCTTCAGCTGCCCACTACAAAGCATTTGAGCTTGTTGCAAATTATCTTTTTCTAGGTTGCAAGGGCAATGGTAATTACATGCTCAAAATTCTCAGACAGTTTTCTATGTGTTTTCGGGGATAGTCGAGTTCAGTAATACCTTGTAACATGGTTTGATGCAGCATTCATCTTTATATCCTTTGGTAATCCCCTGAAATGCTCCTCAATCCAGCCAGATGCATTCCACCAAAGAAATAACACTTATTTCTGGTGTTCACAGAGCTGACATTAGGATAATTGTGCTGATTGAAGGCATGTGCTGTGTGAAGCATCTACTACATCCATGATATTACTTAGAATAAAACCTACAAGTATATGAAAACAGAAAATAAAAAAGAAAAAGAAAAAAAAATAAAGAAAAAAGAAAAAAAGTACTTCCAGTACAAGGTTGAAGCCAACACAAACATTTCAACTATTTCTTTAGTGATAAGGAAATTGTAAGCAATTTGGATGTCTGAATAGAATTAAATTTTAGTTTTGAAATAATTAAGAATACTTGCTTTGATAGCCTATATAGCTCTCCAGAAATGTATTTTTCTACTTTTGCATTTCATTATGATAATTTCATTCCAGATGATACTGAATAAATAATAACTATTCTGTGAATCATGCAAGGTAGTAAGGTAATAGGAAATGAATCATAAATACATTGCAAAATTTTTATCCAGAAATAATTGCATGGGAAGTGGGTGACTCTTAACTATTGTATTAGTGACTTCTGTGACTACAAACCTCATTACTTCTATGAAATCATGTTATTATAAGAAAACACCTCTATTGAGATGGTAACACTACAGTAAATTTCTTCTGCTTCCTGCATAAGTATTCTGCACATGTAGTTATTATTATTATAGCAGCAGCAGTGCTTTCTTTGATGATCTGTTTTTAGAAACATAACTACTCAAGTGGCGTGTCACAAAGAATAGGCAGCATCACTCTCAGTCCTCAGGGACAACAAAAAATGAAAGTTTCTGAATCCATGGTTTATTGTTATCTATGCGAACATTCATATCTTTCAGCTGACACTTTGGGATATTTATTATTTGGTAAACCAGAGCTTGCACACACTTTAGCTTCAATGTGTGTGAAACTGTACTGCATAAAACTTGAATCCAAATGCAGGGTGAATGATGCCCCTAGTGTTAAGTCAACAAAGCGGTGAAAAGTTCTTTCCATCCATTTTGCCTGGGTTGCTTGCTCTGCTCTTCTTCTGTGTTATGTGACTTTGTGCTTGCTCCTGCTAGTTAGTAGCCATGCACTCAGAAGAAATGTCTGCAGAGCGCTGTGCCTGATGTCAAGAATGCTCAATGACAGTGAAAATAAAGAGGGTTCTTTAACTACTCTGAACTTGTCAAGTTGTTTTGACAATTAATTTGAAACTTTGAAACAAATATCATATGAAAAGTGGAAATCTCACCTGCTGACGTCATAAACCTGTCTTCAATATATGGCAAGTAGGGTCAAAACCTTGATGGGACTGAACTCCTAAGGAATATATGTGTGGCTATTCATTGGATACAACACACATCATTCTGGTTCTGTCATCTTTAGGTTGTTAACTTATGGTCTGAAGAATGCTTTAAATTGAATACCACAAAAGGTGGTATTGAAAGAATGATTAACGTCCAGAAGTGCCTCCAGAAAATCAAACCTACTGTGAGCACGTATCTACAGTGGTCTGTGTATATTCCAGAAATTTCACGTTTCCTACACACTGTAGATTCTCCACAGAGGTGCAGGCTAACTGTACATTACCTTTTTGATAAATACCATACAATTTGGATGCATCATATTGAGTATTAAATCAATGTAAAAACCAGTTCATGCGCACTTAGCTCACTGAAAATGTCCAAGAAAAATGTAAATGGCCACATATGTGCTAGATTATTACCAGAAACCACAAAAATCAGAAGTTGATTATGTGTTAAAAATAAGAGTGTTAGAGTTTGAAACCTGCAGTGGCAAAATGATCAACAGCAACATATTGCAATCTTGAAATTGTGATACAGCACGGAAACACGTCTAAATTTCTAAATGCAAGGCATTTTACATAGGACAATATCCCACCATAGTGTAGGCGATGGTTTGAATGACTTGCCAATACATGAGTATCTAAATAAAATGCCAGACAAAGTAATTATTAAAAAGCATGACTTTGAACATGGGGTAGGCTCACCCTGTTGTTTGAAACTCTGGCATGTGGCTTTCACTGATTAATTAGTCAGGATTGGAGCCATATTCCTTTCAATTTTCTCATTAGTAAATCTCGATCCAGCTTTAAATCTCCTCAGGGTTCACCACTACTAATGATTCATTCAATTTAGCACAATGGCTTATTTTCTGTAAACCAGGCTTTTCTTCTCTGGTGAATTAATCTCGTACCCGTATGGGCAGCAGTGAAAGAGTAATAGCAAAGGTCTATTCTCAGCACAGCTTGTTGAATAAACTTCAATAGAGGCACATGTCAGTAAAAGGAACTATTATTTTGAAAACAGTTAATAAAATATAGATTTAATAAATTTTTTCTTTTCCAATTTTTTTTCTTGTCATAAAAACAGAAAAACTGCACCATGCTAAAAATCTATAATTTAGTACTCTTAAGAAGAAATTATTATTAATAATAGTAATTACTTTTATAATACATTTTTTCTGTATAAATTATATAATTAATACTTAGACTGTTGAAATATATATATATTATAATATTATTATAATTAAATAATATATTATTATATATTATATAATTGGACTTATGGAAATCACAAGACATTTTCTTCAGAATATAATTTAAACCTGAAATATTTTTCAGAATGGGACCTGATAAGAATTTAGAACCTTCTTTCTTTTTAAGTAAAGCTTGATTTTCAAATTTTAAACTTTTCACAAATTTGAGCTTTTGCAAAAAACTCTAGGAACCATTTTGTAGCAATGGAGGAAATTTTTACATAGCAAGATAGCTACAGAGTAATTTCAAAGTCTTATCTATGTATTTCAGATGAATAGATATGTAATGGAATTATATGGACTGTGGGATAATTTTTCCTAATGTAGCACATTACTTTTCCATAGGGTTAGTTTGCAGCAGTGAGAGTGTAAGAAAGCCAGACATTAGTAGTGATTGCATGGGGGAACATATCACTGCACCATCATCTCTTTAACACCTTTATTTAGCATCAAAGTGATCATTCTTGAATAAAAGAGAAGGTGGAGCCAAAGAAACCCCAAAAGGACAGCTATTCAGTTCCTTGAAATTGTAACTTTCAAATATTTGGCTCAAGTCTTTGTAAATCAAGTTCCTTAAATATATACTTTCCCTCTTCTTGCATGAGTCAGGGGAAGATCAAATTCATCAAATGAATATCAATAAAAGGACATATCTTTCAGGTTAAGGAGAGAGATTCCCAGCACTATTTGAGGGATTTACTTATCTAAAAATAAAACTTATTTTCTGTATTTTGAGAGAATATTGATATTCTCTACACACCATTCAGGGACCCTTTATTTGCACTGGCTCTTCAAACCTGTTAAGATAAGAAATTATTTTATCCTGACATTTTAGTTTGAAACTACTGCTGTTCTCTCAGGGAGCATATTTATTGTTCCTCCTCAACTTTCTATTACAATGTAAGCGAGCTTCATAAGCATATCTGAGGAAACTATTTGAATTGACAGAAAGACAATTAACTTCTCTGCTCTATTCTACCACAGATTTCACCTTAGTCTTATGAAACATACTCTTCTGTAAAATGGTTTTTTAAAAAATGTTTTGGATTCTGGTGGGGGCTTTTTCCCTCTATTTTTTTTTCCAGTAATGATATAATATTTAATGGGGATAACTCTTAAAAGAATAATAGCAATATAAATGTTTTGTTTTCTCATGTATGGTTTCTGTAACTGCACAGTAAGTTTAAAAAAATACAATTCTGATTTGAATTTGATAAGAATGATCCATTTATTGTAGTTCTGGAGAACTGTAGAGAGAGAGAAACTCAGTTAAAAATATTTTTCTAGATATTAATTCAGGTAGTTTGAGCAACACTCTAAATTTTCATGTATTGAAAATCCACATGTTCTAGGAGACGATGATTAATACAGGAAAGTGGATAAAAAAATCCAAGGAAACATCCACATCCACCTCAAGATCCTCTCCAAATTGCTTTTGGCACAAATCAGCATCAGGTGGAGTTATGGTAAACAGTTGTTTTGTTCTTAGAAGCATGAGGAATTGAACAGACAAATTTGAGAACACCAGGAGAACAAAGACGCAGCCCTGCCCTGGCTTTAAATGAAGACAGAGAATTAGTCAGAGGACACATGGGAAAAGAAGCCTTTGCTATGGCTGAGAGACTGATGCAAAGCTCTTTGAATTCACTGGGGAAGAAAGCAATTATGATATTTACTAAGCATTGCATTCATCTCTTGGTGAATATCTGTCTAACTGAATCACAGCAGCATTTAACATCCTCAAGTTCAAATCCCAAATGAGCACTTTGTATGTGGTAAATAAAGACTGGGGTGGATTGCTCAATCTCCCAGCATTTTCAGCCCTAAAATCACACTATTTTAATTTGAGTTTAAAACCTCTATTTTCTAGAGGTCTAGCTCCAGAGGAGAGGAAATAAGGTTTCCAAATTCTTCAATATTTTACTTCATCATAAGGATAAATCTGTAATACTGACATAGTCTCCCCATCAATCTTAGTGGAGTGTAAGGGAGTGCACACCAGGCCAAGGAGGCATAAAAAACTCAATTCACTGCATCACCGAGTCTATATATAAAAGTAGTGGTAATGTCACTGTCTCTTTCATATCTACTTTATTTTTTGTTCTCTGTTAATTTAAATTGTGGTTATAAAAGCACGTATTTCACTAATGTGTATCTCACATGCTGATCAAATGAAAGATGTGCTGAGCAACAAAACTATAGGAATTTAAGTATTTTGCTCAATTTCCTAATATACATAGTTGCCTGTCTCTTGTAAACCAAGAGATTTAATTATGGATTCCCACCTCTACAATAATCTGGAAGGAATCACTTTACATTTTGGGAAGATTAAAATACCATGCATACTCAACAGCTTTTTCAGATTTTAAAGCATTTAAGAAATATTTATAAGAAGACCATTTTACTTTTGATTAAAATAGATCAGAAAATTGTTAGGTAAAAATTTGGACCAAAAAATAATTTTTCCTCCTACCAATAGTATTAGTCATTAGGACAATGAGCCTTATTTCCATGTGTAATGTATAAATGAAGCAATTATTGAAAAAAAAAGTTAAAATTATTGAATGAAATTTAAAAAAAATTATTATTTAGTAGCTTTATGTTAGTTGTAGAGGTGCATAGGAAGATTCCCATCTCACGCATGTATGATATCTGCAGAATAAATGTGATTATGATTTTTTTTCACTTTGTTTATCACCCGATAAAGACATGAAAATAGAATGATGTAAAGAATTCAGCTTTACTTTACTTGGAAACAGGTGATCTTCAGAGCCCTCTTGTTCCAGCAAAACAATTGGAAAAAACCAAACAAAGAACTACCACTGAAATCTCTGTGAAATATTATTCAAGAACCCATTGTCTATAAAATCCTCTTATTCCCTTGACTGAGAAATACAATATCATTTTACTCTGAATCACTTCATCTCTCATCTGAACAACTACCCTGATGTTATGAAATCATAGAAGTGACAATGAAATTATTTCTTCATAAACAATTCCAGTATACTGTATCCTATTTTTGATTTTTTTACTAGATTTATTACGCAAGATAAAAATTCAAGGCTTTAAATTGTCAGTTTGAAGTTTCTCACACTGCCTCAACTAACCATGAAGACTTTGAACAGCAGCTATTCTGTATTATTCAAAGCTTACATGAACCATGTGGATTTATGGCTGTCTTACTAAAACTCTCAAAATCTAAAGGTACTGAATAAGATTTTTGAAAAAAAAAAAAAAAAAAAGAAAGAAATATGCAACAGTACTATTCAGTTTTCATGGAAGAAGAACAGATTTTTAACTTTGTTCAAGAAGACTTCTACTCAATTCTTCTGATTATATATAGGACATCCCTGTTGCAGTTTAACAAGTATGTCTTTTTCTTCCCAAAAAGGTGAAGAAAATTCCGAGTATGACTCAAAGGTTTAGATAGAACTGTGGAAAAAATAAATTACCTTTATTGAGTTTTAAAATCTGCTTTGACATTTATTTTAGCCATATCTAAATTTTTACGGATTTTTCTCAGAGTTGGTCATCTCTCCAAGAGCTGTGGGTGTCCTTGGACATACACTGTTGGAATTTACTCACCATATGTCCACGTAGTAAGACAATGTAGTGCAAATATATGCCAAGCCATCTGCATTAAACTACCAATAAAATACATATTTTAGAATGTAAAGCAAATTGTTGCTATTGCTATACTTTTATTATGTTCTTTGCATAAGGTGTCTTTCACAAAAACATTTCTTTAGAAAACTAGTCAAGTACATGCAATTATCTTAAAAAGACTAACTTGTTTAAGAGACAAGTTATATTCTTTCAGTATTTTCACTGTATATATGAAAATTTACTCATTTATCTTTAAAAATATCAGCATAAAAACATATGAAAAGAGGAGACTGTCTAATCTTGATGTCTGCATTGTACACTAACAATTATTTGACATGAAAAATGCAGCATCATCATGTGCTCCTACATCTACAGAATGGTCTATTTTTTGAGTGAAACTCTCCTCACTTCTAAACACCATTACTGATTTCTGATTCTATAAGTCAGGGCTCTCCAAGCTTTTTTGATCACACATTCCATCAGTAAAAATTTTCTGAGCACCCCAAGTATTTACATATCTATATCTATATAGTCTTTAATATATGTTTATTTATTTATTACTAGAGACATTTACTACTGAAGTTTTAATATTTTCTTCCTACACTCTTCTAGATTGTCTTGTACACCTCCATCCCACATATCCATTTGGAGACTGTTGCTCTAAATAATTGAGTGATATATATGAGTATATATGTCATGACTATTGGGTATATAGTCCCACAATAAGCTGATGAACCAATCAGCCACTGGGAGCACAACTTACAGACAAATATGAGGAATCCCACTGAGATGGAAATAAGGAAGCAGCATAACTGGAGCAAGTCCTTACAACTTTTCATTTACCTAAGGAAAAATAAATGTTGTTGCTTCAGCTGGAGAAAGTAATTTGTCAGCCAAACTGTTTTCAAGTCAGCATGCATTATTTTAACATTAAGTGTAAACAGGCTTTGCAGTATTAACATTAAAATTTATCCACTGCTGAATTTGTTAGGAAAGTCAATAATCCCAGTATCCTTGTCTGGTGTGTAGGACAAAATCAGCCTGTTAACACTCATCTTCCAATACATGGAAAGGAAAAGTTTGTTTTGCTTTGCCTTGCTTTGCTACAACTGAGAAATTAAGACCTAATATTGGGTAAAGATAATATTCACCTATAAAATATAACTATTACTTTGTAGGGGGATACAATATAAGAAACTAAAGGTAACATAGAAAGTAATCTTACTCCTAAGGAGCTGCAGCTGAGCCAATTATTAGAGATTAGGAACAGGCCTGACTTTAACAGGGCACAGCTGTAGCCAACAAGAAGAAGAGTGTTATAAAAGAGTGGATTGGTGGGTTGAAAGGCAACTGGAGTCAGTGGGCTACTGGGAGAAGAAGGAAGAGTCAGAGCTTAGAGGAGCTACCTACGAGAAGCATCAAGGAGGTATAAAATTCTAGCAATATGGAATTCTTGTAACATAATAACAACATGACTTCACAGACATGGTTTTCAGTCATGGTTCTCAGTATCACAAAGCTCTTCAAGTCAGGAAATAAGCAGAATAAATGTAAAGAGAACTCTAATTACATTTAAGAGCAAAAATTTTCAACAAAGCACAGGACCAAACCTCTTTCAGAAGCATATTTTTTTTTCCCCAAAAAAGCCATAAAAGTTCTGTGCTCAATGACCTCCTCTAGAAAAGAGACTTTCTCACCTCCTTTATTAGAGACCTCCTGACTATCCCATCCCTCAGCACCCCTTGCAGATAATGACCCAGTAGATGGTCCCCCATGACTGTCACATGGGTCACACCTGATGCTGGCTGTGTTTTGTCACAATTTGGGAGAGAGAGTGAAACAGGGAATAAAAAGAGAGGGACCTGCGTTAGACCTTCTCTGCACAATCAGGTACTCTGAACTACTAAAAGGGATCAACATGAAAACACAGAGCAGCAAAAGACAGGTAAAAGATATTCTGTTCTCATTGCTCAGCAGAGAAGTAGCTCAAACGTACTCATGGGTCAAATGGCAAAGGTAAGCCTCATCTTTGCTTGCATTTCTCTGCCCTCATTTTTTTTTTTTTTTTTTGTTAGACCATTCCAGGAAAAGGGACTCCACTAAAAGTATAACTCAGATATTGCATTTATAAGGAGTCCTTTAAAATATATAGGAATTAATCCTTTTCGTAGGCATTCATAGAAGGAAAAGAAAACTGGTCTCTCTTTTTTTTAAAAGATACCTTTTATGTTCCAGTTAGGTATAAAAGGACTGAGTACAATGGCAAGAATTTATTTATCTTTCATGGTGTGCTATGTTTCCAGATTTACTAATTTTAATTAAAAAAAAAAAGAAAAGCTATAAAATTGTTTTTTCACACTTGGATTCAGGGACTCATTTATGATGAAGTAATAATCACAAGATTACATTACAAGCAGTGTAAAAGAAGGCAGAAAAATAAGTGAAAGGAAATACCTACAAAAAATGTCATCACTCAACAGAATAATTATTACATTGACTTCAATAAAATACTTTTCTCTACTTTTTCTGTCTACTGAAAATAAAATAATGTTTATAAAATTTGTTTGAAAAAATTATTGAATATGGAGAAGTAAACTTCAATAAACTACTAGACCAAATAAGCACTTGGGAATGTTGTTTTTTAAGGTAATTAAATTAAGTTAGTTTGAGTTCTAGAAAAGAGAAAATAAAGTTTTTCTTTTTTTTAACGAAGTTATTTAAAAAAAAGTTTCAGCTCTTTACCAGTAGAAATGTGCTTTACTCTTGGAATTATATTCCTGAAATAGTTTCAATTTCTTTTTTGTGAGAGATCAGGTATGCAGGAAAGGAAAAAATGTTTTCTATAATCATAAATTTTTAAATTTTATTCATATTTTATTGCTGATAACCTTGATACATCTTGGCAAACTCTGCATCTGTAATGCTTTTAATAACCTTTCTTAGCTCAGTGTTAGAACTGGATATATTTGAATGTGGTTATTGCAAATATCATAGTCTCTCAGCAAAGCATAAATATGTAGAATTTTTCTATATAGTGTTCATGTGACTACAATTTTGAGTGTTATTAAAATAACCTCAGGCTTTTTCTAGGTTTCAGTAGTTCAGGGGAATTCTACATAGGAAATTATTCAGAAAAAAAATTACAATCTTTTTTTTATTTTAAAGCAATTGTCCAGAAATTAAGAATTCCCGCAGTAATCTGGAAATAGGTGGGGAAAAGACCCCACTACAACCCATTCTTTCAGTGTGTACTCCTCATGTATGTACAAATAAATGAGTAGGAATTTTAATGGGGTGTTGAATTTCTCTACTTCCCTGATTAAAACTCTTCAGTGTATTTGAACTGGATTTTAACAGGCACTGTACTGCATCCATTAATTAGATTTCTGCATATCACAGTACATATCATCACGATTCCTAAAGGTTCCACTTTTTTCAGGTATTGCAGTAGAGTACAAATATATTTGTTTCCAATGCTTTAGTGAGTTGACTGTCATATATAAAGACAAAGAGGAAGAAGAGGACCCCTTTTAAATATCTGATATTCTATATCTGATTCCTACTCAATAAACTGTCTTCTTAATCTACATATTACTCTCATGCAATTTCCAGAAAAATCATGTGTTAGCTGGGTTCTGGTTTCAGAAATGGGCTGCAATTAAAAGAAACAAATAAACAAACCCAAACCAACCCCTCCCAGACTACATCGCCCTCCAGTATGCATTGTATTGCACTTTTTATAATTTACATTGCACTAACTGTAGTGTTGGGTAAGAGAACATATTATGCTGTTTTCTCACAGTTAAGAAAAAGTTAAGCCTGCAGTTTTGCAAGTACATAATTCAAAGAAGTGATGTCTGTAACTCAGTTTCTTGTTTTTTAACTTGTGCTGTACTTCTGTATGTGTCTGTGTCTTACGTTAAAGTAACGTAGTGAGATTTTTCTCAGTAACATGAATTGTTCTGAGCTGGGTGCAAATCTTATATTGTTCTGGCACATTGTAGAATAATTCAATTTACTTGTTCCCAAGTTGGTTATTTAAGTAGCAGGTGACAGAGAAAGCTGGCTAATGACTGGTTTTGGCCCAACAGTGTGTGCCAGTCCTCAGGCTCTTTGGAGGTGAAGGAAAAGAAGAGAACTCATGAAGATCAAATGCATTTCTTTACAGTCAAAGACTGTTCTTAAATGGAAGTTAGAGAGAAATTTGTAGTTTATGTAGCACAAATCCAGAGTGAGATTTTTCTGAGAGGAAACTGAACCTTTTTTAGTGAGAGATAATCAGTGATAGTCCTCTTCCCATCCCTCAAGATATCACAGAATCAATAAGTTGGAAAAGACCTCCGAGATCATAGAGTTCAGCCTTTGAAGGACAGAAGCTGATGCTGCACATGAGACAAAGTAAGATGTTGGGGAAGGAACTGCACTTCACATGGTAAATTTGAGTGGATGTAGAATGAGAAGATAAGGAAAGGACCTCTGTTAGCCTTGAGTCTAGGGTCAGGTTACAGGTTTATTTCCAGACTTTTAGTTTTTATGTCTGGATTATCTATTCTTTGTTGTTCTTTTTAGCAAGTTTTCCTGTTGTGCTTTATTTTATTTCCTAATAAAACAATATTTAAATGTTTTAATATGATTTTCTTTCTACAAGTGATAGCTGTTAGAAAAGGAAGCTTGGAAAAAGAATTAAAGGTTTGGAAGCCCTCAGCCTTTGTTGCATTTCCCTATAAAATAAATATCCCTAGATTTAGAGGCTGAATGTTTCCACAATTATTTCTGTAGCTCTGAGATTTGTAAAGGCACAGATTTATTATCTAAGCAGAGAGAGACGACTCTTGCTAAAGATCTAACTTGTCTCACTGATCACATTTGGAATTGGAAACTCTTTCTGCAGCAAGGCACAATTTTTTAACATCTAAATTGCCTCACTGGTCACATTTGGAAATGTTTCTGTCTATGCTGACTCTATTGCCTTCCTTGTAAATAATGTTTTGGCTCCCTTGAAATTGCTTCAGCTTCCCTGCATTCTCTGTGGAGCTCTTTGCAATTGAACCAGACCCTCCCTTACCCTCTCTCTGCTGCCCCCATCCCCCTTTTTAATTAACAGCTGAACTAAGAAGTAACTCCTTATGTCCAATTCAGCTCCTGCCTTTGACTGTTTATGTAGCTTACTTGAAAAAGTTAATGAAACTTCCAATAGCAGAAGGAGAACAAGGCACATAGTGAAGATTAACTGAGAAGAAGTGACATTCTAACTCTGCCTTGCACCCCGAGCAGGAGGGAGGTGAAAGCCATGGCGTGCACAGTTGCAGAGGATCACCCAGCTGCCTACCAAGCAGGGAGTGTTGGAGTGCAGAAGTGCAAATTGATAATATCTGTTATTGCACTTTATCTGTCCTAACAGAGGAAGGTTTCTGTGTATCTTATTACTGTAAACAATAAGCCAATATTTCTGGGGCACTGGGCATGCTGGTTGTGCTAAGAATCCCTCAGAAATTCCACATTCCTTCTCTTATTACTTGCTTACAGCTTAGATGTGAAACTTTACTCTGAGCTGTAAATTAACATAAATGCTGCATTGCTCACTTTACAAGTTTTTCTTTTTTTTTTTAACATAAATTATAGATGAACTATTATTCAATTTAAGCAGCCTTATTTCTAAACACCTTAGGCTCAGCAAGATGCCAAATTCATAAGATTACACATTTCTGGCTGAGACATTTTTTCCCTCTTTCAGCAAAGAAAATGTACCAGTGTATCTTTAAGATATTTCTCTGAAATATACTTAATTTAAATATAGCAGGACATAGTTCTTTTTTTTTTTTTTTTTTTTTTTTTTTTGGTTATGAGAATGTGAGGCCTGCTTTACAGAGTCAGACCAAAAATTCAGCATTGCAATGGCATTAGTAACACACAGCAGGTATTCAGGATGCTGTATGGTGAGTGGGGCCTTCTGAATTAATGGCATCATTGATCAAAAAAAAATTTATTTTTTTCAGCTTTGACTCATATTTTGTCTTTCTAGTCCTTTATGCATACAAGTCTTGTAATTATAATTTTTTTGATAAATTATTTTTAGGGTTTTTTTTCCTTTTTTATATTTCTGTTCATTTACTACTGCCATTAGAATTTATTAGAGAACTTTATAATATCATGCCTGGAGAAAACAGGGAGTTGATGGTTCTATGTTGACTTTGTCTGTCCAGCAATATGTGACTTGTACAAATACTAAAAGTCTTTTTGGTGATAGTGAATTTAATTTAAAATAAAATTCCAAAAGGATAAAATAAACCATTATAAAAAGTGGTGCTAGCTATTTTTCTATTTTTTTTTAGGATTCATTTGCTAAACTTAAAAAGATGCTTAAAGCACATTTTTTTCTTGTTAATGTCAAAGCTAGTTCTCTGAAGTCTATTCTAATAACAGAGAACTTGGATTAGAGTGTGGAACAGCATCTAAGTGTGCAATACTACAGCAGGACAATGTATATTTTTCATTTTTTAAGTTTAAACACATCTGGGCAACAAAATTACATTGAAGTATGACAGTAGTGCCCTGGAATTTAGTTATTTCCTTCCAAACTAATTTCTACACCACACAATATGAGTTTAATTGAAGCAAGCTTTTCTATTTGTTCTGATACTAATCAGAACAAATAGAAAAGCTTTCACTAATCAGTGAAATCAAAGTTGACCATCTCATGCCCAGCATTTGCATAAGAAATTGTTTTCAGGACACCAAAAAATTTCAGATACCTGCTTCAGCTGTGCAGTACAAAAGTGAGATCCTTCAAAAAAGACAGTGTTTTGTATTTTCTCTTTGTCCAGAGTACTGTTATCAATGCCAACAGATGCACATATATATTTGAAATACACATTTATTTTACTGATGTTAAGAGCAAAGAGATTAAACTAGAATTCAAGGAAATCAGTCATTTAAAACTGGGCATCTGAAGAAAAATTTCTTGCTGAGCAATTTAAAATTTTTTCTGCTGTCACTTTGTAGAGCAAAAGTTACATTCTCATTTGCCCCTTGATTTTATTATATGCCTATCCTAAAATAAATGAAGGGTTTTTTAATCCAAGTTTAAAAATAATTTCAAAATGAACAGCTCTTTGACTGCAGAGCTTGTAGATGGCATAGATCATGATACCAGCATGGTGGCTGATCAAGCAAATGCAATATTTGTAGCCAATAATGAAGCTTATCTATTAATTATCAGGTAATAACAAATAGCACTAATTCTTAAAAGAAAATAAAAAATGGTGCAGATATATTAATTGCATCAGTCATCACAATGTCTAGCAATGTGTGCAACATTTGGAACCACCAGGTTCTTGTCTTTCCACAGCCATAGGCAGGACTCACTCTCCCTAGCATCTTGTTCCTTTCACTAATGGAATACACGAAAGTGCACAACTGAAGAGGAACCAGATGCAGGGTTCTGCTTTGCTCCATGCAAACCTGGTAAGCAGACAGGGAAAGACTTAACTAAACAACACTACTGTGGTACTAGCATCTGTCTTAGGTGATTGAACACAGAACTCCTGAGTATCCCCTTCCTGTTCAGCAATTAGGTAATTATCTGTAAAATTACATGCACCGTTTACCTTTGAAGAGAAAAGCTAATTCAAAGGCAACTGCTTGGGAGAATGCCAAAATCTGCAAATCAGGTGGTAATCTTAAATTGCAAGTACTTTAGAAACAGACATTGCTAATTTCTGCTCTAAATTTCAACTACTTAGTCTCTTGAATGCTGAAGATTTGTGAACAAATTCCAAAGTTTTAAGCTACATGGAATAGCAGGGACTTTTCATTGTTTTAATTTAAGCAAGCAAAGGTCCTTTAAGTCATTTTCCCAAAGCAATAAGCACTTCATCTTTCATGCAGCTTAAATATATGGCCTTTTTTTCTTCGTCCTCTAATATTCCCGGTCTCTGGATTCACTTTGTGCTCATTTTTCCCCTAAGGGAAACTTGTTTTCACACTCACTTCCCTTGGCCTGGTGGTCACATTCCTTTTGATGCAATAAGATTCTGATATTTTGAGATACTTTGACAGCAGAGGTATTATTGTTCCAGTCACAATTTTAAATATTCAAGACATATAAATTCAGTGGACCTATGGACACTGAGAAGATTCTATTTTGGCTTAATAGACTGAAGTTGTAATTGTGTGGTTGGTTTTGTTTTTTCACAGAATCCTAGAATGTTAAGGGGTTGAAATGGAATGGATACAAATTGTCTTAACTTACAAGAGCACAGTAAAACTTCAGTTTGAAAATGTGTAGAGATATTATCTGCCTTATGTCCTGGAGAAGAATATATGGTCCAGTGAGACATGAAGAAGAGGTCAAATAAACATCAAGATGTCTGCTATGGCATCTTCATCAAGCAGAGAAGAAAAGTAAATAGAACTGTCATTTCTTCATTAATTGAATAAGATAGGACATCCCTTTTCCCTCACAAACACACAGTGCTTTATTACCATAGCCCAACTCAAAGTCATTGTTACAGAAAATTATATTGTGACTGGACCAGATAAGTTAAGAAAACATAGTTGAAAAAGGATACTCGATACTGGTGAAAAATTTCTTATACATTCATCCCTGCTTTTCTTTTGCTTCCCACCAGGACTATACAGAATCTAAAAAAACTGCTGAGAGTATTCGTGGATTTGCTGTTATCTTGTAAAGACAGACAAGTAATGTGTTGAAAAACCTTCCTCAGTGTATTCCAATATATAAAAATTAATTACTTGAGTATTTTTAATGGAAACTGGATTTGTACAACAAACACCTGGTAAGTATTTTATAGTTACTTCAGATTTCTTTGCTAATACATGATCTAATATTTGAGTAGACTGTCAGAGGTTAAAAGAAACACTGGAGTCAACAAAATTCCTTTGCTGGCCTTTTAAGTAGTTGTGAAAAAGAAGAATGGGCTTCAGTTCTTTTCTGAGAGCTAGAAACTCCTCTGAAACTCAATTCTGCTGCAATATCTTTGTTTTGTCTGGCTTGAACACAAGAAGGAAAAAACCCAAACCAAAATAGACAAATGCTCCAAGCAATCAAAAACCAAACCAACCAAATAAAAAATTAAGAAATAAAAAGCCATTTTCAAAGTAACTTGATGTGAACCATAAACTGCAGCACTGTGTCAGGTAGTGTAAAATAAAAGAAGATTCCATACTTCAGTGTTTCAAGCATTTGTACTCAGAACCAATAACTTTGAAGCAAGGATTAGGACCTGTGCCATTTGAGAAGATTAACTGGAAAGAACACCCCATCTCATATTTGAGTTTAAAGTTAAACCATAGAAAAGGACATTTTCAGTGATAGAAAGGAAGGGGTTGGTTATGAAATGGACTATTGAATTACTTTCTTAACACTTTGTAAATTCACACTGGTTGTGTAACATGCACCCTTAAGCACTTAAGAACCATGAAGATAAAATCATGGTCCTTGCTTGCTTGATCTAACATAAATCAGGAAAAACCCTGCAGACTTTTTTCAAAGCGTCAGGAGAAAAGTGAGATGTAATGGAATTTTCCAGTCTTTACACTGAGTCAGCAGGGGCTTAATCTCATTGGCCTGCAGTACTGAATGAACTATTCCCCATGGACATTTGATGCATGGGAGAGCTTCAGAACATATGTGAGGATTCAAGGAAGGCTCTTGGCCTTTTGGTCAAGAGATTGAATTGTTACTGTTTTGGTGTCTCAGCAGTGGCTGACATCTAGCCAATGCTTAGCAATTAAAACTGACTCAACATGAATGAGAAGAGCAGAACTCTGTGAGCTTAGTCATTTGGAAAATGAAGAATGTTCTCTCCACAAGCTATAGGCACACATACTACATAATTATCATCTTCCTGCCATTACAGGATTGTTTCAAAGAGAACATTTTCCAGTGTTGTGCTTAATCTGCTCTAAAACCAAAAGCAAGGGTTCTTCTACAGCCTACAACAGCAGTTTCTGTGTCAGAAATAAATGTGCTTACATTGCCTCCTATAACTTACACAAATTTCTGCCCTTGAGTTTTATAAAGAAAACATTCAAAGGCACAAAAGGCTGCCAGGAATGCAAGTCACTGAAAGTTACCACTGCATTCTAAAAGAGCTATTCCCTCTGTTACCCCCTGGTGTTCCTCTTGCTTTTGTTCTATTTTAATTCATTAAACACTCTTTTTTTTTTCTTTTTTCTCTGATTTTTCCCTTAATTTTCTGTCTGGGGTGATGATCACAATCAAATACAGTTTCACCGCAGTGTAATTTCACTGGTGACATGCAGAGGGATCACCAATTCGATGTCAAGATAGAATATTTTCAGAACATCTTAATCAGCTTATATTTAAAAGTTATATTTGAATATAAATTGCAAGTTTCTGTTGTCTTTTTTCCTTTCTTTCATGTGTGGAAAAAAGAATTTATAACACTTCAGAAGTTGAATGAGTTTTATAACTGTGTAGAAGTAATTGAAGTAGTCTGCCATTTTAAAAAGCTAGGAAAAGAAACTATAAACAAAAAATATATTTAATTTTCTTTTTATTCTTTTTACTGATGTAACTGGCAAAAATAAGAGAGGAAGAGTCCCTCTGAGGATGAATTAAAATTGCCCTTTTGGTTGAATATTAATTGACTCTGAGAAAATAAAGGACATCCATTTTAGCTAGTATTTTTATGGAAGAGAGGATGTAAATTATTTTAAAAAATAATTTAATTTTACACAATTCTAATAAATTTCTCATTGTGATCTAGAAAAAGAAAAATTAAGTAGGAATCAGTTTATACTTGCAGTGGAATTTAAGGTACCTGGTCATTTTTCTGATATAATAGTGAAAATATAGGTTTCATAAGAGCCTAAAATGTTCTCTTTTTTATTATAATTTGGTAAAGAACAAAGAAGGAACATTCAATTTGTTTGGTTTGGTTTTTGGGAAACAGAGAAATGGAAGAAAATGTTTTCCTAATTGGAGAGGTCTCAAATTTCTAGTATGAGGAAAATAAACATGAGATTCCATTGTGGACAAGGCAATTAAAATGAGTGTGATTATACAATCCATTACAGAAGCTGATATTGTGATATACTCTGGATTGATTTATTCTGTATATTCAGTAGAATTTAGACTTCACCACTAAAGAGGAGCTTCACTCACTTGTTTGCACTTGATATCCAATGATCATTTGAGATGCACCATCTGTTCTGCCTAATGCAGGGTACAGTGGTATCAAGTATGGTTTGAGAAGTGACTCTTTATTCTTTCTTATTCTAAATAATAATCATGGGCCATGGAAATACCTGAATTAAACTTACCAGCCTGAAATGCAAACAGATTGGTCACTGACCAAACTGTTTTATAGAGTATTTAATGCTGTTTTCTGTATAGAAGAATACGTAATACTTGGTCTACTCTTTCTTAAATTGATGAAAACCCCCAGAACATAGGCCAAGAGAGAATTTATTTCCTAATAACATAAAGGGATTTTAGTAATTTCTCGAAACTTTTGATACAGATATTTTGGCTTTGTCAATGGAAAATAGTTTACAATGAAATAAATTACTTGACAAATGGAATGAAACCTCAAAAGTAAGATGGCTTTTCAGGCCATCAATTGTTCAATACTTGAACAACCATTATGCTATTTACTGCTTCTTTATAAGCCAACATGTATGCATAATTAAAAGCCCTAAAAGCCACCTGATAAAAGATTTCTTCCTAAGAGTTAAAGTGGGGAAATAAAGCATTTTTTCGTCTTCATGTCTTTGTGGAGTGTTTTTTCTTTTCAAGAAGCAGTCAGTCAATCTTTCAAAAATGCCCCCAGTTTTTGAAACAAATTTCAGGGTTTTATCTAAGTGGGGGGAAAATTTTGTTCAGAAAGAAAGACTAAAAATATATGTGCTCATAGTAATAGGCAGGATGCATGTTACTTTCTAACTTTTGGAAGGATGGAAAATATAGCATAATTTAGCAAGATTAAACTGTCATTTAAATTGAAGCATTACTATTATCTCCTTGGGGATGATTTGTGTGGAAATATGGATTTTCTGCTTTTAACTATTAAATAAAGTATTATGGTAAAATTGGTTTGCATTTAAAATCATATCTTCAATTTATTTCAAACAGAACAGATGGCCTGGAATGATGTGAATGCAAACCTGGCTTTTAAATTGCAACACTGATTGCAATTTCAGCAATAGACTGATTATTACAAAGAGAATATCAGAGAGAAATAGGCAGTGAAAGGGAAGTCAGGAATGTAAAATTTATTTTCCCAAGTATTATATAAGATATGATACATGGGATATTGTTTTTATTAAATCCATTATTACTTTTAATCAATAAAAAATTAATCAATATATTAGATAAGAGTTTTTTCCCTAGTGCTTCAGTCATATACTAAAATAGGCAATTACTTGTACAGAACAAGCTTTGAGGGACAGTTTTCTCTATATCCTAGATTAGTAATATCATCAGTATGGCAACAAAATAGAAATTACTGTGATGATCATTAAGCATGGTAAAAATTAAGCAAGGTGACTTCTGACTACAGCCAAATTGCAGTTATAGACTCCACATATTTTATGATAGAGACTACAGGATATGTAGTAAAAACATTTTATGCAAACTCTTATTTTCATTTTTGGAAGTTTTCCTTAAATAACAACACAGAGTTCATGCAATTTCTGAGGAAGTGATTTTTATTTTAGCACTCTCATTTGCATTAGGCTTAAGGGTATGCCCAGTAGAATGAATAACAAAATGATTGCATGTAGCAAAACCTCAAATCTTAGCTTGTCTTCAACTGAGGCAAAATGTTAATTCCCCCTCAACCCTCAATTGTAGTAACTTCTATTAAGGCCCATACTTTTGGACATCAGCTAATTTGACAGCAAGGGCATACTTTGCCTAAGCACAGGCATCAGGTGCCATCTGAGATTATTACACTGTGGCACTGAACAGGTGGGTCTGTAGTGACAGAGATCTCTCAGAGATCCTGTGTCACATATCCAGAATCACATGGACGTGGCAGGTGTGTTCAGGCAGCAGAAATGAGACTCTGACTAACAGGGAGACTGATATGTAGCAATCAAAGGAAAGGACTCTATATTAATGCAAGGAAGGTGAAACAACTAGAAGGTACAATTTATTATATTGTTGCTTTTCACCAAGCAAGGGCTAGCTTTCCACAGAGCAACAGACCCCTCGTCTTCCTTCAAACTCAGGGATAAAGGGGAGAGAGGGTAGAACAAGGCATTGGCTACCTCGGTGTTTCTATCACAAGTTTGAATGCTTGTGCTCTCTGATAAAAGGGAAATCCAAGGGCAATCAAGAGAGATTTCAGAGCCCTGGGATGATGTAGCTGTAGAAGGATCAGGAGCACAGGCAGTGATTTCCTTGATCCTTCTGGTAGCAAGGAATAATATTGATAGGAGTAGGAAAATCCATCAGGTCAATGTGTGGCTCCAAGGCTGGTGTAATTGGAAAAACTGTGGGGTTTTTAATCATGGGATTATCTCATCAGGTGTCTACTGACACCTGATGAGATGCAGCTGTCTCAGAGGGGGAAAAGAGTTCTAGCATAGGAGCTAATGGGGCTTGTTCACAAAGATTTAAATTAGTTTGGAAGGGGGCAAGGAAGAAAACCAGGCTTACCCAGGATGAGCAAAGAGATGGTGCGCCAAAACTTGAGAAAAGAGGCACTAATGGGATCCCTCAGCAATCTTCTTCAATAGGTGTTGGCACAACCTACCAAATCTGAAATGTTTCTGCACTAATGCATGCAGTATGTGGAACAAACATGCTGATTTCAAAGTTTGGCCCAGTCCAAAATATTTGACATCCTTGGCATGAATGGGATGATTCCTGTGGCTGGAGTGCCTTGTTGGGTGGCTACAGGCACTTCAGGAGAGATATGATGGGAGAAAGGGGGAGTTGGCATTGTGTTATGGAAGGATTAGAATGTATGGAGCTCACAGCAGTCAGTGGCATAGCTGAGAGCCTCTGGGTGAGGATTAAGGAGCAAACAAGTAATGTGGATGTCATTGTGGGATTGTACCTCACCTCCTAGCTGACACTGATGAATTATCCTTTGAGGAACTAAGGCACACTTCCAAGTCAACTGCCCTTGTCCTTAATGGGGGACTTGATCTTGCCAGAAATTAACTGAGAGTACACAGCTGGTACAATCTGGGCCAGAAGATTCCTAAAAAAGCTTGATGACAGCTTTATGCAATAGGTCCTGAGGGAGCTAACTCAGAATAATTTCCTTCTTAAACTATTCCTTTTCAAACTGAGTGGAGGTTGGTGGCTGTCTTGGCTACAGTGACCATGAAACAATTGAGTTTAAAATCCCTGTTCACGAGGGTAAAAGTGCCAGCAAAACCTCAACTCAGAACGTGAGGAGAGCTGATCCAGGCTGCTCAGGGAATTAGTGAATAAAGTCCCCTGTGAAAATGTTTTTTTTGCAGGTGTTGGGGTCCATGAGTGTTGGTCACTTCAAATATCACATTCAGGAGTAGGCAATTCCCAAATGTCAGAAGTCAAGCAGGTGAGTACTGTCAAGCAGAAGTGCTTGGACAGTACTCTCAGGCCCATTGTGTGACTCTTGGACTGTTGTGTGCAGGACCAAGAGTTGAACTTTATGATCCTGGTGGGTTCCAACTCAGCATATTTTGTGATTCTGTGAAATTATATCAAATTTACATTTAATTATCCTAGCATTTTAGCTTTTATTAAATTTAGATATGTGGAAGCAGATACAAGATATGTCAGAAAAATACTGAAATGCATCAAGCTATTTGCTGAGATTCAAACAATGTGGACCTTCTAAAACTTTCTTGAAAAAGCTTACAAACTCCTACCATTTACTTGGGAGGCTTGGTATGAAAAGTAACCTAGAAAGCTGACAACGTTTTATATTTATGGATTTAGAAAGAGGAGTTTTCTTGGAAGGTAAGTCTCAGTGAAAAAAAGCCAAGTTGTACTATATCAGTATATTCTACCCTTCTCTTCCTGGATTTTTGTTTTTAATAATATCTATATTTTAATTCCATCCTTAAATAAGAGTATCGAAGAAAAGTTGTGAATTTTAATCCTGGTTTATTGATAACATTTTGAGTGGTCATTCCCATAAATACCTTCTGAGCTTACTATTTGACTAAACATCTTTTCCTTTCCTCAAAATGAATTATGTACAAGTCTGATGAACATGGGCAATTAGATTTTAATAACTCTAATGACACTCTTACCTGTAATATCAGAACATACTAGTGTGCAGGAAATGGGAGAAATTCATTTTAATTGCTGCATTCCTGCCTATTCTTTATTTCTCCTCAGATATCCAGTATTTAGCATGTAGATCTGTAAGAAGACACAGTTTCTCAGTGTGGTATTTAGAGTACTTCTTGTTTTGTCCTTATACATGTGCATTCCTTGCAGCATTTTGTGAATACAAAGGAATGGAATTGCTTGCCATATATTTAATGTCCAAATGGAATTGATTGCTGAGATCTTGGCTTGGTTTGGGATTACATCTCACATCCCTCCTGATCTGAAATGAAATGAGATACCAGTAGCTGTGGCTAGCCACAAGGTCATTGTGTTACTCTGGCAGAAAAGTCTTTATCCCACTGCATGTGGACAGTGAATCCTTCAGTCTACTTAAGTACTATACTATATTACATATAAAAATAATGGGAATAAAAGTAAAATTCTCTCTTAGATCATGTATACTGTCTTAATGGGGTGAGCTACATTTCCCCAGAGCAGCCATCAGAGTGCTGTATCTGTAGCTAGAAAGGTGTTGAAAACACACAGGTATTTTGACTACTGCTGAGCACTGTTCCAGCAGCATCACAGTCCTCTGTCCAACACCCCCTCACCCCCCAGGCAGGAAGCTGGGAGTGGGCAGAAGGCTGAGAGGGGGCACAGCCAGGATGGATCGCCAAAGTGATATTGCATCTCATATGGCATTATGATAATAGTAATAATAACATTAATGACAATAATACTAATAACAGTAATAAAAGCTGAGAGAAAGGAGAGAAGGGGGACATCCATCATTAAGGGATTTTTCTTCTAGAGCAACTGTTAAGTGTGCTGAGGCCTCACTTCCCAGGCAGTGGCCAAGTGATGGGAAATAGAGAATAAAACTTTTTGTTTGCTTTCCTCTTTTAGTGCATGTGATCTTTGCTTTTCTCATTGAAGTGCCTTTACCTTGACCTATGAGCTCTTTTTTATCTCTTTTTTCTCCCCCCTGTCCTGCTGAGGAAGGGAGGGATGGAGCTGCAGAGTTACAGGCATCTCTCTCCCTGTTCTTCAGAGGTTCATTATTTTAACTGAGTATTTATTAATGAATTTTTTTATCTTCCTACAACAACATATTTCTATCTCTCCAGGCCCTAAGGATCAGATATTTTTTTTTCGATTTGCATTTTTTTCATCTTCAAGTATTTAAAATGAAAGGAAAACAGAAAATAACCTATACAATGACCAGGGAAGAACAGTGATACACACAGCTGTTCTGGCAGACTTGTTTCCTAGTCTGACTCAATCTACCTGTTTTAATTCTGCTTTTCCACAAATTAGTCATGCGCCATTTCCGTCTGGAAGGAAGGGAGATAATTCCTAGTTTAGATGTCTTAGCAGGAACTACAAATATAGACAAGATAAAGAAAGTGACCACAGAATTGATTTGCAAATGGTTCATCACTAATACAATCTTCCTGAATTTCCATAAATTTCACTCCATGGAATTATGCATGAGAATAATGTGTACTCATGGACTCATTTAATCATAAATTTGTTTGGAGGACTGAACTTGTGGGAAGACAAAATAGAAACAAAATGAGGAATAGAAATATCATAGTGCACATAATTGCTTTTACTCCCAATTCACTGGCTTAATGTTGGTTTCATAAAGCAGTGATGAACTCATTTACTATTATTGTGAATGAGTATTTCTGGAGGATTGTCATTCAGCATCAATTAAAAATGATCATTATTTTAAAGTTTTCATTGAAATTTCTTGCTGTTACAGTGCAATTTCTTGCTTTTTCATCATTTCTGATACTATACTTTTAAAATATTTCTTTGCCTAATTTGAATATCTTCATCTAATTGTGTATATCCATTTCTAACTGCTACTGTTCAAGAGAGAAGCATAAATATCCTTTTTATTAAATGAAAATATTTAATTTGCCTTTTGCATCATGGTCACTGGAATTTATCATATGTGTCTTTTTTTCCTTATAACCATCAATAAAATATAATGCACAAGGTGTCCTAGTCATGATCAACATCAGAACAAGCTCAATAACTTTTCACATAGCAGATTAAACTCCTGCCATTGTGTGAGTAGCTTTTGGAGCAAGGGGTTAATTTTCACAAACTTTATCACTGATCCTGGGCTTTAAATACCAGAATATTCTTTCTCCTGATAGTTACAGACTTGAACTTCCTGGAAGAGAATTTCCTATGGATGGCAATTGATAAACTCCACCAGATTTAACAGCTAGTAATACTAAGTGTTTATGGGACATTTGTACATTAAGGACTAATGTACTAAAAATATTCTCTGTTCTTGATTTTAGGAAAAAGTCTCGAGGATGAATGATTTGCAATTACATTTTGAAGATAATAGTGCATCTTGGATGAACATCAGAATTAAATAGGGTGTAGGGTCACCTCAGTTACTTGAAAATATTAATATGTGATGTACAAACTCAAATTCTGGGCAGGATTTTTTCACTAACATGCAGTTAAAGAAATCCTAGAAAACTAGAAACCTCAGAGGTACATACTTTTTTCCATGATTTTTTTAAATGAGAAATTTTTGAATAGTAAAATGGGAAAGTAGTAGTTTTCTAGATGGATTCCAAGTTGAACTGAGCAAAAAGTTTCACATCTTACCACTAAGTAACAGGGAAAAAAGTAACAGGGGTAATTGTTGAATGAAAATGAGAATAGTGTAAAGGAGACTGAGAGACATGCTGGGCACTGCTAAACAATGAACTGGTGGTTACTTTCAAGAAAAGGGCCATATGACTAATTCCTCTGCACAACTCCTGGAGAAAAGGTCAGTGCTTTACAATAAATTTTTGACTTGATTTAATTTCTCAATTTTTGTTTCTTTATTTGTTTGTTTTTTTCTGTTTTTTGATTAATCAGCTAGGGGTTAGTATTTGATAGAGGACAAGTTCAACTCTTCCACTTACATTATTCTTGATTTTAAATATTGGAATCAACATTCTACTGCCTGAGCTTATTGCTGGCAGTCTATTTTTAATCCCAGTGATTTAATATGTGGTAGATTTTTTGGTTTTCTTTTTACTATATATGAATTTTTCTGTAACTGATATTCCACTAGAGAATCAGATTTTTTTGTATCTGTATATTTGGAGAGAAATGAATAAGGGTGTAATCTAACTTATTCCACAGATATTCTCAGCAAAAAAATCCTAATATATATTTGGAAAACTATATCATCAACTTCAAATAAATTAGTGTGAGGTTTCTCTGAGACCACATGTCTTTCATCTGTCATCAGAAGAAAGAGTTCAGGTGCATTTCTGCACATTGAATAGTGTATGCTCTATGATATTTAAAATTTATTATAAAAATAAGTATGTTATTTAGAATTCATAGTATTTTTTCCTGTTTGTGAAAATATAAATTTGACCATATTCCCTAAACGAAACCATTAGAAAGAGCCTGAGGTCATGCTTATCTGGAGAAGTTACATTTTATTGAATTGACCAGTTACTAAATATATTGACAAATTCTGGATAAAGAAAATTAAGAAAACACTCCGTGCCTTTAATATAATAATAAAGCTAAATTATTTAAAATAATTAAAAAAAACCCTGAACCCAAATAATCAAATAGGGATGCAAGTGTTTATTTGAAACTTGCAGCTTCAATCTGCCTGCAGTCAAGATGAAGATATAACCTGCTGGTAAAATTACAAATGTTAGAATGTACACTCATTTTTGTGATGCACCTTTGAAAATTCCTGTCCTTCCAAATTATAGGATCCTACAGTGATCTAATGAGTTTAAATAAGTGCTTTGGAAGAAGAAATGTCAGATTATGCATGATGAATGAAGTCTTCAAATGAAATCGAGGTGGTCAGTAAATATGCTACTGAAATCTTCCATTTAAATAATATAGCTTCAGATTATTAACATTTATGTTCTATATCTCATTCTTGAAGTTCTGTTTAATAATACAGATTCCTGAGTAAAACAGTACTCTTTTATTGCCCAAGGAAGTTCTTTAATTTTTCTTTTAGATAACATGTGGTGGCAGATGATGGCAATTTGAAAGCTATTCTTACTTTTGCAATGTTTACTGAATTTAAGTTTGGGTAAAAGGTCATTGCTTTACCCCATCAATATTTTTGAATAACTAGATATGGAACTAAGTTTTCAGGTTTTTTGCCTTTATATTTGGACATGTATCTGATTGTAATAACCAATAGAGTTACATTTGTCAAATGTTTTAACAAACTGCAGCTATAATAGTTTCCATAGAAACAGGATTGAAAACTAAAAATAACATCAAATTTTAATGTGTTCTGTAAGAGAAATTGGTAATACTATAGGCAGGACATTACATTAAGAAAAGACAGAACTCTTCTATTTTGTGCCAGATAGCAATAACCAATATAATGGCATATTTTGAAGTATCACCTATATATCAAGCTTCATCTTTATATTTGTGTCCTCTTCATCTATTTGTAATTTAAATACATAAACAGAAAGCTTGTTTTGTATTTTTCAAAACCAGAAATATGTAGTTGAGTTCTCAGTAAAAGCACTACTAATATATCAGTCAAGGAGGAGGCATAATATTCTCTGAAATCAAAGTACCTGATTTGTCGCAGTTGGAGGTAAGATTGCTGTGCAAAGAAAAGAGATTTTTGACCTGTGAAAAGAATAACATTAATTTTCTTTTCATAAATTAGGCAGAGATACTTCTCCTTGAGAATATGAAAACATTTGGATTATACCTTTACATAATGTATTCCCTACTTGCTTTTAAATTTAAAGATTTGAGAGAGTCTCACATTTTCTAGAGGAAAAAAACCAATCCTTTCTTTTGTAATGGAATACAATAAAGGTCTGGTTAGAAAACATTGTTAAATGCTTTGTGGGATTTAATTTTTGGCTTTTAATTAGAGAACATTGTTTGAAATGCACAAGGTACATTAGGAATCCTTCAGTCCTCCTAGTTTATTGAAACAGGCTATCTCATGTTGCAAATTTGTGGTATTTAACTTTATTCCTGTGACTAATTTATTAATTTGATGAGTTCTATAATAACTAGATATGTGTGTAACCTTTTTGGAGCCCCATAAAACCTTTCTCATTTAAACATGACAATGTTTCAGTATTAAAATTTTGAGATTATTTAGATTCTTGGACTATTAAAAAATGTACTGTGTAATTTTATTGTATCTTTAACCAACACTGAGCTGCATCTCCTCTGTGACTGCCCCAGCTTCCCAGGTGCCCATGCCAACAGATGTGAGTGGAATTGCACAATAAAGAGGTTCATTTGTGTTGGAGGTGTCCTAAGGTTATGTCATCCTACACCCTGTATCAAACTGTTTCTGTCAAGAAAAAACTCTGTGAGATGCCCTTCTGAAGGGAACAAAAGACCCAATATGCAACACTGGACCACTCCATAGGGCAGTTTGCTCTCTCCCTGAGATCTGGGTTAAACATGGGAAAATAAAAATTCCCACCTTAGTGCATTCTTCACATTGTCCTGCATTATGTTGATTTTCAGGTGGTCAGCAATGAAGTAATTACAAGAAGTCTGAGGACAAGTGTGAGTGAATCCAGGGGCTTGGGACAATAGGTTAAGGATTGGGAGCACAAGTAGTGTCCTCCCAGCTACAGGGAATGATGGGGGAAGAAACAGAAGGAGACAGCTAATCAATACCTGGTTCCAACACTGGTTACTGGCCGAACACCAGTTGTGTGGTTTAGTGTTCAGTTTGGCAGTGCTGGGCTCGATGGTGTTAGAGGTGTTTTCTAACCAAAATGATTGCAGGATTTTACAGTTCTGTGATTTTTAACAGATGGTAAATTTAGAAAACGTTCTTTAAGCACACAAGCTGTACTGATCTCACATCTGGTATCTGATACAAGAGCACAGTCTTACAATAAGGAGAAGAATACAGCATGAGAAATTCAAACTACATTTTTCACAAGACAGTGAGACAACTCTGATGGTCACAGAACAAAGTTGAATTGGCTTTTATTCTGGTTTGCATCTCTTGTTCCTCAAGTAAAATTGTTTTTGCTTTGAGTTAAATGCATACTTGTTGTGAAATGTTTCTGTGAAAAAGAGCAGTTGTAGGAGATCTCCTTTTACGTTTAAAAAAAGATTTTTGTGAAATCCTTCAGATAATCCTGCTGTTTAACTGTTTGAATTTTTATGGTCTTTCAATATTTTATTCTATTATGTGAATTTAGGGCTTCACAGGAGCAGATTTTCCTTTCCAACATACTGAAAATTTAATATAAGAAACTGAGAGTTTTATGTTAGGGAGGGAGTCTAAATAAGCTATCAAAATACTAAACAGGTCATTTGTATTGAAGTGTGTTTGCCTACCTGTATTTACATATGTAAATTTAAGATGTGAATAAAAATAAATTTAAAACACCTTGTCTTTAAGTTAGTTTTACATGGTGTTTATTCTCAAGAATATATTCTGTATTTCAGCAGAAATGAACTCTTTTCATCCAGTCCAAACTGAGATTTGTTTAGAACTTTATTTGAACATCTGAAAAATACAAATAAAAATCCTGTTCAATAGAGCACGTAATATTTTGGTGTCAGCTGAATGTGTGATTTTTTACAGCTTTCACTCCATCAGATATTTTTAACAAATATGATTGTTCTTCAGATGAAATTTCTAGGAGCTTTTTTTATTGTAGAGCATGGTGATGTCAGATGCTACCAAGCCTTAATGACCACGAGATGTACCTTACAGGCAGCATTAGTGTAGTTAAATATATTCAGCTGCCTTAATTTTCGGATTAGTCTTGGTTACTTTTCTTTTGGGAATATCTGTGGCACCAATTGTAACTACTGGTCTGCTGTATTATTACAGCCTTTTTTCCTAAGGAATTAGTAAGCGTTTTTGAAGAGTTAATATTCTAAAATCTCACAATGCATTCTAACTATAAAAACAGGTTTCACAATTCTTTTTCAACTTGAAAATGTACCAATCCTTCCCTCTTCTCAAAAGACAGCTGGCAGCTGTTCTTGTCTTATCCCCATGAAGGATAAACAAAATGTTTATTTTCATGTTTTCTGTATTTAAAAAGACAAATATTTGTCTTTATTTTTTAAATTGCATTTAAGTTTAATATTATTTTCATATTCAGCAATAGTGGGGTTTCTTTTCCCCAGTATCATTTGCTGCTTCACTGCATGGATTTTGTTCCATAGTACATTTGAAATTTAATTCTTTTTACCCAAGTACCTATGCTCATTGTTTGTTCTTCAGGGCTGTTGTAGATTAATGCTGTGGAAAAATTGAAGAGCTTTATTTGCTGTAGCAAATCACGAATTTCTTGAGTATATTGGCACTTTAATATTTAGAAGGACTGGAACAGCTATGTCAGTCTGTCTATTATTGTAGTGATTATCTAAATACTAAACTTTAAGGGCATCACCATCACGACTCATCACCCCCACACAGACCCACACAAATACACACACACACACACACACACACACACACACACACACACACAGATTCTAAATTCCTACACGGACTGGATGATCTTAGAGGTCTTTTCCAACCAAAATATTTCTATCATTCTATGTAATTGTAAATTTCAGCAATGCTGGTGCTGTGCAAGAACTATTTTACAGGAACAAAAGAACTCTCCTATTTTAATGACTACTTAATTCTAGTCTCCATGGAAATATTTTGAAGGGAAAAAAAATCTCTAAATAACTGCCACTGGCTACTTAAAGGTAATGGAAAATGTCATGCGTGAAATTATAAAATGGACAGAAGCAGTTACAAAACTGACAAAATGACTAAAATGAGTTATTTGAAATAACATGCAAACGATGTTTTATAAAGCAAAAGAAGAAAAAAGGGAAAATTTTCTCTATAAACATTTTGTAGCACAAAAGGTGATAGACAAAAAGCAAAGAGGGAGTCATCTGTGCTACATAACTTTTAACAGTCAAATGTCACCAGTTAAAAAAACCTTAAGGTTTAGTTTGAAAACATCTCTTTTTTTTTTTTTTTTCAAAGGAAATGTATGTTTATTTTTGTATTTAATGGTATTTTCAATTAAAGAAGGAATCTGAAAAGTACACAAGACAGTATTAATAATTATACAGAATTGTCTTATGCTGTGTTCCACCTACAAGGAGACCCTGCTCCATATCTTGCTACTCATTACTTTTTTATGTTTAAATATCTTTGAAAATATAAGAGCTTTCATATTGTGAGACTTTGCCTGTCAGAATTTCAGTGATACCGTAGACAAATGATTAAGCATCCATTATGTGACAGTTAAAAATCAGAATAGTCTCAACAAATAAAAGCATTGCATAGCAGCAAGGAACCTGTGCTGCTGCAAGCAAGGTCCAGCCAACTGAGGCCAAACTCCACTGCCAAGAGGAACAGAGTAAAAATATCTCAAAGAGATGTAAGGTGGGGTTGGCTCACCTGCAGAGTGAGAGTCATGGGACCCTCACAGGACCAGATCATAAGAGCTGCTGGAGCATCTATGTAGTAACTTAGATTAGCTGAGTTTTGTATGTGGTGTGGCCACTGTTAATATTGATTTAATAAAGAACTCCTATTCACCCTAGAAGTTTTAATACCTAAGTCAAAGATCTTACTGTTAAATTATTATTTGGAAAAGGATGATCATTTGGTGTACTATTACTTACCAGAAGCTGTATGAGGCCACACCTTGGTGGCTTTATAAAGGGATTCCCAAGAAGATGGTTTTCAAGAGGAAAATATATAATTTTAAATGAGTTTTATATTTCTACAATGCTGGGGTTTTTTTTTTATTTGTTTGTTTGTTTTTTTATTTCATTTTGATGTTTTGCTGTTGAAATAAAGTTATTCTGGATTTTTTTAAGCTATAAATGTTTTTTCCTTTGTTTGGTTGCTTTAACTTCTGGCAGCTGTCCATAGAGTTTTGAGTTTCTTGAGTGTAAAAAGCCCAATCACACTGCATAGGGTTAATATAGCTGGTGTGGATGCTATGGGACAGGGAGAGAGAAACGGCAAGCGTTTCTCACAGCGGCTTGTGAGAGATTTTAGGGAGTTGGAGAGATGTGATAACCTGTTGACTCTAAACAATTTGCAGGTGCTGTTTTTCTACTTTGTTTTTCTGTTCCTCTCAAGGACAGTGTTGGTTAGCCAATAGAATAGAATCCATTGTACCATTCTATAAAAACCGCGCGGTTCTTTTGAACAAAGTCTTTCTTCGCCTTTGCTACCATCCTGCCTCTCGTCTGTTCCTGCCCTGACCCCAGTGCACGAGTGGCAAGGTGGTAACTCCAGATATTTGTAGAGATGGGAATACCAAAATCAACCTTTCAAAAAAGTATTACTTTGACTTCTTGCTGAGATATAAAGAGCACAAAGTAAGGTTACATAGCAAGAACTAGAAAAGTTTAACAAGAAGGCAGAACAGCAATCTTGATGAGGCCACAGCTGTTGTGAGACAAGTATAGTGACTGCAGTGACTGCTTGTTGAAATTGTTCCAACCCTTCTACCCTTCCATTTCCACTCCACTTTCCCAAATTTATTAAACTACATTCAACTTGATCCTTCCTTTTCACCTCTTCTTTGGAGACAAAATAAGATTAAAAGGCCAAACTGACTCCACTGAGTACCATGCAACTGCTCACTCACTCCCTCTCCTCTCAGCCCCCATGGGGACAAGAATTGCAAAGAAAAGGTAAATCTAATGGGTTGATATTAGAACAATTTAATAATTGAAATAAATGATGATGATGATACTGATGCTGCTGCTGATGATGATTATAAGGGAAAGGAAAGAGGTGACATAACCCAAGGAAAACAAATGATGCATGATATAAGTGATCACCAGCTTCTGACCAATACCCTGTCTGACCCTAAGCAATGATCAGTGGGTAATGTCCCCAGTCCATATGGTGGATATGATATTCTGTGTCACGAAATATCCTTTGGCCACTGTGGGTCACCTGACCTGGCCATGATCCCATGCTCCCAGCTTTTTCTGCAGCTCCTCACTAGCAGATCATGGGAAAGTAAAAAGCCCTCAAATTAAGATAAACACTATTTAGCAACAACAAAAACGTCAATGTTATCTATATTATTCTCACCCTGAATCCAAAAATTATTTATCTACTAAGAAGAAAATTATCTATTTCCATACTCAAACCAGGACAGGTTGTAAGAGCCTTGTAGGGCTGAGATTCTCCTCACCTGTCTATTGCCAAATAAACAAAACATGTTTACATTTACATATCCCAACAGGCAATATCAGAAGTTATTGCTATCATTTCAAAGTCTCATAAATAAAGTTGTGATATTGTATTAGGATTATTATTATATTAGTTGATATTATATAGCAACACTTTTCTCCTTCCTGCATATTTTTAAATAAGCAAGCCACTTGGAGTTTGAGGAAGGAAAAAAATTATTGCTGACATTGAGAAAAGAATCTCTGGAATTTTGAAAGCCTAACCTCTGGAGAATGTTAAAGTTTCTGAAAGGAAGAATCACCATGTTCCTGCTGTGAGTCTTACATGAAAAGGCTCAGCTCTAGGAATGCAACTGCAATTGAACTATCTGGTGTAGAATTCTATATGCTCAAACCTGCAAACAGAATGCAAATTGAAATTAACCACTGTTAAAACACAGCAGACTTAAATCCCTTGTAAATTGATTTTGGTCTGGGTAAGGATTGAACTTTTGATGAAATTTCACTGTCTGTCTCCCCAGATGTATTATAAATTGAATTGTCATCATATTTGAAATATGAACTTTATTGTGTGCTTCTGTTTGTTTTACAAGGGGAATATTTTATGATTTTAGTTTCGTCTCAAAACTTTCAACACAATTTCAGGAAAAATGTACATTTTTTCCTGGGTTTTTTAATTGCATTCAATAAATACTCAATAACTTAATTTGTTATTCTATATATTCTTGTAAAAGACCTTGATGTCCATTCTAATAGGAATAATCTATAATCAGCTATAGCAGGAATAATTCCATTTTATGTGACTGTAGGATTACAACCAAGATCCTCACAACTGAGAATGTGGTTTTGTGGTATGTTCTGATACTGAAACTCAAAATCATTAATTTTCAAATCAAAGAAGCTGTGATATTAATTGAAAGCATTGCTGTATACCATAGATCAAAATCAAGCTATTGCTATTCACATGGGTGAAAATAAGTTTGAGGCTATATTAGTGTGCCCTTCTTTAGTTAACAGAAACAAATACTTTGTTCATAGAGTCCTTAATGATTTTTATTCAGGCAAAAGTGGAAGCAGCTTGTGTAAACCTCTTTAAAGAGGACAAAGCTACAAAAGAGATGTTAAAACTTGAACAAAAATTCTGCTTTCCTCTTTTAATTATAAAAAATAGCTTTCTTTTTTGCAGGGATAAAATAATTTGTAACTTCACCAGTAAGAAATGCTGAGGAAGAAGGTAATTCCCCTTTTTTTTTTTTTTTTAATTTTTCCAAACTGACATCAATATGAGGAAGAGGTTTAAGTTCTTCTGAAATCATTACTGAGTTTGTCCATTACTGATTTTGTCCACTTTGCCAATTGCTTATGTCTAGATAGGCAGGGCACATCTACATTGTTATAAATTTGATGATCCACAATTATAGCAGAATAATACTTCAAAGAAGGACAGCAAAAGGCCAGATGCTACATTTTTATATGCTACAGGAACAGTCTGTAGATCCATCTGTATCAAATAAATACAGGGTGTTTTTATAAGGCTATTGTTCTTCCATATGCTTATTTCATTATGCAGGTACCTGAACAATTTACAGCTTGGGCATGTGTGACAACCCTTTTTTGTGTGTGTACCAGTTCTGCCCACTTTCAAGGAAAAAGGAGCAGTTTAATCATGAAACTTTGCTGCTGGAGTTTGTTCCATTCTGCTCATGTTGCAACAGATCTCTGGTTCTAAACCAAGACTAATAGGAAATGTTGACAATATTAAAATTTTATCTTATTTATCTACAAGAAAGGTGATAGGACAGGTCCTGACAGGTTCTGAGCATTTCTCATCATTGCAGAACAACCTATATTCTTGCAATTTAAGTAGAGCTTTTCACTGAGTTACAATGCCAATAGTAGTGATATTAATGTGTATTTTTTTCAGTGACAAAAGATATCTTCCTCTTAAATGTTTCCTAAGAGAGTATCAATAAACTCTTTCAGCCACAGTCTGAAGAGAATAAGGTCTTTGGTGCATTGTTTGTATACTTTCGAATATACTTTCTCTTTTCCTTCTGTTTTCTCAATCAAGACATGCTTAGCAAAATTCTCAGGGGATAACTCTGAAGTAAAATGTCACAAAGTGTAAAAACAAGTCAAAATGATCTTAATGAAATGAAAGTTGAGGTCACCATGTAACTGGATTTCTGAGTTTGTGGAACAATAAGAACTTTTATGTTGAAATTTATACCATAAAATGCAATGAAGGATTTACAATTAATCAGGCTGATTAAAATGGATTATGATTTTAAAATTAATTGTAACTATTTTAATTAATTTTCTGCCAATCATTTTATGCTGTAATTGTCAAATCAGAACAGAAAATGGAAAAAATTCTAACTCATTTGATATCATATTTTTGATTGGTGTGAAACTTGTTAATATAAAATATTGTGTGGCTAGATATGTCAGAATATGAAAAGGAAAGTGTTATAAAATTCCAAACCCTTGAAAATCCTCCATGCTTGCAAAATAGCTACAATTGAAATTCAGTGTACTTTTCCCAAATTTGAATCTGATTTGAATTGCTAATTATATTTCAGTTGTATTCTATTCTAATTCAATTATTAATGCAAATAAAAGATGATTACTTAAGAATTGCATATTCCAGAGATTAGCTAGTCAAATAAATCCACTAATATAATCATATTCATAATAAGTGACATAATAAACTGATATTCTATTTGGCATAGGTTTTCTTCAACCCCTTTCCCCTTTATCTAAATCAATATTATCTTTAAGACTGTTGCAGTTAGATGCGAGTGTTAGTGCTGTGCATTTGATGTGATCTGCCCTATTCACAACAGAAAAAAAGGATATCAGAGATTACCCATTTGTTTATCTTTGGAAAAAAAGAACTTTCTTTTCAGCTTCATTTTTGAGTCATTATCATTATCTATCTAAAAGCTGCATTTGCTGAATTCCTTATTTAAGCTGAGAAACAACTAAACTGCTGAGTTTTAAACTGTGAGGTATACAAGATTTTAAAGAAAGACTGCATTTTAGGTAACTTAAACCTTTTGGAATAACAACATTTCAAAGCAAAATAAAGCCATTTTATTGTATGACAATGAAGCACTGAAAGAAGTGGCTTCACAATAAAACCAATAGTATCTGTCATTTCAAATAATTCAGATTTCTGCTCAGGTTTGATGAAAGTAATCAAAGAAAGAAATAAAGAAATAAGGATGTCCATGTTTTTACCAATCCTGTGTACTGCTACCAGAAAAGAGGACCGGTTTTGTTCCCATTCATTCTTTTTCTGTTCCCATTTGTCCAGTGCGTGTGAAATTTTCCTGACTTGGAATCAGCATTAGCTTGGTGTTCTTTAATAACTGCACAGAAGCATAGTTTATCACAGAAAGGTCTGTAATGACTAAAGTCATTACATTAACACTTTGCTAATAACTTCAGATCTATCACTTCTGTTTAATAATTCAAGGAAAATGTGCCAAATAGTGATATTGTAGAGACTGCATTTTCAGCTTTATCTGCAACACTCTGGTTTAGGCAACCAGTAGCTTCCAGGAAGTATGATGAATATTAATTAAGTTTTCAGCTTGTGCTGAGACTTTCAATATGTTCTGTGTTTTGGGGAGGTATCAGACTAGTGCATTTATCCTCAATTAGCAGAAATGTCAGCTGGTTGATAAAATGAGTATAATCTGATGCTAATCAAAATTTAATAATCCCTTCTTATTAGAAAGGATTTTCAGTAGGGAGCTGAAATCCACCAATAAGGTTGCTCAGCAAGAAAGTACTTTTGATTAGAGAGAGTGATTTACGTATTATGCAAAATAAACTTAAGGGTCAGCAGATTAACATACCATTCAAATGCCTTGCTATGCACTTTCAATTCTACAGAAGCTTCAACATCTCACTGGAAACTTAAAGGTACAGAAATTATACAAAGGACACAAAGCAAAACTCTTCACATTTTAAGGATATTTTTGTGTATTTGCTTGGGGTATTTGTTTGTTTTATCAAGTATTAGTGTAATACAGCATCCTGGGAGTCCTCTGCTGAACTCACTCCAGTTTATCGATGCCTTTTCTGTCTTGAGGGTCCAAAACTGGGTGCAGTGTTTTAGATAAGCCCCTACTGAATGCAGAGTAAATGAGACAGTCACCTGGCCCAGCTGTGTTCATACAGCCCAGGATATTGCTGGTCTCTGCTGCAGTCAGAGCATGCTGCTGCCTCATGGTCAGCCTGCTGCCTACCAGAACACTTACTGCCTGTTCCACAGAGCCCCTTCCCAGAGACCCTAAAATGAAAGAGTTTGAAAGAATTAGAAATTACTCTATCTGTGATTGTTTAAGCCGAGCCAAGCAATTGGTTTTACATTTAGTTAGGTTTATGCACCAGCTAGCCCCGTTTCATACATGGCTAAGTGAAATCTAATATTTCAGTCTAAATAATAGTATAGAAGTTTAAAAAATATGTATGCTGAGCAGCTCTCCTTTGTTGTGTAAAGTACCTTTTTTCCTTAATATGAAAATTAGAAGTTTACATAAAGTAGTGATTTTGCACAATAAAATTTCTATTCATACACTTCAACCCTACTCATTAATTCTTATGTTGTTTGGAAAAAATCCAATGCTCACATAAAGCAAAGAAGAAAACAGTTAAAAAATTAATTCACTATTAGGAAAATTGAGAGAATTTAAGTAGTAAGTGCAACTCATAGAGTGGAATTTTGAACTCAGAAAAAATATTTTGCACGGAAGAAAAAAGTCTAGTGCAACTTTCTTCCTTTAAAGTATGAGCAAAACAGTGCTTTGTCTCTTGAGAATTTATTTTTTTTTTTATTTTAAAACCTGTGAACACCTTTATTAAATGGATAATGACAATGATAAAATATTTACAAAACACACACAAATATTCAGGATCCATTCTGAAATCACTGTAGTACTGTTCCATTTAAAAAACCTTGAAGAAAAATCTTCAAAATTTCTACTGCAAAGCAATGGATTGCTGCTGTACTTAGTCAAGAATCACTTATATACAGCAGAAAATTAGCTGTTTAGACATTTGTATGGCATTTTAAATGTAAAATCTCTTGTAGTCAGTGTTGAATAAGAATGGAAGATACACTCCTTACTGGGTAATGTTAATGGTAACAGGGGATTTTCATTTTTCTAATAAGCAAAAGATTGCTTACTAGGTAGTTTTGTAGAAATGACTGCCAGTAAATTTAGGGAAACAGCCTCTCTTGAGATAGTCCTTAAATTAATTAAAGAAGGTTCTTTCATGGTTTTTTTCATCCTTAAGGGCAAAAAGAGAAGGAGTTTGGGGAAAAAACCCAGTAAATTAGACCATATATTTTAGAAGGCTTTGAAAGAAGTGGCTATAGGAGCAGAAGAGCACCTAAAAGGGAAAAAAAAAAGTTGAATACTTGATTGCTAACCTATCAAAAAGGAGCAGAAATTAAACTGAGAAGCGGAAAACTGCTTAACAATGTTTGCAATACTTTTTAAAATGTGTTTTTGTAAACTTTTCTAGAGTTTGACAGATATAAATAGCATGAATTCATATTTTTATTTAAATGTTTAGTGATTTATTCCTCTGTGTATTCTTTGTCCCTTTCTAGAGGCCTCTGCAGTACTCTGTCTGGCCACATAGAAACACAGATGACATCTCTCTTTCTGACTGTATTTCTCTTTACATGACTCATTTCTTGCTTAAAGTGTTCTGTCCAACATATCACAATGGCTCATCAGGATGATTAATTCAAATACGTTCCAAAAATATCCTTTGATGCAAAAAGTATTAAAGCATCAATCAGTCAGCCCCTAAATGTGATTTATTAACCTTCCAGAAAATTCAGTGATTTTCAATTCTCATTTTCTTTTTCTGCCATGAACTAACTGCAACAGATCTGATTTCTGAAAGAAAAATGTGTCTAATTTGCTTTTTTATTCAGTGGGCACATATGTTTAATGGCTTTTACTATAAGTGGGATAACTAAAAATATGACTCCTTAGCTTCCTTTGAAGAAACACCAACATTAATTCCCAAATCTTTGTACTTTTCTAAAAAAAATTGTTTTAAAATGAGCTTTTCATAGAAAGAATGTGGGCAGATCCTTTTCTTTTACTTCACTAGAGATGTTGTCTAAGTTCACAGAAGATTCCATTTTGATTTTTCTGTTTGAAATTAATTTGAAAGTGCTGGTTGCACTGAAACAAAACCTGCTGGTTTAGGCTGGTTGAGGCATGTTCCACAACATAATATTTCAAAACAGTGTTTGGCTGACCTAAGCTAAAGGAAATATCTGAGACCTAATTGGAGTAATTTACTGCAATGAATCTGCTGTCTTTATAGAACTACCCGAATGGTTAAATGCACTAAAAATGCTTCTACCTGTCAGCGTCACTGATTTGTATTATAAACATCTATAGTGCTTCAATACCAATTATTTCTTTCTCTGAAACTGAAGACAGAAATATGATTCACAGGGGGCAATTCACCTACCTAAGCACAGCTGGGGAGTGCTCTGTGAGCTGTTTTAGAGTTTCTGAGCTGATAGAGGAACAGATACAGCTCAAGACTCCAAGAGATGTACATACTTCTGCAGGAGGAGCCAGAGCCTGGACTATTTATCTTCTGGACCCCAAAAGCCACTGGGCACTCTTCTTGTTCAAGCAAATTTAGTCCACAGTCTTTATGCATGGCAGGATTTTACTCTGGTTGGAGCAGGTGGCATTAAAGATCAGCAGATATATTCAGTTCTCACCTCCTTTAAGAAACAAGAGAACAAAAACTAATATCTTAAAGACTCGGATATCACTGTAAAAGCATTTTTCTGTTATTTATGGCCCAAGGGTGTATCCAATTTCTTTTTTTTTTGCTTTATCAATCTCCCATTTTGCCAAGTTTTAGCTAATTTTAAGGCATAGATTTCAGGCTCATGTTAGAGATAAAACCAATAGCAACTGCTGTATAAGCTGCCAAAAGACATATCTTTGATTAAACTTGTCTCCTTTATTATGTAAAAGATGCTTAAAAGGAATACTATTATCTAACTATAGTACAGTGCTAATCTTTCAGAGATTAAAGGTCTGATCTAATTCACAAAGAAATCAGTTTAAAGATGCCCAAAGTGTTGAACAAGACATATGCAAAGCCTGGAAATGATAGGAATAAAATTAATACCATCATGAAATAGCAAAAATATTCCTTTGTTCTAATTGTATTTTAATTGTGACAGACTTTTTTGTAATGTTAACAAAGGGAATAGCAAAATATGGAAATTTGCATTTCAGCAGTTAAAAATTTACCTGGGTAACTCAGAGGGAAAATTTTTTTATTAACTTTTATGAAACATCATCTTTTTCTCTTAAATTATTGTTTATGTATACATATATACACAAAAATATAATAAAAACACTCTAACATAAATATAAATAAATGAGTTTGGGTATTCTCTTTTGCCTACAGTACTAAGGGCTAATTACTATATGCATAATACATTAATTAGATGGGGTATATGTGCCCTAGTAAAATTCCATGAGAAAGTGACAGAGAGATATAAGAAACACCTTGGTCAAATAATCTCGACTGCAAGTGCAGATAAATTGTGTTTCAAATCATAACCAACAAGGCAGTTAGAGAGAACCTGTTGAACATTCCATTTTTTAAAAAAAAGTCAAAAATATTGTGTAATATATTGTAGGGTTCCAGCTCGGAAGTTCCTCACTTGAAAAATTTATATAACCATTTATATGTTATTTATACCTTTGATCTATATCCTAGACCTAATTTATTCCACCTCATCTGAGGCATGTAACTGAGGTATCTAAGACAAAGATGTAAATGCTATGATATCCTTTAAATTGTGGCTTAGCAAATCTTAAATATTTAAAATTGCACCTTAAGATGATTGTGTAGATTATATTGATAATATCACAGACTATTCAAAATAAAGACTGGAAAATGCCATTTGTATTATTCATCTTACTGAGCATTGGTAGTGTGTTGTATTTATGTATTTTTGATGAAGTTGAAAGTCGATGAGACTGACACACTTTGGATCCTCTCACTTTAGATTTTGAATGATTTTTAATCAGTTTGATGCTGAGAAAAAAATAACAAGAGTAAGTCTGAAATGAACTAGATGATGTTTTGATGATTTCTGGGAAAACTGTATTATCTTGCTGGAGCATTTCACCCTTTTCATACCACTTTCATTTCAAGTGTACCTAAAGGCACCTAACATGTTGTAGCATTGTAGAGATCATGTTTTATCATAGAAACAGGATTTAACCTCCTTTTAGCCATGGTTGTATTTGTCTTTTCACATTTCACACAAGGACCATGTTCATCAGAGGATAAAGGTGATATACCTGTTAAAGTCAGAGAAAGGTTTTCAAATGAAATAAAATCTTGGTTATGATATGCATTGTTCTTATGTTTTGCCTCTTTCTTTCATCCTGAAAAATTCACTGTGCATGGAGTAAGAGAGGTTGAAAGCATTTTAATCCTCCTCCTAAGAGGAAATTATTTTTTTTTTAAGTCTTTGAAAAAAAGTCGTTTAAAAAAAAAAAACCTAATAAAAATCAAATGACCCCACTTCTTATAAACTGAGTCTTTGGTTCTCTTCAAGCACAACCTTCAGCCCCTGAACTGTGATTTAACTATCATTCCTTTACTTTGGTTGCCTACGAAGGCAGATTACGTAAGTGTGGGTAAGGTGCAGAATTTTCATTCTTGCATATGCAGGTGTTAAAGCTTCCTTAGATTCAGATTTCCATAATTATACATATAATGGTTGTAGAACTGTCTCTTACTAGATGGAGTGGGTGGACAAAAAACAACCTTTCAGGCATACTAAAGCTTATTTAGATTAGGCAGGGTTTTGGTGAATACACGAAACACTGTTAAACAGCAAGTGAGACTTCTCATCAATGTTCAGTAGAGATTTTCCTGCTTTCTCTAGTCATGTTGCAAGGGTAGAGAGCTCAGATAGTCTCCAACCCTGGGCCATGAAGCTACTTTAAGTAACTGTGGAAGGAGGGACTGTGAAGTTGTCAAAATGAATGAAGCATATTAGGTGAAGGATAAGGGTATGAAAACACAAATGCAAAACAAAGTCACTTGCTCAGAAATGAAGGAGATACTGTAGGGATTTTTTTGCTCAGTATCAAGGAAAACTATGTAGTACAAATAACCCAACCCACCATATAAACATAATTTCAGGTATAAAAGTTATTTTTTAAGTAAATTTTGAAGTTCTAGTTCTTCAGGACCAGGTTTGTTATGACTGTTAGAGCTCATGGCTCTCATGGCTATAACCCACAAGACTCTTAGTTTTCTTCTCTGTTTTCTTGACAGTATAGAGTAGCTAGAGATGTTTTGCTAAATACAGCATATTACAACAACAGTTGCAAGGTAAAAGACCTCAAACAGCTAAATGCCTTTGCAAATCCTAGTAATCTTTACATTTTAGTGCAGTACTGTGCTAGACTGCTCAGTTCCTCAAACTGGTGCTGGAGAAGAGAAGGCTTCAGGGTGACATAAATGCAGCCTTCCCATCCCAGGGAGCCTGCAAGAAAAATACAATTTTATGCTTGTATGCAGTGACAGGGCAAGGGGGAGGATAACTTTGAAGTGAAAGTACACTGAGATTAAACATTAGGAAGAAAATCACTGCAAAAATGGCAAGACACTTGGAACACTTTGCTGGATGCCTCATCCCATGGTTGAGATTAGGTTGGGTGAAGCTTTGAACAACTGGGTCTAGTGAAAATTGTCTCCTCCTGTGTCATAGGCTAGATCTGGATAATACTTAAGATTCCTTACAACTCAAGCCATGTGATTGATGAACATAATTTTGATCATATTTTTGCAATGTGTTATTTCAAAATGTTAATGAGAAATAAGAGCACTACACGTTTTTTTTGGTTTTTATGATTTTGAAATATAGAGCAATAAATACATTTCTTTAATGTTTAGCAGTGTGGATGGGAAAATGGAAATCTGTAACACACTAACATATGGTCTAGTATTTGCAATCATATATTCAAACTACACATATATAATTTCCATGTTTTCAGAAATAACAAGTTCTGAAGTGCTTGTGTTGATTTGAAGTTATGCACAAACCCAGAAGCAAAAATGTTGCTTTACTGGTCTTGTTAGCATTGCTATGGATAAATTAATTTAGAAAAGGTAATGTGAAGTAGTTAGCCATTGTACAAATGTTATTGACAAAAGGTGAGTACATTAAAAAGTCATTACCGTTATATATAACTGTATATATAACTACTCACAGAGTTCAACATTTTTTCAAGTAATTGATTAAAAGCCTTCTTTTTTGCCTGTATACTGGCTGATGTTGTTTTAGCAGTTTTTTGATTTCCTTTACTGCTGATTATTTACAACAGGTGGTTTGCTGTGCTGATCACTGAGACTTAGTTCTCTTCTCCTTGACTACCCAGTTTATATATTTTAAAAACTCATACGATTTTCAGGAAGGATCATTTAGAGCTCATTAAAGTGTTGACTCCTGATTCTCAATAGATTAATTCAGAACAGAGTGCAGCTAACAACACCTTACAGAAAAATGTTTTCTTAAGAGGTCATCTTATAAAATCTTCTGGTTAGATTCCTCTTGGTACACTGGTTTTCTTTCAGCTGAAAGTGACACACAAATTAAGTAGGCAGTCAAGATTTTAACATTTCAAGTGTTTTTAAACATACAAAAATATACTTAGAATTGAAAAAATAGATCTGCATTATCTTGTTTTTTAATTTACAGTTTTGATCTCCTGAATAAAAGACTTTTCTTATCAAATTATCACAATTATCACAGCTTACAAAAATATAGAAATATACAAAAAATATTGAACAGTACTTATATATTTCATACTGCTTTTCCCCACACATTTCTTCAAAATTGATAATTTTATTTTGTCATCTTGATTATTTCAGTTCATATACAAAAGCACTAAAAAAAGGAATCTGAAAATAATTCTACATATGATCATTTTCTTTTCTGTCTCCAATAAATCCAATATATACTTGCAGTTTTGTTATTCCTCAAAATAGTACTGGATCCTCTGCTTTCTGTTGACACACTAGGATACATTTTGTGTAGAAAAATGGCTACTGACTGAAAAAAAAAAAAAAGTAAGACTGAGAGTGTATGTATAACACAATAGCAGATATCTTTGAAAAGGTACTGGTTTTTGGAGAATACTTAATGATAGAGACTGAAATATAATTTAAGTTTGATTTCAATATTATGTCAGATTTTTAGGAATCCTGTCGGTTTTAAAAAAGAGACAGGAAGTGGAAATGACTCTTTAACTGATCGTGATTCTTATAAGGATTATTCTTGCTTAAAAACTGACACAAAATTAGATTGAATTTTCAGACTTGCTTCTTGTCAAGTTTTGGTTGTCGTCCACTGTGAGATTATTTACTGCTGATGTCCTCTGCTCTGTGAATAGTAGTGCATGTAGTGTATATATTTGTCTAATGTTTTTCTTTCCTATTTTAAAGTCAAGAATGAAACCCACACGTTTATAAATATGCTAGTTGAGTCTCAGTTTGTTTTAGCCATACCAACTTTTTCTGCTGAGTTTCAGCGAATCAACACTGCTTCATTCATGTGCTTTGCTCCTTAAAAAACTGGTAAACTCTCCAAGGCCACAGAGCAAGAATGACATCAGCCTTGAAGATTAATGGAATTTTTTGTAGAATAAAGTGCAAATACACAAGTTCTGACCGTAGGTATTCATAGCTATTTTTATGAATCAATGAATGCAACAATTAAATTACAATGAATTACAATTAAAGAATCAAAAATGTATACACCTCTGTGAAAAGGAAAAGCTTAAATAAGTTTCTAAGTGACACTGAGTTATTTTTCAATAATCAAGATGAAATTTATTAGGTGCAAAAACTATGTCTATTTTATACTAAATTTATTTTGTATTACCTTTTATGTTTTATATTATTTTTTACTTTATGCTACTGTTATTTAATGCTACCTTTATTTTATATATACGAAATTTTATGTAAAATTGCAAAATATGGGTCTGATTCTACTTTTCTGCCCTTTTTTCCCATCTATTGAGTGCAGTATCTAGAGATATGCAGTCGTCTATATCTGTTACTTATTCACCTATATTGCACTTTGTCTTCTATTATGTTTATGCATCCTGCTCAAAAATGGGAACTGAATCCCAAATCCAAAAGAGACAATTCCAAGTAAAAGGAAAAGTAGATACAGCAAAATCTAAACCTTGCATTTTACTTTATTAGGTGAGATCATTTTAGCAGACAATTTATCAATTGCTTGGTCCATTATAAGAATAGTTGCAAAATGGAATTTCTATTATCTGAAATAGCGAATATTGAGGTAATTAGTACATGAACCAGGCTTTGAGAGAAGAAATGGAGAGGTAGGTATTAATGATTATGCACAGAAATTAAAACAGGATTCATGGCTGAAAAATTACTTCTATCAGGTTTACCATATATTTTAAGGTAATTGCCACTACTACCTGTGATCAGTAAGCTAAAAAGAGGATACATCTAAACCAAAGTAGCAGATGGTCCATGATCAGTAGAAAGTCATTAATTACAGACACCTGTCCAGACTTATTTCATTGGCATTACCTTGTCAAAATTCTGAGAGAAATTCAACAAAATTTTCAGCACTTCAGTGAATCAATGATAGCAGTGTTACAAAATTTGCCATAAAATGTAAATTTGAAAATAAAATGGCAAACATTATGGAATTAATATATTATCCTCAGTAATAAAGTGGAATGTTGATGCAATTAATAATATGCAAAAGAGGTCTAGGTCAATGTACAAGAAGCCATGATGAATTAAAGAGCAACAAGAAGTTGCTAGGCAACTGTACATCACCAATCGCCATTGCCAATAACAAATCCAATATTAAATGTAAAAAAATGACATTTTTAACACCATGTTTTTATGTAAACTTCTAGTGATGTTAGTCAGTGTAGAGTCAATTACTAACTCTCATTTAAAAATACAAGTAGTTAGCCATATTCAGAGCAAGTTTGCAGAATTTTATCACCCATTCCAAGTTGAAGCTGGACTTCATGTTATTTCAATGCGTGAAAAGTCTTAATTATTGAAGTGCAGAAATTGACAAGTTATTCCTTTATAAATTTTTGGGGTTTTTTTCCCATAGCAAAGAAAATTTGATTTCTAGTCTGCCACCATAAAACAAAATAATCTAATAAGAAAATAAATAATATTATTAATACAGAGCAAGGAAAATGTAGTTCATAAACTTCTCTCATCTCAAAGTTTAACACCACATAATCATTTATTTTATGCATGGTATTAGAGTGTTTCAGGAGACATGAAGCCCTATGCTCATTCAATGATGAAAAAAAAGCAACGATCATTTTTTGCAACAGATATGCAGTCCTCACCAGATTAAGTTGTCTTTCCTACTTTGAGCTGCTTGCAGTAGTTTCTTTGGTCTGCATTCCCGCAGAGGTCTAAATATTCCCTTCCTGTGGAGCCAAAGTGTTTTTAGGAAGCAAACTTGAGAAATTCTCTCTTATATATTATATAAGTGACCAGGATTGTGGAAGACAAATTAGCTGAACAACACTTTATTCACACCTTAGTGGTGAATTTCCACGCACCTTTTTTTTTTTTTTTTTTCCTCCTAAACATCCTTATGGAATGATCAGTAGTCATAGAAATTATGACTATAATTTCTGATTGGCTCAGCCTTGGCTGGCAGCAGATCTGTCCTGGAGCCTCCTGTCATTGGCTCTGCCAGACACTGGCAAAGTTTCTGGCAGCTTTTCAGAGAAGCCACCCATACAGCCCTCCAGCTACCAAAGCCTGGCCACACAAACTTAAGGGTGATAAGTATTTATTAAAAAAAAAAATTATTATTAATAGTAACAGAGAATTTTTATTGTGCAGAATTGATGGGATGCTTTTCATCTCTAACCGACATAATCTCAAAATATTCGAAAAGCAGAGTAAAAAAGATGACTTTGTTGCCTATGCAGATATCTATGACATATTGAGAGACTGAGGCTTATATAAGTCCTATGAAGCTTCTTCATTTTTAGAAAAAAATACAGTTCATAATTAATTGAATTCATAATTAGTCTTACATCAAAACACAGAAGAAGGAAAGCACTCCACCAAATAGGAGAAAAGAACCTAAAGTTTCACACAGCTATTAACCCTTTTACTGTCCTTTGTAATCTTGAATTTAACCTCCAGTTGTCAGGGCGCTTCTCTTTAGGGTATGTCTAGAGAGAGATGCTTAGAGAAGTTAATTCAAATAAATTATTGAGTTTGGTTATTAAGGACTAGTTAAAGACTATTTTCTCCCTATTCAAAGATTAAAAGACATTCAAAATCAGAACTGGAGAAAAAGAGCTTCTAACTCACCTGGAAATTAAGTGAGTTAAGCTGAATAAATACTTTCCATGGGAAGAAGAGTCACAGTAAATATTTCATGTAATATAATAATCAGTATAAAATATTGTTTAATTTGCAGGGACTTTCTTAATTGTCTTTTAAGACAGTGAGGACTGATGTGCATGGAACATTTTTTAGAATATAGAAATTCAGAGTACTTACTTCTATCTAAAAAGGGGTTTTGTAACTTAAAGCAACACTTCAGAACTTTTATGAGAATGATTAAGAAAAATAATGCCAGTGTAGGAATCTCTCCACATAGAAAGAGCAAAAGTGTATGATGTAAGGGAAAGAAATACTGATTAAATGTGTAAAAGAGAAATACCAGATTTGATTAAATAGAAAAAAAACCCTAAGAAATGGTAGTTTATTCTTCTACCTATATTTTTGTTTTTGGTTGTCTTTGCTCTCCTGAAACTGTATACCTGCCTTTTAGAACGTAAACTGCCCTTAAACATTTTAAATGAAGGAAAAAATGTCACTTATCTCCAAAAAAATTAGGTGTATTTCAAATCTGCAAAATAATAGAGAATATTCTCATCAAGTGTCTTTCTTCTGAGAGCCTAAATTGATATTAGACTTACATAAGGTTTAAGCTGGCATTTGGTTCGCATAAGCAACTTCTGTTCATCAACTTCATCAGTATGAAATTGTTTATCTGTTGATAAAGGAGAAACCATACTATTTATTTCCAGCACTATTTTTAATAGTATAATTTAAATATAACATTGAAATATTCAATAATTATTTTTGTATATCAAGTGAAAAGGTAGCCTGCATTATCTTTCATTGAAATATAAAAGCAATTTAATATTCAAGTTTTATTAAAAATCATGTGATGGAATTTCATTACTAAGTTTATTCTGAAACAAACAAACACATTACTGAGATACACTGAATTTTGAATCTATATTTAAAAAAACTTTAATTAACATCACAGTCCTCTTTTTTTTGGCTTTACATTAGGATCTATTTTTACCCAAATTGTGAAAAAATATGTAAATAAAAATGGAAAGGTTCTGTCCCTCAAAATAAGCTACTCTCATAGATTAAAAATTACTACTTTCATTTCTCTATTAAGAAAGAAAGTTATTTCGTGGTTTCATATAATAAGGGTTAAAAAAGTAAGAAAATAACTACCTATATATTGTCCAAATGACTCAAAGATTATAGGAAATTACAATTTTCCTCTTCTGACATAAACCCATTTTTATTTTGGTAGCTGCGGTTTGGAAATTACTTTCTTTTAAAAAAAATCCTATTATTGCCTGGTGTTTCCCATGAGTATTAAAAAATCCAGGGATATTTTAAAACAACAATTCAGAACATGGTCTAGATTGCAATAAATAATAATATTTATTTCAATACTTATAGCACATTCAAGAGAACTTGTTCAACCTCCTTCATTTAAAGAAATTTTTAGCTTCTGTATAAGCCAGAAAGATGGAACTTTTATAGAATTATTTAATATACTGAACTGGAAGGTACCCACAAGCATCATCGAGTCCAGCTCCTGGCCCTGAAAATGACACACCTCAAGTCACACCATGTGCCTGAAAGCCTTGTCCAAAAACTTTGAAATTCTGTCATGCTGGTGCTGTGACCACTTCCTGGGGAACTTGTTCCAGTGCCCAGCACCCTTGGCTTAATAATCTTTGCCTAATAGGCAACCTAAACCTCCCACAACACAGCTTCAGGCCATTCACTGTGATAGAATCTTTCCTTTTCTGTGAATAATAAAGAAGTTTTTGTGGGAAGGGTGGTAGTTTTGGGGGACTGACATTGATTTTCCACATTGCTTTTGAACAGCCATACTCACTGAGCTCTTTGATTCATGCAAATAAATTTCTTCCTAAGAAGTTTTGCCAACATTGATCCCTGATTCCCCAGAGTTTCTTAATTAATCAATTATAATTTAGGGTGTCTGTGTTTTGTTGAGATAATGGTGTTTCTTGGCATTCTGCAATAGTTCCTGGGTTTTTCTTTGTTTTGCTTGAGCATTTATTTATTTTTAAGTAAAACTGAATATTTTCAGACATAGATAAGAAATATTCTCCAGAACAATAGTCATCTTATTCTCACTATTTTTCTAAAACTAAAAATACTTGACATGAAAGTCTTGTATTTCTTCTAGTCCATTTCTGACTTCATTATTGTTCCCTGAGTTTTATCAACTAGTTATTTTTCTATTTTTTTCCCAATGACAAAGAACCTCTCCACATATACATATATATGTATAGAAAAAGTTAGGTTTTGTTTTCTATATCATTAAACGTGCCACTATTTGACTATTCCACGCCTTCAAATTATATCATAACAACAATGTTAATCACTTTGAAAAATAAGGAATAAGGCGGGATTAAATTCATTAAATGTGATTTTTCTACTGGCAACAGGCGGAACACAGGAAGGTATTACTGGATGCTACGGATAATTTCAGGAATTTTGACTTCACTTGTAGTATTTTCAGTCATGTGAAGAAGTTTTCCATGTTTGAAAACATAAATGCCTTGCATAAATTAATATTTTGGTAAGACATAAAGTGAGACCAAGTTGTCTTTCAAATTTGACGTCTCTCAATTTGATTTTTTTTTCCAACTACCATATGTGTCTAGGAAGGTTCATCGTTTTGTTACCAGTGAATTCATATCAGTGGGACTAGGCATGTGTTTAAAAGGAGTCACTTTCCACCTGTTTCTGGAAAGATTTGAGTGTTGTGTCTGACTGCTGCATAACTAACCATTTATAGGGATACACCCTATTATTTTCCACTTCCTTGTGCAGGTACTTATCATCTTTCTTTACTGCTTCAAATAACCATGAAGTAAAGTAACAATTACAAAACACAAAAAATACCACGTTCTTTCATTGCTCTACCCTTATATTTATTTATTTTGCCAGCTGTATATTCAAAATGAAAATTTTCATAAATTCCTCAAATGACATCAGATATTGTACCTAATCATCCACCTGGTAGAAAATAGCTAAATAAAGATAATATCCTATTTCACATATTGTAATAAAATTAATGACAGGAGTATCTGGGCTGTCGAATAAACAATTGATGCATGCAAGAAAGAAGGAGATAATGTTGGAAGGATTTGAGTCTGATTCACCAGACATTATGGAGAATTTTTTTCAAACAAAAGCTCTTCTCACTGTTGTAAAATCTTCTGCACTTGGAATATGTAAGACAAGTACAGGGAAAAAAAAATCCAAATCTATCCCAGAACAATTCAAGTTTCCTCTCGGATAGACTTTCATAATGATAAGTGTCTGCAGGCTATCATGAAACAAAACAACTTAGTAGTCTCCCATTTTGGTTAGATTTTACATATTTCTCATTTTACTAAGCTAAAGTTGCTTCTGTTTTCATTCTGTTTTTAAAACATGGGCTTTGACTTTATTTAAAAGTTTGATTTTTGAAAGCATAGTTAAAACACAGTTAAATAGTAATTGTATCCAGTTGGCTTGATTATGAATGGTTCCTGCAAGTTTTGCTATCTTCTCTCACGTAGGCTTAATTTTTCTCATATACATGAAATGCCTAGAGCTAACTAATTTTAGAAAATCAAACATAACAACAGGCTCAGCAATCCAAAGGGTCCAAATCCTCATGGTATCCATAGGGTAAAAAAATTTTAAAACACTTGCAAAAAATTCTGGTAGGAAGAACATCCTGGGTGGCCTTAACAAGAAGACAGCCCATATGCCTGGGAAAGTGATTATTCACCTCTCTTTCACTCTCATGGTTTCTGAGGCTGAAGTACTGTGTGCGATTCTGGGCTCCTCGATAGGCAAAGGACCAGGCTGGCCTGGAGGCCATTGAGTAGTGGAGTTTGGAGACCTGGTTGAAGGAGAATATAATTGCAGCTTTCAACTCCCTGTTTTTTGGTTGCAGGAATGGACCATTCTCAGAGGTGCAGCATAAAGAGGTGATTACAAGCTTCAGAAAAAAAATTTCCATGAGATTTAAGGAGATGAGTTTTCCACAGAAGAGTAGTTATGCATAGAGTCAGAGGCCGAAGGAGGTTGTAGGAATTCCCATCCATGGAGATATACAGAAATTGACTGCAAATGTCCTGGACAACATGCTCAAACCTGAGAAATAGCGTGAATTAAATGATCTCCAGAGCTGACTTCCAGCCTAAAACCTTCATTAAGTCTATGAATTCAAGAAGAGCATGTAGGTTTTACAGAAGCTGTTGCATAGATTAATTTCTTGGAAAACGCCCAACATTAAAAACATATCCTGCATAACCACTCCGTGTTTTTTTTATCGTAGAACTCAAGGCATTTTATTCACATACCTCATTCTTGCATTTATAAGCCACAAGCTTCAGTTCTGGATCCTTGTCTCCTGAGTGCTAGGGAGAAACTCTTCTGCTTATACCACCAAAAATGATGCATGTAATATTGAATCTGAGTTGTGTGCTTTCAATTAAATTTTATTAATTCAGTGAATACCTACGCTATTTCAACAGCACAAATCCTGGTTTGCTATTAGAATTTCTTTATGATGGCTCATTTCTTTCTTAACACAATTCTTATTTCTCTGTCCTGATCAATACTTTTCAAAACCAACATTAAATTTTTAGCCATTAGTGTGAAAATATCTCTCAAGACTTTTTTCTTTCTATAAAATTTTAATTAAATGGGAAACAATTGCAAAAAAATAGATAGAATCCCTCTCTAAAAGAAAGACGAAGAGAAAAAAATCCATTGGAAAATGACATTTTCATACCTTTACAATAAAACAGTGTAGGCTATCTTTTGTCTTTATTTGACTGCAGTACAGAAGACTTTGCTGCACTCATTTATTTACTATTTTAATACACAAATATCTTTTTTTTATTACCATTGTTGTTATTTTAAAGTGCATTTTTTAAAAATTGGGAAGGTACATTATCTTGTAGATTGTCCTAGCTTTTCTCAGAATTTAAAGAACTAAGACTACATGAAATATTCTTGGTAAATATTACTTACTCTTTTGTTATTTCATTTGTTTATGAAGAATCATGCTTACATATGGTGCTAAAAAAGTAACTACCAGAATATAAGGTGCCATAGAGAAAAGTTGACACAGTAGCTGTTATTTTAATTCCAAATGGTCTTGATTTACAAGTCTGGTTAATGAATTCCCTTCCAATGGTTGGAAATAGGTAACATTTTACATATAGTTGACATAAAAGGGAATCTCAAGCACTTTATATTAGACACACACGACAATACTCGTTTTGATGGGATCTTGAGGTTTGGTATATGCATGTAAGGAAAAAAAAAGGTGAAAATTAAAAAGATAAGTAAGAAGTGATATCCAATACAGCTGTCTTAAAAGTTTAAATTACATTTCAGCTTATTTCAAATAATGACAAGTTGAACTATAGAAGTTAATGCTGGGGAAAGTCAGCAAGCAGCTGGATACCAGCAGTGTTCCAGCTGGGGTGAACTTACCACTTCTTACAATTATAGGAATATAATAAAAGCTAATTTGGAAATAAGGAAGGGAATAAAGTTTATTACACTCTTGAGAAATGGAAAAGTTATTCTGGCCAAAGCCCATCAGGTCACTTGAAGTCATTTGAAAACTAAGTATACTGATGTATACTGGAAAAATTGTTGTGAAACCAGCTGTTTTACAGAGATTCTGTAATTTTTATATCAATCTTTTTAGTGCTTGAAAACATAGACTTTATCATGTACTCCATCTTCAAAACCAGTCTGCTTTAATAGAATCAGACAGTTATGAATTATTTAGATGACAATTTGACCCTCTTCTTCACTTTATAACTTTCTTGAACATGTTTTGCATTTAAAAATCATTCTCTTATGGCTGTCAACATTTGAGTCTTGATCCGACATGACCTACTTGTATGCTTATTATCACTACTGTGAGTAGTCCATGGAGTAATCTTGTTTAAGTATTCAGCACTGTACAATAAAATATTGTTACCAAGTCTTATGACCTGATTCTAAGTATGTGGAAATAGAGCTCTCAAAGGAGGATGGCAAAAAGAAAAATCTGGAAAATACAACCCTTATCTTCAGAAGTTTGTGCTACTGGATCCTGGGAAGGAACACTGGATCATGAACTCTTAGTTCTCTACTGTAACAGAAAATCAGAATGATAGAGACGAAATCAAAAATAAAAACCATTTTAAAAATGGATCAACCCCATTTTAAAACTAGTTGTGTTTTTTCTCAATCTTCCCTTCTTAAGGTTGTTCTGGGAATTTACCAGTCTTCACGCAGCTAGAAAGCTTGTCCTGTTTTCCTCTTCAGAGTATGCAAGGCTGATTACATGTATTTTTTTTGTTCCCTAATTCTCTTGCTAGGTTCAGGAGTTCATCTCAGTCCCTAGAGCAGCATGCACTTAAAAAGGAAAGGTTTTTTACTATACCTTGCTTTTTTTGATCTTGCAGCTTTATAGTGCCTATGACTGGAAATCGAAGTGTGAAAAAATTGTCAAAATCTAATTCATTTTTAGTGACTAAAACAGGACTGAAACACACCAGTCTTTCAGCTGTTGCTGAGCAGTGCTTGCACATCATAAAAGTATTTTCTTTTCTTTTTTTTTTTTTTTTTGGAAACTTTTTCCTCCTCACTTCATTTTTTTCTTCCTGGCAGGTAGGCCAGATGCTGGGAGGTGACACAAACAGCTGACACCAACTGACCAAAAAACCACAAAATACAAAATCACAGGATTTTCTGAGTTGGGAGAAATCCACAAGGATCACCAAGTCTGAATAGAAAGTGAATGGCCTGTATGAGGATCAAACCCACAAGCTTGGTGTTATTAGCACCATGACCTACTATTTGATATAATGTGATATCATACTCAGGAAGGAAAAAAAAGGAGATCTGCAAAATCATTCACATGGAGAGGAAGAGCCCGAGGTCCCAGTTCATGTCTGGTAAGCAGTTTTTCAGAAAAGGACCTGAAAATCCTGGTGGACATGCACTTTAACATGAGCTGGCAATGAGCCCTTGTGGCAAAGAAGGCAAGTCATGTCCAAAGCCATATTAGACAAAGAAGTGGCAGCAGGTCTTGAGCACTGGTGAAACCACCCCTGGAGTGCTGGGTCCAGTTTGGGCCCCTCACTACAAGAGAGACAGGGACATACCAGAGAGACTCCAGCAAAGGGCCATTGGCATCATGAAATAACTGAAGCATCTCTCCAGTGAGGAAGTCAGAGAGAATTGGGACTATTCAGCCTGGAGATGTAAAGTCTCGGGAGCTGTCTTACAAGTACTTGGAGCAAAGGGGCATAGTGGGTAGAACCAGGCCCTTTTCAGTGGTGCCCAGCCACAGGAAAAGAGGCAATGGTTACACACTGAAACTTGAGAGATTCCCTGTGAGATTGGTTGAACACTGGCAAAGGGTTGCCCAGGGAAGCTGTGAAATCTTCACCCTAGGTGATAGTCAAGAAGTCATCCTGACATGGTCCTTGGTGACTGACTTCAGGTGGCCCTGGCTGAACAGAGTGGATTGACCAGATGATCTTGAGTCCCCTTCAAACATCAACTACTCTTTGATTATGTGAAAATTCACTAAGCACATGAAAATGTAAGTAAAGAAATTGCAAAACCCAGAAAGTTTGGTAATAGAACAATGTAGAAGTAATAATATAAAGGCTGAGGATAAACTGACATCATTGTTTGATGAATGTGTTCTGACTTTGTGCCATCATATCCAATAAGTACTCTTTATAGTACCCTGATGCAGGATCTCTGGTATGATATATCCCACAGTTTGCAAATACCAAATTTAAAAATTTGAATTCAAATGAAAATCAGTCTGATTTTTGCTTTGGTACATTTGGGTGATTTTGAAAATCTCACATTCTCTTAATGTTTGCTGTGCTCATAAGCTGATCAAAACAAACCCTCCTTAAATTTTTTCAAGACTCTCCCTTCCCCTAAGTCTGTACATATCTTTTGTTTTGCAAAACATTTTTTCCTATAATTTCCTTTTGTATTCCTTTTTTCACATTATCTCATTATGGGTAGCAATCCTTTCCTTTTTCCACTTTTTTTCCCTTTTGAGATTAAACACACAATATCCATTTGCTAGGGAACACTTTCACTGTTAAATTCTTTCTAAAAGTCACTTCAGTTGCAATATAAAAAACAATATCAATATTAATTTAAGAACTCTCCACTGCATTTCGTCTCTAAACTTCTAAGCGTGTCCTCATGTCATCTTTGTCTCTCTAACATTTTAGATTCTTTGGACTACAGATTGCTATTCATTCTGAGCAGCTGTTAATGCTTAACAGTTAAGGAGTAATATTAGTTTGAGTTTTGGTTTCCATTTTCATTCAAGACACTCCATCTAGACAAGAATATATGTATTAGTATGAGGACAGGGATTAGGTTTCTCATTTGTGATTGGCTAATGGCCCTGTAGAGTGATTTGTAAACCTGATTATACCTAGTGATTGATAATGCTTCATTTATTTCAAACAGCACAGTGCCAAGACTAAAAGAATCAGCCAACAAAAACACCACTTCATCATTTAGATAACTCATATCCACTTTTTTTTTCCACTTTCCTCTGTATTAAAATATTTTGAAAATAAAGTTCTTGAACAAAAACATCATGGCTCTGATTCAAGGCTCCTCTTTGCTGAAAATTATTCATGCCCAATAGAAATGACATTTTAGTTTTAGACTGCCAAAGTGAACTTTATTAGTGTGTCATTAATCATTGTCTTGGAGGTGGCACCTGGGGAAAATGATTTAGTGGAGATTAGAGCACTCAAATGTAACACTGAAAATATCACATTTATTTCCAATATCAATCAGTCAATGAAACACGTTTTAACAAAAAATGACATTTATGTACATTTAAATCTGTTTATAACAAAGTGCACTGCTTTCTATTCAGGAACATTTTCTGGTTTTTCACATTTGATATTGAGTTTATAGTTTATATAAAAATACTGTTATCTATGTTATATCTGTAATAGTACTGTATCCATTTAAAATGTGTACTAAAACATAGTTGAAAGAAAATTTAAATTGGCAAGTTGTGCCAAACAGAACCATTTGTTGGAAAAACAAGCATAAAAAAAAAAAAATCCTTCTTTCCATATAATCTACAGACATTGCTTCATAGCTAATTCTTAACTTCAAAAGTATGAAATTCTGTTCACTTTTTCAGACTTTGCAGATTTGTTTAATAAAAAAAAAAAAAAAAAAAAAATAGTACCCAACCAAACAATGAACAATTTTTTTTTGAGAAAAAAAAAACCCAAACAGATTTAGAACATCTCCCATGGAAGAGCTGACATCAAAGTAATGACATATTAATTCTTATCTTTCAAAGAGCAACAGGCTATGAATAGGTCATTTAAGCATTGTGACTCGTACTTAATAATAAAAATCCTTTTTTTTTCCTCACTCTGTGTTTAACATTTGTCTGTATCTCACCTTTACCAGGCTCAAGGTGCCATAATCTTATGGCTTACAACTTAACTTCCTTCCCTTTATTTTCCTTGAGAAGTCATTGTTAAAACTGAAGATAGCAGAAAATCACTCTTTTTCAAAGAAAGTGTTATATTATTTTTACTACAGGATAAGAAAGTCAGCTGTTATATTCTTTAGGCTTTGAAATACTGTCCTGATGCAAAATACTGAAATATTGTCCTGATGCACAAATAAAAAAGGAAATCTGTTACTAAGAAAAAAAATATCAATTCACCAAAAATTAAAACCAAGCATGTATGGTATGCACATTTACAAATTTAAAAAAACCTCCTGCACCTCTGTACATACTCAATACTTTTATTCTTAATATTTTTTTATATTAATGAAAGTTGTTGTTATCAGATTCTTGGTGGAAAACCCAAAAAATCTCAGTATGTTGTGGTCTCTCCTGAAAATGGATTACCTTCTCTTTTCCCCCCTCTTGTACTAAGGTAGTGGGTAGAAGCATAAATTCTCAGAAATGTCAGAGAAGCAAGTCTATAAATAACAGTATATAATAAATATTACAGAAGTGCACACTCTTCTGTAGTTACTCTAACACAAATCTGATTTAAAGGTTTTGTGTTTTATGAATGTATGCAATTTATTTAAGGATATTGAAATTACACTTACAAATAGGAATTTTTAATATAATGCTCTTTAAGAGAGAAACAGAATGTTCATTTTCAAAATGAGTGGCTACTCTGGAATCTGTAAAACAGATATGATTCAGACCTCTTAGCATACAGGGGCAGTTCAAGAAAGTGAGAATGAATTGGTATCTGACATCCATTCAGAAGGTACAGCCAAAAAATAATACTAACAGTCTAGTTACTCTAGTCAATAAAAATGAGCTCCCTGGTGCTCCCCGGAGCCCAGATATATTTGGTTTGCTACACTTAACAGTAAGAATTGTCACCACACATCAGCAAATCCACAAAAGGAGCATTTTGAATAACTAAAGCTACAAATCAAAGATTTATTTGCAAAATAAATATTTTTTCTTCCTAAAGATAGGCCCTTATTATCTACGCAACTGCTTTTCCTCATGCTGGCAGCAGTGGTACGAAAGGAAATAAACATTTGTGCCTCAATGAGGGCTCTGGGAGTACGAAATGTCTAGATGAAAGACAATGAGAGAAAGTACTGGAATCTACAAAGAAAATTAGTTATTTCAGAACTAAGTCATTGGGAGTAGAAGTTGCAACTTGAAGTCTGATCTCTCTAAAGCAAATATTTCCTAGATATAACTTCCACTCCCAGCTTTGAAACCACATGTTTCCTGTGCATAGGCAACTCACCACTGACAGTGGTGTTCCAGGATCAGATGAGGGCAGGATGCTCTGCAGGGAACACCAGCAGAGCTCAGTTTAGTTGCTTGTTGTTTCAACCAGACAGAGGCTTCCCTTACTGCTGAACTATTTAGTCCTTCACCACAATAGAAAAGGCACAACTGCTCCCAGATGTGATGCTCTTTCCTTTATACGGCATTGGAGTCTTTCCACCAGCTCCAAAGAGCCCATCTTGAACAACCGTTGGGCTATATAAGAACTGTAAAGTTTGTAAAGCAGAATGTTCTGAAATAAAGGTGTTTTATGAAGAAACAGTAGAGTTCAGAACAATATAAACTCTTAAGGAAGCACAGCAAACATTAGATTTCTCTAAAAGTATGAAAGAGTGGTAACAACAAGCCTCTTTGGGCCTATGCTTGAGTCTTTACAGTGGTGCAAAATGATTATAGAACCAGTACAAACAGAACAAAGCAGACAAAACCAGAAACAACTGCATTTAAACCAACACAAGAATGCACTTACTGAGAAAAGAGCTTGTGTTACTGAAGCTGGAATCCACCCCCAAATGATAAGAATCAAGGGTATCTCATGGTACTATAAGTATTGCTATTTAATAGAACCTATTTTGCTGGAAATAGAGATCAGGAATTCACTTGGAGTACCATTATAGCAAACGTGAAATCTAGCATGGATGGAGGCAAACTGTAGCTGGTTGCTACAGGTTACTACAGCGACCTGTAAAGGTTGAAAAAGAAGTTCAATGAAGTCAAAAGTCAGGAAGCTGGCATGAGAACCATCTTATTTGTTCATTTTGTATTATTCTACTAGACTAGGATATTCCTGATGTTCCAAACACATTCAAACTAAAGGCATTTCTTCTGTCTGTGTGTGATTTTGCTGCAGGACTATTAAGTGTTTAATAACTCAAAATGTACTTTGTTATACTGCAAGCTGAGGTAACTTGCTTTTTATATATTAGTATATTAGTGAATATATTAGTGAATTAGTAATAAAAAGGTTGCATGGACTATAACTTCAAAATTAGCATTTGAGGGAATATTGGAGTTGAATCCTTATATGCAAAAGAAAGTATTTTGCCTTCTGTGAAGTTCTTCTATTTAAAAAATTTTGTTAGGGTAGCAACAATACCCTTTGGGTCATTAAATAAAGGTATTTTTCCACTTTCCTAGAAAATCTAAGGAAAGATAAGTAGTATATTACTAACTTTTACATTTTTCTCTGATCCCTCTTAAAGTCACATTAATGCCTGAGGCACCACTCTTCTAGAAAGAAAAATGTCCTGATTTTTTTTGCTAGGAACCTCACCTCAGTTACTTTCATCTTTACAAGTTTCAGAGCTGCAAATTCTTGTTTTGAAAAACAACAGTTCAGCAAAATACTGATTTATTATTGACTTCCTACTTATTGCTTAGCTTTAATTTAGTAGCCATAGCTACCTTTGGTTTGTCTTATGATAACATGGGGCATGCATTAGAAGTGTGCTTTACTGGTCCAAAAAAAGCTCTGCATTTAAAAACTGGAAACATACACAGCAGACAATGACAGGAAGCCAGTTCTGGTACAGCCATGGTGACATGACTTTTGTAACATGTTATCATCTGTGGAATATCCAAAGACCCTTCAAACAGAGATACTATTTGTGAAAAATGTACTGAAATAGTAACCCAGTCATTAAATGTGTTGCAAATAATAAGAAATTAGAAATCAGATCAAAGCAGAGGGAGAAAGGGCCACACCAAGCTCAAGAGAGATTTAGGTATGACTGAAACAGCTTCCCAAGGAATACTCAATTTCTATGATAGCAATGATTTAATCACATTCACCCACATGGGAAGGTAATCACATGTTCAACTCACCTCCTGCTCTGTATGAAAGTTTTTTCTCTTTTCTTTCAAAAAGTGGGGTAATCCACATCATATTTTTGTTGTCAAAATGATGTGCACTGAAGTTACTGCTTTAACTTTCAATTCCTAATATGAGCCTTGTGCAACTTAAAAAGATGACTTAATTTCATGGTGAAAGTATTTGGGGTTGAAATTTCTATAAAGAGTGAATCTTTACAGAGGAAGTTGTGGACATCTTCGCAATGCAGATTCTGTTCTCCTTCCTTTTGTGCTCAATTACTCTAAAATGAAACTCAGACCTGTAGATTTACTTCAGTAGAATCACATAGGCTTTAAAGGAGTGTAAGCAGATTCAGAATTTTGCCCACAAATCATCCTCTTTTATTTTATACACTAAGGAGTACAAGACAGAAACTGGAAATGAAATATGAATGTCCAAAAGTAGCTTTTTGTCCAGTGTGGGCCACTTGACTTTGGTGGCATTAATTTTCTCTTACTCACCATTCCACTAGTCCTCCTGCTATGTTCTTAGAGGGCTGAAGAAAAAAAATCATCCTATATAAGATGATATAGGATCATATCATTGCAAGCCAAGGAAAAATTGACTGAGGGTTTTATAGAAAGCAATTTATTTATTAGCACTTACATTTTTCATTTTTCAAGCATGTTAACATCCACCAATTTTTTTTAACTAGGGCATTTTTTTCTCTAGAGTAAGCAATCTAATAACCTACAGTGAGCAATAGCATAAACAGAACACCTGTGTGGCAATGAGGTAACAGAAGATTTCCCAAATGAATATAGAAAAGGAACATCTTGCCTAACTAAACTCTTTACCTTTTTAAAATAGTTAAGAAATTATGACAATGGTAGCTGAGATGAGTGCATTCACTGGGGCTTTCTTAGTCCTTTGGTAAATTATAGAAAAATGTTTTATTTTCCTTTGGCAATCACAGTAAAAGAGATCAAAGGATCAAAACCTTAATATATTTTCAAAAATATTATTAAAGATGTTCTCATTTTCTACGGGAAGCCACACTGCTCATGTCCTACCACCAGATCAGGGAGGGGCCCATAGATGGAAAGGATATACCAAACACATGATAGAAAATCACTGCTTAAACCTTCTAATTATATATAAATGTCTTGGCAGTTAACAACTGTTGAATGTTCTGATGATTTAGAACTTTGAACACGTGGTAAATGAAGGCTGCAAACATGAAAAGGACTTCAGGCAGGCAAGACAACAGTATAATCAGCTTCACACATTGCAGATGAAGTCTAACACTGGAGGACTTAAGGTATCACCCATACAATTTCAAAATCTAGTATGAAGAAATTGAAGGAATGCAGCAGGTATTCAAATTCTTAGGTAAATTAAAATGGATGGCAAAGACTAAGCCTAGAATGTTCAGGGTACTATGCAGAAGTTTATACAGAACAATAGAATATAAAACAGGGAAAATCTTGCCATTTTTCAATCACAAAGAAAACACTTCTTAGAGAAAGATAGGCAAAAGAAGTGCTTTAGCATAAATTTTATGGAATTTTTCATTATATTGATTTTTCAGAACAATTATGCAATATGGGCCTAAATTTCAGGAATCTAGGATTAAAGAAAACCTTTAAGAAGGAAAAATTTTTTGATTTCAGCACAAAAGCTTTTTTTTAAAAAAACAGCAATGTGAAACTGAAACAGGCAGTCCACTAAGCAACGTTGCTTTCTTCCTTTTGGTTGAAAGACATGAGAGACTGGAAAATTCCAAATGATGGTGTCGCATTATCATACTTAGCTACTTGTGTTCCCATGTCAGGAACAAAACTTTGAGATCTCTCTTGCCAAAGATCCCTTGGTTGTCGTAGAAATTTGGGATTTTATCAAAGATTGAATTCTTGTTCATTTTGTGAATATTTCTATAGAGAATTCAGCTCTTAAATTCTGAACTTGAAAACAGAAATTATCCCACTGTAGTAACTCATAGATCAAACGTGACCCTGTGACATCATGGTTCTATCTATTCATAATTTTCCTGTTTTCTTTGGTTGTCTTCTAGAGAGCTGAATGGCAGGATTTGACTCATAGGGAATTGTTTATCCTCTGTATTTACTGAACATATATTCCCACTGCATACTGACTGATGAATTAAAGGCTTAATAATTAATTTTAAAACTAATTAAACCTTTATATGTTACATGCATCGACATTGTCACAATATTTATTGTATTGATTTTTCTGAATACCAGTGAGAGCTCTGCTATGCATGCTTACAAAATACATTTTTAACCTAATTTTAAAATTACATAAATAATAATATTTGCCCACTCCCAAAGATTGTTCACTAAATAATTCCTAAAATTAATTATGTATAATAAATTTAAGATTTTGACAAGGAAGACCTTATTGAGATTAAATAAGACTGTTTTTAGTTTGTTGAATGCAGAGCATTAGTTCCAAGCACAGTGGAGTTTCCACATTTAACACCTCTGAACTGTCAGCACATTGGAAATGGAATAGGCAAATGTTGCAACACTGAGACTTTCTTAATTCAGCAGAAAAGGAAGATGGTTCATGACTTTTACTGGAGTTGTGCCATACAGACAGTAAATGAGATAATTTCAAGACAGGAAAAGTGCCCCAATTTTCTTGATAGTCTCCTTTGTCTGCATATAGAAAGATTATTTATAATAAAAATCCAGAATAGTTTTGAGGTAACACAGAATAGAAAAACTGAGTTCTTTGTGAGGGAAAACAGGAAGCTCTGCAGCTGCTGCAGTTTGAGATTAGAAAGGAATTCTTTTCCTAGAAAGAAACTTTGGGAGGGCACAGTTTATCAAGTTGTATTTCAAATAAAGAAAGTAAGATGAAGATGTAGAAACATTACTTTTATTTTTCTGTTTGAAAAAAAAAAAAGAAAAAGCCTACTTAAAACTAACTAGAATATTTAGGTTCACTTTCAGTCTCAGAAGGTTCAAATTAAATCTGTAAAATCTAAAAATCATGTCAATGAAAGATGATTCTTCTGCCTCCCCGAAATGTTTTCATCAAAGGTAATCTACCACCACTCAGAGTATCTGAGATTCTAAGCAAAGATTTCACAAGAAAAATTAAAGAATATGATTCTTTTTCTGCTCTAGGAAAACTGCATATATCCTATTTCTGCACACCTGCAGACTGAGACAATACTTTACCACTGTTAATGAAGTGATTTGGAAGTGTCATGGACTTTTAAAAAACTAATTACTTTCAAAATTACTTTAAATGCAAGAAACCACCTTCCACAAATCTGTGATCTTTTAGGTCAAGTAAAATACCCCTTGCAAATAATCTGTGTGTGTATGTACAGATATGTACACACATATATATGTATGCATATAAATGTTAATGTATGTCTGTGCACTCATTGAAATACATATATGTGCATCTATTATAATTATATAAACATCTCACCTGTAACTATTCCTTGCCTTGCCTGATCCTCTTTAAAGCTCTTGGACGAAGTTCCTGACCAACAGCTGGGTAGATTGCTGTGGCCTCCTTTGTGAAAGACTGAAAATGTAGAATCTCAATATTGGTCAGCAGAAGTCAGAACAGGAATAGCTCTGAGAGGCCTCAATCTATCTAATAAAGAGCAAACACTGGCTTTAGGGCAGTCAGACAAGAATTCTGAATGCTTTAATATTTGCTAGAGCTGAACACCATGAGGCAATGCTATACTGACTCTTTTACTGGTGTTCAAAAGGATTCAGCAATGTGAGGTGGGAAGAATATAAACCTCAGGGAGATCTGTATTTTTTTCTCTCAAGTGAAAATTATCAGGATAAATTAAAACTTTATGTAGAAAACAACCAACACCTAAGAAAAAAAAATGGTAGCATATAATTTCTCATTCTGAGTTTTTCATAAAGGAAGTGGTACTGGCAAAAACAAAAAAGAGCTGAAAAATAATCCCTTCCAGAACTGGAATGGATTAAGTCCTTTAATAGAACTGAAATGTCTTCTGGCTGAAAAGGATAGAACTCTGCCACAGCTCATCACAAAAGAAGGATATTTAATCTTTCTCTTATCAAACATTTAAGAAGACTTAGCAAAAAAAAAAAAAGCAATCTTAAAATCAAGAAACATTCTTTGGTTACCTGTCGATTTCCTGCCTTGTAGAAGTGCTACAGGTTGCATAATGTATTTTTCATTGGAAAATTGAAAAAAAATTATAAGTTGGTACAAAACAAAGTTTCTCCATTGAGATTAAATTAATATATTTCTATACAATAAAAAGTTTTTCCATACTTACATATATATGTAAAGGCAATGTGTTGAAAGTGTTAACATGATTTTTCAGAGGTAACATAATTTTAAAATGATACATAGTAAATATTAAATATACTTTAGTCTAAAACATTCCTTTTATATTTATAGTTTCTAATTTTCTTCATTTTCTGAATATTTTGGTTTTTAAAAACTGAGGCTGAGGTTATCTCGGCAATATTTACAAAAAAGTAATTATTTACTGTTTTTTTCTAGCTGCATGAAGGGTTCAATATAGATATTTTTTCCCCTGAATGAGTATAATTATTATGTGATACGATAGAAAGACTTTTTATTCCCAGTAAACAATTGTGATCAAAAAAATCCTGTCATTAATACATAGCACAGCTTCAATTTTACTATAGCCAAAAAGAACTGCACATTATTCTTGTGAACTACAAGGATTTGAAAGGGTTATTGTAGCAGCTGAACTTGGTGTCTTATTGTCCATCAGCGATGGCAGATGCTCCATTCTAATCTGAATAATATGGTCCTTCTGAAAATAATTTTTGTAATTGAAAGGAGCATTTAGAACATGAAAAGAAGATGCTTCATTTTCTGAATTGTGGAGACCAAAACTGGACACAGTACTCCAAGTGCTGTCTGACCAGTACTGGGTAGAATGGGGCATGCAAGTCCCTCTCTCTGCTAGTAATGCCCCCGTGAATGCAAGCCAAGATCCAATTTGCCTTTGTGTCTGCAGTGCTGCCCTGCTGAATTATGTTCAGCTTGTTGTTGTCTACCAGCCCTCACAGGTCACCTTTGCCATAGCTGGTCCCCAGACACACAGATCCTAACCCATACTGTCTGCCCACTCTTCCAGTCTATCCAGGTCTCCCTTTCTGACATGTTCTCATCACCAGGTGGCAACTTTGGTGTTGTCAGCAAACTTGGTGAGGATACTTTCAGCAAGAATCACAGACTCACAGCATGTGTAAGGTTGGAAGGAGTCACTGGAGGTCATCCAGTTCAGCCTCCCTGCTCAAGCAGGGTCCCTAAAGCATGTCACTTAACTTTTTGTCCAGATGTTTTTAAGTATCTCTGAAGAAGAAGACTGCATAACCTCTCTGGGAAACCAGTTCAAGGGTTCAGTCATCTGCCCAGTAAAGTTATTTTTCATTTTCAGGTGGAACTTCCTATGCATAAGTTTCTGTCTGTTGCCTCTCATCTGTTGCTCAGTCCCCTGAGAAGGCAGAGACTACGGGCTGAGATAACAATTTACTGAAAGCAAACAGCAGTGGAAAAAAACCACATAGTGACAGCAGCATATTAATAACAAAACTGTAAAAAAGAAAAGGAGCTGTGTTTCATCTGTGTTGGACACTTTCAGAGCCATTTCTCAGAGGAACAGGAAGGGATGGGTGACAGCGTCAGAGGGACAGAGTGTGCAGCATTGATCCCAAGAATCTGCAGCACTACCAGAGCTGGCAACTGCCCAGAGGGAGAGGGAAAAAACTGCTGCACTTCCAGTGTGTACACATCCTTTTCTTTGCCCTGAAACCATGGCCCCCAGCTGTCACTCATGTGCCAGGGTCGGGGCAGGAACAGACGAGAGGCAGGATGGTAGCAAAGGCGAAGAAGCGCTTTATTCAAAAGAACCGCGCCGTATTTATAGAGAGGTACGATGGATTCTATTCTATTGGCTAACTAACAGAAACATCTTTCTCACTCACTGTCCTTGAGAGAAACAAAAAAATAAAGTAGAAAAACAGTACCTGCAAATTGTTTATAGTCAACAGTTATCGCATCTTTCCAGCTCCCTAAAATTTCTCACAAGCCGCTGTGAGAAACGCTTGCCGTTTCTCTCTCCCTGTCCCATGGCATCCACACCCAGCGATGAAATCAGCAGTACAGAATTCCAGCCTAGCCATGCCCACACTGTTCTAAACTCTGCCCTCTCTCTGCAGCCCAGACACCAAGCCCAGAAAATTCTTAACAAGTATTACAAAAAATTCTGAAGAAATATTGAATTTTCGCAGGCATCTGGAAAAATTTTCCTGAGGAAAAGAAGTCACTTTTATCTTAACATTTTTTATATTTTTTTTTAATTTGCACAAATATAATCAGACTCGGTGACTTTGTTACTGAATAAATAGAAGCAAAAGAGACAGACATTCTTAATTCTAGCTATGAAAAAAAGCTGTTTCAAGGTGAACAACATATGTTCATAAATGTATCTTTGATCTTGCAATGAGATGCAGCTTCTTGTCACTACTGTGAAGAGTTTCTTTCATTACTTTGGGTATCTCAAAGTAGTCCTTCTATTTGTGTCTGCTACCCTGCTAGGCCATAATCAGTCTTATTCAAGATTTTGTCAGCTATTAAAGTTTCAAGGGCAGATGCAAGATGTTCAGAGCACTAAGGAAAATACAAGCAACATAATCTATTCACTAGGTTTTACCCCAATGTTCATCACTTAGCAATAAATTGTAAAACATCAGCTAAAATTTTTACAATTCCTTACAAAGTCAATAAAATAATAGTGATCAAAAACTGTAGATTTCCTGGAAGCTCACTCTAGTTTTTTTTTCCATTCACACACATACCAATCCAGTATACTGCTGATTCTGAAGGATTGTTTGCTACTTTCAGAGCAGTGACTTCTTGCTATAATAATCCTCTGGAATCAAAATAGGTTTTTCTTAGGGTCCTCATGTGTGACCCATTTAAACATTTATACACTGTAATCCAGTCCTTTTTCATCTTTGAAAAGAAGTGAGAGCATATTCAGCATTTGAAGTCCTTTCTAATAGAACTCCTAATCCCCAGATAAATCTTGTGACACACACACTCCCGCCAACGGTTTCTGTCCGAGGCTGCAAACAATGTGCCAGAGCTGAGCTTCTGTAAGCTGTGTAATTGAACCATTACATGTCTTAAAACCCAACTATCCCATCTGCTTATGCTGAAGTCCTGGAGTCCTTGCTAGACTGCTTTGAGGAATCTTTATATAAGCACTATCAAAGATACCATTACTGTAATCTTGCACTGCAATAGTTTAAGGAATAACAAAGAACAGGTCGTTACTGTATCTTGAGTATCAAATATACCAAATTTGGATTTGGAGCATGGAATTTTAGAGCAATGAATAAAAAGAGTATAAGACATGGCAGAAAATGTAGGAAATGCTCTGAATTACTTCCCAGAGTGAAGAGGAAGAAATCTTTGTCATCAACACCCATGAACTTTTTTTAAAGTACTTAGGATTCTGATGATTCAATACAATCTTCCCCCAGTTGGCAGCCATCAATCCTGGCACTCACTGGAACCATGGAAAGGCACAGAAGGCATGTAGAATCGTTTAATGGTGATATAATCTGATATCGATTGGTGATATCATCATGGTGATATCATTTCAAGGGAGATTAAATGAATGAAATAATATTATTTAGTAGCATTATTTTTTTTCTCTAGTAATTAAATCTGGTTTAAAAATTATTATTTGGTTAGACTATTTTTGTTAGATTGCAATAAATTATTGTATTTCTACATAAGGTATATTCCTGTAGCCTACATAAAATGCCTATTTTAAGACCAACAAATTATGAAATTATGGGGATTGGGTAAATTGAGACATAGATTAGGTACAAAAAGAACAGAGAGCCACAGGGATCCAGACTAGAAATCTCTACTAAACCTTCATACCTGGAAAACTTCCAAAGAGGAACAGAATACTTCCCAATACCAAAATTATGTAAATTTTTTCTTTATGTTTCCTCCACTGTATTTATGGTGTGAATTCTGTCTGGCATTATTGATTAGATCATTAACATTGTATTTAAAACAATGCTAAAACCCCAAGCACAAACAACAAAAGCCTGTTCTAAGGTCACAGAGGTCATAATTCTTGCACATCTTAGACTAGGGTTTTGACAAGTTCAAGAGCTGCTGAAATGTTCAGAAAGTTTAAGAGTATTTATTCCATTTGCATTCTCTGCATCCCTAGTCTACTGTTTCACACAGTGTCCGCAGTTTCAATTAAAAACCTGAAACATTGGTAAACAGATTAAAAGCAAATAAAATGCATTCTTTTTAATTTCCTGATGACATTAGAATTTAATGGCAATGTGTACCAGGGGTCAGAGAAGTACAGACTATTGTCTGTTGGAGTTATGCATATAGGACAAAGAACCACATTCATCTGAAAAAAAAAGCTAAATAGTTGAGGAATACTGTAGCCACAATGTTCATCCTCATCAGACAGCAATACAGAGAGCTGAGTCTCTCTTTACAAAACTGAGTTGCACTCAGCTGCTCAAAATGAATCAATTTTCTTCCTAAATGAGCCAAACATGTGCAGTATAACTGATTTAACAAGGACTTAATAATCAGAGGATTTGATTTTATGAATATTTTTCCCAGTATGCTACAGATTCAGGTTATTTTCTTTCAGACAAGATTACCAGGTTTTCTAAATCCTATATACACTTATTAGGCTGGCTGAATATAAATCTTTGTCTATAAAGAATAGGGACTTCTGATTATTTTTCTATTTTTCTGGCAATCTGCTTTTGTGCTCCCCCTACTCTCAGTCTCTGAATACAGCCACGCCATTTGATGTTTTTGATGTGGTGTCCAAAAAAAAATTAAAAAGGAAATTCAGGATATCAAACTATGCAGCACAATATTTTGAAGCTTAATAAAGAAACAAAAATCCACTAAAAGGCCATTCAAGCTACAATAGTCTTTATCTGAGTTAGAAATATTTCCTTCTCCTTTTTTTTAACTTTGATAGAATCTTAGACTGTGTTGTTTGCCTTGAATAGAATTCAAACACAGATTGAATTCTATATGCTTTATAAAAGTAAAAGTTGTATGCCTGTTTGATGGGGAGGGAATATCAAAAGCAAAATAACCATATTAAATTTGTTTTGTCTTGCAGAGAAAATATTATATATTGATAAATAAACTGTCATTGTTTATGATAAAACTATCCAAGAAGGAAAGTGCAAAATAAATTTTAAATGAAATCAAGATTTTAAAAATTTAATCTAGGGATCCATTCTATAGTAGTTACAATCAGGAAATGTGTTTTTGTACCTCAACCTTTTAGTTGGGATGTTGATAAGATGAAGTAAGGGATATATTCTAGGCTTTTGATGTCTTCTATCTTCTACAAAGTCACTAATTTTGGCTTTCATTAACCTTACAGTCCACAAAATCAGCAATGCAATAGCAGTTCTTCATGTGTTACAATGGCTCAGTTCTCCTAATGTGCCTGCCAAGGTACCCAATCTATATCAAATTCCACTGCTCTCAGTCAATATTTAGAGTGAAAAAAGAAAATAATATCATTCTCTAAATGCATGGATAGACACTTGTATGCACAGTGTATGTAAAATTCTCCAGGAAGTCAGCTTTCCTTGCATGTACAGTGAACCCGGGACTGACAAGTGGTGTGAACTTTCGTGCCAGAAAAGTTACTCCATGAACTTGCCCTGAAACCATGAGCTGTTACAGCAAGTAAGACCTTAAGTCATTCATTTGTTAAACTCAATGCTCCAGCAACGTGGTTGTACCTTGTGTGTTGCCCAACATCATATGTAGATGTTCACAGCATTGTTTTGGACTGATTCAGTCCAAAATTTCAAGCTGATAAAGCTGCCTACCAGTCACATGACTTAGGAATATAAATTGACTACTGCTTTTGAACTGAAAGTTTTTTCTGTACTTGTAGTCTTACCTCTGATTCACTATGAAATACAAATATATGACCCATTAAATAAAATTAAAGTGGCTGAAAAAAAGCTTTTTTGAAGAAAAGCAATGTAATAATATTATATGTCAAAGGTTTTTGTTGTTAGTTTCCTTCTTAACTTGTAAGACTCATGAGGTAGAAGGGACATGAGACTGTTCTGCTCAAATAGGGTGATAGAATAATGTCATAAAAATTAACGGATTGCAATAAGCTTGGCATACAGAAAAAGAAGGAAGCAACATGGTGATTTTGGAACATGTCAACTTGGACTGTCAGGCCTTAACAGGCAGACAGATTTAACTCCTATGTTCATATATTTGCATATTATTATTATTTTAATAGGATGCACATCTAAGGGGAGCACCACTGAATTCTGGGAGCAGGAACTGCATCTTTTTAGTCTTTCCTGAAACTGCCACATTAGTTTATAGCTTTTTTTTCATCTCTTTCTGGATTTCTCAAGTGCCTCCCTTCCCTTCTACACAAAGGAACTGGAACACTGAAAACAGAGTTCTGGTTATCTCTCTGAAATTCACACTCTGGGCCCAATTCTTCATTTCTCCATTTCCCTTTTTTTTTCCCCCATGCATTGAGTGTGGCAGTAGGAAAAATACTGTTCACAAATGCTTGGGAGGTGTGTGTGTGGCAGAGGGTGCAGTTTAGTTTCATGTTCAGGCCTTTGAAAATATTAACGCATACTCAATTTCTTACATCAGCTCCTACTCTCAGTAAATTTGGCACTTAAATACCATGGTCAAACTGATTCTCTGCTGCAAGTGTTGCTATTATCAGCTCTGGATTGATAAGAGAGGAGGGCATTTGTTGACTCTTATTTCTAAGCATAAAGCTTTCATAGCAGCAGTTTTCTCCTGACTTTTGAACTCTGAGATGCAGGGAGCCAAAGAGAATCAGCAGTGCTGGAGCAAGCTGAATAACATGTGCTTTTCACTTCTGTGGTTCAGTGACATGATGCAAGAAGACAAGACATCAGGGCTGTAATCACCACTGCTTTTTGACAGCCTGAAAAGTGCTTGAAATTACTATAAACAGAACACATCTTCAACTGGCATGTGACAGAGTCTTTCCATTAAAGTTTACATAATACTGCTTATTTATACAAGCTGATAATAAGACTAAAACATGTGTTCCATTTTTTCTTTCCTGTCAAGTACAAGAATTCACAAAGAACCTGAAAAAAAAAAAGTGACCTCTGTGTGTGTAAGGAAAACAAAGGCATAAGTTTGGTTTTATTCTATATCCTGGCTTGCTTTCACTTGAGTGGACATGAGTTTTTAAATTTACAGCTGCATATGTACATTTCTAGGCCATGAACTTACTCACACATGGCACACAGTGTGATTCTTGAGGCTCTCCCATACACGGCCTGGAGTTGGACTTTGATTATATTTGTGGGTCCCTTCCAACTCAAGATATTCTATAATTCTATGATTTACACACAGGTGATAGACTTTGCAAAAAACACTTTGAAGTGTTTTTTGCAAACAGAAGAAAATTACCATTAGATGTTGTGGGGCTTTTTAGGGGTAAATAAAGCCAGATTTATTTAACACTATTACCTGGATCTCTTCAGAAGTGAGACTTATGCAACCTTGCTCTAAAATGGCTAAATCCAATGTTTCAAAGAGAATAGGGAAGCCATGCTTAAATTATGAGAAAAGTTAATTTGGAAAGAAGTATATAAAAAGGCTTTAAATGTAGACTTTTCAGCAAGTGACTTACTGAATGATAAGGGCAGTCTCTAATTGTCATGTCATGAACTACTGAATACTGTCTTTAGTTCTAGGGTCCCCCGTGTGAGGAAGACATGGACCCATTTGAGGCCATGAAGGTGATCAGGGACTAGAGCATCTCATCTTTGAGGGCAGGCTGGGAGTTGGGGGTGTTTAGCTTAGAGAAGGCTTCCAGGATACCTCATAGTGGTCTTCCAGTACTTAAAGGTGGCCTACAGGAAAGGTGGGAAGGGACTTTGTTTTGAGATTTGACAAATTGTATTGTAATTATGACTGCTAGTACTTATATTAAATTGTACTAAAAAAGTTTCAGCTTCCAAGCCTTTAAAATAATTGTATAGCTAATTATATGGATTGAAGCCCAAGGTTTTTGTATAATTAATGGTTGCCTAATTAATAGCACATTATAAAGTACTGTATAAACTTCTGGGAAGGTTTGTCAGGTTAAAGGGTTTGAGAAGGCTTTTTTGTGAATTTGTTTTTATCAAGTTTTTTTTTTTTTTTCTTGTCTCATGCTCTGCCAGTGAAGAGGTATTCAAAAGAAACTGAGAGAGAGCACAGGTGGAACAAGCTGACCAAAGGGATATTCTGCACCACAGAACATCATGCCCAGTAAACTGGGGGGGGTTACCTGGAGAGTTGGCTGATCTGAATTTGGGAAAGGGTGTCTGGCATTGGGCAGGAGGTGATAAGCAATTGCGGTGTGCATCACTTTTTTATGATCAGTCTTATTATCATTTATCAATATTACAAATTTACCATTGTATTTTATTTTGTTTTGCTTCTCACTATTAAACTGGCCTCATCTCAACACAGAAGTTTTACTTAGGTCCTCCTCCCCATTTCATCATGGTGCAGAGGAAGATGGGGGCAGTGAGCAAGTGGAGGAGTTGTGGTCAGTTTTTATCTGGGTTTAAAACCACAAGAGTCCATTTTCTGGCAGCCTGCAGATTAGATGCTCTCAGGAAAATTGGTTTCCAAAAAAAAAAGAAAGCCAAAATACTTCCTCAGAATTTTTTGCTGTCCATGTTCTGCTTCTTTTTTTACTTCTTTCCCTTCATATGATACCCAGTTTTTAAGGTCCTCTACATCCCTTGCATTTTCTAGAACATGTATTCATATAAATGTGTCCTGGCATTATTTAATGTAGACTATATGTTAAATTCAATACATAATAAAAAAATAAGCCATACAAACAAGTGTCCTGCAAATACTTTTAACAAAATTACTCTTGCTTTGATTATTTATTTTTACTGTATGGCAGGAAAAGGCCCTTTTTTTTTTTATTTTGCAGCAGCAGCAGTCTGGTATACTACTTTTGACGAATAAAAGTAGTAATTTAAAGTTTCCATCACTTAAAGCTATCAGTTATTAACAGCTAACAGTTATCAGTTGTTAACAGCTGTTTCTTCAAGAGACAATATTTTAACAAATCTTTAATCTCAATGGAGTTAAGTTTCTAATTTGGTTATGCTATTGTCTCTTAATAGAGGAAATCTTCTAAGCCAAGGCAATGAATCTGTGATAGTGATTCACTAAAATGTATCAACTTCCTTATCTGAAATTTTTATAAAGAAATTAAAGTTTAAGAACTAAACTAATTTTATGTTATGGAATCATTGCCTTTCTGAAACACTGATGTGATGACATAGAAACACAAAATATTCTGTGCTTTTGTTCTTTAATTCACTGTAATATATTTAACTATTAGAGATGCAACAGAACTGGCAAAATATGTTTTTGCAAAGCAAAATTTTTTGTTAGTTATTTAATTAGAAAATTCTCCTATTAGGCAAGTAGGCTACCAGATATTATATTTAACATTTCCGTATTTAATTCACTGAACTAATAAACATAAGGATAAGCCTAAGTTAATTTTTTTGAGCCTGAGATCTCTCTGTAAATGCTCAAAAATGTGTCACTTGGAGCTGGTAAGATCAGGAGATAAATCTCTGACTAGGGTAGTATTTTATTTTCTCTATAAAAGGAACAAATTTGTGTCACTATTTGATATTACTTTTATTGTGAGAAACACTGTTCCTAATTTTTCTGGTGCACCTATATATGTAATACTCTGTTTATGACCAAGAACTGTTTTTTCTGAGAAGTCCAAAAGGAGTCACAATACATTTCTTCAGATTCTTTGGGTTGGATGTATTACTCTTACTAACTTTGAAAAATTAAGCATCTGATCCTTTTGGTTAGTCAGATTTTCAATCCTGGTTTCTGAAGCCTGTTTAATAATTAGTTGACTGCAGAGTCTTTTTTCTTGGATGCCAAAACAATTCTGAAAAATTTATGGTGTGTTAAATTGACTTGTTTTTGGATAATTGTATCTATACATTGGTACATGTGTCTTACCCCTAGGTATGTAAATTATTTTAGAAGTAATTAAAGAAATTTTTCAGTTTACTCCTAAGTAATAGCCCCAGTTCTTTCGTTAAAAGTTTGCATATTGGTTTAATCTTGCATTTGGTTAAAATCTTGCTACTTGTTCATGTATTCTCACTTCTCACTCAAAGAGCAATTAATTGAAAGTATTTTTTAACTGTCTTGAAAAGTTTTAGTATGAAGTTTAGACTACAGGAAATATGAAGACAAAAACCCCCTAAAAGCTTGTATTGTTCTAGCAGCTGCTTGTAACAATGCTTATAGTCAAGAAGATGAAAATCAAATTCTTCAGAGGGATCATTTCAATTTCAATGTTTAAAATGTAAAACTTGAGTCAATCCTCCATTTCCTCATTTATCTGTAGAGTCTAATATTAATCTTGAGTTAAAACAATGTTAAAAGAACAAGTCTTGAAGATTATATAATTATAGTATCATGCACTAATCAACAGAAAATTGAAATCTAAAGCAATTGAAAATTTTCTGGAGTATATACTGCACAATGCTAGTGATCATTTTAGTCTTTTGTTACTTGAATGAAATGTTATTGAATCTTTCTATGGAGTACGTTGAAAGATCAGAAAAACTGAGTAGGTTTCATCAAATAACAGAAGAAAACAAAAGAAATAAACAATGAAAGGGCAATTTTCACACTGGCATATAAAAAGACATTTAAATGCAGGTCTTCAATTTAGCACTTCAGTCTGTACATTCATAGGAAAACTATTAGCTCGTTTTTTTTTTTTTTTCTAAGAGAAGGCTTTCACTGTAAGATAGTGAACTTGGGTAAGAAATAAATGAAACTGTTTCTCTCATCATGAAAGTGACTCTTCTGCTTGACTTTCAGTAATATACATTTTTCAAGGGATCAGAGCATTTAGAACAGTTAATGTATCTTAGGACAGTTTTTTATGGGTGAAAAAAAGACACCTTAAAAAACCCCAGCAAATGGAAAAAAACGGGCATATAGGGAAAACAGATATAATAATCATCGATGAGAGATAAGACTTTGTTAAGAGTCATAAATATAAATAAAGTAGTTATGCTGCAAGATCAGCAAACACTCTTTTGAAATATTTTCTTAGAAGTCTGCCAAGGGAAATGAGATACTTCATTCCCAGATGAAATTGCAGTTGGCAGGAGGTTGTATTTTCGAAATAAAGTGCTGGGCTTCTGTGATGAAATACTGTCTCTTTAGAAGATGGTTGCTTGATAAGAAAGGACAAGATATGATAGAGTTTTTTATTCATTTTATTTATTTTCTTTGATCTCTTGATACATGTTCACAGACAATGAAAAGAGCAACATACAACAAAAGAAACTCCTAATGATGACAACAACACAATTTTATGAGTACTATTTTACAAAGAGATAATGTTGGAAAAAATACACTAAATAAAAGAGAATTTTCATGCCTTTGATAAAATCTTCTCTTTACTAGCAATTGAAAGTACAAAACTGATAAATGTGGAGTACTGAAGACAGTTAAAAATTGGCCAAAGTATTTTAGACAGATGGTTATCTGCAAGTTGCATTGATTTCTCTGAGAAACTGAATTATCAGTTTTTCTTAAAATTTGTCCAGCATGGCTAAGTATCTAAATGCTGGCCTGATTTTAAGCTGAGTTTCCAAATATTCATCTAAGTCCTTTTTAGGACTTTTTAATTTTGTTTTCTGTGTTAAACAGACTTCAGATGAATGGGCAGACGCTCTAAGTGACATTTTGAAGAGGCAATCACTGAATTACGTTCAATTCAAAATAGCCACCCAGATCTAGTTTCCTCATAGGTATTTCAGGAATAGTATCCTGTCTACCTTGAAAACTGAAACTAAATTGATGAACAAACATCTGAGCTTGGAGCTATCTTCTTTTAAATATGATTTGTCAGGTTCTGTCCCAGAACTCAAGAGAAATTTTCAATATAGATGCAGAGTGCAGTAATACTTCTGACACATATTTGTTTGCATCTACTTGACCTCAAACTGACATTGAATTTACACAGGTGAAGAGAGCATTGTGTATCTGAGGGTAACTACCACTGATGGCAAATGGAGTAAAAAAGAAGCAAGTATAAATAGGAACTGCATCTGCTGTGTAGCTGGTGGGAAGTGATGGAAGAGAATTTATTTCTCAAAGCAGAATAGTCATTCTAGAGTATCCCTGGTGGCTTTAAAGCTTTAAAGTAAAAATACAGGCTTTTGGGCTAATTTAGCTTTTAAAATACCTTTTCCTGAATTTAGATATTTGGTGAGTACCTGTACCTATTTTCAGCGAAAATAAATTTTAGATGTATTTCTTCATAAGTAAGCCTCTGGTCACAATGTCACTGCAAACATGCACTTCAAATAGGTATTTCAGTAGAGAGTAGGCATTGACATTTATAACTAGAAGAAGGAGCTATCAACAGTAATGGAAAACATAGTTTTGCTCCTTTCTTAAGCAAAGTTTGATTAGATAATAAGTAGACAACTTCATTGTGGATAGTTGGTATCTCCTGTAAGCATGGAAGTTTGAATTCTGGGAAATTCCAACATTAGTTCCAGATGTCAAAGAAAAGACAATTCTCCCTAGTGTAAGCATTATAAAAGGGGGGGGTGGGGAGTGGGGTGGATATGCTGAAACCACACCATCCTTTTCAGACAGCATTCAGTATAGCAAAGTATTTTTTGCTGCTATGACTAAAGTAGATGAAAATAAATGGCAACTCTCTCAATCTTTGAAAAATTACAGTTACTAGAAGAAAAAAAATTCTTGTGAAATTTACAGAATCTGTTCTAGGAAAATCAACTAAGGATTTAATTTGGGAGGTAACCATGCTGTTTTTTCAGCAGTTGATGATGGCACAATTTTTAAACTCACAATTCTAGGAAATTACTTTTCAGTCCCCCTTATCCTTATCCTATCTCACCTATTTCTTTTTATGTAATAGGCTAAAGTTAGGTAAGCTTAGAGAAGCAAGAAAAGGGTCTTGCTTAACTGGAGAAGAGAAGTAGCATGGTAGATTTTATTACTTGAAAAGTAGGATTAAACATTGAAGCATAGGAAGAAGAGAGTAAGATATTTATAGTGAGAGAAAAAGTTCAAACCTTGGAGGCACTGAATATCAGTATATAAATTTCCTTCATTTTTGCTCTAGAAATTATGTCTTTTACAGAGCAATGAAATCTGCTAAAAGAAAAGGCCCTCAGGAAAGTTTTGAGCCTAATTTAAATGGAGATATTTTTCAGGCCATTTATTCTCATTCATATTTTTTGAAAACACTTAATGAGTCGTTCTAATTATATTTAAAATATGGATTAATAACTTCCCCTGTAAGCCTCTTTATTCTTCATATATTTGATCATTTCAAAAGAAATATATATATTTACATGTTTCTCACTTCCAGTTTATTATAATATAGCATATCTCAGTTTGTACATTTTATCAGAAGAACCAGCATTAACAAATTTTCACTTATGTGATCTGGTTCCTTTTATGATTCATAAAAATATTTCATCTTCATTTTTTTTCAATTCCAATACTGATTTCTTTTTAATATTTTGCTAACAGTGTTAATTAAAACACTGCATTTCTTTTCTTATCCAGAAGACTCCTCATAATGTTGCTTTGTGCTGGTTTTGGCTGGGATAGAATTAATTTTCTTCCCAGTGGTTGGTATGGGGCTGTGTTTTGGATCTGGGCTGATCACAGGGCTGTTAATACAGAGATATTTTTGGTATTGCTGAGCAGGGCTTGCACAGAGCCAGGGCCTTTTCTGTTGTTCATACTGCCACACTGGTGAGGAAGCTGTGTGTGCATGAGAGGGCAGGAGGAGACACAGCCGGGACAGGTGACCCAAAGTGACCAAAGGGATATTCCAGACCATGTAGCATCATGCTCCTAATATTAAGTGGAGGGAAGAAGTAGGAAAGGGGAAATGCTAGCAGAGATGGCATTTGTCCTCCAAAGTGACTGACTGCTACATGGGATGGGGCCCTGCTCTCCTGGAGACAGCTGAACTGCTGCCTGCCCATGGGTAGCAGTGAATTAATTCCTTTCTTGGAGTGTGCATGGCTTTTGCTTTTCCTATTAAACTGTCTTTATGTCAACCCATGAATCTTCTAACTTATACCATTCCAACTCTGTCTCTGATCATGCTGGGGAGGGGAAATGAGTGAGAGGCTGCATGGGGCCTTGGCTGCTGCCTGGAGTTAGGCTGCAACACCTTTGGGCAATATGCTGAGGAAAAATAGATATGGTGATACTGCTTTTTTACAGGAAAAAAGCTTTTCAATTGGGGGTGATTTTAACTTATATTTACTTTTATTGTATGAAGTGGTCATGGTGTTAATGAAAATCAGGGTATATTGTCCTGTGGCATAAGAGTAATTTCAAATTTCTTTAATGTGTATTCCAGGCCCAAGTCTCTTGTATGTACAGAGCTGTTATCAGTTGTTCTGACTAGGGCTTTTTTTTGTGTGTGTGTGTCATTCACATCACAGAAGTCCAAATAATAAAATATCTTCTTCAGCTGCTCCATGTGTGCAAGGAAAAAGATCACTCATGTTTCTTTCAATGGATCACTTCAAATAATTTTAGTTTAAATAAATTGGAATTACAGGATTACAAAATATATGTCTATACTGTAATTTTTTTAATCTGACAGTAATTTTTATGATTTATGGAAGATAAATACTCACAGTAAAAAACTCTTAAAACCAGTCGTGTTCTCAAGAAACACCAAAAGATGGAATTAACAGAAAGCCATGAAGTAAAAATCAAGAATTACCAGGAATTTAATTCAGATTAATAGGCAGCTCAAGATAGGCATAGATTTAATTTTGACTTGGGGACCAAGAAGCAGAAAAAAACCCCTTGCTATATCTGTTGAAAGAAGGTAGGACATCACGATTTTCCAATGTCTTTCTGACATGTCTCACAAAGAAGTGTGAAACTGTGGTATTTAAATAGAATAAAAAGAGTTTCCTTCCTTCTTCTTTACATCTTTTGACATATTTCTTTTCCTAACAATATGAATCTATTCAGAGATATTTTTTTTTCAGCTCTACTAATTATTTAGCCATCATCAGCTATTGTTCATAAATCATTTAAAGCAGCAGGGAGTCACTAAAGCAGTTGCTGTGATTACTTTCTAAAATTGCAGGTGTCTATGCAGTTCAGCAGTCATTACCGTGTCAGGTCGCTTAGTGATGGGATGTAAGGAAGTGTGGGCTGGGAAAGTATAGGCTGAAGAGAATAATTTATGTCTAAAACTTTTCTCAAAAGCCCTATCCTTCAAGGTGCTGAGCACCTCCCAAAAGACTGACAGCTTCAATTTAAATGAACCTGATTTAAGACTGAATACTTCAGAGAGTACTCTCAGAGGAGTCCAGAAAGAATTGCCTTGTTTCAGAGTTATTTTGCATAGTCATAATGGTGGTTTCATTTTTTTTTTCTCATGTAACTTACACATATTTGTTTCAAATGGCTTTAGTTTGAGGGACAATGCAATTTTTTTGAGGAGACATTTTCATCCCGGTGGTAATAATCATTCTCCCTTAATAGTTAACATGATTGTAGAGCACCTAAACTTTCGAAAATATTTGGCAATGTTCATAGATGAGGACCTACCTTAATCCAAGCATTGCTGTATTTTAGAAAATGCTGAGCCCAGAGGCTAAGTGCTAAGCACCCAGCCTGTAAGAAGTGACTAGTAGCACACATGGTGAGGTGGATCAAAGCAGAGCTGATTTCAGTATCTGGCCTCTATAGGATTTTCAAGATACATTTTGACAAGCAAAGGATGAAGATATTTTTTAATTCCTTTCATAATCTAAGATTTTGTTTTCACAAAAGAAATATAAAGGTAAAACCCAATTAAAAATTTCCAGATTTATCAGTCATTTTGTCCCACTAGAAATCTGGAATATTTTGGTAATATTACTTCAACAGTTTGGATTTTTTTTTTTCTGTATGGCACAAAACTACAGTATGGAATTCAGTAGAAGCAATTTCCCCACAGAATTTTCACTTCAGAAAGACAAGACTTGTGCATGTCTGGGACTATAATTTTTCCAGCTGAGTGACAGGAAGAGTTAGTGCCTACTACTATTGCAGGATCTTCTTGAATCCTTGGTATGAAAATACTCTCTCTGGTCAATTGTCTTAGATGTGCTTTTATTTCCTTAGTCTTGTACTGCCAAACTATTAGTAGTATTTATTCTATTGCAAAAACCAGATTCCCAGGGTTTCAAAAAGTATAGGTGAGTATTTTAGAGAATTAATTTTCAATTTTTTTTTTTTCTGGGAAATTATAGTGAGCTGTAAATTGTGTTCAGGAAGAGTATAATCATTTAAATAAACAAAGCAAATCAACTCTCAGTAGGCTTTCTTTCACTCAATGGTGAAGGTAGACCAATATTGGGAATTTGCTGTCTCACATCAAAAGTTGAAAGCAATTCTGTTGGTAATTTATATTAACTTAAGTAGCTTATAAATAGAATGCTTTCAGAAAATGAAAAAGCCATATATATAGTTCTGTTAACCAGAATAAACCCCAAGTGTACACTGATTTGATTATTTCATTGTTTGTGTGTGTTTACATGGAAGAAAGAAAAAACCAATAACATATACAGAGGAGGAAGAGATACTCAAAGAGATTGAAATTTTGGGCTAAAACAAACCCCTTTTTTTAAAAGAGTAAGTTTTTTTAAATGTATTAAAAAAACATTTTCTCAGTAACTTAATTCTGAATGCAGTTTTTTTTAACTATTGCATATAAAGGTTTTTCTTCTAGGTTTCCTCTGACCTTAAAACAGAACAGAAAGGTTTTCTTTGACCTTAAAGTTTGCATACAGCCTTTTACTAGATAACATCTGTCGTTGCTTAGATGCCTTTAGGGATCATACGGGAAAGGAGATGTTGAAGACAATAAAAAGTAAAAAAGGTTTGATTGCTAGAAAACAAACTATTTGTCAGAAAAGACTGTTTGCTTTTTTTTCTATTAAGCTGTGTTGCAGCAGCTATTTAGGGAGAAAATTTTAGTTTTCAGCTTGAATGATGGCTTTGATATAAATATAAAATGACTAGAAGCAACATCCCTTAGTGATTCTCAGCAATGCTTGACATATATTTTTCTTGACTTCTCTAATCTTATAAGAATATCTTATGGAAAAGTGGGTTTCTATTTTTTTTCCTCAACTAAATGTCCATCTGACAGATGAAATAGTTAATTCCAAGCATATGGGTAATTGACAATGACCTTGATGATTAGAGATTTTCAAAACAGATTAGAAAAAAATCAGAAATAAATTTAAATAATTAAATTGTAGGCATGTGTTGGTCACTGAAATTTGAGTGCAAGATACATTTTTGAAATTACACATAGATAATCTATTTATTCATATATACACATATATCTTCCTCCCCTTAATTTTCTTTTATTTTCACTCAGCCATGCTGGTCTCTTGGTATTCTTTCCTTATCAATTATTTCTAGGAATTGAGAGCTCTTGTACTCTGTAGAAAGTATCCTTAAAGATCTGTCAGGTCTATTCTTCTCCCTTATTTCTGAGGGCAGTTTCCCAGGGTGTCCTATTGACTAACTCCTTGAAGACCTGGAATTTTGCTTTCTGAAAGATCTGGTTGCTGAGTTTACTTTTCACTTGGCCAATACTCCTCAGGTCTGTGAACTCCAGCAGTGCTTGACCACTGCAGCTTCATCCTTTGTACTTCTGCTCAGATCATAGGAAGGACAAAATTGGCAAATTAAGAGAAACAAAGCAACTCTCATTCTTACTCTTCCATAAAGGCTATCTCTGTACCACAAGGCTTTGCTTTTAGAGAGACCATGGGGATGCTTCAGCTAGGACCAAGGCTTTCAACACAACTTTTGGAGTCTCACCACTGTCATCATTGCAAAGGACAGAAGAACTGAAGGATGCTGGAGACTGTAGATTCCTAAAAAAAGATTGTCAAATAGGAGAGGCAATCAAGAACAAAATTAGGTTCTTATGATATATTTTATGATTCACATTTCACTTGCTAATTCATTTACTGGAAAAAAGGTGTATTCTTAATATGATTACATAATGATCATAGAAGACAACTTACATGACTAACATTTTGCATCACAAACGATGCATGGAGCTTTGATGGTGTTGAATATTCAGAAAATAAAATCATGCTGTCAGCTCAAATAAGGAGAAGCATATGCTTTAGGCAAAAACAACACAGAGGACAGAGTGATGTAAAGGCTATAGAAATAAGACATTAGTTACACTGATGAAGTAAAGCCAGCAATAGCTTAGTCACAGTCATTTTTATCTAAACTCTTTCTGTACTCTTTTCTGTCTGAAGAGAATTTTCTTGGTAAATTCATTTGAATACACTAAAATTCACAAGGGAATATTTATGTCATAGTAAAGTTAATATAACAAGTGATTTTTAAGAGATATACAAAAGAGGTTTTAAATTTATTTTCTACATATACAGCATTTTATTGCATCCTTGAATCCATGATTTTTACAGTCAAGAATGGAGATTTGCCTCTTCTTATCATAGAAGGATAAGGTTTAAAGGGACCATGGTAGGTCATCTTGTTTAAACTTCCTGCTCAAGCAGGGTCATCCAAGAGCACGTGGCACAGGATTTTGTCCAGATGGTTCTTGAATATCTCCAATGAGGTAGACCCCACAGCCTCTCTGGGCAGCCTGTTCCAGTGCATGGTCACCCACACAATAAAGAAATTCTACCACATATCGAGGTACAACTTCCTGCACATTAGTTTCTTCTCATTGCATCTCATCCTTTTTGTTTGGCACCATTGAGAACAGCTTGGCACTAGCTACTGGAAACCCTCCCTGCAGATACTGATAGTCAAAAGGCTCAAAAGGCCCAGCTCTCTCAGCCTTGCCTCATAAGTGAGGTGTTCCCATTCCCTCATCATCCTCATAGCCCTCTGCTATACCCTCCTCAGGAGCTCCATATCTCTCTCTGGGGAGCCCAGAACTGCATACAGAACTCCAGATTTGGCCTCACTAGGACTGAGTAGAGGGGCAGGATCACCTGGCTCAATCATTTGCCCTTCCTAAAGCTCCCCAGGACACCACTGGTCTTCCTTCCCCCAAAGACACATTGCTGTCTCATGGAGAGCTTGCTGTCCACCAGGACTGCCAGGTACTTCTTTGATGATCTGCTTTTCAGCAGGTTGGCCCCCAGCCTGTACTGGTGCCCAAAGTTATACCTCCCCAGGTGCAGGACCCTGCACTTGCCTTTGTTTAACTTCACAATGCTCATCTCTGTTCATCTCTAGAACATTTTGAGGTTCCCCTGAAAAGTGGCACAGCATTCTGGGCTATCAGCCACTCCTCCCTCTTTTGTATCATCAGCAAACTTGCCAAGGAGACATCTGCCCCTTGATCCAACTTACTAATGAAAAAGTGATACAATATGGGGCCTAGTGTTGAACCTTGGGGGCCACCACTAATGACAGGCCCCTAACTAAACCCTGTACTACAACCCTCTGGGATCTGCCATTCAGCCAGTTCTCAAACCAGCCAGTTCTCTGTTCACTCATCCTGTCCATACCTCCTGAATTTGCCTGTAAGGATGGAGTGAGAGACAGTGTCAAAAACCTTGCTGGGTAGACAATACCCACTGCTCTCTTCTTATCCATCCAGGTCGTTGTTTCATCGTAGAATTAAATCAATCAGGCTGGTCAAGCATGATATATCTTTAGTGAATCCATGCTGACTACTCCTGATCACCTTCTTGTCATCCATGTTGATAGAGAAGGCCTCCAGAGAGAGGTGTTCCATCACCTTTCCAGGGGTAGAGGGGATGCTGACAGGACAGTAGTTCCCTTGTTCCCCCTTCTCACCATATTTGAAAGCCAGGGTGATGTTTGCTTTCTAACAGCCCCATACACCTCTCCTGATCACCACAACCTTTCAAAGATGATCATGACTGGCAGAGCTATGGTGTTCACTAGCTCTCTCTGCTCTTGTGGATGCATCTGTACAAACAGTTCCTCCTGTCTGTTTCCCATACTGCTTGTTGTACAGGTTCCTAAGAGTATTTGATTGCATCCATATCCCAGTAGGAATGTAGAGATGTCCCATAGTCCTGTAAACTTTCTTTTGTTGTAGGTCTGCCCTTCCCACACCTTATCACTGTCTAGCCTGACCCTGCTCCCAACCCCCTTCAAATCTAGATTAAAGTGTCTCAATGAGCCCTCGTAACTAGTGCATGACCCCTTCATTTTCCAACTCCTTTCTTTGTTACTGTACATATAGGTCAGGAAGTGATTCATTACTTCAAGAATTACAAACAATGAACAAGAAAGATACAAAGCCTTTACAGAATATATTTTAACAAAAACTTCTGCATTCCAAAATTTGATCATTTCATATGTACTAGGACAGACTATGCTAAAATGTTTACAGATTACAATACCCCCAAATTACATATTCATTGCTTTCAATACTGGGCCTTTTAATGTATTAGTTTTTCAGCATAGATCTACTCACTAAGCAAAGGAAAAATGTTTTTGCATCAGGCATTGGTCTCTGTTGGAATCAAGGAGTTATTATTGCATGGTACAAACACAAATAAACATCTGTTTCTTTTGTCCTCATACAAGTAATTAACACAAAATCAGGAAGCACATTTCTCACAGGAGGAAATCTTGCAACCTTTGTATGAATGAGATTTACATTCTAACATTGCAGTGCTGTTTTCTAAAATTCCAGATAGAAAATCTTGCACCAAAACCAGAACAAAATGCACAAGTAATAAACTCCCTTAGATTATATATTGGCGTGTCTTATCATAAATTATCAAAATATCATTGCACATTGAAAGAGGCTCCTATAAGTGCTACCACCCATGTCTTTAAAAATTCTCATAATACTTTAACAATTTCATAATTAACATCTATCAGAGGGTCAATCTTTCTCCATTTTCCCATTTTTTAGTGATCTTCCCTGGATAAGGGATTACTTCAGAGACATCCAGCACCTCTTGTGAAATGTCTGGCTTTTTTGTTCAGATGTACAGCCTGTCCTTAATGTGGTGCAATGAACATTGTAAAATTAAAGGGAGAGAGAACAGATACATTTTGCTACACCTGTAGGTGACAACAGTTCTTTTTTAATTACATCTTCCACACCTTGTCTATCATAGCTGAATGGGGTTTGAAAACATGTAACCTGTAGTGAAGCATCTAGTGAAGCAAATGAAAGAACAATCAATTGGTTTTGAAAAATTTTGGAGAGGGAAATAGAGAATAGCATTATATATTTATGCAGGTATTCCTAATGCCAGTTTGAAAGTACAAAAGAAGACATAGCACAGACAGTGAATTTGGATAGATAAACAGACATCTAGTGATGGAGTAGAGACTTCCTTTGAGCCCATCCTCTGCTCCCATTCATCCTTTCTCTTCCCACTTACTAATGTACAGACACAACATGAAGGAAGCTGCTTCCTTGTCTTCTGTGAAGACACAGACTTAGTTCTTGTTCACAAAATGCCTCAAAGTATTGCAACATTGCCATGATTTTGATGGAGATGCTAATAGGTATATCTGACCCAAAAATTAGTATTTTGAAAAATTTCTTTCTTAGTAAGCAGTCCATTAGTTCACCACTTTCAGGTAACTTCAAATACCTTTTGAGCTTTGAACTTGTTAAACAACACATGAGAGAAGTCAGAAAGGAGAGTTATTTTTCGCATGTAATGAAAATAAAAATAGTGTAATAAAAATGAGAAAAAAACCAAACTATGGATAAGCACAAAATTATTATGAATGGTAATTCATAATAGTGATGATAGTATGTGATATTATCAAAAAGTTTACACACTATGAAAAATAAGTACAAATTATTACAGTACAAACAATTGATCAGATTCACATAATCCGTCCTAAGTAGTCAAACTCATGCAAAATCAATGAGAAACTTATATTTGTGTACATTCAATAAGTGTAAAATCTTTTGATATTTATCATTGTAAATTTTAAACTTTAATGTGAATTTTCTAAATTTTTAATAATACCAATAGAAAAAAAATTTACTTTATAATAGTATCTCCTTTCCAGCTTAAAAAAAAAAAAAAAAGAAAATCCCAACAGTGATAGTTTGGAGTATCTGCCTGAGTATAGCTTGTGAATTCTGACTAATAAAAAACTGCCTAGTGAAATATAGTTGGTTTTGAACAGAAAGTCTGGTCCTTGTGGATGGATATTATAAGATGTGTCTACATAAACAGGAATGGGGACAGCTGTTAATAAATTTTTAAACCCAGTGCTTCAAAGTACATTGCAGGCCACTCAAGCAGAGAGATCTCCAAACAGAATAAAACACCCTAGTTTTGTTTTGCTTAACCAGTTAACAGAAATTTGTGTGGGTGAGAAGAAATGAGTACTTTTCATTGCAGGGACTATAGAATAGAATATTTTCAGTGTGAAGGGCTGTAGCAGTAGCACAGGTTAGGAAAAATGTTCTGACTTAGAAGTATTCTATTACTCTGAGCAGAATCAAACAGTACTGCTTCCACAACAGTGGTCCCTGCCCAAACAATTACTTGAGTAGTTACTCTAATTCTGATTATTCAGTGCAGAACTTTGTATTACTATTTTGCTCTGAACAGCTAACCTCTAAATTGAGAATGGAAATTCAAAATTTCTGCATTTTTTGAGTTTCTGTTGATAATGAAGCAATAGTAGTAGTTATGGGAATTGTGTCCATTAATCTCAGTGGAATGTCAGCTGTAGTGGTGGCTCTCTACTATCATGATTTAAGTTACAGCTTTCGATTAAAGGTCAATGAACAATGTTAGAAAAGTGAAGCTGTATTTATGAAATAAAATGGCAAAACCAAAAAGAGCTGTAACTAACCTTGAAAACACTAGAGATGGATCACAATTAAAGCTTTTCATTCTAAGGGAACATAAATGACATTTTTTTAATGAAGAAAATTTGCAAAGAATGCTTTCAAAAGTCTAAAAATACACAAGCATTAAGTTGATTGGAGGAGGAAAGAGGCATTAAATGAAGAAGAAGCACCATTTTCCCCAGTGTCTAGAAAAGCTGTAAGCTGTGTTTTCCAACAGATTGATTAACAAACGTAGTATTATTTTAGAACCCCATACTTTAAAGCAAAATTTCATAAAGCTTAGCTACGTATTCAAATATAAACAAACCTCTCCTATCCCTGAGTTGTACTTAGAAAAACACAGAGAGCTGTTTTCTTCTACAGTAGGCCATCATGCCATCAGTCTTCTCTCTGGGCAAGTTGAAGCTTAGGTGTAGAGATCCTTCAGACAGGTACCAGAGGCATGATAGAGTACAAATTAACTTCCCCCAGCTGAGCCCTGGCTTAGCTGCTGATCCATCAGGACAGCCACATGCTCTGCCAACAAGAGGAAAATATATCAATACCCATGAAAATTCTTGCTAATACCAAGAACAGAAATAATGAAATTATTTTTCATTGTTAGTTCTTTATTAAAAATTTTAAAAATCCCTAATTTACTGGCTTTGTTCGAGATGTCATACAGTCAAGTTTGAAGTAATTTTTCAGTAGCATATTTTTCTGTCTGTTTATAAGGCACTAAACTATACATTCCAATATATCCAGGTTTTGCTATAAGAGGAAAATTTTTGATTTTTATGTTTAAATACTAAAAAAAATAAAATCAAAATGAAATAAAGCACAAAACTCTAAGCAGAAGGAAAAAAGGGGGTAAATGCACATAATGTAAGAAAAAGGCTTTTTTTTTTTTATACTACCAAGTATTGTTAAGTACAAACAATAAGCATGTTGAGAGGTCCAGATGGCCCTGAACAGCCCCACCTGGATCTGCACCCACATCCCTGCCCATGGGCTCAGTCTCATTTTCACAGGTTTTCTTGAGCCATACTGCAAGTAGACCTCTGTCCAGCCTGTTCCCTCACATTCTTGCCTTGTTGATCAGATTTTCTGGGTTGACATCAGGTCTTTTTTTGTCACCATCATTGAGTTGTTGGCAGGACTTATTTCTGTCACCAGCCCTGCTGTGCTCACCTTCCTTGAGCACACTGTGCCTTGCAGGAGGGGCCCTGTCCCTCCCTGTGCTGGTGTCACTCTCAGTCCCTGCCTCTGACACACAGGGAAGATTCTACTCCCCGACAGTAAACTGTTTTACCTTTCCTGGGAGGCTTCAGGAATTAGTGAGGTTTGGTTTTAACCAATATTGACATTCTTTGGAAACTTCCCTGAAAGTCATAGTTCCTATCTACGATTATCCTGTGTGGTGTGATTGCAATGTCTTTGAAGTGTTGCTCTTGGCTATTGTATTTCCTTTTGAAAGAAGGCACAGTTGATATTAGGACAATAATATTAACATGACAAAAATATTAGTATGAATTACAGAGAGGTGGTGGAGAAGAGTGAGGGATGGGAAGAAAAACTGAAGAAGAAGAGGAATGGATTAGTTAGTAGGTTATAAGTGCCTATAAAAATTGGATAGGTGACAACAAACAAGATGGGGTGGAATTATTTAAAATTACTAAATGTGGTAAGAGCAAGAGTAATAACCTGAAACTCAGAAAGGAAATAATAATTTACATAATAATAAAAACATTGTGATAGTGAGGTCAATTAGAAAAAATATTAATTTGCTGAAGAATATGGCTCTGCTAATATTGCCTGAGGTGTCAGTGAGACTAACATAACACATTACCACATTAACAAAGGCAATCTTTTTACAGAAGAGTGAAATTAAGATAGAATTGATCTGCAAACTACTGTACTGCTGAAGTATAACCATGGATATTTTTGTCAAGAAAAGGAAAGAAAAGCTTCTTTGGTTTCTGTGGGGTTTTTTTTGTTTGTTTGGGGCTTTTTTGTGGTTTTTAAATGTATTTACTTTAAAGTCCATTTCCTGATTAATATGATTCTGTGACACTTTTTATAGCACATAGATCCTATATTTTGTGTTATATGGTCCCTCTTGGATATTAATTCTATATATTTTATGATAGTAATTGTAGATGATCTTCCAGCATCTGTTTTTCACTTAAGAAAATTTTAACTGAATTATATTCAGTTCAAGTTCAAACATATAATAATTTACTTATTCGATCAGAAATAAATACAATTGAATACATTAGGTTTTTCCTTCTTATCAGAGCCATGATGGCTTGATTTGTGAATCTGTTTAGAAGCTCAAGTAGTAAATTTTTTAACAATATTTTGTGAATATACTGCTTCATATTGAAATGTTCCCTCTGTTTTGAAAGTGCACGTCTGTGCCAACTATACAAAGGTTAACTTGGAAACTAAATGATGTGTTAATCATGCATGTACTTCTGAATTATGTTGCTCTTTTTATTCAGTAAATGTATATTTTCCTAAAATATTACTTAAATAAGGTGCTTGATTTTTTCAAGAAATCATTACAGTAGGGTTTCTTTGGAAGAGAGAAAACCATAGTATAGCATGGAAAACAATGCTTTCAGTTAGAAAAGTAAAATGCCTTGAGAAGATTTTTTCAAACACAAGAGGGTGTGAATTAACCCATCAATGGTCCCTGGTGAGTAGGCTATAAGGAAGCAGCACAATGAGGTACAGAGGGATCCTGAATTTCTGTTAGTAGCTGGTTTGAAAAGAAAAAAGGATTAAAGTTTCATTACAATACCAGTATATCATCATCAGAAATACTGCATCTGGGTGTGTAATGCTGCAAGAAGTCACATAAACCAAAGTATTTGGAATTCATACATTATGGTGCGTGGGAAAGTGCTGCTGAAATACTCCAGGAATGGCTCTTACATACTTAATTAATTCAGTCTATTGGAAAACCTTGGTAGAAAAAAATTCAGTGAAATTTGCCAGTTACATGGCAAATTGATGAAATGTCCCTAATACCATGAAAAATTTTAGTAGAACTGACTTTTCTTATCTACGTTTTCATAACTAAACTAAAGTTACCTTGTATGCAGGTATCCAGCTTTAACAGACTGGCTGATTCATGGTAATATATTAATGTGCTCATGATATTTCACATGGAATCTGAGCCTTATTAGCAACAAAGGATGAAAAGAATAAAATATTGACTTTAGGCAAAAGACATGTTCAACAAGCAAAACATACTACTGATAATAATGAAATATATTAAAACTTTATATAAGACACAAAGATATGCTACCTGGTTTTTTTCAGAGTGCTGGAACTATGTTCCCAGGACAGAGGTTATGGCAACAAGCCTGCCAGAATCAAAGTGCTGGACAACTCTCTCAAGCTCATGGTGTAATTCTTTGGACTGTCCTGTGCAGAGCCAGGAGTTGGCTTTGGATGTTCCCTGTAGGCCCTTTCCAATTCAGGATATCCTGTGATGTATATCAGACCAGAACATTGCTCTGTTTTTTCTTCTTGTATTCCCTAAGAAGAAATGTGTCAGAAAGCATCTGTCAGAATATTAATAAAATAATTAGGTCATATGATTTGTCTGTATGTGTGTGAATGTATTGAAAGTGTAACCCAATTCAGAACTGTAGGATAATGAAAGTTGCTACTGATTTTGACTGGAAGAGAGCTTATTTTTTTCTCTGTAGCTGGTACAGTGCTGTGTTTTGCATTCAGTATGAGAATAAAGTTGATAAAACACCGATATTTTGGCTGTTGCTAAGTGGTACTTACCCTAAGGCCACAATTTTCCAGGTTTTCATGCTCTGCCAGTGAGCAGGTGCACAAGAAGATGGGAGTAAGCATGGCCAGGACAGCTGAGCGGAACTGGCCATAGGGATATTCCATAGAATGTCATCTTTGGTATATAAACTGGGGGGAGTTACTGGGAAGTGGGGGGTTACCAGTCAGCAGGTGGTTACAGCTGTAATGTGCATCACTTATTTCTCTTGGGATTTATTTCCCTCTCCTCTTTTTAATTTTTTTTATTACTACTGCTACTAATAATAATTTTGTTTCAGTTGTTAAACTGCTCTTATCTTAACCCACTAGTTCTACTTTTTTGCTTTTTTGATTCTTCTCCCCAGCTCATTGGAAGGAGAAAGGAGTGAGCAGCTGCATGGAACTTAGCTAACAGCTGGGGTTAAACCATGGCAGATGTTTGCAAGTGGTGTCACAAAGAATCAGTTCTGGAAACATCTTGAAAATGTCAGTGATGATCAAACTATGAAAGTACAATGAAGGGTATTTATGACATTAATTTTGAATCATCTATACATAGCAAGATGAGAACACCTATCTTGGAAGCTGCAGTAATAGCAATGAAGTAGACTGTAAAAGTGTAAAGTTCAAAGTTTATATATTTGAGATTATTAATGAGAATTCAGAATGGACCTGTATTCTAATCCCTTGAAGGTAAGGAAAAATATAATTAATCACAAAAGTGATATAGCCATGAATAAGGAAAATATCACCACAGAGAACAAAAGACAAATAATTGCCAGTAAAAATGGTGAAACATTACTTTGGACGAGAGCTGTTTTGCTTTTCTTTCTAAATAAGTCAAATAACACATTTTGACTGAAACTTCTGTCATTGCTGCACTGCAAGGCAGAAAAGGACTTAATCAAAACGACAAAATAAGGCTAGAAAGGGAAGAGAAAATATATAACACAGAAGTGTCTCGACTGGGAATACAGGAACACGCTATCCATAAATTCAAGTTCACATCCTCAGAAGAAAAAAATTATTTGTTGTAAATTTGGTTTTGTAATGTGCTGAACAATGAACTCCATTACAAGAGTGATATGTATCCTAAAATGGGTCTACATAAGGCTGTTGGCTGAGCTCTGAGTTTGCACAGTTTTGTGTCCTTTGACGTAATTTTTAGCTGTTACTTTGGTAACTATATGAAACAGTAAGGGTAACTCAAAAACATTGTTAAAATGTAAAACATCATCTACCTTTAAAAATTATTTCTTACAAACCTCATTATTCTTGAGTGCTGTGAAATCAGATTTGTGTCATAAATATAGAATTCATTAAGAGAAAAGATCTATTAAAGAGTAAATCATCCAGATTCTGAAATACAATATTATCATCTGAGACGATGTGTTTAAATATCTCGTTTCAATTAGTTTAAACTGCACTGCCAGTACATGAATGATTAAATCCATGAGCAAATAAAATAATGAGGGAATTCTCTTTGGTAAGATCAAAATCACTAGGTATGAAATAAAGACTTTTACTTCCTTAAATACAAATTTTATACCTTGGTAGTATGTATAAAATTTTAATACAATAAAACCTATATTTCAATGTAGTGCAGTACATGTCAAAATTTATACAAAATTAGCTCATAAAATCCTTTCAAGTCATATGTTATTTTTGGTACTGTTCAGATGTTCTGTGAGACAGAAATAAGCAAGAATCAGGAGTTTGTCATCACTAATAAATAAGTCTTTTCCTGAATACAAAGAAGAAAAGGTTTTGTTCTATTTAACAACAAACAACTTTTTGGAAGTCTGCCAATTTCCAAATTGATTATAACTGAGTATTTTAATCTCTAGAAAGCAGGGTCTCATTTAAGGTTGTGTTTGTACGAGTGCATAAAGCCAGAGCCAGATTTCAGTTTTGCTATATTGCTTAGGAAATAGCAATATTTAAATGTAATTGTGCATCACCAGCAGTTTTTCAGTTTACATAGATCAATGTGGACCAAATCCTGACATCATCACTCTGGAAAAATATTCACCAAAGTCATAAAGTGGGAGAATTTTGTGGTGGATTGTGGCACCAGGAGAGAATCTATGGGAAGTTATAGCAGGCACTGCAAGTAGTTAGAACAATGAACTCCTTGAACTCCAAGGATGGAGATGAGATTAAATTTTGATATTCAATGCCATGACAGGTTATGAAGTTAGGTCATTAACTATTAATTCTCAGAAATGAGTACTGACCTTAATACTAATATGTGAGTACTGACCTTAATACTAATATTCTGTTAATGAGCATAACTCTACCAATCTCCTTGGCTACTTGATGAGAGCAAGAATAATAATATTGCAAAATATTATATAAAGTAATTCATTAAAAATAAATACTGTTTTTATAATTTTCATAATTACCTATTTTAAAGTCTGAATTCAATTTTAAGAATAAATCTAAAACTGTACAATTTGAAAATTCACTTCTAGTAGTGCTATTCTGCTAAACAAATGGACAATGATGACATTAACTAGATAGAAGTCAGATGCCATATGTCACAGTAAGCTTTGAAGAAGTGTTGCTTTATATACCCATTTAGTCCTGAAATTCAGAGAATATAGGATTTTATGTGATTTTCCTAGGGAAAAAATATATAGGTACTTCAGCTTTTCAAAAAATTTCATAAAATATGTAAAATATGCAGTAAATATACTGCAAGGTATTTAATCAATATATGGCAGAGAAGAATGGTTTCATACAGACAGCTCTAGACAACTTTCAAGAGTGACAAGTTTTCATTTATCATGTTTCCTTTTATAGACTACTCTTCTGTCAGCAGGAGGTTCATATTCAAAGTTTTTCTTGTTGCTTTAAGGTCTCAGACTAAAACTGTAAGATATTCTTAGGCTGTTTATATACAAATATGCAACAATTACGAAGAAGCAAAATTATTCCAGAGCTCTGCTGTAGCTATGACAACCACCTTCCACTGTACTTCATTTAGATAAATAAATCTGACAGCTAATAAGAATGAGTTCTAACATATTTTATTCATGATGGAATTTCTTGAATGTTATTTTCTTGGGAAAATAAATTCAAAAAATGTATTACATCTCCATTAAGAGAAAGGATTTCTACCAGAAATACTGTGTTCTCTAACTTAATGTTCAATTTTAGTTCCTACATATGAAGTTTAAAATGCATGGTGTCTTTGTTCTTTATTTTACTCAGTGGGACAAATGGACTCAGGCAAGAGTCTTAGTTCTAGTGAAACAATATCTTTCAAAGTAGCTCACCAACTTGCCTGTGGTATCTCAATCTCCTCTATCTTCTGATGTAATTTTTACATACATATTTTATATATAGTCAGGGCCCAGAGAGGCAAAATAATTTAGAAATTTAAAAATATGCTGTGAAATCAGGACTCTGTTAGAGCAGTTCAGTGCCAGTTTATGCCTATTTACTTCAGCATTGCCATCATCCCACTTATATGTGTCAACAATCCTTTTCCTTTTGATGATACAGTTTTCTCCCTGATGCCACAGAGAAATTAATCCCTGAAGGATATTTACTCAGCGGAAACTCTCTTACAAAAAAAAAAGTATAGCGTGTGTGAGTTTCAGTCAAGACCTAAGTTTAGATTCCTAACTTGGGTCAATGGAAACGATTCCCCATAAATGATCTCAGAATAAGAACACTACACAATACTCTAAATCACCTGAAAGTCTCTGAAATTGCAAACTTTTTCCTTTAAAAATTTATTCACTAAATGTGAAAATACCTTTGAAACTCAAGACTGCAAACCACATGTAAATCAGAAGGCAACCTTCCCATTGACTACAACATACATTAAAACTGTCAATTGATAATTTTTTCCTATTTCTTTAAATATTGGCTTATTATCTCAGAATCTATGGCACAGGTAGAAAAACAGTGTTTGTATAATACTGAATAACAAAAGATCCTTTTTTTCTCAGACAGAAAAATAATTTGATATTTTTTATGTGCCCCCAAAGATGCATGTGAATTATTGTTTTAAAATGCATCATTGCAGAGCACACTAAAATCAGTATCATTATTAGAACTTTACAAATCTTCATGAAAATGTCAGAAAAAAAATTAAAAATATTACTTTGAAGTGAAATGAAGTTCTGAAACTCTCAGTTCCTCACACCATTAACTCAAATAAGCTTCGACATAGAATGCCTGGTAAATATATGACTTACAGTGCCTTAATTATTTGGTGTTTTGTATCAAGAGTCTATGTGGGCAAATCATCAAACATAAAGTTTATAATTAAAAATCTCTTTCATTTTCCTTCTCTGCCATCTCCAAGAAATGCACTATTATCTCAAAACACTACCTAAATAAAATATATTACTTTTTCAATCATGTTCAATTGCTTTGAAGCAGGATTGAGTGTCATCCATTCTTCATCTGATGGCTTTTAAAAGTATGAAACAATATAAAAGGTTATGAAATCATTGCAGTTTGTATTATAACTTCAACATCATGTCTGGCTTCTAGGTACTCACCCAGCTGCTCCCTCAATGCTCATCTCAGGTGGAGAAAATAAGATAAAAATGGCTTGGGATAAAGGCAGTTTATTTAAGAAAAAGAAAAGGCTGAATGTGCAAGCACATGAGATTAAGCAAAAAGATTTGTTTTCTACTTCCCATCAGTAGCCATGGTCCAGCAATCTCTTGGTAAGTAGGGCCCCAGTGTGCTTAGCCATCTCTTGCCCAGCCAAAAGCCTTAATAACAAATGGCCATTTTGTCTCCTCTTTTCTCTGAGCCTTTATCACTGAGCACATTGCTCCATGGTAAGCAGTGTCTCTTGAGTCAGCTGTCCTGGCTCTGTCCCCTCCCTGCCTTTTGCCCACTCCCAGACTGCTGGCATTTGGAGTTATGGGAATGTTTGGGAGACAGTGCTGGTGCTGTGACCAAAACACAGCTGTTGTTGCCAATGCCATTCCAGCTACCAGTACAAAGCTCAGCACTTATGAGAGCTGCTGTGGGGGAAGTTACCTCTGTCCCAGCCAGACCCTGTGCAGCTTCCACCCCTACTGCAGCTTCTCTGGGGGTTTTTCACTGTAATCTTAGAAAGACATGACAACAACATTCTTACCAATTTGCTTTTCATATTGTAAATTAAATAAACATTAAATACCCCAGCAAGCTTTGCACAAGCACCCTTAGTGCTAAATCACTTATTGTATACCTGTGCTTGTTTTGGGGGACATATAGGTAGTTTTATTCACAGTAACCATTATGGAGCTGTGTTTTGATATTTTTCTGAAAAAATGTATTGGTAATACAGGGCATCTGCACAACAACTGATCTTACACAGTGTCAAGGCCTAATTAAATATATGTTATTTTTAAAAGAATTCCAAATTTCAGGTAACACACACCTGAAATATTTTTATATCATTCCCAGTTCTTTTTTTTTTTTTTTTTTTGGAAAAAAAGGAAATGTATGTGATAGTTGCAAAATTAGTCTTTAACATTCAGCTAGAGTAAACCTCGTAAAGATTTCACATTCTTTAGACCACCAGAAAATCATTGTTTAATATAGTGATATCCTTTAAATTACAGAGCTTTGTACTAGAAAAAACATTTATTCCAAACTCCTAATTGCTGAAATCCTGTTTGTTTTGTGTGAATATTACTGAAAACACTGAAAAGAAATCTCAAGTTTCCATAGCAATTGTTCAGTGCCACAAAAGCCTAAACTGGTCAGAATTTTTTTTCAGGCAAATTGAATGTATTATTTAGTCATTAGGTTTCCCTCATTTAGGGAACTGAGACAAACAATTTTTTTTCCCTTAATGCAGTTCTTCTTCCAAGAAAAAATTATTTCACTTCTTCTAGGAGCTCCTCTTCCAAGAGCTATTTCACTTCAATATTTCAGTCCATGGCAACTCAGAACACTCTTCATCTCCATTTTCTCTTAGATGCAGAGTTCTTATTTTGAAAATAATGATCTTGTTTTTTGTTTTGTTTCTCTTAAATTTAAAATCTTCTCTGCATAGATATAAACATATAAAAGGAAGAATGCAGATGTGTGTGTTGTAAAAATGTATAAATATGAATTGAAAATAAACATCAACATTTAATTACAACCATGTTTCAGCCTCATGTCAAGGCTGTTAATTTGTAACACTGGATTTTAATTTATTTGTTTAAATATAGACATTTTATAGAATAGTTATTCTAAAACATGCTTGAATGATCTAGTTATGCAACAGCTGAAGTATCTGGCATATTTGAGCAGAGTTCCTAGCTGTAAAACTGCTTTCAAGACAGCTTTGTGAGAGCACCTCAGACTTTTCTTTTGAATCCTTTTTCTCCACATTGGAACTGAAAATATTTTAAGGATTTTCAGGAGGATGTGTTTAGAGAGAGATATAAAGTGTTCTTTGCAGTTATTTTCAATGAAGATGTTATCCAGAGCAGTGGATTGATGATGCTACTCTTTAATTTTTGATTGCAATAAAAATAATAAATATTACTAAGCTACTCATTATTATTTGTAAACATCTGTAAACATAAGGTCTGCATTACTGCTATTACATTGATATTATGGTCAATGTCATTTGTCTAACTTCTAAATAGAACCTATGACAAATATGTATCTATGAAATCTCTTGGAAGTATGTGCATAGTGCTCAGGTAGGAGGGTTTCTGCCCCTGATACTCCTTTGCCAGGTCTGCCTAATCAACAGAAGAGATATATTCTCAACTGAACTGTTGAAACTTTAACTAAGGCCCATGCTATATACTTATCATCTATTGGGCACAAAGATATGTTTAATTTATTATTCTTTCACACCTAATTAAAGTCAGAAGTTAGTACACGCAACCGAATATTTCCTGTCAGAGTTAATTTTAATACAGGAAGTGACATAATCTGACATGTGATTTATCTGCAAATCCTCAACACATTCTAAAGGAGACTGACTGCTGTAAATGCTCATTACAATAATCTGCCTTTGTCACTAATTTGTCCATGCTCAAAATGATTGGGTTTTGTGACTAAAATAAGTATGTTTCATAAAATGCATGAAAGTACAATCTGATATCATGCTACTTGCAAAGAGATTATTCTTTGTTGTGAATAGTAAACCTCAGTTACTAAGTCAGTAATTTACAGGAGTTTTTTTTTAAAGAAGTGTGTAAATACTATGGTGAGTTATCAAAGAAAGTTTTCTGAGGGAATTATTCTCTGTCATCCAATTATGTCTTTGTGATATGTTCTTTAATTTTTTAGGAGAATTTTTGTCAAATGCATCACAATAATATTAATAATATGAAACTTAATTGCACACCAAATTCCCCAAAATACCTGGCTAAGCAAAATTTCTAAGCAAATGCTGAAGATATTTCATGGAGATGATATTATCATTTCTGGACCAGAAAATGGAGATATCAGCTATATGAAAGGGTTTACCAAACCTCATAAATTTACTCCTATGACAGAATTCACTTAAATACATTATATGTAGAGGGAAGCAGTAATGAATGTGGAATGTATAATTACAATTTGAGCCTTACGGAATTGAAATCAGGCAGTATGCAAAAGCCATCTGGCACTGAGACTATGTATTCTTGCTATTGCTATCTTGAAAATGCTTACTTTAAAGAAAAAATTGCCAGTTTAACACCAGGGACACACCTGGATGGACGTAAGTCTAATGATAACTGGTGCCATTGGACAGCTGGGAGATTACTCAGACAGAACAGCTTGTCAGAAAGCAATAGAGATAAATTAAAAAGAAAGAAGAGGCCACTTTGTTCTGCTCATTGTTGAATACTGACTGAATTCAAGACATACATGACCTCAAAATCTGGCCTGTAAACAGTAAAAGAGGGTTATCATAAAAGATGGGCTCTCCTCAGGTCTACTAGCAAAATTGTGAGAAAGCAGAGACCAGGACCTCAGCTTTTCTTTATTCCTCCCAAAGTCCATCCCTGGATTCTCAAGAGAAAGAACTGCTGGAGTTTCTGCTGAAGCATGAGGAAAAAGGTGAACTACCAGAGAGATCTCAAGGAATATTTAAATTTTATTGGTTCATATTTTAAAATTTACTAAGACTTGGAAACTTTGCAAACACCAGACAGAAAAATGTCTTCAAGGCAGATTTTGAATATCTGAAGTTCAGAAGCATTCTCAGAAGCATGCTGATATTGGCTTAGGGCAGAAATTTTTATGAATATTCTTCTAAGATTTCTAGCCCATAGTCTAGCAATAATATTAACTGTTACCTGGGAAATAATAAAGAAGAGATATGGGCAGTCTGAAAACAGCAACAGAATATCAATGCGTGCAAGAAATAAAAATTGGTTTACAAATAATGGCAAAAAAGCCAATGCAGACACAAACAAAAGTCTTTAGAGCTGTGCAAAACGTGTCAGAATTTTTTTTTTCCTAAGAAGCAGCTGTTTTTTAGAAAATATGTTGTATGAATTCTAAACAAAGGATCAGCTTTCAAAGCTTACTGAAGTCCCACTAGGATATGGATCATTCCATGAACTAAGTAAGATTACTGTTAGGAGAAAGGTCAGCCCCTAAAGGACTATCTGTACAAGACTGTGTTAGCACAGTAAAGCCTCTGCAGTTCAGTGACTGCTCACAGAACCAAGTATTTCTTTAAGGTCTTAGTTTGTGAAATGTCTGGAAGTTTAACATCAGGCATATGCATGCAGTTCAATTAATTAATGCATTTTTTTATAACTCTAGTGATTGATAATTTGTGTTGTTGCATTGTGACATGTTTGAAAATGAATGGATGTCCAACATCTTTTCCTCAATAAAAATCTCTACAGATATATGTGAGCTATTGCTGAGTGCTTATTTACTTTCATAGTCAGTGTCTTACTAGAATATAACTTAGATTGTAAATTGCTCTAAGATATCTTCAATATGAAAGATGCTTTATAAATCCAAATTGCAATCTGCTTCTGCTCAAATGAACATAAATATTAAATCTGTGTATGGTAATTCATGTGCTATAAAATTATATTGATCCTCTTTATATTTGGGTTAACTTACTTCTGACATCAATCTGAAAAGAAATGTCCCTGAAGTTGTTCCATAAAACTGCCATACAGTTTCAAAAGTAACTAGCTCAGACCCTGACTGGATACTCCATCTTTTCAACATAAGTGATACCGGGAAGGAAGCTCTGAGGAAGTAGGAGAATGATACTTTTTCTCTGAAACAGGATTCATGATAGCTTTACAAACTAGCAAACACAGATTTGGAGTTTTCGGAGTAGAAGATGATTATAGCTTTCACATACTTTCTTAAATTCACTTGACATTAAAAGCAAGAATCAATTTGTACAGAAGCTTTTAGAACCTACTGATTTAAACACAATTTATTAATGGTTGCAAGAAACTTGGTAGCCACTGATGATAGTTCTAGGAAATAGTGTGCTTAGGAAAGAGGTATTAGAGTTGGGGTCCAATCTGCATTGGTTACGTATTTCTATGTGACTATTTAGGCATTAGGAATCACTTTTTGTATTTAAAATGTTACCAAATAACCTGATTTGTATTTAAAATTACTTTTTCTAAACAGTTTTTCATTCAGAGGCAGGAGGAATGTCAAAAAATAGCTGTTGACAATTTTCATATAACCAGACTAATCATTTGGGTTTTTTGTGTTTTGCTAGTGTGTTTTAATGCTGGGAAAGGTTAAAGTTAATGTTCTTTGCTACATTACAATAATGTATGAATTGCAAATATAACAGCTCTTGTAGTCTAGCAGAGCCTCACTATTGAAGACCTTAAGCAAAACTTAATAAGTGTGGGACTCTCCTGCTTATTAAGTATGTATATGCTTTTCAGAGGTTCCTAAAATCTTTCAGGACAATGCTAAATTTGAAGACTAAGTAAAATGCAGAACCTACAAGCATAAAAGTAGAAAGGACAGCGTAGAAATATCTTGGCTTACAATCATCCAAAAGTTTTGCCTCTTGTAATCCTGAAGACACATAAATATTGCCTTAATTAATTATATTCTGGTTTCACATATGCCCTACATTATCAACCACAATGGTTATATGCATGTTCACAGTCTGGTTTAAGTCTGAAGAAATCAAATTGAGCTTTAGCTTACAGGATGGGTGAGAGCTATGGAGACAATACTGACTAGGAGTATTTTCCTCCTCTGCTCAGCTCTTACGAACAGAATGAACTCCAACAGTAATTTATTGTCTGCCATGATTTAGGAACAGCACTCCCCACTTCAATGTTCCCACTAAACTGAAAACCATGAACCACTCCCTCCCCCCAACCTGTGGTGGAAGGAAAAAGGCAAACATTATGGGTTGAGAGAAAAAAAATTACTGGAAACAGCAATGAGATAAGAAAACAAGCACTAACAGCAATACTACTAATAACAAAAGTGTACAAGGAGAGGGTGATTTACATGCAAAAATATTCACCAAGCCCTGGACAATAAAAACAACTGCAGGCAGACCCTCTGCACAGTACCCTTTCCCCTGGACAGTAAGCCCACCTCCTTCCAGGAACCCAGAGTCTCTTACTTGCATCTCCCAGCGATGATGTGAGGTGGGATAAAATAAGAACCTAGGCATGCCCACTTTTCTCCATGCTTCACTTCCTCATGGCCTACAGTAAAAAAATTGACTCTGTCCTTGCTGGAACCAGGACATTGTCTTGACCTGCCTTACCGATCCATAGTGCTCTCACTGTTTAGGCCACAATGTCTTGCATATACTTCTCTGGCTTCCTGCCCTATACTGTAACCAGAGTCACAGGTACAGCTCTTTCACAGCATCTAAGCTGGTGCCAGTGCCAGCAGAGAAACTGCTCAGGGCACCAAGGAAAACACAGCCAGTGTCAAAATATAGCTAAGAGCATAAATACATCAACAGCTTCCGTGCTTGTAATTTTAAAAGCATAATGTCTAATCTGTAAATGCCAGAATAGAGATGCACTGGGTGTTCAAATTTAAGGCCATGTTTTTGGAAAGCTATGAGTACAAATGCCCTTTTTTTGAAGACTTTCATTGAAGATAGGGCATAAAATTTTGCATGGGGCACTCAGCACAACATCCTACTTTCTCTCCTCTCTCAGTTTAAGTGGATTCCCTTAGAAGTCCTAGTGGGTTTGCAGTGGCAATCAAGCCTTACATGAGAACCTGGCAGTATCATTATGGAACTAAAATCATTCAGGAGAAATTACATCTCTGTGTTCATTCCTGCTGAAGGACAATTTTGACTTGTTTGAAAGCAGGCCAAGGTCAAAGGAGTAGTCATCTTTCTTGAACTACTGTTTTGGGGAACTCAAACATGAATTCAGACCCTTTTATCAAATCAGGAAAGGTACAGTTAACATAACAGTGAAGTCCTGGCGAGAGCACCTTTATAAACCTTAGGGTTATGGCAGCTGCATGAAGCAAGGGATAAAAGGGAAGGAAGCCTAAAAGGGTTTGTCTGGTGCAGTATTGAGGACATGGATGCTCTTAGGCCCTGTCATGAGAAGTGAAGGAGGTGTGGTCATTTCATCTCTCTTCTCTAGCAAGTGTGTTTTCCCATTCTTTTCATTGCCTAGGAGAGGAAGGAAAGGGAGACAACAGGGCTGTAGAAGTGAAGAACTCTTACTTTCCTGTTTTAGCTGAACATTTTTTCATATGCCACCAAAAGAGAATGGACATTTGGTAGGGACTTCTTGAGGAACACAGAGAGTGGGGATAGAAACAAAACAACGTCAGCACATGGAATGAAAGATACTTTGTTCTACTACAGACTCAGGAAATTATCTACTAAAGAATGCATTAGCTGATTGAGACTTGCCAAACATCTTTTCATGAGAACATGTGAGGAGAAAGATGAGCATGAAAGCAGGAAAAATTCGGAAAATTATTTGGTTTAGGTTTCCATTTTTGTTTTGATTTTGATCATTTTATATTAAGGGTTTTGGATTGTGCGGTTTTTTGGGTTTTGGGATTTTTTCTGAGGGCTTTTGTTTACGTGTGGTTTTTCATTTGTTTGTATTTTTGTTTTTTTTTTTTTTTTTTCTATTGTTCTGAGGGTTTTGTTTGTTTATGTTTTTGTTTGGTTTTGTTTTGGTTTTAACAGAGATGTTAATACATATCAATATTTTTATGGTTTGAAAGCATCACACTGAGATTTCCTATGTCCTAATTAAACAGACTAAAGGCACAGACAAGTTTAGAAATCAAAACTAGTTTCAGAGGAAGCCAGACTCTCCAAAGCTACTGCAAGACAGAACACTTTTGCCATCTTAAATATGAGGATCTCCTACAAGATCCCACTTGCAGATGCATGCACCAGGTAGGAATTGTAATGAGCTGTGAATGACTTTTGTTAGTTTGTAGATGAATTCTAGTGACACATTAACGATAGTTTATCTACTGTATCTTCTTCAGCCTGGTCATGTTTGTTAGATCTTGGCCATGTGTCCAAGCTAACAGCAAAGCATAACTTAATTAATTTGATAAGATATAGGGAGAGAATGAATTATTAAACAATGACAGTGGCATTTTAAGACACAATGCTTTTCTAGAATGCAGGTAACACAATAGATATATTCACTTCTCACTGCGGTCCGAAGCTGTCACAATTTTATTGAAAAACTTACAGTGAATTACATCAGTAAATACTACCAGTATGTGGACTGATCACATAATGATCTATGGCACAATAATATTAAGTCTATAATTCCTGTTCTATATGAGGAACATTAGTCCCTTGATGACGGCTTTTTATAAAGTAACTTAGAATTTGATGACTCATTTATCCCCATCCTCTCTAGTTTTTCTATATATAGTGGACATAGACCAGTAGAAATATTCATACCACTTTTATAACATTAACTTAGTCACTATTAATGTACATTTTTAGCTTTCTCCTTTTGGAACTTGGCTCAAATAATTAACTTTAACAATATGTTATGGTGCTCTATTATTATTAATTGTTGTTTGAAAAGGTAGCCATTTCACCTAGGCAATCCTATTTATGGACTATGGTAACTGAAAACACCCAATGACAGACAAAAAAATCCAGATTTTATTTCATTTGAATAAATTTAAAGTCAGGAGGATACTGAAGCTACAAAGAAAAGAGGTCTACTGCTAATTGTAGCTGTAATAGGTTTATTTTACCTTCTCTTAATAGATATTTGCTCAAGATTTGTCTTGAGCAGGACAAAGACAGTGTTAATTCAATACTAGAAATCATTTAGTCTTTGGGGAAATATTTTAATAGACCCCCCCAAAAATGCTATTTGTCTTCTGATGTGTAATACACACTAAGTAATTATGAGTCCAAAAAGTGCTGGTGATGGAAGCTGGCATGTCTTCATATCTCTTGATGGAGATGACTTTTTAAAGACTCAAATATCTTGTCCCCATTTAGCACTGAGCTGACGTAAATGTATTTACATTTATATGTAAATACATTTAGGCACATTAAGAATTAAAAGCAGTTGGCTAGAAAAATTGCATCAATCAAACCACGGTCAAATCCTCCCCTGATTTACACCCATCACTCTTATGCAGAGGATTCACTGTGTGCAATCATGGTGCTGTTTCATCCTCTGCTAACAAGTGAATGAAATGATCAATCTTTTAACTGTTGTCAAGAATGATGAATTTATAAGCACTAAATGTTACATCACCCTTATTACAGTTTTGTAGGTGCATGCATCAGGACTAGTCACAAGATTGGCCTCTAAAACCAGCATGAGTCTACTTAGATTTCTCTCTTGTCTTACTTGTCTTATTTCAAAGTAGTTTGGTAAAATTAGGCCTTAGGATATAAGGAAATCGGTGATAACTGTTAACAGCAAACAGCACTGACCAGCTCCGTACACATCTCTTCCTGAGCTTTAAGACATTGGCAATTTCTTTCCCTCCAGTGGTGCAGGGGGTCAGGGAATGCTGGTTGCAGTCTCTACTGCTCCTTCCTCCTCAAGGGAAGGACTCCTCTCACTTTAGCCCTGCTCCACCGTAACATCCCTCCCACAGGAGACGGTCCTCCATGAACTTCTGCTGTGTGAATCCTTTCCACAGGCTGCAGCTCTTTGTGCACTCTTTCAGCATGGGTCCCCTATGGGGTCAAAAGTTCTATCCGCAGACTGAATCCAGTGTAGGCTCTCCTCTCCCTGGACCTACAGTTCCTGTCAGGAACTCGTTCCAGGATGAACTTCTCATGGGGTCACAGCCTTCTTTGGGCATCTACCTGTTCTGGCTTGAGGTTCTCTACAGGCTATGGGAAGAGCTCTGCTCCATTGTGGAACGCTATAGGCTGCAGGGGCACAGCTCCTTCACCTTGGTCTGCTCCACAGGCCACAGAGGAATCCCAGCTCCAGTGCCAGGAGCACCTCCTGCTCTTCTTTGTGCACTGACCTTGGTGTCTGCAGAGTTTTTCAGTTGCATACTCTCATCCTCTCTCCTTCCTGCAGCTGCTCTTGTACAGCAAATTTTTGTCTTACTTAAATACCTTCTCCCAGAGGTGCTACCACTGTCACTGAGGGGTCAGCCTTTGCAGGTGGTGGGTCCATCTGGGAGCTGGCTGGCATCATCTCTACTGCACATTGCGGAAGCTTCTGCTTTGACAGAAGCAACACCTGTAGCCTTGCCCCATGACCTGAGCCTTGCCTTGCAAACACAATGCATTAATGAACTGCCCTTTAGATCCAGTGAGTCTGAGAAACACTACTCCACAACTTTCAAATTTCACCAGTGAAAAGAATGTAGGCTGTGGCAGAAGAACATATAAAAGTAGCCCCAACATGATATCAAGAATGGGGAAGGAGAAACTCCCACCTGGAGCATGATTTTCTGCCAGTGAACACCTCAGTGTGCTGGTGAAACCTGGGAACTGGCCCCCTCCCTCCCATTCTGCTAACTGAAGACTGAAACTACCAGGTATAGGGCTATGAGAATAGGGAGGATCTAACAGTACATCCAAGCCTTAGAAACTTGAGAGCCTTTTTGTAACATTTTAAACTATTTTATTAATGTTTTATCTAGATCTTAATTGAGTAATTTAGATTATTCTACTGCTAAGATACTAACTGGTGTAAGAAACTTTTAGCTCTATCTATATGGTGTGTTTCCTTTTGCTCACTGTAAGATTTTGAGAGGAAAAACTATGTCAGCCTCAAAGGGTTGCTTCTCCAAAGTCTGAAAATCCTAGAGATATTTAGTATAGGTTGAATAAGGAATAGTGTTTGAGAAATGTGAAAAGACATATCCTTACACTCTTGTAGGTTTGAGTTCTTCAAGGAGTGCAGTGTGCAGAAAGAGATGTGGGTTAGAACATCTGATGGAAATTTAGGAAGAATTCTTTTTTTGGGAATAGTGTTGCCATACCACCGAGTACATGTTTTTTCTCGTGCCAGTGTGTAATGGCTTACACAAGCCTCAAAGAAACCTCTCCAATCTTTGAATCCTATCCCATAGGCAGTCATGTAATATAGATTTAGAAGTATGCTCAGGAATGATTTCACAAAACACTCCCATAAATAAATTGAAGACCCTTAGTACAGAAATCTAAAGTTCTTTAGTGTACACAGAAGACAGCAGAAACACGAAGCAGTCTGAGCACATGTCCTGTTTATTACCACTGTAAAATGAGTGTTCTATGTAATTTTGTCTGTTGAGCTGCTTGGGTGTTCAGATCCTATTTCTACCATAAAGAGTGGATTGATCAAAAAAGAGGTTATTTTGAAACTCGTAAAAACATCAGTCTTGTTTATAGTGAAATCAGAATATATACTTCAAGAAGGAGATATATTTTCCTTTTCAGTATAGATATGACAACATAATCCCCTGAGTGGCTTTAAGCCACTTCTTTGTCTGGGTTTTGCATGTGAGCAGCATAGGAAGAACAGTTACCTTCTATCAAAATAATGTGGGCGGCAAGTTCTTATCAGTGTTTGTCATGTCTATGTCTACTAAACTAAAAGTTTTGTGTATCTTCTACATAAAGTCAGGAATTTATCATGAATATAGCTGAAATCCTGGCTTTTCAAGTCAGGAAAAGATATCTTTCTTGATCTAAGTATTAAAAAATAACTTCAATAGAGAAAAACCTCTACATGAAACTACTAATAAAATTATAATGTGCACTCTTCCTGGTTTTTACCTTTTTTCTTGATCTCACTCTCACTCTTCCACAACTCCTTTTGAGGTGGGTAGTTTCTGACTAAGTTGGGTTTCAAGGCTCATTTTTAGTTTAAGGTGACTGGGTACTGCAACAGTTATAAGCCTCTGGAATTCTTTTGGGAAAATATAACGTTCAGAAGGCTGCTTTCTTCATTGATCTGTAGCTCCATGTAACATTTACTTTATATGGTGTTTTTGCTTTTGTTTTATCCTTCTTCATTGCTCTCCTTCTTACCCCTAAAACTGATTGTCTTGGTCCTAGTTTGTATTTCTTTTAATTGACAATTGGTGAGATGTGCATTACCACGAGGTCTCTAGTGTCAAAATTCTGCCCTATCTCTTTTCATCCCATGCATGCACTTCTCTCTGTTGAGTTCTGTGCCATCATTTCACAAGACCCCTGTTCTTTCCCTGGTATTGCATTGTTCTGTATTGCTTTACACTACATTCTTGCACTAGAGACATTAATCTGTCTTTCTGCCTTTAGAAACTGCTCATTACAGATATCCATATAGAACTATACTGGTGCAAGGCAAAAATAGAACACTGGAAAAACAAAATAATCTTTCTCTCACAGTCAAACACAAGCCTTAGTGTTAGACAATCACAGAATCACAGATATGGGAAGTGACCATATCACTTCAAGGTTGCTCTCAATCAATTCCCTGCACAGCCTGTATTTGTGCTTTAGTTTGTCCTGATCCATGTGTAGGACCTTGCACTCAGCCTTGAATCTCCTGGGGGCTGCAGGAGCCAACCTCCCAAGCCAGACAAGGTCCCTCTGAATGGCATCCTTTCCCTCCAGTGTGTCAGTTGCACCCCACAGCTTGGTGTTGTCAGCAAACTTACTGAGGGTGCACTCAATCCCACTGCCCAGCTCACCAGTCCCAGCTGTAATCTTTCCAGGGAGGAACACTTTTCATTCCAGCACACCAGTCACCATGTCCCTGTGATGCCCATAAGACCAAAGCCCTGAAAATGCATGTCTCCTACTCCTCTTGCTTATTCCCCATTACACATATGTCATTATAAACATTTAAGTTGGTACTTCCCTGAAACCAACTTACTGGCTGGAGTGGCTGGAGTTCCTTTGGGCTGCTCTTCAGGTGTTCTCCCACTGACCTGCAGTTCCTCTTCCTTTTTTGGGCATCATTTTCTGGTGCTGATATCAGACTGGTAGGAGTGGGATGGATTGAGGTTCCCCTCAACAGCAACTTGAAGATAAAATGGGCAAAAGAAAGCTGCTGGCAGGCAATGAAAAGTTCTAACAAAGCTAGTAATTTTAGGCCTTGAAAACTCAGTACCCAGCTTATGGCCTGTTAGCAGAAAAGGCACTACTGCTCTGCAAAATCTGGCTTCTCCTTGCATTTTCACCATTAGGTACTTTAACCTTCCTGGGCATGCTGCAGAGCAAGGAGCTGAAACTGAGCTCTGAAGTGAGGAAATTAGTATCTAAATGATGGATACAAGACACCTAGTTCTATCTAAATTCCCCTCCAGCTTTTAAGCTGCTTTTCCATATTTGAAAGACTTTTGTAGGTTTTTGTGTCATTCATCTAAAAATCTGTCTACACGTCCTGGACAATCAGTGCATTTAAAATAAAATTCTGTGTTTATGCAAATAAATGAAACCATTGGTGTTAGATGTTATATTTATCTAGTGTTAGAGAATCAGTGGAGCCTTCCCTTGCATAAAAGGGCACTCAAGGTCTCTGTAGCAAGACTTAGAGGTTCACTGCCTGCTCTCAGGGAGCCTAAACAACTGCCTTTTGTATATCTGCCTAAATTTATGTGTCTTTCTAGTATTTGAGGTGAGCTGCCTCATAAGAGAAATATTTTCCTTTGCTCAGCAAAGTGACAAACAGGCAAACTCATTCCATCTGCTACATTCATCCACGCTATATTCTGAGCACTGCTTTTCTCTTTATTGGGAAAAAAACTCTTCTGAAAGAGGTATATAGTCCATGAAAACTTTCATGAAAGCCTTTTTTTCCCCCTCAGTTCCATGTGTCAATAGCAGTTCTGTCATTCCCATGCAAGCACATCTATGACCCCGTGGGTTCAGTTAGTTTATACTCTAATAAAGATGCTTATATTTATAACTGCTACTATGGCTGTGCAGCTCTTGTTTACTGCTTTGCCTCTCTCTGATCTGTAAGACTCATGCAACCTCCTGAGAACACAGAAAGAAAGCAACAACACGCAACGACTGACGTACACTGATTAAAATTTCAATAAGTTTATTAAGCAAGAGATATCATCAAGTAAATTAATGTTAATTAGTAAGTACTAATATGCTTATTCAGTTCTACTACTTAGATAACAGTACCTGAGTTAGACCTAAACTTTCTCTATATTTGGTTATATTTTAAGAGCTGCTTCTTTATTTGTGATTCTTTTGAAGCATGATTATTTTGGAACAGCAAGTTCTCTTAAACAAATTCACAGAAAAAAAAATCAATCTACATAGTCTTTTTTTTCCTTTTATCTATTAGTAGTATGTGATCAGATGAAGTCACAGATGATTATATATGAAGATCTCATTTGAAGCTCTGTAGTGGTATCCATTGATTTCAAAGGATTTTGGATATGTTTCTATCTATATATATTAGCTTACTGACTTTTATGAAAAAGGTTTTTGTCTTCAAAATCTTGAGTAGCTCAGCTATTCGGCCTTAGGAATTCTTATTTATCTTCCAATCCTGGGCATTGTTTCTGCCATCTTTCCTGCTAACAAGGAAATTCTGCTGAACAAAATCCTTGTTCCATTTATGTCTATGGAAGATACTTTGAAGTAATCAAGTGTGCAAGAATTAATTCCATAAGGACATTTAACTTTGCTGCTGTTGCTTATTTCATCCACCAAGTGATCTGTCCACAAAATAAAGTGATAAACATATTCAAGTCAGGAAATATGGTTACTAACCATATTTCCATGTGTGACTGGAAAGCTTCTAGCTGTCAAATGCAGTCACTCTCTATCTGGATAAAATATTTGGTGTCAACTGTTTTGCACAAGGACTTTCTTGCTTTCATGATTTGTCTTCTTCTTTGGTCTTCTACACTCAAACCTGGAAACAGAGCTTGGTTAAAAATGTCAACATTAAAGATAATACTTTATGAGAAATTTACTACCACGGTACATAAAAAGCAGTTTTTATCAACCTTGGAAAGTTACACTGCATCTATACATAGGAACCTCCTCAAAATTGTTATAGACTGCAAAAAGATAGAGATTAACAACTACATTTTAATTTGGTCCATATGGACTTATGTTTGTAATGGACCTTATGTTCGTAACAGTTTACATTATCAATAATTATTTAACATCATCACTATAAAGGAATCACAGATTTGGATGCTTTTGCAGGCCAGCTTTATTTAATTATTTTGAAGGAGTATTGGTTTATTGTACAACTAAATTAAAAAGTGGTGGTGGATCATACATAATTTGCTTCCTTATATATGTGTTGTCCTGCATGCTGTCTTGTTACACAGTGGCAAGAGCCAATTCACACACTTAGGAGAGGCATTTCTACTTTTTATTTGTTTGCCCAAACTAGGTGGTAACCCACAAAAAGCTGGCCCCCAGATGATAAAAAATTACATTATTTATACATGATAGCAAATAAAGACAGCAGCAGTCATTTCTTGACTCTTACATAACTGTTTCATTAATTAGTACTCAGAATTCCTTTTGCTAGCTACATCTTTCACTGGTCAATGAGTCAGTGGTCACCGTCTCCCAGTGCCAGAACTACCTTTCCCCCAGTTTCTGCTCAGTTCTGCTGACTTCATTCCAGGTGGCTCTTGTCCAGACAGCCCATTTTTCTTGGGATTGTCCTTCCTTTTCCTTAAAACAAAAGATTACTCAAGCATACAACATGCACAATGCAGTTGCTTAATCATAACTGTCTAGTTGAAGATACTGATTAACAACTTAAAAAAAAATAATTTAAGTTTGGTTCAAATTTTGAGGGACTAAATATCATGTAGATTTCATATCACAGATGAATTTATCGCAAAATTTCATTTAAAGTTTTAAATGTATAATTTCACTCACAGTTGAGTGTGACTAAATACACTTATCCTTTGTCACATAAGCTCAATGTCTCTCCCTCTCTTTGGTAGGACAAACTTTTATTTTCCTAGCAGACAGTATTCACACATTACATTCTCCTGCTCTTCAAAAAGTATGTTTGTGAAGGTCTGATTGGTTAAACTAAGCTACGAACTTACAACACTTCAAAAAAATCCCTCCCTCTCTCTTCCTTTTACTTGTATATGGAGGTTTATAGTTCATTGCAGTTCATATTGTTTGTTCACTGAAGATAAACTGATGAGGGACTTATGTGTAATAAAATATGACAGAAAGGAACCATATTCTCCTTAGTTTTCAAAAACAGTGACAGCAATGAAGAAAAATATTTTCACTTTATTTTAATGGGCTTTTGCCAGGATTCATCCTGATCACTACCTTCATGTACTACTGGCCTCTCCAGAAGCAATTTCAGCTGTCAGCTGAGGCCAAGGCAGATCTTTACCGTAGAAAGGACCTGGCAAGTCATCTGGCATTCATAAGAGAAAACAATGGAATTTTGAGAACTGCACTTCCATCTCGGTTGTTCTTTATCCTTTATCCTTTGCAACTTCATTCATTACTCTCTGTAACTTTTCCACAGATGCAAGGATCAGCATCTTCAAAGTAACTGTTGTGTCAGTCTCTTTCAAGTAGTTGCACTTGCATTCCTTCCTGCTGCATTCCTCCTACCCAGATTGTTTCCTTCCTTCTAAGTTCAAGACATTTTTGACCTATCAACCAATTTTAGCCAAGAGGTGGGAAGCTACAAAGAATGTTTGATCTGTTGAGGGTAGGTAATCTCTATGCATGGAGTTCTGACTTTTATGGTTTACTACAAGTGCACCGTGCAGAAATAAACCAGTCAGCTGTTGGACAATAGAAATTCAGGAATGCTGAAGAGTTTAACCACTTTTTTTCATCAGTTCGGCTTCTGCAAATTTTCAAGTATGTAGACAGTTTTCTAGAGCTCAGATAAGGAGAGGCTTTCTGCTTTACAGAATGTAGTGCAATTTCAATGTCCCACTTTGTGAGGGAGAATTGAGACTTTTCAAAGTTTTGTAGCATCTTATCAGCAAAAGAAGAACTAAAACTATGGAATTAAATAAAGGAAAACTATTTTCTATTAATGAGTTTCACATTGCATTGCAAAATTCCTGGGCGATTAAAATTTTCAATGTGTTTTATTTTTAAAATTATTATTTCCACTGTACCCAACTAAAAATCATAATTAGCAGAAATGTTGAATTATATTGCAATGTAACTTATCTGGAAGGAATTTTATTATCAGAAGTATGAAATATGTCAGATGCTTAAAAAAGATATTTCAGACAGCCTTAAAATAATGCAAATAGATTTTGAACACTTCTTCACAATACTGGAAGGTTTTCATGGTAATATAGCAGTTATCTTCTGCTACCTCTTTTAGAAAAATATAATATTGCTGAAAATAAACTGCTGAATCATATGTTAAGAAAAACTATCATTTCCTGCATGGCTTCAAGCTACTGAGACTGATGACTTTTAAAAAATTTTCTCAACACCCGAGAGCTACGACATTTACATGTTGTCCTGTTGGAAATTGGTACTGGAAGAAGTATAGACATGACAGCTAACACATAGAGTTTTTACCTGGTTTCTCACTAATCAAAAATATATCTTTCAACAATTTGTCCTAGGGAAAATCTTTTTATGCAGTCTCATTTTTTCAAAGGAAATAATTTGGAAATTGATGCCTCCATCTGTCTCAATATTTTTTTCTGGATATGTGTGATAGGTAATTTCGTTAGTTGAACCTTTGTAGCTAAAGGAGACAAATGGCCTCAGGATAATATTTCTTCCACTAATTTAAATTTTGAAATACTGGAGATTTAGTGCTAGAAAAATCTGATCTGGTGTGTTAGATGCAAGTCTTTAAGAAGTTAACATCAGACAGTCTTAAATCTTCCAACTGAATGATAATTGAAGCTTAATAAAAATCAGAATACGGCTTACAGCATTTCAAACTAGGCATAATTACTTGAGAATTATTAACAAAACTAAAATTATGTCTATAGCTTTACTTCTATTAGCAGAACAATAACTATGGACTAAAAAATTAAGTGAATTATGATATCAAGAAAAACATCATGCTATGAAGACAGAAGGTGGCCAGTCCCTACTGAAAATTGCACAAAAAAATTATGTATTTTTTCTTTTGGTAGGAAATAAATTAGTATCTTTCCACTTGTTCAGTGTATTTCATACATGCACAACAATATGTACTGAGTAAATAAAACGCAATATGTGAGCGCAGATTTTCCATAATCATCCCCTCACATAATAAGTATTACAATTAAAATCACAAAGCATTTGGTTTAAAAAATCAAGTAATGCAGTTCAAGCAGTGCTCTAACAGCATGTACACTGGACCTAATTTACTGGTTTTTATTTTCTTTAGCAAGTTATAATTCCATTTTTTTCCTACATGCTTCCCTAATATTAAACAATCTAATCAACTGTGCTTCAGAGTGTGGTGTTAAAAGGGAAAATAACTGAAGATTACAGGGCTGATAGAGTGAAGTAGAAGACAATATATCTGATTTCCCCTAAAGCTTAGTTGTCAGTGTAATGTTCTTTCCACACATATTAGGTGTACATGTAGAGTTGGAAAAGAAAGACTGTAGGCTCTACCTAATTTCTACCACTTCTTGAGACCAGAGAATACTTTTGCAGCATTTTGCAGGAATAGATAGGAAATTTCCACCCACTAAAAGGGTTTTAGCAGTGCTTTCAGTAAGCATTTCCATGTACTGGCTTGTTTGAACAAATACTTATTAAAATGTACTGAAGTCCTAGATGTGAGCAGAAAACAACAGGGGATGAGAAAACAGTCATAAATATATATATCTAAATAGCAGCAGCCTGTCTGGGTGGCAGTACATTTCAGGTACATCACCCCAGCAGGTCAGCCCTAGCACAGGAGGATCACCTGTAAAGCTCTTTGTACAATCAATTTTGTCACTGATACCTTTCTTTGGGGTCTGTAATATTTACAAATTTCCAGGTGAATAACCTCACAGAAATAAAGTATGCTGCAGTTCAATTCCAGCACTAGTACAGCTTTGTTATTCTTGCATTTGCATTTATCCACACCCCCATTTCCACATGGAAATATGTGCATGGGCTATATTCATTATCAGCTATTCCACGCTGTTCTACAACATACAACTAAAATCGACCTCAGGTAATGAAGTCATGACATCTGCCTTCTTTTGTTACCATAACTATTTAATTACAGAACTGCAGCAATTTGCTCTGGTGGAAGACTTGTGTGGATTTTTTCAAAGGAGCATATGTGATCATTGTTAAAAGGCCAAGGAGATTCTCTAGAGCTAGAGATCAAATTCATAAGAAAACAAAATAAAATGACAACTAGTTCTATAATACATGATAACACAAACGAAAATAAGACATATTTTGTGATTTATATGTGATATTATTAAGAGAAGATTAGTGTACTTAATCAGATGAGTCGTATCTTAGTGTTATAAAAAGATATGACAGACATACACATGAAGATATATCTATCTGCAGAACATAACATCATATGCCTTCAGTTCTTAATTTAATTATTTTTTTAATGGAAATTATAAATATAAATGCACTTTTTAATTTGGGAACCTTTTAATTTCCTTTCTGCATATCAAAAAATGGCATACTTAATCAAAACTATTATTTAAATTGCTCTAAATAAGAAAATAAACAAAATCATTGACATAGAATTATCTTTGAAAGCAAGTAATTTTTTGAGGTGAGTTGAGTACTTTCATTTGCATTTGTCATATTATATTGTTCTGTAACAGAAAGTCAGCATAGTAATGGACTCAAATTGTTCCATAGTAACCAAGCTAGGCTGGCACAAATGAACTTCAAGAATTTGAGTTTTAGAATGATAATCAAGCTAGGGTCCAAGGCACTCTGCATGCCTGTCCACTGCATAATTATATAATATTAAACTATTGAATATTTTTATATTGTTATATTGTAGTAGAGCCTGAAGCCACACATTGAAAATACCTACTGCAATGTGCTTCCTCCAGAAAATGAATGAATATGTATGTGAATATTTCTATCAGACAGAAGTGCCCTTACTGCATACTCCCACTGCTATCTGTCCTGGTGAAGGAAGGATGTCAGGAAAGTGCAGCACCAAGCCCAAGCACACCATGAAACTGTAATTCTGGGATGCAAACGAGCCATGAGATTGGTGGAAACTGTCCCTGACTTTTGATAATATTCATGGTCATGAACAGTTCTTGAAGATTTTAAACAATGAAAACTCCTCCCCTGCTTCCCTCCTCTTGTTGAAATTGAACAAACTGTATGCATTTTGTGTCCTGTATTGCCTCAATACCTTCTTACATATTTTTCCCGCCTGGAATATAAAATAGATTTTAGAAGATTTAGTATGCACATACTGTCCTTTTAATGCACTCTTTTACATTCTTCCTTTGAAATGCCCATGATTTTTGTATAATACACTACTACCTTGCTGTCATTCCTTTTATGTTCAAATTAATGAGATTTTTTGTACATGCACCCAAATTGTTTGATATTTTCTGATAAGGATGCTTTTAAAATTTTTCATGTCAATACAGATGTAGAAGTCTTCTAATAATAATATTTTCATCTGTGACAATCTTCAATATTGCATAGAACCAGTACTGTAATAAAAATTGGAAACATTTGCTAGTCTTCTAGCTTTTGTAGATCTATTGCAATGAAGAATTAATTCCTCCAGATCTAATAGACTAATTTAGTACTTCAAAGCATTGTACTTAATATATAAGACTCATTTAACAAGCACTAGTCTCCTCCTAACAATGATTAATGATAGGGTATATAAAATTGGATCAAACAGTTTTCTTGTTCTTTCATTTCATCTTTATTCATAGAAAATGCTGCTTAACTGCTTAAAGGTTTACACCTACTATCCATTTCTACACTTATAAATCTGTAAAAGGAAAGTTTAATTCTCTTCTACTGTTTACCTTCCTTTAAAACACTGAATGGAAATTCTGATATTTGGAAATGAACCTACTACATACATATGTTCTCATTAAATACTAAAGATAATAGTTGACTTTTAATCAAAATGGAGTATATTTATTACAATAATAATAATGAATTCATTTTAGGACCACACACATTTTTCCTCAAGGTAGCCTAAAAAACTTCAGGATAAAAGGGAAATGATGCAAAGGAGAGGCAGAAGAATTTAAAGATAAAGACAAGTTTAAAGGAGGGGAGAGGAAAAACATGAGGTATAACCTTGAGATGCAGTGGATATTACAAAGGCCCTGACTCTTAGCATGGTCAGACATTTACATTTTAAAAGGTGTGTCAGATACCCCATATTTTCAAAGAAAAATGCAAGTAATAAAATAATTTTAGCTGCAGAAAATGATAAATATTCTTTGTGAAGTGGAATTATCTTCTGGAAAATCTTCTGAAGCTTAGTTGTCTTACATCACATTCTTTTTTTCAGTGAAACCTCTTCAATAGGATGAAGTCAATCTACTGTAATATACAGTTCGGTCTGATCCCGTATACATTTTCTCATTTTAGGGATTAAGGTAGTATGAAAAATTTAATTTTTTTTCCTCATGTTGATGATTGCATCATTATGACATAATGAATAATTAAAAAGTCTTATTTACATAATTAATAATTTTAAAGTCTTATTTAATATCTTATCAGGAGACAGACTCTTTGCTTGAGAAGTCAATAATCCTGCTCTGTCTTACAAAACAGTGTAATTGTGAGGATGTCTGTAAGTCATTCTAAAGCAGCAATTTAAGGAATTAGTTCCTTAATTAGTTCCATATTAGTTGAATATGGCAAGTAACTTTTGGTATGGTTTTGTGTCAGATATCCATTTACCTTCTGATGGGTATCTATGTACTTCCAAACTTTCCAGAGTATTTATAGTCACTAAAAACCTGTCAGGATATCAGCTGTTACTCCCATTCTGATGGTGAAGAGTTTTTCTCAGGATTTAATAATTTTTAAGGTTTTAGGAAAAAAGGTGACCAATGACTTAAATAATATTAAAAAAACCCCACAAATAAAAATAAAAGTGAACTCAAAATAATTCTGGAGAAGAGACTGAGAAAAGTGTATTTTGAGAAGAATAGGTATGTTGAGATTTTAATAATTTGATAAATTTGCTTTTAAAAATTTTGGGATTTTGGTGCTTTTTTTTCCCCACTGTTTGAACCTTGTGAAGTGGGAAAATGTTCCACATTCCAAGGCCTTTATTATGTAAAATGTGTGTGTTTTTTTCATTTTGTTTATCATGCAAAGGAATTTTTTATCTTTAATTAAGGTCCTTGTATTTCAGTGACTATATGGCTCAATGACATCATGGAACTTCTCAGCTTTTTTTTGTTTGCTTCATTTTGTTTGTTTGTTTATTTCCTTACTGAAGAGATTAATATCACAGCATGGGGAACATTACATAATGAGTGAACATCAGATAATGAGTGAATCACACTCATTTTTGCTTTCATAAAAACAGTTCCAACTCAAACATTGCTCCCACAACTAGTACTTATTTTCAATTGTCAATCAAATTTTTAAAAAATCCCATGTTTTTTCCTGTATTAATTAGAGCTCTCAACCCCTCCTTTCCCACAAGAAGAAATGCTTTCAAATAATTTTAAAGAATGAGAAAATTATAAGAGTTTAAAGTTTCTAAATAAAGTCATTCAAATAATTCTTTGCATAAATCAGAGTCCTCATACTGCTGATGGATCATCAGACATCTGTGTACATGTTTCAGAAATTTACATTGTGTGGTAAGCTAAGAGGTCTTTTTGGGAATTTCTGCTGATTTCTGCATATTTCTGATTTCTAAAGTTCTTGTCTCTTTTTTAATAATTGATGGTGTATTATTTTAAATAGCTGTTCAAAGATGTCTATAGCCAAAAAATATTCAAATATGGTTTTTTTATACTATGAATGGTTTCCAAATGTTTTTAATATAGCTTATTATATAATATCTCCTATATTATTTTGGGAACCAAGAAAGCATATTTCTGTACAGTGAATGACAACGTGATTATAAAAAAAAAAAAATCTAGTTGTATCGAGAAAAAAACTATGTCATTACCCAAAGAAGATATATAAACATTTATCTCATAAATTTTATGCCTTGTTGTGTAGTATTTAAAATTCTAGTAAAAGTAAGATATAATACCTCCCATAAGATTTCCCATTGGACAGCTGATACCATTTTTCTTGGCTTCTGAACTTCAAATCAAGCCCATTGTCAAGAGTCTCATTACTTTTTGATCAATCTACTGATGGAAGTGGTGCTCTAATTTGATCAGTGTAACTCCATTTACCACCTTCTAAGCAGACATTTTTATAAATAAAGGTCCATTTAGTTCTGGATCAGTCCTCACTTGTGAAAAGTTGGTTCTTTCACAATGCAGGTAATGTTTTGTCTGCATGGATTTTTTTTTTTATCTGTTTTGCTTTTTTAGCACTTTTAATTATATAGTGATTATGTTTAAATATTGTAAAATTCTGGCAATGAAAAGGCATATGATAATCTGTTGGAAGCTGCCCTGAATAACATTGCTGGAAGAACTAAAGGAGCTCAAACATTTTAGATTTGTGACATTATTTATTTATTTTTTGCAAAGCCTCTCTCAAGCATTATTAATTTCAAAATGAAAAATGATGTAACACTTCTTCTGGCAAAAAAATACTACCTCATGTAGTCCTATTGCCTCAACCTCAAATTTCAACCTACAATTTTATATTAATTATTTACAATACACTTTTCATTTTCCCTCAGAAGGATCCATTTTACCTGGGGTGAGATGCTGACAATGTAGATCTCTCCACATCAAGCCACCATCACTTCTCTTGACAGAAAGTGCAGAGAAAAAAAAATATTTTTAGAACACAGCCACAGCCTAGCTGATCTATTTGAGGGTGTTTTGTACTTGTTTTATATGCTGAATCAGACTTTAGAAATGGCTACTTGTGCCTTGCAATTACAAAGGGTGTTTTGCTGATTAATTCAAGTATCTGCACTTTGGAGAAAAATCCATTTCCCATGTCCTGTATTCCACCTTAAATCCAGATATTGTTGATTTTTACTCAGCAAGATTAAAAAAAATGCTATTCTCTGTGGAGTACATATGCAGGACTGGAACTTGGTTGCTATAGTAATACTAATTCTTTCGGATTTATCTTCAGGTCTAAAATACATATAAAGAAAAAACTGACAAAAACTTCATCTATATTTAGAATGTTTTGCTTGTACACACATAAATTATACAATTCCTGTATTTGCCCTGTGAGCTTTTTAATATCGTTTTTTCTAACTTTTCAAGTTTTGAAATGTCTGGAAAGGTAATATAATAAATTTTAAATCAGGAACAAATATTTGAAGAATCTCTTTTAGTTGTCTTTATGGACTTATCTAAACACATGTGGTTATGGCCATTTTCTACTTTCTTTTTTTTTTTAATATAATTTTAAATAGTTTTGATTTAGTTTTCCACGCATCAGCTTAACTTCTCATGATAAAACTCTCTAGCTGTTCCTTGCTGTTAACAAAATATACAGCTTACAGTCAAATATATGCTATCTCTGATCATAGAAATTGGTACATTATACACTTTAAAGTGAATAATTGGTATTTATTTCTAAATTAAAAAAGAAATCGTAAACTAATTTCAATTTTTCTTCTTTTCAGAACAGATCCTGATTCATGAACATGGTGCAGTTGCCACTAGATTCCAACAGCAGTTCACCATAGTACTGATTCTCTTCTTCTTCCTCTTTCCAATAAGAAATAAATAGTGTTCACATTTTACTGCCAGGTAGTCAATGCTATTACTTTATTTCTTGGTGGCATAAATATTTTGTATTTATGGTACAACTTCCACAATCATTGCACAGGTTATCATTGAGTATATGTAGGCAGAAAGCCAAAAGCAACAATTTTTAGAGTTCTTAAAGTAGTGACACAGCTGACACAAATAATCTTTAGATCAAGAAAGTATCATGGTCCTGAGTGACCAATCAGTAACATCTGTCCTCTAGCCCCCAGGACTGTGAAAAAAACCCAAAAAATCTTCCTGGGTTGAATGAACAGAATGGCTGCATATGAGAAATGTGAAGTGCTCATAATAAGATTTCAGCAGAAGTTTTGTGCCCAGTTCTTATCATCCTGTCTCAAAAAAAGGCATGGAATAACTGAAGAGAGTCAAAAAGATTTTAAAAAATGAACAATCAGAATTTTGAAAACACAGTGTATTAGAAAAGATTGGAAAAAAGTTCTTAGCCCAGAAATGACAAAAAGGTGGAGAAAAAAAATATATGTTTGTATTGAAAGTGCAATAAACTGTTTTCATGGAAATTGGGTAAATGCACTTAAACAATAGATAGATGCAAAGTCTTTAGTATAGGTATAACAAAATGTTTCTGATAAAAGTGTTTAAAAACCAGAATCTTTAGCACAAAGGAAGTTAAAAGATTAAAAAATTCTTAGGAGTACATCTGTTCTGTGTCAAACTTGCTTCAATAAGATTGCTATAATGGTTATTCAACACAAAGAGGACCATGATTTTCATTGATTTTTCATTTCTAAATTCTGCTCATGTTATAAAATGTTAAAATTATTGTGGAACTACTTATAAAGTCCTGTCTGATTGATCATTATAACTTAAGCTATAAAATAGGCATAATTTAAAATGTGGTATTTGTTTATTTGAGATAGCATGTTCCCATTTTCCAACGGAAAATGATGCCTGGTGATAAATGGGTTTTGTTGTTGGTTTGTTTTGTGAGAGTTACTCTTTGTGGTATCATTTGTCCTTCGAGATATGTTTTCTTTACTGCATCCATTTGTTGAAATGATTCACTAAATAACTTCCACTATCAGTTCTATGTCTCTGTTGCCTGAGAAAAAATTATGAACACAGACCACAGTTTCCCAGTCCTGCCTATTACTGCCCATGTGTTTATTTCTGCAGCACTTAACTGCAGCGTGGATGTGCATCTGCACTCTGAAGGCTGTATCTGTTTAAGTCTTATTAGGAAACTCACATTCTTCTCCACGGACCAATGCTTAATTCAAACCTCACTGTTGAGCAGAATGATCATCATATATTAAGGTTCAAATCAAGGTCACCTTTGAATAATGTATATTGAAACTGAGTTATAATCTTTCAGGAATGTTTTAATGTCTTAAAAAATGATAATGCATTTTATTTCTGGAGACGGAAAGAAAAAACACAGAAAAAATGTGAGAGAAATATAAATTTCTTTTACAAAAAAACCCATACTTTTCCAGTAAAGGTTTATGCATTCTTGCCAGAGTGTTAAAGTAAACCTCTATTTTGCCCAACCAGAAATACTTTTGTTGAATCTCAGATTCCTTGGTACATGATTTAGGTGACTTAGAAAGAATGAAAGCATTCTATTACATTGATGGCTCAACAGTAAGATATATTCTCCTGTCTCCCCTGGTTGATAGGTGCTATGCAGCTTCTCAACTTTAAAGGGTCATCGTTCTCCTCCCTGCAAGGGTTTCAACAAAGCCTTGGCTGTGTGCTCCCTCTCTGCTCCACTCTTCATTCCATCCCATCCCTCTTGGTGGGTGCTAGTGAGAATTTAATCCAGGGAGAAGCAACTGTATGTTACCCTATAATTTCTGTGTAATTTCTTATTTTCCTCTGATTTTACCCCCAGCCATCTTTCCACAATAATGAAAAAATATTTTCATTCTGCATATTTTATTTATTTACCTTAAAAATCTTCTGTGATTGTTCCTAAAGAAGTCAGTAATGACATGACATGTTTGAATTGAACTCTATTCTGAAATCTTAAACTTTCTGGAAAGAAAGATTGGACGGAGACAGTCTTCAGCATGACCTTGAATTTGATCAGGAATATTTGGACTGTGAATTTTACTTCCCCTCTCACACATTTTTCAAGGCAGTGATGCTTTATTGATGAGAAATATTACCTCACTTTATATTTGGTTTCCTCTGCTTTTTGAAGTTTAAAGTCAACTAATCATCACAGAAGTTGGTTCACATTTTTTAAAGACTCTCTGAACTAAAAGTGTGGCTTTTTAAAGTTCAGTTGTCATTTGGGAAATAAGCACCTTTTTGACTGAAGACTTGAGTTAACAGTTTTATGCTTCAGCTGCTAAAACTATGCCAAATATATGGGTCAAGGATTTTATAACAGGGAGATTAAAATCTCATTAACATCATGTTTTAAAGTTGCCCAGTCTTAAAAGCATATTAATTAAAAAAAAGAGCAGATTTTAAAATTCTATTTACACCTGTGGATATTTATGTTTACTCAGATGCATTTAATTCAACAAAGAAATAGATATTACTTTAATAGAACAACCACTAACCAGCATCTGATTTTCGTGCAATACACAAAAATACATTGCAATAAGCAAATCCAATTCTGGCACCATGTTCCACCATTATTTGATAACTTAATGGCCATAACATTTTAAATGTTATAGTCCAAATACCTGTCAGAAAATGAATAGTTGGCTGATTCTATGTTTAGTACTTATTCTTTCACAAAAAACTTTATCTCTTAGATCTATTATATAATCCCAGTTGTAGACATTAAAGATTTACAATCTGTACAATGCAACTGGAGCCTATCATATTTCTAAATCTACTTGGGAAGAATTCTGTGAAAGGAGCAAGCAAAAAGTTCCATAAATGACCTTGCACCACAGGGGGAGAGCAAGGAGGAGACTCTCTGCTGCTAATGGAAGATAATTCCATTTAGAATTGCAGAATAAGAAAGTCTGGTTTGTTTTCTTTTAATGCATTGTACCAGCAAGACATTAATTTTCTAGCATACTAACTGATTTCACTCTCAGTTAATGGCTGATATTAATCAAGACTCTTTTCTCTTTTTTTTTTTTTTAGTGCTTTCTGAAAACCTCTGTTCAGTTTTCATTTTTGAAGTAGTTTGTTAGAGTAGTGTTAGTTTTCCAAATAATTTGATTTTGATGACAACAAAAATAACAAGACTACATTGCTTATATCATAGTATATAAGTGGCATTAACTATATATAAATAATTATATCAACTAAATGATGTTGTGTAATTATCAGGAATTTGATGTCACATTGGCACCTTTTAAATAGCTGTTTCTAAAACATTTAGTGAATAGATTTATGAATTGAATTGCTGAGAAAAAAAAATTATGACAGAAAAAGAATACTAGAAAGAAAGGCAAATATTTGTAGTGATAGCTAGTAAGGAGCATTTTCAGATTGCTTATCATGAGAAGAAATCCCAGCAGGAAGCAGAATATTAGTCTTGATTCCTGATTGATAAATCCCATTGTTTTTCTGTAAATATAATACCACATCTACCAAAGTTCCCAAATAGTACCAAGATGTTTGTGCTTCTGCATTATTGGAAACAAAATAATCTGCTTCTTAATATTCAGTAAGATTAGTAACATACTGGAGTTGTGAAACAATAAGAATTGGCTCAGTAATATTTATATTTGATTCCTAGATGTTTTATTATTCCTTCAGAAGCGATACAGCATGACTCCTACATCTAGAAAAGCATTTATCTCCATCTCACTAGCTCTGATGAGCAGACTGGGTATGATACTGAACTATCTCAATTCATTAGTTAAGATGTTCCTTTTCCAGCTTGTATTGGCTACATGACTGCTTGAGGAATAATAATAGTCTTGTCCTTAGGCCTTTGTGAAGTCTGATCCTGAGAGTCAGCTATCTGAACAGTTCCTGGGTGACAACTTCATTGTCATGATTGTGAGCCCTGCCTGAAGCGCTTGCATCCAGATTAAGTGAAATAGTTGAGCAGTAGACACTAATAAGATTTACACAGCTTCTAGGATATAGCACTAATATCTTTTTTTTTTTTTCTTTTTTTATTCATACTCTGTCACATTTTCCATGTAAAAATCATCCGGACAGGCACATAGACATACAGCTTAGAAAAACAACGGTGTCATCCTCAGAAACTGATAATCTATGTATCAGTTGACTACAGTGACAACTACAACTCATTAACTATATTCAAATATCATCATGTCTTGTCAAAGAGGATGAAGCATCAATCTGAGTTTATAATTAAATAAGATTAATCAGTGTATTTATCACATCACTGGTGCTTGCTTTATCTATTAACAAAAGGTGGCCAAAAATAGGCCATTTTGATCTCAGAACTTCATTCAGCCTCTATTCACTTAGACATCCAAATGCTTATGTGAAATATGGCCATCCTAAAATAGAAGAATGGAGCACCTCTCCTGTAAAGGAAGGCTAAAACAATTGGGATTGCTCAGCCTGGAAAAGAGAAGGCTTTATGGTGGCCATCCATAATCTGAAGGGAATCTACAAGAAAGATGGAGAATATTTACAAAGCATGTAGTGAGAAGATAAGGGGGAATGGCTACAAACTGAAAGAGCATAGGTTTAGGTCCAGTATTGGGAAGAAAATCTTTATCATGAGTGGTGAGGCGTCTTCCTGCCCATGACAGAGGAGTTTGAACTGGAGGATCCTTAAGGTCCCTTCCAACCCAAGCCACTCTATGATTCTAAAATTCTAAAATTAGGTGATGGCTTAAATAACAAAAACAAACATAAAGCAAAGAAGCACACTAATGCCACACTAATGTATAACTGTGGATAAAATAATCATGAGTGTTTGCTTCTTGTTTTGTAAATTAGCAATAATGGATTTTGCTCTCCACTAATTATAAAAAATTGGAAGTTGAAATTGATTTTATCTTGTGAAAAAAGGTATATATACCTTTGATGCACTATATATTCTTTTTATATTTTTATAAAAATAAAACTTTGTATACTGATGTATGCAAAATATATCAGAAATTCAATACAAAAAAATGAAATAATTGTATTTATTTATAAAAATGATTAAATTTTAACATGTCATACTTTTTGAATGCTTGATTTTCACACTACATGTCCTTTCAGCATTGTAAAGTAATGCTGTCTTGGTTTTGATTGATGTCTTTTTGCATGACAATGGATAAAAAGTTCTGTAGAGCATTATTCTTCCTCAATAAATTGAAGCTTTTGCAAATAAATATTAATGTTTTTTTTTTATTCTAAGTGCTGTTTGTTTCATTTCATTATCATAACGAAGAACAATATGGTAGGGTTTTTTTTTTAAGGTGACCTTGCAACATCATTTACAAAACTATCACAGCAAAATAGTTTTCTCTGTCAAATAGTATATTAAGTTCTCAAGATAATTAGGATGAGAAATTATTGGAATCAGCTTATGTGCTTTAAGTATTTTACCCATAGAAAATAGTTAAATGTGAATTAAATATATACTTTCTTCTAAGATTTAGAAATTGCATAAAATTATAGAGGCAGGCTTTTTCACTGGTCTTTATGTCTTCTCAGAAGACCTTTTCTTCCCACTGTACTCCCACATAACACCAAACCCTTACATTTACCAAGGTGCACTTCCAAAACAGTGAAGTCAATCAGCCAGTGCTTCTCCAATTTACTTCTAAGCTTTATAGGAAGAAGAAATACACAGAGATATATGTGGTTTTCAAAGTCAGGTTGGCCTCAAAAACCTTCTGGAATATCTCAGTACTTCAGTATTTTCTTTCAAGATGTTTCCATGCACTCAGTCTTCAATTGGGAGACATTTATCTGGTAAATGCTCTTCTACTGGATACGCCAAGTGTCAATCCATGTGCTGCCACATGATTCAATCAAATTAACAAAGATACGTTTGGCTCACCCAGGTCTATTTTGAGCCTCTGTTGGTAAATGCGTGCGTGCACGCACACACACAGACACACACACTCATATATACTTAGGCAAACACAAACCCCAACACCACCATCCTTCAGCAATGCTGAAACAGCATATCCATGAGATGAAGGTGTGTTTTTCATTTCGCACAACAGTTCAGTATTAACTCTTGGCAACTATCCTTAATTCTTTTTCCCTCCATTTGTGACTGATAGCAATAAACATAAAATGAGAGAGAGGCAGACTGTGAATGTTAACGCGACGTAATAAAATTAATTTGTGGTTTAGCTTCACTGAAGTTCATAAGGACAACAGTGCCCAAACATCCTGAGGCTCACATTTTGGTCACACTTTTCTTTTAACCTGAGCACCCGTAGAGTACAATCAGATGAGTCCAGAATTCCAGTGAAATCAGAGGGAATCCTTTATTATTAGAATTACAGTATAAATGCTGAATAAGAGTAGTTTACTGCTGAGATAAATTGTTCTCTTTTAATTATTCTTAATAAACACAAATAGCACCTAAATTGTATTCACCCAATTATGCTCCCCAAGAGAAACTCTACTTAGAATTTCTCAAGAAAAATCTAAACTCCAATTTATATAACACAAAAAACATCTGCATAATTCATTAAATGACCATAGTAGTCAGTAAGGTATAGTAACAAAATGAATTACTGTATTACATTCCTCAAAATCAAGTAAGTGGGTATAATTTTTGAAAATATCTATAAGAGATGAGGCCTGAAGTGGCATATTTCCTTTAAAGTTTAAATTCAATCCTTGTGAATAGAATGTTCCAGTGAGTTAATAAGGACTTCTTTCGGTCTTCTGTCTTATTTTTTAGGTCTGTGTGTATCTCTGACCATATAAGGTGCGTTATCTGGCAGCTGAAGCAGATAATAGCAAAATTTACAGGAGAATTTACTTCATTGGTTTCTAAGCCATTCTCTGGCTCATTTGGTTACTAAAGCAAGCAAGGGCTCAACATCTCAATACTGTGACTGTTTGGGTTTCAACAACCCCGACTTTCAATATGCTTTATTGCAGAATTTTAATAAGGACACATGCCTGAAGTCTTTTCTGGGGTAAAAGAACTCTTGGTTTTTATCTGTGCAAACCTTTCTGTTAACCTAAAAGTCCTACTTTTTTTCCTTAAAAATAGTCCTAATGCAGACAAATGGAAGTTCAGAATAAATATGGCAAGACTCAAGTCCCGAGCACAAAGAATGAAAATCAGCTGTCCAGATATGATGATCCCATTGTAAGGAATCTCATTAAACTGATCCATCACATTTACTGCATACAAAATAGTATGCAGGTCCAAAATTCCAGATCCATAATTAAGACTATTTATTTCTTGCATTGAAGGTGGGAAAGGCAGCTTAAGATAAATGAAAATCTTTTCAAGGACTGCAAGTATGAATGAAGTCAGTGCTGACCATCTTTGAATTGCTTTCCATGTCAAAAAGAAGTAATAAAGGAGCAAAACTGGTGCCAGCAAAATATTTTGGGTTTCATACTAGAAGGCACAGACCACTAGTACTGTAAAAATACTGTTAGACACTAAGAAAATTACCTTACAGAGAGTGTTTTTTAACTCCTAAACCCTTTCTGAAGTATCTTTCATTATTTTCATGCCTGTCATTTCTTGCACGAGTTGTTTTCTACTCTTGGTCTCACTAGGCTGAAGGTATACTGCTTATCTTAAGGCATGTTTTAAAACCTTTTAATGCCTGTTTGCCAGGAAATTCTGGAATGCTCTGTAAGTTCAAATATAAGAACAAAATATTTTATAATTACACACTAAAGTGGTTGATTGCAGCACATAAACCCATACTCTAACATGGGAAATTGACACAGCTGGTTTATTTCTCCCATTCATTGTGTGCTCATTCAATTCACCAGGTCTGCAAATTCAACCTCACCTAGTCTGCCTCAAGCAAGTAGGGGTTGAACCTTGCCTATAAAAGTGAAACTGCATAATAAATAACATAAATATGTGGATTTCATAACAGTAAATTCTGAGCTGTAAAAGCAATTAATTTGTAATTACCAACTGACTCAAATTAAGGATAGCTTTAATTTCTAGCTTTCCTTTCAAATACCTATGTGAATGTTTCATTGTTTTGAAATATTGTGTTTATACTCTTAAATCATTGCATTAAAATGTGTGAAAAGAATTCCTCATCTTATAAGACTGTTTCTTTTGAGAGTTGTGTTTTGAAGTTGTTTGAGAGTTGTGTTTTGAGGTATGAATGGTTCTGGAAATAATTGTTTTTATTTTAAAAACTAAAAAATATTTATGAGCTATAAGAGAATTTTAAAATAAATTTCTTCTATTTATCTTCTTCTTTATCCCCTTCATGAGGGTTACAACCTGTTGGAATCAAACAGTTATATGAAAACTCAGGAGTGAAATATTTTTAAGAAGCTGCATATTCTATATTCATCTTTCTGATTAATCAAGCCAGGCACTGAGGATTTTTTTCTTTTTTTTGCTTAAAAGTGCAAACAATGCATCAATGTTTGCCAGTAGCTATATTATTTCATCTAATATAAAATTTTCTTGGTCTATCTTCTTTTGGAACTATATTTTTTGGTCTGTATTTTCAAAAAAACCCTACCAATTATTTTTAGAAATGGTCAATGGAAATTCAGTAAGTCATAGTAGTGGTCAATAAACATATCTCTCTCACTATATATTTCTTCTTGTCTAAATCCGTGGAAGAAGAAATTCTAAGGTTGCCCTTTTTTTTCATGAAAAGTAAAATGAAGAAAAGTGTTGTGGTGGTTTTGGGTTTTTCTTTTTCAAACTTTTGTTTTCTGCATGTCTATAGATTAGAAGCAAAACACCTGGTAATATTTATTTTGTTAAAGTGAATGGATGAAATTGTTTTAACCTTTTAACATAAATTATTGTTATTATTATTTAGAGCATTCTGGTGACTTATTTTTATTTTTTTGCTCTATTCAGTACATTATTGTTCTCTGAGAAAAACTGGATCTGGAACTTGTGCATGGCATTAGAATATTGGTCACACCAATGGCATATCCAGAGATACTATATTAGCTTTTGTCCTGATAAATTGTTATTATACCAATGCAGAGGACAAGTGATCCTTGAAGAAACATGCTTTGTAATTTATTTGTACATTGGAAGCAAAATTTAGCAGCCAAAAACTTGGATATTACAAAAAATTATTTAGATTAATTTATTATGACAAGGTAAATTTTGTCAAATTAAGTGCTCTGAAACCAGAGAGTTATTGGGTACAATTTGTATCTTCATAAGTCTTCTGTAAACCTCATCATCTGGTGCTGGCTGGTTTTTCATTATGCCTTAGTCTCTTTGCTCCTGGGTTGGAGTTTGGTTGGGTTGTTTTGGTTTTGGTTTTTTTTTCATTTCTTGCATTACATAACCCTTAAATAAGGAGTGGAAGAATGTTCTGCTTTTAGGAAACAAGTAAAGCAAAAAAAATATCCTACGAGTCCATATTATTTATGAATTAAAGGAAATAGAAGCAGGAACATGGAGGTCTCACTAAACAATCTAATCTTGGCGGTGGAAGCTCTTCAGGGAGGGTGAATAATAAATTCAAGAGCTGATTATTGTTTAGCACAATGTATATGTAAAAAAGAGTAGCAGAAAGAACTAAAGAGAAGCAGAAAAAAAGCTGCAGTAAATCAAAAGTTACCAGGGAAACTATCCTATTTCACCCCTAGAAGTAAATAAAAAAATAATACTTTTCGGGATAAATTCTTCTGGGGATTAAGAACCCAAACCTAAAATGCTGTGAGGGAAAGTATTCTGTTGTGTGATCCCACCACATTAGGGGAAAAAGATTTGTATGCCAGATAAGTATATCCAGCAGCTTCCAAAAACTTCTTGTTGCATCATCTATTTCCCCTCTTAGCAACAACTGGGCTAGCTGACACTTTTTAGCAACCATAGTAATTTTGCTGCTGACTATAATCACAAAACCTTTTTGGTTGGCAAGAACCTCTGAAAGACAGGACCTATTTCCCCAAAGTCAGATCAGGCTGCCCAAGTTTAACTTACTCCATATGAAACTTGAAGACTGTGAAACCTCTCTGAGCAACTTGCTTCATTATTGACCACTCTCATACAGAATTTTATGCAAATGACATAAATGGATGTGATGATTTGCAGGGCACATACGCAGGACTTTCTGAGAACAGATCATTTGGCAGTTGCAAAGATGTACTACAAATTTAAAGAGTTAAATGTATGTAGTTATCTTCATATGGCATCCCACATGGTTTATAAATTACCTGTACTATTCAAACCAACACAACACAACTTTTGTATCCAGCCATTAAATTTTTCAGAAAGCTGCAAGGGTTTTGTTTGTTGGATTTTCAAACTAAATCTATTATTATGTTCCATAAATTCATGACTTTCATTTTTGAAATAATCCTTTCAATAATAATGGCTCCAAAAAATGCATGAATGCTCAATTTATCTCCATGTGTAGTAGGTGTTATGCACACAGATGATAACATTTAGTGTTAACTCTCCAATTCTCATCAGAACAAGTGAAAAAAATAAGGAAAGATCAACAATAGACTGCCTCCATGCTATTGCAATTAAACAGGATTAGCAGAGATCAATGTGTTTTTCTTCACCCAAATAAAATGTGCAGGAAAACCTAGTGGAGCATTTAGGCTTCCAAAAAAATTAATAACTCAAAGAAACAGCAATGAGAAATATGCAACTTACTGAAAGGCATTCAAAAGGCCAGACATTAGGTAGGATCACAGTTTAAAAAAGTAAAGCATAAATCACAAAGACCAAACACATTTTAACAAATTTTGCACTAAAGTTCTTTTTTTTTCCTGTTATTGGTCTTTGAATGGCCTTTAATTATTACTGAGAATGTGTTTGCTCCTTCCAATTCCTAAATCTCAGTGCATCAATTCTGTGAACAGCCCTGTTGCACACTGCTGAAAGCCAAAAGGAAAACATCTTTTATAGTGTTTCAGGCATATTTTATAGCCTGGAACAATACGAGGAAGTTTGTTACATTGGTTTCTGTTATCTAAGGGTCATATCTGGAAAATTAGGGACAGTGCCACTTGAAAGAAAAGAAGTTCCAATCTGATGATAGAAGTGCCTCCTCTCTAAGAAGCGATATATGATACCACTTTCAAATGTCATGGTGTGTTCTTTTCTCTAATGAAAATATGTGAAAACATAGGTTATTCATGTCCACAAAGTTCTGCCTATGTTGAACACAGAATGACATTGACATTTTGCAGTTTTCTGTTGCAAAAGCCTCTAACAGTTATTTACAAGATTTGATTTCCAGAAGAAAATTTGTGAAAATATGTGTGGCTTTCATGGTTTCCAGTATGAACTGGCTCAGACATACTAATTCTTTTGCAGACTGTTCCTTTTCTGTGTATCTACAGAGCAATAGTGCTCAGCAAATAGAAGATGTTTATAGACTCAATTTTTTTACCTGTTAATGTAAAATTAAAAGAAAATACCTTAAAAGAATTCTTATTTGAAACAACATTGGAAAATGTTGGGTTGAAATTGATGTTTAGCAATAGGAATTGTGTAGACCATTGCCTCTTTTGCATGACATTTTTCCACTTCTAATTGCTGAATGTATTAAAATCCATTTCTATTATGACTGAAGGGCCAGGTATGGAGAGAACAGGAGAATTCTATGGCAAAATTAGACTCCTCTTCAAGAGTTGAGCCAAGCATAAAGTCTTACAAGTCAGGTTTTTTCCATTGCATGATATAACCTCATCCTTCAAAGATAAATTATTGGTCAGATGCACATGCAGACAAGTACATATATGACACAGAGCGATGGTGAGAAAGAGTGCAGCCAGAGCATTCCAATGCTGGAATACTATGAGTCAGAGGCCTGGCTGGAGTGGTGGCTGAGCCTGAGCTGGTTGTTTGAGTATGAGCACTGTCTGAGCTTTGATAGATAATCACATTGCACTGGGAAATGCTAATGGAAGGGGAATGAAAGGACTCAGAGTCTGACTTCTTGCAGACTAACTGCTCCTCTACAGAGAATTCAAAATATATTTCACTCAAAATAAAGTCTTTTTCATGCTGCTCACCAGGCTGTTTGCAAATTAGGGAAAAAAGGATATAAAGAAATAGAATTTTTCCTTGCAACCAAGGAAAAGGGATAGACTATATGTATTCTGGGATGCACTGGCAGAGGCAAATCTGTCCCTGTACCCCACTCTCATGAGACTCCATCTGGAGCGCTGCAGCCAGCTCTGGGTTCCCCAGCAAAGGAAGAACACTGGCCTGTCAGAAAGAGGCCAGAGGAGGGCCATGAAGTTAATTAGAGGAATGGAGAATCTTTGAGGAAAGACAGATAAAAATGGGATTGTTCAGCCTAAAAAAAGAGAATGCTTCAGGGTTCCTGTACCTAAAGTGAGCCTAGAAGAAAGATGGAGAGGGACTAATGACAGTGACAGGGCAAGGGGGAATGGCTTCAAGGTGAAATGGACTAAGTTTTAATTAGATATTAGGAAGAAATTCTTTACTGGGACAGTGCTGAGGCACAGGAACATGTGGCCCAAACAAGGTGTAGATGTCTCGTTCCTGGAAATGTTCAAGGTCAGTTTGGAGGGACCTTTGATCTAGTGAAAGGTGTCCCTACCCATAGCAGGAAGGTTGGAACTAAATGATCTTCAAGGTGCTTTCTTGCCCCAGGCACTCTGTGATTCTATGATCTTGTATGTATGTTTACACCTCTGACTAATACCTCCTCCTTTCAGTTCTCTGTCTTGCTCACTTGTTTGGAATTACTGCTTTCTTGGTATGTTCTATCTGGTGCATGGAGGGTTAAAGCTTAGTCCATCAGAATGAGAGACTGGTCCAGAGAGAAGTGTTTGTGAATTCACTGAAAACAAATAATATTATCTGCATTTAACAATTTCTTCCTTGGGCATCAGACTGACGACATTTTGGTTATAGGCAGTTTCTGAGACCCATGAAGATGGTAGTTCTCTTGAAAAGTAGCAAACATGGAACTGAAAATATGTCCAGTAGTAGCCAGAAAGACAGATATTCCGAGAGGGGTATTAAGTACCCATAAACAAGTTTGAAAAATCTAGGCAGAAATGCTGAAGTCTATTTATCAACATTATTGAACTGCTGCTATTAAGGACACAGGAAAAACCAGCACCTTATGAGAGCAAAAAATGGGATCTTTTTTAAAAAAGAACTCAAGAAATCATATTGATATATTGAAAACATAATTTTTCTAAGTAAAAAAAAGTGAATGCAAAATTAATAATTATGTTGTGTTACTTTTAGTTTGAGAGGACAATTTTCCACTTTGGAGGGAAGGAATATTTCTGTAACAAGCGTATTCTACAAATTGTTAGGTTTTCATTTTCCCTTCATATCTGGAGACCTCATCTGTATTAAACAGAGTTTCACTCTATTATTCTGAAGTGCATTGTTTTCCCAGTATCATAAGTGTCATGCAAAAAAAGGGTGGGAAAGTAAGTGGACATCAGCTAGAACAATTTTTTTTTTTTTTTTGAGAGCATAGAAAGTGTCTGGAAAAATATATATATATATATATCCTCTTGTATTCAGCTACAATGAAACACTCACAGATTTCCTTCTTCTAAACATGAACTTTAACCCAACAATCATCTTTGATTTAACAAATAATATTTCAGCATTTCAAGACTTGCTGATACAGGGAATCTTTAGAGTATAAGTAGCTATCCTGCCCCTAGACAACTGTCCTTTTTAAACCATCAGCTTAATCTCAGAAGTAATTTAACTTTTGTTTCAATTTTCCGCTATCCTTCATTCGTGTCTTTATTAGTATGTTCTCAGTTTTTTACTAGTTTCAACAGTTACTAAGCAATCACTAATTTTAGGTGTTTTTTAAACTATAGATGTATCCATGGAACTAGATTTATTAGGTGTAAATTGATGTTGCATTGAAACGTAAACTCAATTTACATGGACTTAGGGTCTGTTAACTACTAAGGACAAAAGCTGAAAGGCCAAACCTCAAAATTTGTAGCTAAGTGCTTTTCTCAGTGTAATGATTATCTCCACTCCTACACTGCTTTTTCTATAGGGATCAGAAAGGGTCATCTACAAAGTACTGCTGTACATTTTCAGAAATACATGCCCCTGAGAGATTTGGATATGTCCATGGATGTGCAGGAGGTATTATGTGATATTGCAAGAGGCAATATATCCTGTCAAGCTGCCCACCCACCAGCTTCCCTGTACATTCACCAAAGCATGGCAGGGTCCCCTTTCCCTGGAGGAGGTTCAAGGGATCACAGGCAAAGCTTCTGCACTTTGCAGCCAGCTAATTGAAATTCACCTCACTCACCTGTGTAGGCTTAGAGGTGAATAAAATAGATGGCTTGTGATTTGCCCTGCATTCATTTATAATTTATGTGTTTCACTATTAGAAAATTGCTAGATCCTTACAGAAAGAGTACAGGTAACTGATTCCTGATTACACCCTTCCAGCAGAGATTACTGTGCTGTTTGTTATGTCAGCAAGTGAGAGAGAAGAGCACTAGGATACTTGAAGACAAAAGTCTCTTCCAAGTTCCCTTCATTCAGATTCATTAAAAATAGAACCAGACTCTTTCCTTGCTTTCTGCTGTCATGTAGGTTTTCTTCACTAGGAAAAGAAACAATGGTATCCTTGGCATTAGAGTACTTCAAAGGAAAAAACATTCTTGCTTTATTCTATACAGTGAAGTTTAAAGCAATAGCCTAGTAAAGAGTTTTAAATCCCTCACCAGTAGTTTTGGTAGTTTACTTCAGTAGAAGGTTATTCTCAAGAAGCTTAAACAATGTATTTGTGAGGAGATTCTTCCTGTTCAAAAATATATAGGAAATTTGCAGAGTAAGAAAAAGACTTAGATATTTGCTTTTTGATATAAAGCCAGTATATTTGCAGAAAAAATATTCAGTTTTTTACATCATTCTAGGGTAAGAATTATCTGAAGAAAATACTGAAGTTACAAAGAACTGTTTAGAAAAATGGTTTTTTGCTCTATTTTATTTTGTTTTCATTGCCTAAACATTTTCATCCATATAGAAGGCTGTTTATAATAATTTAAAAAAAAAAAAAGGAAAAGTTTCCATAAACATCAATTTAAAAAAAAATTACTGGATCACCACTTGAAAGGAGAAAAGTTTTCCATGTGAGTTTTGTACTGCCCAGAACTGGAACCAGCGCTCCAGGTGTGTCCTCACAGAGAATGAGGAAGCCACTGGCCACCTCTGCTGCAAGGAAACATTGCTGACTCATGTTTAATTTTGTGTCCACTAGGATCCCCAGGTATTTTCCTGCAAACCTTATTTAAAGATGGTTGACCACCCAGCCTTTACTACATCATGGGTTTATTCCTGTCTAGGTGCAGGACTTGAGATTTCTCTCTGTTGAACTTAATGAGATTCCTGTAATCCCATTTCTCCAGCCTGCTGAGGTCTAAGCGTCAGCACAGTCATCTTGGGTATCAGCTGCTCCTGCCAGTTTAGTGTCATCTGCAAACTCACTGAGAGTACACTCTGTCCCATCACCTTGATGTGCTCTGGCATTAATGAAGATGCTAAGTAGCATTGATCTCAGAATTGACCCCTGGGTACACCACTAGTGACTGTCCTCCAGCTGGACTCAGTGTGACTGATCAAAACTCTCTGAGTAAAGCAGTTCAGCCAATTTTCAGTCCACTGTACTGTCCATTCATCTAGTTCATAAAAAATCAGTTTCTCTATGAAGATATTGTCAGAGACAGTGTGAAAATCCTCATGAAAGAAAAGATAAAGATCTCACTCTCCGTCTTTCATCTGTTGACCTTGTCATTTCACTGCAGAAGGCTGTCAGGGTAGACAGGCATGATTTGCCATTCATAAATCAATGCCGACTACTCTCAATCACTTTCTTGCTCTGAATATATTTATAAATATTTTCCAAGATTAGTTGCATCCCCAGGGATACAGATGAGGCTAAAAGCAGTGTAGCTCCCTGTGCCTACCTTCATGCCCTGCTACGAGAATGGGGTGATATTTACTTTCCTTCATTTGCCATGAACCTTCTCCAGTTGCAAGGACTGTTCAATTCCTTAATCAGGGCAGTTTTCAAAGATGATCAATATGGCCTTGTAATGAGATCAGACTGCTCCCTCAAGAGGCCATACCCACAACTCCTGTGGAGGTTGTAGTGAGGTGGATATTTTTCTCTTTTCCCAAGTAACAATAAGACAAGAGGAAATAGCTTCAAGTTGCACCAGAGGAAGATTAGATTAGATATGAGGAAAAATGTCTTTGCTGGCAGGGTTGACAAACATTGGAACAGGCATCCCTGGGAAATGCGGTGGAATCATCACTCCCAGAGGTACTGAAAAGATGTGGCACTTAGGCATAAAATGGATCTGGCAGTTCAAGGTCAACAGTTAGATTTCATGATCTTAAAGATCTTTCCCAAGTTAAATTATTCTATGACTTGTATATGGCCAGTTTGTTTAAGTGCTCCTTATTTTGGTCCTCCTGAACTGAGGGTAAATTTTTTTCCTGAACTAAGTGTGTGAATAGCTCATATCTCACACTGAGACTGTTCTTAAGACAAAGTGTTGCTATCTATTCTTAGAATCATAGAAACTTTAAGGTTACAGTAGAAACAGTGCATTTAAAGTGTTAGTCTAAAAATGCTCATCTCTATTATTTAAGTCTTAATATCATACAAAAGAATACTACTCAGGTCTTACTTCATCACACTCCATAAGCCAGTGTAACCATCTAGCTTACCAATTCTTCCCTTATCAGAAGATTCTTCTTTTCAGAATCTCTCATGATTAAATACAGCTATTTTTCAAGAGTTTTTTCACCTCATCAGACCCTTGCTTTCTTTTCCTTATTTCTTATACTAAATTAAGTCAAAATATTCACATGAAAATGACAATAGATAAGATTATATGGCAGAATTTATTTTGGAGAAGTTCACATACATAGTTTTGTAGTGTCAAGGCCCAAATAAATAAACAAATCTATGTTGTTCAGAAAAGACCTGACTTATAACCACCTGGGATATTTAAAATGTATCAAGTTTTGTTCTTATATTTGACATTGAATAATTTGAAATGACTAATAATATGAAGTGTAGATAAAGTTGTAGACAAATTGTGTGACTTTTCATTAAAAGGCAATAGCAATATCCAGTAAATAATAATGAAAGACAAGTTTGGTCCTTATAAAATATATCTGTTTGCTAAAATCCATGTATGTATCCCATTTTGACACCAGGACTGGATCACCTGGCTATGAAGCATTCGTGCAGAGAGTTGAACTAGATAAACTCAGTAGGTAGACATCCATCATCCCTCTGCTTCACATGGGAAGACATGGGAGTGGGGGGATAGACATATTTTGTAAACTCCAAACATTTTTCTCTCTATAGAACATGACCATTGTGTCACCTCACATAGCATCTTGAAGGAGCACACCAAATCTGTGTCAGATCAGCAAATATTGTTTTCCAGAAGGATACAAACCACATGTATACATATGTCAGCCAGATAATTTTTTAAACAAAGGCTGAAAATGAAAATACAGATTTCTTTTTTTTTTCCTTGGGAGAAACATTTATGTCTATACTAAAAAAAATTATCCTTAAGAAAACTTTATTTAGAAGAGTTTTGCTGTTATTTTCCTTCCTAATGAACTATCCACCAATGCATATGTCTTGCAATTGTCAGATGGGTCTCTGATCATAGCCACTTTATTAATCTCACATTCCTGAAATTAAGATTGGCTCTTTCAGAGCTTATTTTACTAAGGATGGAAAAAAAGCAGCCTAGTAGGAAACGCTGCTATTCATTTATAAATGCTTAAATGCTTGCTCTGCTGAAATAATGTTAAGCATTGTATCTTTTTCTTTTTCTTTTTTCCCTAAAGAAATGAAAGCACTTCCTTGCAGAGGAAGTGCTGAAGCAAAGAAAATTTGCATGAATGTTTGAAGCAGTCTTAGCCTCTGCTGTCATTTGGGAAAATAACCCAAACCATAGATGTTTAAAGGTCAGCTTGGCGGTATATATGACAAAATGCAACATGAAAAATGTTCTGTATTCACCATGTTCTTTAAAATCTCTGACATTATTCAAAAGAAAGTTGTTTTGCTTGTTTGAGGGAAAATGAAAGGTTATCCTCTCAAGCTCTTATCATGACTCCAGCCCTGAACTACGTGCCCTTTGACAAATAACTTAATTTCTCTATTTGAAAGAGAAGACTGTTGGGGATTTCCAGTATGCAAAATATTTTGAATACATTACTAAAATATTTTTTGTTTGTTTATTTGTGTTTTTTATCCAATTCTTGTCTATCCTATAACATTTTTCCTCTTTAATTTTTTTCCACTTCCCAGTGAGAAGTGTTCATGATGTTGTATACAATCACACAGATTTTCCTCAAGAATATTTGTCTTCATGTAGACCTACTGTTTCATTTCAAATGATGGTGTGTCTGTATGCCACATCCAGAAGTTTCTTTTCTAAATATTTCCCTTTAGCTTGTCTTCTGGAAGTAAATTTTTCCTTTTGAATAGCGCAAGCAATATAATGAACAAGGTGACCTAATCCTTTTCTCTAGGAAAAAACCTGAAATTACTGGTAAAGAAAGTATCCTGATATTAGAAGGTTGCTACTTTTACAAAGATCTGTTTATGTTTCTAAGGTATAGATTGCATAAAAAATTAGCAGACGGCTTTCTATATGTGATGGCACAGATGGATATCTGGATTGTAGGATTTTAATATATCTGATCTTAGGCATCACTCATTTCATAAAAAGGAAACTTCCCGAGAATGAAGGACTTGACTGATCATGAAAAATACTAGACCCTCTTCCACTGTCTTTCTGTTAACTTTGAGATGCAAACAATGGTTGCAGGGAGGACTACAGTTCTTGAAAAATGTAAAGGATTTTCTGGTTGCAGTGAGTTCTGGAGGGTGTGCAGACAAAACTGAGATTTCATGCTATACTCTTGTTCTTTTATTTTTAAATAACTCTGTTCCTTGAGGATTAGAAAAGCATTACTTGCATAACTGGCAAGTTATGTGTTCTCCAAAATCTCCAAAACCTGGCAATTTGTTTCTAGAAGGATGAGACACTCCAGTATTTTAGTAGATTATCATCTTATGGTAAGTATTGATAACTCAAAAATAATCACCTATATTTAAATCTATGATGTATATTCAATTAGTTCTTGAGTAGCAAAGGCAATAAAATGTGTTCACAAAGCATAGGTAGCTTCCTTCATCTACTGACACTGTTAATGAGTTGGGAAATAAAGTCTCAGACACGATTCTCTTTTATGTTTTCTGAAAAATTTGGCATTCATACCTGTAATCACCAAAAATAATCACTCAATGCAACTGTAGGTTGAAATTTTACAGATGTGAGTGGACGGGGCAGTCAAATTTACTGTATGAGGATGCTTTAGAAATGCTTCATTATCAATGTTAATGTTGTTATCCTTGAATTCTTCCCTGCCCCATCTGTACTTATCTTTCATTTCAGTGAATCTGAAAGCAGCCCTGTGCAGTGGCATGATGCCTATGTAGAATTCTCTCTACGTACAGAGTTTTCCAAACCACTCACAACTTCTGTGAAATGAGGAGGAATGATTTCCAACAAAGCTATTGGTAGAAAGCACTGTATAGAAGAGAAGTACTTTCACTTGGTAAAAGATTGACAAGATTAGCTTGACAAATAGTGATTTTTTTTTCAATAGGTGAAACTTCATTTGGAAAGTGCTGGATTTTTTTTTTTCTCAAACTTTGCCTTTTCCCTTTATTTTATTTTTAGGGGAAAAAATACAGCATAAGTAGAAAATGTGAAGTATTTCAGTCTAATCTTTTGAGACACGTGATTTAGACCAAAGACCCAAGTTAAAAGAAAGGTTACCTGCTAAATATTTTCTCCTTAAAGGTGTTAGTGCAAAAGAATACACTAAATTAGTTTTAGCATGAAAGAAGTATGGTAATTACACTATCAGCTTCTTCTCCACAAATACCATCAATTTACAAGAAATTGATTTATTTTCTTCTAAAATAGAATTTCATTGCAGTTTTTCAGCTGATCTTGCTCCTATTTCTGAAAATAGAATTGTTTCCAAGCAAACTTTTTCAAAGTAAATTAATGCTTTTAGCTGTGTGTTTAGCTGAATCAGCACAAGTATTGCTGAGCTGATGACACCTCCTATATACTTAAAGAAGCTGAAATCCAGCACTTAATGATGTCTTCCCTAATCATTTGGCAAGTGAAGCAATAGGTAAAAGTTTTCCTAGGTTGCTGTTGTAGGAAATTGAAATAGTATGTATCAATTTTCCTAGCCCTATGTTTGTGCTTATACAGTTTAAAATGATCAGTAACACTTACCATTTCCCAGTGTTTATAATCAGCTCAAGACAATTGTGCAGAGGTGAAAAATCACCATGGAGGTTTCCAATGGAGCACCAATCCCTCTGTGACATTTACAAAGAGAAATAAATGCTGTGCTTTTTTGAATGATAAAGGTGAAGAAGAAAAAATGGCTTTTTTCAGTTTCCTGTATTTATCTTGTCAGAAATTATTTCTGTGAAGCATCCTCATCTAGCAGCAATTGGGAATAAGAAATCCATTACTGCCAACACAGAAGATTCAATAAACTGTGCTGAATTTACTGGACTTATAGAAATGTCTTTCTTTTTCTCACATACCACTGCCAATGAAAGCAAGTACCAGTAATCTTAGGATTTATAGTAAAATCCTAAAGTTGTGTATATCCTGAAACTGTCTCAGCTAATTTTCTGTTAGCTTTATCCTGAGTATGGTTGGTATGGATTAGTAGCCATACCTGAGTATGGAGAAGTAGCCATATCTTTGTGCTTGGATATTGAGACAAGTTGTTTAAGCACAGTGGGCATCAAACCCATTGAAGAGACAAGGGAACCCCAGCAGTAATGCAATTCAGAAGTTTGACTCATTTGTGTTAAGATGGGAGTGTGACTGTGGAAAACTTGATCTAATGTGTATTGCAAACCAATGCTAAAAGTTGTCCTTTTCTCACTTGATCAGTGGTATAAAGTATAATTTTAAGTACTGCAGCCGGTTATTTTGCATCTCACCAGGATGAAGAGTTGTCTTTACAGCAAAGAGAAAAAATACACACACATAGAAGATTTTTTAATTTCTGCTCCTATGCATGATTCAGATGGAGCACAGCATCCATAATAGCTTCATTCTACCCTAGTTTTCCTATTTGTCTTTGAATTCATATTTACTCCATTGTAGCTCACCACTGCCGTCATGGACCCCAGGTTTTTCACTAATTCAACAGTGCAAGGTTTGAGGGCTTGTCAGATCTTTCTGGATTTATATTTTCTGTCCTTGAGCTTAGTACAGCTGATTTTAGTTCTTGGAACAGATTGTCCATTACTTACGTAACTTAAACCTAAGTTCAGCTTTGTGAAATAATGTGATTTTACTCTATAAAAATTACATCATACTTTATTGGAATAAAAAATCCCAATATTGCCAGGTGGCGTGTGCCTGGGCTCGTCCAGCCCTAGTGCTAAAAACGTAGCAGCTGTTGGATGTTTCCCCTCAGAGACACCTTTGGCTGGCTGGCAGTTAGGCACTCAGAATGAGTCCAAGCAAAGTAGAAACTCAGTTTACCTCTAGTGGAAAAAGTTCAGGCGATGGTGAAGAGAAAGAAAGCGGATTCCACCGGAGGGTTAAATCCAAAGTTTATTCCAGGGTGACAGGGCTCTAAACCTCGGTAACAGCTCCAACAGAATACAGACTGCATGGTTCCAGTGCCTTTTATGCCCACAGGGAGGGGGAGGGAGAGGATCGGTGAGCCACCAACCAGGTAGGAGGGGAGGGTCTAAGGGGACAATGACACCTGGACAGACCAATGACCCCAGGTCTGAGAAGCACCTTTTGAACTTCTGCCAATCACACAACGCCCTTACTGGAATGTGGAACTTGATAGACATCACTTAGGAAGAAGGCAAGGGGGCAGGGGGAGGGGAAGGAAAAAGCTGGCACTCCTGAGAGACAGGATATAGCTTCACACCACAACAATATTTGATAAGGTTTTAAACAAAACTTGAGGGTCAACAAGAGAAGAAAGTGTTCAAATGACTAAAAACACAAAAGTGGAACAACAGCTAAAAGAGAAAAGAAGTCCAACAAACTTCTCCCACACTTTGTATATACAGTGATACAGAATTATTCACAAACTGAACCAACCTTATTAATGACATTGGTGATGCTGATGCCTACACACTTCTGTGCATCTCCATCTAGGCAACAATGGCTTAATTCTCTGCTGGAAAGAGTCAACATGGGCCATGGAATAGCTGTTGCTTTCTTTTTTCTTCCTGAAAATTTGTAGGCATCTGCATTACCAAATGCAATGGTTATTTATGAAAAGAGAAACTGGACCTAAAATGGTTGTGTGGACTAATTCTCTACTGTTTTAACTTGGTGATAAAGCAGATCTCGGAGTGCTGTAGTGAAATATTACCTTCTGGTTTTGAGGGGGGATTCTGTTAAAAAGCTTTTATTAAATTAGAGTATATTACATTTCATAACCAGCAGTTCAGCACTATAACTGTTATACCTCATATAGACCCTAGAAATGAGGTTGTGGGTGGGGAACTAGGGATTTTTTCAGAATATAGCTATTCTCTTGTGTACTTTTCATCAGAAGCTCTGAATAATGCTGTCTGGTAAAATTTTGTATTTCTTGGCATTTGACTGACCTGGCTCCATGTATTAATCTGAAACATTACATCCCAAACTCCCCTTGAGGTGTGGATACCCCAAAAGTTTAATCTGCAGATGACATTAAATATTGTTTTCCCATGGTTGTAATTTTCATTTGATATTTAAAGATGGAGAAGCCCTATATGAAAGCAATGTGTTTTACTAATAAAAAAGAAAAATTCGTTACTTTATGTTTATAAAACTGGAAATATTACTTTTCTGGTTTTACACTTATAGAAGTGTAAAACCAGAAAAGACAGACATAAAAACCAAAAAAACTTAATTTCAAACTATGTAAGCAATAGTTTTGGGGGATAAGAGGGGTTATTTCTCATTTATATAAAACTAAGACTCATTGCATCCCTTTTGATCATGACACCCTTATGGACTGAGATCTTGTCTTTCTGCAGATTTTTTCAGAACACGAAGGAGTTCTGGTTGCTACCTACTGCAGCAAGGTCCCAAATGATTGAACTTTCAAGTAACTTAAGAAACCTTTCTTTTGGATCTATGTAGTATATGTAGAATGTCAACTTAATTATGAATACCTTTGATGGAGAAAGAGGGACTTTAGAGGTCTGACTCTGATATTCCTATTTATGTTTCACCCTTAAACACACTCCACTAGAAGCTACAGCATCAAATCCTTAATCACAGCAGTTGTTGAACAGTGGCACAGTGAAGAAAATGGAATCAGTAAATCTAACCTTGCCATTTGTGTGGAGTGTGCTGTGGGCTTTTTTCCAAATTTTGCTATATTTTGACATTTTGGGGATGGTAGCCACCACAAAGGTTATTAAAAAAAAAAAAAAAGCCCCAAGACAGTCTTACTGAAATTTTACTTCAGTTCTACAAAATGTTATTGGAATGAGAACTACAGGCCAGGTTCTCCACAATAGTAAATTTATATTAGTGATCCTTCTTCAGGCAGGTTTCCATATTTGAAGCTGGAAATCAGAGCTTCTGTTCAAAATTGTTTCATAGTCATAGCTCATGGCAGTTTGTTTCTACATTTAATTTTTGTATTACTGAACATTTTTCTATGAATAAATGTTTATTAAAGAGTTGAATTTTTTACTACATTTTCAATAATGTTCATTAAATATCTGATGTTAAGCTTAAAAGTTTTTGTTGTTATCTATACAAATTTTTTCTTTAAAATATTTCCAAAATGCATATTTTTGTAATATTGTGAATGTGTTTAAATTTGCATTGAATATTTAACAACCTTAAAGAACCATTCCCACAATTAACAGACGTGTGTCTCTTGCATGGAAAGTATTGGTTTACAGATATTTCACTGACTGGAAAAAGGCTAAACACCTGGATTACCTTTGGAATGAACAAAGTCTGTATTATTCACTTTTAAAAAGGAAGGTTAGCCACAATTTTGTGCCATTCTTCAATAAATTGCATAGCAGAATATCACACACAGTTGATTAAAACAACTAGACCTACATAATAGTACTAACAAAGTTTCAGATAGTAAAGATAATTTTAACTATGAAAATAAAAAGCTTCATCAGTTTCTAATGGAAGTTTAAATAACAAGTTTTCATATAACTCAGATATTTAAAACTTAATGTCAGATTTTTTCAATTCAAGCAAAGGAGGAGAGTCATTGAATCAAACTGGTTTTTATCTACGACTGACACCTTGTTTTTATGATCAATTTTGCTCTCTCTTCAATTTTGTACATTTATTCTGTGTTTTACAAGCTCTGTTTGATCAGGAAAAATAACTGAAATGTTGGTGTCTATGAGCTGCAACATGATTCTGTATTTAGAAGAATTTCTGCCTAGTTTGCAGTACGAGCATGTTTGGGCAAGATCACATCACAATACGGAAGATGCTATAATGAGTTAACTTCATTTCTCTTCTAGAAGTCTTCTTAACACACAATTAGGAGTTATTAATGCAAGAAAAATTGATGGGTCCAAGACTTATTCTTTAGAAGGAATATTGCCTCATTCTGCCATGTATCAATTTTCTGTTCTAGCATTGCCATATTTTAGGTGGCACAACAGCTGGCAATAAAAACCTTGTTTTAAAAAGAACTTTTTATGCAATGGATTATGCATTTTCATTGTATTACAACTTAAAGATAAGGTGCAATGAATTTTTTGCTTTTCCTATAGGTTTATTTTAAAAAGATACATAAAAGATTTTTTTTTTTTACATCAAAGAAAATAAAGTCTTTAATGAAGAGAATATTTGTTTTAGAGCAGTGTTACTAAAGTAAGAACTCCTTCCCAGTATTAAACTTTATCCCCATATTTTCTGGAAATTTCATAGCCTGTTTATATTGTATTTCCATAGCATATGATTCCCTGCTTTGCCTTCTCCTTCTCTGCTTCTATTTTCCTTTCTCCGTCTCACTCCTGGAAAAATGTTCTCCAGCTGAACTGTCCTATGGATCTGTTTTCCATCCTGGATATGTTTTCCTCGCTCTCTCATACTATCAGTCACTCCTTTTAAATTCCAACTTCTGAATGAAAATGCTCTTGTCAATCTGACAAGTCAATGGCACAAAAATATCAGATGGTGATGTTTTTTACTGTATTTCCAATAATTTCCTCTTAAAAGGAAGTTTATGGTAGGTGCTCAGAACAACTCGAATTTTTTCTTTGTTCTCCTGATTCTTCAAGGAATCCCACCTAGACAGAAGTCATTCCTCTGTGATCTCTTCTTAATGTCTCACTTTGAGGAAGAATACATTTTTTCTCTTTTATTAACTATTTTAAGTGATCAATATAATCTTTATCTTCCTATTTATATTAGTTTTCTAATCTCAATATTATAACAAAAATAGTAATTGACTTGCTTCTCACTATCTCTTTGAGTTAGGCAGCTTTTTTCTCTCTAGGATATCCAATTATACATTCAATTTAATTCTTTTTCTAATGAGATTAATATTACTTGCAATCTAATTTCATAGTATTACTTTTGTATCAAGATGAACTTCAGAAAACCATGTTCTTTATAAGTGTTTTAATATATCTGTTCCTCTAAAATTGAGCATGAAAACTACATTAATTCCTTTTCAAAAACCCCACTAGATTTTCTAAAAGCTAACAAAAATCTAGAGTCACACTAAATTCTCAAAGCTATTAAAATCTGAAATGTTTCATCATAACTGGGACTAGTTAAGAAATTTATTTTTCCTTATATTTTCCCCAAAATCATAATCTGATGGATGTGCCTGAACAACAATTTGAGTCCAAACAAAATCTCAGATGGAAAACTCACCCATCTCAAAACTGGAGCAGTTGGTTCAGAGGAGTCCTTGTGATGCACAATGCTGATGTCTCATGGTTTGATTCCTTTCTGGCTCTGCAAAGATAGGCAGAAGAAACAAAGTTTATAAACCAGACATTGTCCAGTGAGGCCACTCAAACTTTTTTTTTTTAAAACCCAACAAGGCAACCAACAAACCAACAAAAATCAACCCCCCAGTCCCAAGGACAAGACAATTTCATATTGCTTTAATAATATTATAAGGTTGTGTGTTCCTGGATATTTTAAACTAGTTGCTAGTAACATGTCCATTTTTTTCCTTGAATGTCTATATTGGTTGTTTCAAGCAGCAAACAAACATAAATACATGATGAAATACTTGATTTTCTTGACTTGGACTTCTTTATTATTATTATGAACACTAAAAATGCTTAAATATGTTTACAATTATGTCATACCCACACAAACTTGGCATTAGTTAGATCAAATTTAAGCAAATATGACCTATGTAGACATTACTGCTAAGCCAAGGAATATGGAAAGAGCAGATGGATATTTGGGTAATCTAAAGCAGTGCAATCAGATTTCTTAAATGTAGGTCATAAATCCCAAAATTGCTATACTAATAGAGCAGTTTAAAGGTATTTGATAAATAGGTCTCTCTGCATGACAAAGCTAATAATATACCCAAGGGAGACCAGTGCTTACTCTCAGTGTGAGTTGCAAGCGAAATGTCTAAAATGTAGGGGAAGAAATACATATATTCAAAGTCAGTAAATAAATAAGTACTTTTGCTTTTTCTTTCTTCCTAATTCCATAGGATAGATAGAATCTCATGAATGAAGCTGCATGTGTCAAATTATGGAGAAGCTAATAGAAACTTGGTATAATAAAATAAATGGAAGCTTTTTGACTATGTGAATCAAACAGGTATTACAAATTGCTGTACAAGCTGTTATGCGTTATGAATAAAAAAATAACGTGAAAGAGGAGAGTATTTATAAAAGAATAATAATAAAATTACTAAATATGTCTTTGTTGGTTTTCCTGGTGAGAAAGTTTGAGTGGACTGGGCATTGTTAGTCTGCAGAATATGTGATGAGAGTGGGGGGAAAAGTTAATTGTTTAGGGCAGTGAGATATATATTATGTAGGCCCGACATTAATTCTGCCAGAATTTTCTAGTAGGAGCCGAGTACAGCAGATGAGCTTGCTGTCTTTCACGTTTGTGAGTAAAGGATTTGGGAGTAAAGCACTGCCTGCCTTTTTTTTTTTGCTTTCTATTTAGACAGTAGTTTCCTAACAGAATGAGCTGTTTTTTAGACAGGCTTTGATTAGGAGATGATTAGCAGTGTTAGTATAACTAATTAGTATAACTAATTATAGTACTAACAAAGATGAACAATTGAATACTGCTTAAGCAGCAGATGAATAATATTATCTTCCTCTATTGGCAGAGAGTTTCAAGACTTTGCAAAAAATAAAAAGGACCGAACACGATTTTATTGTTTGATAAAAAAGTTTCATGGTATTGAAATTGCTGAAGAAATGTTGCTGAAGGAGGAGCAAACGTGATCCAAACTGGGTCGTTTTCTGCCTGCAGTGCCAGAGCTTCCCTAGCTCCTGAACCAGGCACCTGGGAGCTAGGAATCTCATGAGACCCAGCTGTCTGTTTCCAGGGTTCTACTGTTGCTATCAATTAAAAAAGCAAAAATGAAACAAAACAATTCAATAAAACTAGTTTGAGATCTGGAAGGAAATCTTACCCATCCTTTGAAATAACTCAGTTTTAACCAGCTGATTCCAATGATGATGGAAACAAAAGTAATAAAGGACAAAAAGCAAGGAAGTTAAAGACTGTATTTGTGACCATCTCAAAACCAAAAAATTTGGGGGAATTTTGTGTTTGCTGGGCTTAATCTGTCAGTTTATCAGGATATGAAAACTGAATGAAGAAACCACTGAATTGATTTGACTGGATTCAGAAGTCTATTCATAAAGTCAGAAGGAATCAGACACTTATACATTACTGCTAATCAAGGACATTTATTGATTTTGGCTTTCTCTAAGTCCTATTGTTTTTTGGCTTCAGAAATGCCCTAGCCCTAACCCTCCCCCCACCAAGACACTGCCAAATTTGATAATTAAATTTGATAACTTGATAATTTATGACACCTCCTCAGCTACCTCTCATGTGAATGTCCCATGAATGTGGTCTTTCCAGGGTAGGGGGGTTTACAATTGAGCCAGTATGTGTAACAGAGGAGGGGTGTTCACTCCCTCTGACCAGAAGTTATGCCACACACCCAAAAACTCCTCCTCCTTCCCCCCTTGGCTGGGGTGAAGAGTGTGCAAACCTGGTCTTAGCAGATGAACCTGTGATCTACAGCCTCCTCCACCCCAAACAGAGCCAGAGCTGATTTTCAGGACAACTGCTGGGTTTGTTTTTTTTTTTTGCAGCGGCATTCTTCTCCCTTAGACTTGCTTACTTCCTAGACCTGAGAAGTTGGACAATTGTGTCATGTTAAGCCACTGAGTTCCCTTAGGTGGCCTAACTCACAGTCCAAAGTTCCAGTCAGGAGACATATTCAGAGAGGGGCAGGCTTCAGTGGTCGCTGCATCTTTGTACTATTTTACCATAATGGGCAAAAAGTTCTTCATATCAATGTTTGAGCTATTAGCCATAACATTTCAGTCTCTTACAACCCAGAGTTGGAAGGATCCCATAAAAATCATTCAGTCCTTGTCTTAGACCCTACACAGAGCAACCTTAAACTATATGTCTTAGATTGTTGTCAAAATATTTCTTAGGCACTGACAGGACTGAGGCCATGATGTCTATGAGAAGCCTGCTCCAGTACTTACCCACTCTCTTAGCAAAAAACTTTCAGATCCTTAGTGCTGGTCATCCTATATTTCTTGAATTTCAGGGGCTTCAAATTCAGGCATACAGCAATAAAGTGATTTTTTTCAATCCCTCAAGTTCAGACTATATAAAACAAACAGATCCAGTTTGAATACCATTTTATGCAAGGTGAGAGTTTTAAAATGACAAACACCACTATACAGGAAATTCTATAAATTAACCCAGAATGTCCTCCTTTTTGACTTGCTGTCTATGATGTTCTGTGTAAATAATAGTGTTACATTTTTTAACTGATTTATTTTCAAAACACTAGAAATTATTTAGACTCTAAATTTTTTTGTTAGCTCAACTAAATTTCTGTATATCTGGTTGGAGTCACATTGCAAGTCACCAGCCTGGAAAAAAAAAAAGCTTATCTACTTTGATCCCTCCATAGAATGACATGCTGAAATATCACAAAATCCTGTGACAGAAATTCCTACCTTAGCTCTTACTATTATAGCTGAATAATCAATATTTCAGCGCTCAAGTTTTGTTCCCTGCTTTGTTTTCCAGGTTATATATCCCTTTTCAGAAGATGATGTTTCCTGAAGAATGGGGTTATTGGGAGTTATGTCTTAGTAAGTTTGTATTTTTGTTATATATTCTCATTAATATCAGTTGAATGTATTACATTAAAATTTGGAAAATGTTTTTTTTTATATGGAGCTCTCTTATCATTTGGGACTCATACTCTGAAAATCATTCCTCAGGCTTGAAACCTTGATGCATTCATGCCACTGTGGATCTACAGTAGCATCAAGATATCATCAGTGCTTATTACAATCTTATTCAGAAATATTTTACTGGGCAGAACTCAAAGCATGTTGAGAAAATTCTCAGAAATATCAGAAATCTGGGATTTACAAGAAGAAAAGGATGATATCTGAGAAATCCTTAGAGATGTCAAAGAAGAAAGCAAATTATTCTGAGTAAAATAAATTATTTAGTACTCATTTTGCATCTTCTTAAAAATTCCAGTGCTGTTTTAAACATTTTCTTGAACAAATATATGTCATAACATCTAAATAATAACCCACAATACACCTGGGATGGAGTTTAATAAGCTGTCATCTGTCAACTATTCTGACAATAAAAGCAATGATTGAACTTTCCTTTTGTTAATATAAGGCTCTGAAATCTTTGCTACCAGTGTGCACTTGTGAGAAGAAATGCCAGTTTTGCACAACTGTTGACAGTTTCCCCAGGAGATGTATCTCATTAGTTCCAGGGCTTTGGTGCCTACTGACCTGTTGCTGGAATGGTGTCATTGGAGTCCAAATGAAGTTGAGCAGAAAGAACAGTAATACAACTGTGGTCTTATTAGAAAACCATATTGAACTTTAGATCCAGTATAATTAGGTTTGTTTTAAGATTGTCTTTCCTTAGTGGATTTGTGCCTAAGGGCCTTCAAGAAACTAGCAAGGTTGATTAGCTACAAATGAGAGAATACTTCATAAATCAAACATTAAATTCTTTTTTATAATTGCTTTGAGATTTTGAACCAGTTATACAGTTTATTATCAGGGAATGCACAGAAAATAATTTCTGGCTCATCTCTGTGAAAATTGAATTTCTGAAATAGCACTGTTAAGATTAAAAATACTATATTCAAATAACAACTCTTACCAGTGCTCCTCAAAGTAATTTAGTTTGTTAAATATTTTAAGTGAGAAACAATTTGCCATGTAGTACTGTCTGTTTTACTCTTAATATGATGAGCCTTACTGACAAAATTGTAATTAGGTTCAGCCTATCAGCCACATTTGAGATTAGCCATGTGGCATCCTAACAAAGATTAGGATGATTACTGCAGGACTTAAGCATAATACTCTGTCCCTTCAAGCAAGAGCTTACTCAAGAAAGTAAGAAGGAACATGTGCTTAAAATTTGCTGATGAGCTAGGCTGCCTCTCACAACAAGTTTTCTATTACTAATGGAATTACCAAAAGCATAAGTCTGAATTTCTCTGATCTTTCAGTCATAGCACATTCATCCATGTATCAACTGGTAACACTAAAATGGGTAAGAAATATGACCTACATTTCATTGGCCCTGCAAAGAGAAAAAAGAAAGGTGACAGTGCATTCTCCTGACATACAAGTGAGCATTTTCTTCATTGCTGTCAGAACTTCCACGGTCTGAACTCTGCTGCCCTAGAGAAATAGTGACAGCTTTAGGACCTCACTTAAGACTCTACTTGGCAACATCATAGGATGGCACTGTAAATAATATACAGAAATATATCTTTTAATTTGATGTTGCCAAACCAACTCTCTATTCCTGTCCTGCTCTGATCTTCATCATCCCTCATAAATCATCTTTAGAGCCAAGCTCAATTCTCAAGAGGACATTGACTGAATGACTAATTCCTTCCAACATAAACATCAAAATGAACTGTCCTTTCACAAAGTTAAACATAGACAGGATAAAAAAAAGTCAGAAACTGGGGTGAAAACATTGGATTTGAGCTCACCAACACAGAGTAAGAAAGCTGTCATATCCTGTAAATCATAAAGAATAGGTGAAACCTCAATTACTTAAATTCTACCATTGAATGAAAATGCCATTTCAAATTCCTCTGCCCAAATCTCAGAACACAGCTAATTGCAATGCCTTTGTTTCTTGATTATTCAGCATACTTTTTGGCTAGTATTTTTTACACCCATGGGACACATCTGCTGGGCATACGTGGTCCTTTTTTGCATGGGAATTAGAGCCAACAGATTATATGAGAGCAGTGGAAGTTGGACTGTAGCCTCTCTCCATGGCCACGGGAGCTGGACGAGCGCCCGGCTGGGTGCCCCCGGCCCGGCCGAAGATGGCCACACGAAGTGCCACTCCCGGATCCCCTCCGGAACCCTGGGCAGTGGTTACCGTCTGCAGCGTGGCTGGCATAGGCAGGATTGTGGCTACGAAGTCCGGATATAAAGGAAGGAGGAGTGGACACCCGTATGAGAACCAAGGATCTTTTAATCTTCCCAGGCGGTGCAAGGGACAGGTGACAAGGAGGAGGTCTCGGGGGAATTCTGATAAAGGGAGCGGGTGTGATGGGAGGAGACACAAAGCTTACCAAGAGCAAGGACCCAGGGAGGAGCGTGGGTTACAGCTAAGCCACTGAGGATCACACAGGGGAGGGGAAAAACCCCGGGGGCAAATCATACATTGAATAAGGCATGGCTGACACAGAGAATTCTCGAAATAAAGGGGAGTGGTTACCGTGACAGACAGGGGCAGGGGGCAGTTCCAAAAGGGAGGAAATAAGTTTACAACTTAGGGAGAAACCATTGTGAGGGAAGTACATGGGGGGGAACCGAGGACCAAACCATTATTAACTTACACAAGGAATAACCAGTTCTAAAAACACACAATGCCGCATTGGACATCTTTCTCTTAGAGTTGTGAAAGGCCTGAAAGACAAAAAAAAAAAACCTGTGTGTCTTTCTGTCTTACGCAGTTATGGAAGAAACAGTTAGGAAAACTTGATTATGAAGAAAGAACTCAAAAAAAAGGATGAACTAAGGCAAGTGTCCTGCATGTTTACATTTTCAGTGCTTGAGGAAATGAAGGACACAGTTGCTGAATAGGTATCATTTGCTATGGTAATCTTGTGGCCCAGGTCCTGTAGTCCTTCTTTCAACTTTAAAGAGACATCTGACCCACAATTTTCATTCTGCTTCTCCATGGTATTTGCTATTCTTTTAACAGCTGATATTGCATATATGTAAGAAATGACCCATTATTGTCATGTAATTGTTATTACTTCAAGAATCTATACCGAGCACAAAGAACCAGAAAAAGCAATGTACTTGCAAACTGACCTTGTGCTAGCACATATTAAGAATTTATTACACTGCTCCTTTTTGCTGGCATAGATTTCATCTGAGCTCTTTCTTTTTATTGGTTTGTTTAAGATTAGTTGTTTGTGCCCTTGTTAGAAGAACCATAACAAGGTAGGGTAAATTAAAATACGGACAAATATGCTGATTAATATGATACTTTAAGTAAAAATTATTTAATTATGTTAGTGACAAGATTAGCTTTTATCATCTAAAATGCATGTGTGTACATTCACACATATCTACATGAACTAGTAGATTTTCCATCAAATTTTGTAGAAATACTTCTGTATTTTTAATTCAACTTGAAGAGAAACCAGATATTATTGTTTAAAAAACTTGCAGGACTGCTTCTTTGCAGAACTATTTCTCAGATTTTTAAATTTTATATTAATATTTTTGAGCTGAATTCAAGTATTTTGTGGGTACACACCAAAAAGAACTCAACAAAAGTCAATTATAATACTTGATCTTATGTTTTGGCCCAAGGATTTCTTTCAAATCATGCTGTTTCAGCAGGTTTCTCATGACTTTGTCCAAACACTATCAGCAAATGGGTGAAAGTGCTCAGGATAGCTTATGGCCACATCCACCATCTTTACTAGCCAAGTATTACTGACAAAAGAATGTCACAGAAACTGATTTAAAAGCTGGAGAAAAAAGCTTGATCTAAACAGCAGTTCTACAAAGCAGAGGATACACTCTATATACCCCTGCATCTCCAGAAACTTCCATCTAACATTGCTTGAAGCTGTATTTCTTATTTCTTGCCTAAAAATGGAGTCATTGTTATGCTGATATGTTCTAAAAAAATTTAAAATATTAAAATTAAAATTATAAAAAGAAAATTATCTAATTAATAGCAAAGAAGTGTGCCTATTTTACCCCCATATATCTTGATGAATGGGTGGACAATTGTTTTTGACGGCTCCATATTGTAAATCTCTGGGAACCACACTAAGAGCTATACAGGAGATAGAGCCTAAGGAGTTTCTGGATAGGCTGCAGAGACAGGGTTCTGTTTGGGTGTAGGATTAAAGTTTGGGAAGAGATACATAATTCATTATTTGATCCTGCCAGATCCGTATTCTATATGGGTAGGTGTAGAGTTTTCAGCTGTTTATTGATATCTGAGTCTCTGCTTTGATTGCAGTCAGGGCAGTAATAAGACTTGAGAGGGGGTATTTAAATCTCCTTTATTCCAAGTGGATCTGGGAATACTGAAATCAAAGGTTTTGTGTGCAGTTTCTTCTAGATAGTTTTAGAGATCTCACATTCCAATAAAGACTAATGCTGAATTCCAAAACTTTGACATCATTTACAACATAGACTCTCTAGCTGCAGGCAGCCTTTGTGTTAGGATATTTCAGAAAACAAACAAAAACACTCCGTTGGCAAAACTGTCCTTAAGCAGCTTGAAAAAAGCTTTCTGAGAATTTCAGCTAAAATATGATCCCACTATGAGGAAAATGAGCAGCAGTTCTGTTTGTCTGCATTTATAAAGAGGGTGTGGTATCAGCATATAGGACAGCTCAGACAGTCAAAACTTGAGGCTTTGAAGTCAAATTCATACAGTGCTGTACATCAAAATCATACCCTGATGATAAGTTCACTTAATAAGCAAGTACAGTAAATACAACACAGACCATTGTCTCCAAATATTCACTTTCTACTTCTGGGGGGGAGGAACAATAGTATTTCAAATCAGAAAAAAGAAGATACCAAAAATCATAAAATCATATCATGACTTGCATTAGAAAGGACCTTAAAGATCATCCCTTTCCAGCCCCATGACACTTTCCACTAGATTAGGTTGTTCAAAACCACATCCAGAGCTAGAAGAAGTCCAGGCATTGGTCATCCACAACTTCTCTGGGCACCTGTTTCAGTGCCTCACCACCCTCAGAGTGAAGAATTTCTTCCTCAGGATATCTAATGTAAACCTGTCCTCTTTCTGTTACCCCTTGTCCCGTCAGTACAGGCCCTTGTGAAAAGTGCTATTCACCCTAGACCCTCCTGTCTATCCAGTTAACTTGGTTGAGGGAACTGATGCTGACAATTGTACTACACTTGTGTTTGAAAATGCTTGTGTGAAATACAACTTTCCCTAGTAAACTAGTAATAATATTACCTTTAAAAGTGGCTTGTGAAATTGGTACGTATGGAAAAATCTATAATTTTTGCAGTTTTGTTGCACATTTAGACACACACACACATACACACACACACACACATACACACATATATATATGTATATATATGCTTTTCAGGATAGTCAGAGGAGCTATGGTGAAGTTACAATTTAGATTTAGGTGTAGCTATGACATTGGTTTGGTAAATTTTGCTATCCTGTGAGGCTGATAAATCATTGGGAACATAATACAGATGCTACTCACTGGGCTATCAAGCTTAATCTTTTTCTGTCTTAGGCAGCCATACCATGGAGGCACACCTAAATATATTAAACTCCACTTTATAATAACTTAGATTTCTTAACTTCCTAATGAAAGCCCACTTCAGAACCTTTCTCCTCTGATGGTCAAACCTCTCCTAATATCCAGCTTAACCTTCACGATGGACAGTTGAATTAAAGTGTACATACTTAAATTAAACTTAAAAAAAAAAAAAAATTGAACTTTGCAGATAGCAATGCAATTTCCTCAGGAAGCAGCTGGCTCCTGGGCTGGCAAATACTCTCCCCACAGAGATATGGAGTTCACTGTGAGTTGATATACCTGACATGATGTAGGGCAAATTAGTTTCATATTGCTCTGCTTATAGTGCTTTATGTCTTCAAAATGTCTGGGGTTTCTCTACCCTGTCCTGAAGATATTTAAGCCTATTATCAAGGATTGGAATACTTTTCATAAAGCTGCTGGTGTTAAGTACATCTTTTTCACAGACAACCATATTGTCTGTCTAAATAACATTTTCTCTATCAAAAAAATCCCCAAAGCAGCTCTACTCAAAAAAGATATAATGAAATGAATGTGGTAAAAGAGCTGCAAAAATAGAAGCAAAAAATATTTGAAAAGTACCTCTGAATCAGTTCAGGTAATATATGCCTTTTAGAACTTGAAAAATGGAATTTAAAAAGGTATTTATGAAACTGAAACAAAACAAGGCAATATAGAAAGTTTTGTTTTTATTTTGATGGTGCAAACCCACCAGCAGAAAAAGAAAAACGGATAAAACCCAAGGAAATCATTGCATATGTTACCTTATTTCTTGCAGGTTTGAATTTGTGCTGCATTGACGGACCAGTTAATTAACTTTGTAAAATCGATCTGGATTCAAAATTGTATGTATTTGGTTGTTAAAGATTAAATTGTAAATAATTCATAAAACATGAAAATTAATCAAATAATTCTGACTTTAAGGGCTCTCTTGAGGGAAAACAAATTCTTCACATGGCTGCATTCTGCTATGCCTCTGACTTTTTATTTATAACCTGGTCCTAGAATTATACGTACAATGCAAGACAAAATAAGTCTGTTAAAGCAGAAATGTTCCCTTGAATAGGCAGACTATAAACCTATGTTGACTTCTGTATGAATTTTAATCTTTTTATGAGGAAAAAAGCACTTTTACCATTTTGCCCTTGTTCTGAATGGCAATAAATTCTAAATTGCAGTGATTGAGAACTGTTAGATCATTAAAAATAAAAAAATTGTTATGAATATATTTCTTCAAAAGCTAGCTTAAAGTGTTATTTGAATATTTTTTTCAATGGTGTTAGGCTAAAATGAAAGATGCATCTGTTTTTAATACACACTTTTTTGGGGTTTTTTAGGGTTTTTTTTTTTGATCACATTTCTCTGACTGTGAATGGACTAGCATTTTGTGCAGCAGGGATATTGGAGCTGTATTCAATGGGAATATTTCTTAAGTTTGCTGTACAGACATGTTCTAATTTTGACACTGTATCTTTGTAGTGTCTCTTTTAGATATAAATTCACAGAAGTACTGAATATGTATTATAGACCTCACATACACTTAGAAGCAAATTTATATATGAGTAATGAAGAGAAAGGATGGATTTTTGGGTTCTGTTGTCAGTTTTATCTGCAGCCTTACTCCCTTCTTTGCAGTCTTCTCAGATCTCCCTAATGAATACACAATAAAGCCAGGTCACTGAAAAGTCATCTGCCAGATCACCTACTGATTTGAATGGAAGAAAATGGTGTGGATCATGAAGTGGCACTGTAAAGTATGAGTCAGGGAGATGTGATAACAGAGTCTGCATTCCAAGATCTGCTCTAAGTTATTTAAATCAGTGCAGCTGAAGTCTCAGTATTGTCTCATTTCAAAAGTCTGTTCCACCACAGTATCAGAACTAAAATTTTGTTTCAATGTCATCTTCAGTCGGATTTATTCACATGGAATTTCTGAGATGCGACTTTCATACCTAACACTGTCTTATGGAGAAAGAAATTTAGTAAATGTTTAGATATATAAACTTAACGTTCCTCAATATATTTAAACATATTTACATATCAGAGTAGGTATTGACTAAGGGAGTAGCATAGATGCGACTGAAACCAGACAGATAAATGTAACACATATCACTAGTAAAGTGCATAGAAACCAACTTTCACATTAATTGTGAAGCTTGTCCTCTCATTTTTATTTATGAATTTACCTAAATTAAAAAAAAAAGTCTATTTAACTAGGAATCTATTTTCAATATTCTAAACAAGTCCCTTGTGGAAAGGGAAAAATTTTGAAAGGTTTTAAAATAGCAAGCAGATGTGTCTTCATTTAAATTACTTCCATTTAAAACTCTAAACTACTTAATTTTTTTTTTCCTATGTTAATGCCAATTATCATAAAGTGCTTCTCCCAGTACTCATCATAATCACAGATCACTCTATTTCTATAAATTCTGCTTTTGAGGGCCTCTGTAGTTTTCCTGGTATTAACTTTTTCTATATTTTAATTTTTAAGCTACAATTAAGTTGACTTCAGTTTCTGCCATCATCTCTTTCAACAGTATATTAATTTTCCTATCATGTTACATAGAAGCAAGAATTTTCTTATATTTTCCTCTTTTATTGCAAAGATATGGGGACTTGTCTTCAGGCCTCAGAGAATGCTATAAATTTTTTGTATCTTCTATGATACCTTAATAAATATCCATTCTTGATTTATTTTTGGAAAAATTTATTGTCTAACTTCTGTTTTCATTTTGAGAGAAAAAAAATCAGTTTATGTTGGCTCTTATTTGAAACCAGATAAAGGAAATACATTTCTTATAAGGCATCATTTAATAGTGTAGAAGGGCTTGGGATTTTCTTGCAGTTCTGTTCAGTAATTTATATTATGTTCAAAAAACCTACTCAGTATTATTACTCAGAAATTGTTGAACACTTATGACCAGCAGAGATTTCAGCAGCACACAGATGCTTCAGCTTTCTGACATTTCCTTTTTCAGAGTTTTAAAAAGTCACTTAGCTGCTCAAGACCATCTCCTGTTTCTTTACAGTTCCTTGTAGCTATGACCAGGGAGATTTCTTCTTGCTTACCTGTCGGCACAAATTGAAAGGCAGTGACAAGAGTAGTGAGACCAGTCCCTCTATATTGGCAACCTTTGGTCTTGCAGAGAGCTGTCCATGCTCAACCAGCCTGAGCTTTCTCCAGAATGATGCCCTGTCTGGACAAATGTGGAAGGAGAGCAAAGGGGAAAAGAGGGAACAGAAACCTTATGGCACAACAGGAAATAAAAAAGATTGTCTTGTCTAGACAGGGAATATAAAAAAGCTAAGAATGCACACAGCTACTGCCATCTCACACAGAGCAGGAGGAACAGACTGAAGAGCTATTGCAAATAAAAGCCAGTATTAGGTACAAACTGGCCTCAAATTATTTCAGAGGTTAAAGGAAAGTTATAATATCACTGCTAAATCTTACACTTTTACTGTCAGATTTTGTTATCAATAAAATTTTCAGTGCAATAACATCAGAACAACGCTCCCGAAGTTTTTCTTTAGACTGAAGATGATTTTCAGATGGAATTTGTGTGTTGTGGTGCTTGAGATAGAAAAGCACTGAACTGGCACTACATGTCTCCTCTGCTTCTATATTCCCAAATAATCTCAACTGAACTCTCCAAATGGTATAGGATGAATAGAATTTTTTCTGTCATTTCACAGAATCCTTTAAAAGGTAGGTGGTATGATTTGATAGATTGGCCCTCAGTGTGGCTGGCACCAGGAAGATCTGAGCACTGTGAAAAAGTTTGCAATGATCACAGACCTGCAGAACTGAAAAGGTCTTCAAGTAGCAGGAAAAGAGATTGTTGCCTTCTTTGGTTTTGTGAACTCTTCTATATACTTGAGGTCTGATGTAGCTTTGTTTTTCCTTCATTCCTGAGGTTAAATAGCACATTAAGCTTTCTTACATAATTTTTCCCTTTGGTTCATTTGACTCATTCAGTTTGCTCAACTCACATTTGAAGTATAACTGCCAATTGAAAACACAATTTTTCATTTGGAGTCTTAGGAGCACCTTGGAAGGGGACTCCAATTTTTTTAACACCAGTGAAATTTTAACTCTGTATGAATTCACTTTTTCATTGTCCTTTGACATCTACTTTATAACTCATTTACTTGTCCAGTAAACATTTTGAGAAAAGGTATCTCAAATGTTTACATAATGCCTAGCAGAAACTGCTCCTATACACAGTTGTAGGTTCTAAGACAACTGAAATACACGTAATGAGCTTGCAAATGGCTGTTATTTCTATTACTGCTAATGAACAGCATGCTTCAAAGTTATTTAGACATTGAAAAACTACCTTTCTCCGTCAAATTCACTAGAAACTCCCGAGGTCTTAGCTCTCCAGGAAGACCTGCCATAATTTTAAAGATGGGCACAGGGTACAGTGAGAAATTATTCCAGCACACTGGATAAAGACTTCTGCGTGCCTGATGTCATGGTCATTGGAGTAATTAAGGTTTCACAAATTACCACAACATCGTGTATCAGTTTACTTTGTCTCATCTTAGAGCTGCTGTTTTCCATGAAAGAAATGGATAGGCAGAGTAAAAGTTCTTAAACAGCATGACACACTAGAAACAGAATCTGTTGGAAAAGACCTTCAACATCATCAAGTCCAACCTTTGACTGAACACCGCCATGCCAACTGGACTAGAGCACAAATTGTCCTGCTGTTTCTTGGATGCTTCCAAGGATAGTGACTCCATCACCTCCCTAGGGAGCCTTTTCCAACTACCATTTCAATGAAGAAATTCTCCCTGAACCTCCCCTGGTGCAACTTTAGGACTTTGTCCTCTTATCCTGTCCTTATCACTGGTTACCTGGGAGAAGAAGCCAAACCTTTCCTTGTTACACCCTCCTTTTAGCTAGCTGTAGAGAGCAATAAGGTCACCCATGAACCTCTTTTTCTCTAGGCTAAACAGCCCCAGTTTCCTCAGCCAGTCCTTATATGACTTACTCTCTCTATGAGTCTATGAATTCAGTATCCCCTATATTTTGAGACCACTGTATCATCTGAAATAAAGGGGGAGCAAGGATAGTGGCAGGGAGATCATCATGAACCAAAAATTTTTAAAAAAACCATGTCTTCCATTTCTTTCTTCTTCACTAACTCACTTTGAGTTAGTGATATGTGCTTTTGACTTTAAAAAGAAAGAATATTTTACTTGCAAAAGCCTCTGATTATTAATAATGGAGGAAAAATAAGAATTTAATCTAGAGAAAAATGTCCTTAAATTTGTCATTATTTCTTTAATTTAAATGGCTGTAGGTTTCTCATAGCAATGTGACTAAGGGATCTATCACAATTCTTATCTTCTAATTTCCTATTTTTATAAGTTTGTGTCACACTATTACTGTTATTTAAAAGCAGAAGTTAGCATTAAATTGCTTAATAATTACTCAGTTGTAGAGCATTTGTAAAGAATAATGACAGACTGACAGAGGCTGATTATCCTCTATATAGTCAAGGCTACACTTCACAGAACAAAAGTGGAATATTAAGGTACAGGAGATCTATTCATTTCCCTCTATTCCCAAACAGTGTCACTACATTTCTATATATATTTGTGTGTATATATGTGTAAACACATGTACATGCATACAGGCATAAAATGGTTTTCTGCTAGTAGCAGTGCAGTCATCCCAACAGTGATGACAGTGCACATTTGTTTGCCACATGTGCAAGTCACAACTCTTTTTCTCACAAGAAAGAGGTCTACAGTAACAACGGTTAAAAATTCCAGCTCATAAATGCTGTTTATTTCTATGCATAGTGAAGTAGCACCAAAATCATGCAAGAAAAGAATATTAAAAATATAAAAAGAAATAAAAATGAAAATAGAAATAAAAAATTAGTGGACGTGGCTTGAGGTGTTAATAAAGCAAAATTCATCATAGATAAGGGAACATTCACATGGTAAAAGCAGCAGAATGGAATGGAGTTCAGCATCTCTGAGACTCTCCACTGTCAACTGAGCACCCTGGTTAGTACCAAGACTGCCTTCAAGTCATAGGTTTCTCTTTTTCAGTCACATAAATCAAGATCACAGAAGTTCAGGACCTTAAGACTTCAAAAATATATTCCTTAATAGGTTCAAAGAGCAACATCCTGTCTATTCCACATGTTCATCAGACATTGGAAAAAATCTTTTAATGGGAAAATTTCTGCCTTGTGGGACCAAAGAAAGGTTTAGAATTGTGCAGTTAAGTTTTGACAAGACAGAGATGGATATGTAACAGGTTTCTTATTTATAATGATACCAAAGACAGTCCTTTTTCTGTATCATAGTGATTCAATCATAATGATTTTTTGCATAGTATACATAATGTTTATAAGTGAATGCATATATGTATATATACAGCACATTTAAGGTAGGTATTGTACTTAAATATATACAAACATGCACTATATCTAGTACTATATGCCATGTATTATACTACAAGGGTGATTATAATTATTATTGCATACAAATAAACAAAATTGAAAAAAAACTAATACATTATATCCTAAAGTTTTTGTTCAGACTCAGATCTATTTCAATCAAAAAATCTCCCTAACACAGAGTTATTTTTAAGTTTTTCAGACTCTCCACTGTGAATTACTTCACTTCTAGACTGTATTTCACCAATTTAAATATAATGATATGAGTAATGATTTCATGAGGACTTTTGGGCAGAAAATAATGACACCAGCCATCCACTTTAGCCAACAGAATGAGGTATTATACTGCTTTCGAGGCGAAGCACCTGGAGTGCTCTGCTCCCTTTATCTCAGTCCTTAAACTTTCAGGATTAAAGGGTTTTGTCCTAACTTGTTTCATTTAAAAACCGGCTTTAAAGCTCCTAGTGCAAAATTTATTACTGAAATATTGGGGTCCAACCTTCTTCCACTATTACAACTTAAAACAGATATGCTAACACTGAAAGTAATTGCAATGGGAGTTTGAAGGAAATGACCTCTCAGTTCAGACCCGGCACAGATTGACTCTTACAAAGGTATATTTCTGTTAACTTTCTCAGAGACATTCCAGATTAACAGATGTGGAAGTGGTGCAGCACAAGGAGATAACTCCTATCAAACTCAAAGGCTGAACCTCCTGGTTAAAATGATGTTAATGAAGGAGTCAAACTGAGCATCTCCTTTTCCACTCTCCTTTCATATCTGTGTTGAGTTAATGTAAGAATAATAGTAGCTTATTATTGTTTCACATAGAGCAGTGCAAGCCCCCAATACTACTTTTGCTTGAAAGTGGCTAGACTTTTCTGACTGAAATTTTAGTTTGAAAGGGTGTTTGGGGTATTACAGGCCCTTTGTACTAGCAAAAGGACAGAGAAAAGGGTACTCTCTCACTCTAGGTGAAGTCGTGTTTGTTTTCATAACACTTATGCTGCCCACTCCCAGATGACCTCAGGATATTACTGTGATGGCAGGCAGAACACATGGGCATCTGCAGCTCTGACTGGCACAGGGGTCTCTGGCCTGAAAGGGGCTTTAGCTGTGAAGGGGTTCAAGGGGCTGAGAGTGCTCCTTGCTGGTTCTCTTCAGCATCTCAGAGCCTTCTCTTCAGAGCTGCACCACCAGCTTGGCCCTGTGGTTGTGGGGCCTCGCCCGGTGGTGGTGCAGGGTGCCCTATGTCCTTCTGTCCTCTTCAAGGCAGTTTCTCCAGCCTGTGCTTGCTCCCCTGCAAGGCTGCCCTCCTCCCCCTCTGTGTGAGCTGCCTTACTGTCTTCTCTGAGCTGGAGTGATGCCCAGCTTGGTGAAAGGGCAGGTTTTGTGAGGCATTAGTGCTTCCCACAAAACTATATAAATGTAAGAGTGTTCAGGGTTTAGACCAATGCTTCTGCTTACAGTGCTCAGATTTGTGACCAGACTATGTTTGCCTGATTGTCTGATTGCTTATGCAAAGAACGTCTGGAAAGATGAGAACAACATTTATTGCAATTTTAAAAGAACTTCTACTTCCACCAGCTCCAAACAGAGATGTACCATCTTACAGTGCTATATTTCATTCATACAGATAAAGAATACTGGCTTCTCTGTTTTTGTTCCACAGGGGCTTAATCTTTCAGTTTTCTCAGATGAAAGTTTTGAAAAAAAAATGTTGACATGATACTGCTCCAGCCTCCATGTGGATGATGTGCTGAACATGAACAATGGATGCACATACAGGCACTGTATGGAGTGTGGACTCCAGCAGCACTGCAGTAGCAGCACATGTCGAAGTAGTAGAAGTATTTTTTTCCAGAGAATACAGAACTGAAGAATGTCATTCCTTGTCTTTAGCCATTCTTAAATACAGCTCCAATGTGCTCTCTAGCACCTCAGTCCAGCAAAAACTGGATTGTCCCACTTCTGGATTTTTGCTGTAGCTAACAATTGAATGCTTTATTCTGACAGAAACTAAAGTAATCTAACCTAGAGGCACAACTATAATTAAACATATCAGTTTATGGAAAATGGGCATTGCAAGTGACCAAACAGTATATAGAGATGTTTTGCTGAATCAAGTCTTAGGATTTTAATTGTGAATGTTCTGTTAATGTTTCAGATTAAAACAGTATTTCCACCATCTCTTCTATTACTGTACAGGAGATGGACACTGGTTAAAGTATCTCAGTATATGTCCACCAGCTAACAATATGTCCTGCTAGCACAACAGGGTAGCCTGAGAATTCTCTAAAAGGAATATCTTGAGGAATTACTAGCCTTCTGGAATTAGCAGTCATCCTCTATTCTAGCGCATATATCACAGCTTCAATGTACTTAATGTTCATCTAAGCTTAGTTCATCACATCTCCTTCTGTTATAGTCTGAAGTGCAGCTGCTGTATTTTTAATTTTTTTTTTAGTGAGTTCTCTAATTTACTGCAGGATTCTCATTTCTTCAGTATGTCATGTATTGTTGATTTTTGTCTGCTCTTTTGCATGCAATTCATCTTCCTGTAGCTCTATTCATGATCTATGAGGCAAATGATTTCACCTGTCATCTTGCAGTGCCTCACAGATCTGCTGCAAATGAACACATGGGAGGCTGAGGTGAAGAAACAGACTGTGATTTGCTTGTTTCTGGGCTGTTTCTAAGCTGTGCACAATTCTTCTCCATTTATATTGAAAGTGGTTGTTTTGTCCTCTGGTTCAATAAAGCAAAATGTCTGTATGAAGTGTTAGTTTGCTGCTGTGTTGCATGCAGTGTTGAAAATAAGCAAAAGAAAAACAGATATCTTTCCTTTACATAAAGCTTGCAGGAATATTGCTGTGCTAAATATAGCTGAAACACAGAGCTCTGGATGTGACAGTCTTAATATGATCACCACGTTTCAGGGGCTGCAACTGAGAGCTGTCTGTGTTTAGTTGGAGAGCATATGGGTTGCTATTTCAGATACTACCAGTGATGTGACTGTGTGTGTTTATGTATCTAGAACTAGGTGAAAATGTTTCTTTATATTCTACAAACCTATTTTGAAGTTATTTCATGAGTGAGTCCAGAACTATGGGGGAAGAGATTCTTCTATCAGAATAAACAAAAATATGGTTTATAGGGCATACTGTGTATTCCTATTCTAGCTTTTCTGTAGTAAATAGACATTCACCACAAAATTCCCTTAATCTTCTTTCAGAGCTATTTTATTACTTTATTTCAGAAAAAAAGAATTATATGCTGTTTGAAATAAGACTAAAAACTTTCTTGTTCCAAAACCCCTCGGAGTGTCGTGCTCTCCTTCCAGGTTCTGGACAGAATTGTGACTCTTGCCCAATAAACAGTTTACTGGTGGCACATTGGGCTGCTTAACTTGTTTGGGTACTTCTTATGAAAAGGACTTTTGCCACTGGCTGTCCTGACCATGATTTTGGCTTTTTTTGCTGATGCTGTGGTGAGTTTTTGTTTTGTTTTGGCTTTGGTTTTTTTTCCAGTTCTGAAAAGTAATTTTGCTGAGGATAGAAATTTTTCTAAATTAAGAGTGACTTTTATGGCTAGGTAAAGCAATAAAAACTGCATTACAGAAATGTTGATTTGCCACAGTTATAATTTTAATAAAGTCAGAAAGACTTCTGTGTTTTTACATAATTCAGGCAATATATATGTGCAGTATATGTCAAACACTGTAGCATAGATTTGACAGAGGCAATAAATTGTAATTCAGATACCATCTAATGCCTGGTGTTTAAAGAGACAATCAACCACTCACCAGAAAGTCTGTCACATAAGATCTGCTATATAGGTCTATATATACCTGTCTGTGCTTATGGCTTATCTGCTTTCTTCAGGGAGACAAATCTTGTCCTAAAAATACAGAGTTATCAATGCTTTGAGTGGTACAGAAATACAAATACCATTCTCAAAATTTTACTGTGATTGATGTTTATTACACTTGCCTGCTGCCAAGCAAAATCCAGAAGTCCCTATTTTCTTGAGTAATTTTTCAATATTATTATAATGCTTGAGCAGAAATTGAATTTAAAAAAAAGGGAAATTCTTTTTTTAGTTTATGATGCCAAGATGTAGTAATGGATTTAGTAATGATGAAATAAGAATATTCTTCACAATGTTTTATTTGTAATTTGCCTCTTTGTGTGATCGTGCCATCCAAAAATCACCCATAATAAGTTCTCAGTAGTCTCACCCAAGTACTGAACCCCCCTTCTTGTCCAATTGCTCCACCCTCTAAAAGTTTGTTGGAGAGAGAGATTCAGTTCCTTCTTCTTGGAAATAAAAATTGTGAGAACCCTGTGATTATACATTTCTTCTGGTAGCAGCAAGTTATCCAGTCACCTGGACAGGTACATTCAGGAGAAAAAAATTGGTATTTACCAGTTCTGTCTTGATGCAAGAATATTCCATGTTATATGGTGGGGTGCATTACAGGGAGTTTAGAGGCAAGATACCACAAATCTCCAGGACACCAAGGTTCACTCTTTTGGCTATTTATGAACAATCACAATTGAGCAGGATCATATGTTGAAGTCAAAACACTTTTCAGAAACAGTCCAGAGACATTTACAATATTTTCAGTGTAAAGGTTTTGATTGAGAACAAACACTCAGGAGAGAAAGGCTTGCATCAAAAGGCTGACCTTTTCAACATGAAACAAAATTTTTGACACACTTCCAGTTTGAAGTGGCATTTCAAAGGCTTTGTTTTCATGCCAATGCAAAATAAAACAAATCTGGAACTTGAAAACTGTTAGTAAACCAAAGCACTATTTTCTAGCAAGCTCTACTTCTTGCTTTTAGCTAGAATAACTTCAATATTTAAAGATATTTGGGTGTAATAACACAAACATTGAATATTGATATAATATTTTCTTATGCAATTTGTAATTTCATTATTAATATCAAACATTTCTTAGAATCCATCAAGTCACTCCATCATTATTCTTTATTTTTAATTTTTTAAAAAAGCAACATCTATTGCTTAGATTGATGTAACACTGAGAATACATATTATACATGAATATTTTCAAACATTGATTGACAACCATGCAATTGGACAGATACATAACCTAAATAAGCACTGCTCAAATAAAAAATTACAGGTGTAATGGTTTGTAACAATCTTTTTGTTTGTAACACTCTTAACACTCTTTTTGTGTTTTTTTTTAGTCTTTTAGTAGTCTTTTTGTAGTTTTATACTAGATGAAATCCATTTACTGAACTGGGTATTCCTAAGTCTTTAAAAAATACATCAAAACAGTCCCAGCTGAATGTAGCATTTAGTCAGCATTGATTTTTGTGCAGGGATCATCAAAATGCATGAACTGAAAAGATCAGAGTTTCCAAATCTTACCTAGAGTATGCAAGTGTACAATTAATGGTAATAAAATGAAAAAGACATTTTAAATGGTTTCCAGAGTACTTGTAAAAATGCATTTGAAAGAAAGGAAATCTCATACAGTCACATTTCCATACAGCTTTTTTCCTTCTATTTGTCATAATTTCATGCACCTTATTGTAAAAAAAAAAAATTATTACAAACATTGCAATAATGAAACTTGATTTAGACTTGCAATAGGGGAATGCGTCGTTCAATTAAATGAAACCCCAAGTAGTGTTTTTATTCATATTTATCTTAATGAATTAATTTACTATTTGTTTCACCTTGTAAGGATATCAAGAGTCCTCAGTACCTATTCTGGACCCAGTTTCATGGATGCCACTTGAAAAAAAACCAAACAACTACAAAATATGCAGTGATAGTTTGGGAAAATAAAATCTAGAAAGCAGACACAAGCTATGCAATAAACATTTTCTTTTACTGTTCTCACCAAGTACTTCGTATTTAATCTTAATAAAAGGATCACTCATATAAACTATATGAGTCTATATGAAACGGTTCCATGTTTTTCTGTATATATAATTTAGGTCCCAAAAGTGTCATTGCAAAGATGTACCAAAGAAATCATGGGTGTAGAGACACTTCAACCACATGTATGTGAGGAGGATAACCTCAGGTATCAAGATCTGGAAAATTAAAAGATGAAGAGCAGGTGCCATGAATCTGCTAAAACCCAAGAGCAGCAGCAACCTTTGCTGACCCTCAGGTCTGCCATGGAAATTGCATAAGTACACTGCTTTCTAGAGTCCATCTACTTGTTGTAAACATAACCCAAATTTTAACTCACCCTAAGCATGTAGAAGCTTCTATCAGTCACTGCAACAATAAGTACTGTAGCAGACACCAAAGTAATAATTCCCACAGGAAAGATACTGGACACAGTCCAACACTTTTCTTAGCACGTTTCAACTCGTACAAGAAAAGAAGCTGAAAAAGACTCTGACCTTCAGAAATTAACTATCATCATGGAAAAATGTGGTGACCCAACCAGTCACAGTAAATGCACTTCAAAGCTAGAAAACATTTTCCACTGTAGTTGTAAAGTTATTCTTACCTATATTTTTTTTTCTGAGACAACACTTGGTACATGACAGAAACCCCCGCATCCTTTTTGGAACTGTTTGATATTTATTGTTGTTTTTACACATTCTACATTATATTTATTATACATAAATATACGTAAAATCATGAGTAAACAGAAGGTTTTTCATGCCAATATGCCTGAGATAGAAGTTTCTCTGCATGTCATTTCTGAATTTTAATTTTTTTAAACAAGTTCCTTAAGAAAACATTATAAGTGTCATTTAATCCATTGCAACACCTAGATACTCATAACAGGGTCATACCATAGCAAACAAGCTTTCCTGATCTTTGGAGTTTAGTCATTCTTCGGCAGCCTGTTTAGTAGATGTTTATGTTTAATGTAAAGTTGAGTTTTTTAGCAATTAGTAGAAGAGATTCAATATCCTAATAATTGATCTTATTCTTATTTTAGAAAAAAAAGAAGATACATATCAGTAATTTTTCCAAGTAGTTGGTTTATAAGTTAATTTTCAGGATAGGAAACCATTTGTCTATAAAGGTTTTGGATGAAAATAGGTTCACTAAGAAACAAAAATTAAACAGCAAGTTATAACATTTGAAGAGGTTTGTAAGAATTCCTGTATTGACATTTTATAATTTTAGGGGTTTTTTTTAATATGAATGCATAAAGAGATGGAATGACAGGAACCATACAGTTAATATAAGAGAGAGCCAGTTCTGTTTTTCAGTCTAAAATTTCTGTGGCATTGGAGTGAACTTTGAGCCCTCAGTAATTTTATGAAAGGTAAACAGTTGAATTCAATATGTATATATTCTTATTCACAAGCAGCAAATTCTCAGCATCATTGTTTATTATTAAAAAGAAGAGGATAACTAAGATCTCTCTAATGTATCTCTTTTAAGGTGTCTTTATTCCTGTAAGATTCTAAAAATTTTAAAATAAATTTGATGCATACCAAAGAGACATGGATGTGCAAGATGTGCGTTGCAAAATATGTCCTTCCCCTCTTGTCTTCTGCTTGCTTTTCAACTTCTTCCCAATGTTTTATTCTACACATAAAGAAAGTGAAACAGACAGGGAAAAGGAGAGGGCTAGCCTTGAGTTTTAGACCCTGTTCTGTAAGGATTGGTGCAATGTAGGACATTTGTTTTGTAAGAACATCTGGTTAAAAGGCCAAGACAAGGAACATGAAAAGCAAAGAAAAAAAAGGAACATGTATAGACTCATGAAGGGAGTAGTTAAAAAATCTGTCAATCCCACAGGTTCCATCCTTGTACGTCCATTTAAGTGTCGGACTTGGTCATTCTTGGTCATTCTTGGTCATTCTTCTGGGTCCCTTCCAATTCAGACTATTCTGTGATTCTGTGAAAACCAGAGCTTCTAGATGGGCTGGTAAAGGCACAAGGCCTCTGGTGACTTTGGGCAGATCAGTCCCAGCTTTGTAATTGGTTTGAAAGGAAATTAGAGCGTCCTGGATTTGGTGTGAAAAAGAAAACTTACTATAGGATATTTGAGGTGGATCATTGAGAGTGCAAAAATTTCTTATGAAATGCTTGGAGGGATTGTAGGAATTTGCTACATTTATTATAGACAGCTTAGAAGGATCAAATATCAGAAAAAAAATGGAGAGAGGCTATTGTAGAAGGCAGTCTCATGTCAACAAACTGCACCTGCATGAGTCCTGTCTGTGATCATGGTATGGTCTCTCCTTGCTTCTTGGTAAATTCCTCTTTCTGTCCTTACAGAGATCTGAGTGAGTGCTCATCCCCTTTTTTATGTGTGTGTGAGATGCTAGCAAACTCAGCTCAGACTAACTGGGTAGTAGTCTAGCTGGCTGGTCTTGGAGCTGAAAATGAGTGGAAGCAGGCCTGGGCCAGCCTGGAAAAGGTTAAGGGTTTTTTGTCATTTATATGAGCATTGTTTGTATGTATTTGATGCATCTAAAGGCACTGCAATCCTGGCTACACTTGCCTGCTGCTGGTCAGTCATGTCTACTTGCATGTGTGTGTTAGAGAAATATGCTTATTTTTACTACTGGCTGAATCTTGTACAGACCACCACAGCAACTTCAGATTTCCCTGCGGTCATGAGGTTCATTGGGTTCAATTTTTTTGAGGGGACATAATTTAGGTTGTCCTTAGAATGGTTAAAATTTTGCTTGAGTTCCCTTTCTTTCCTTTTTCTTTCTTTCTTTTTTTTTTTTTTTTTTTTTTGAGATGTACAGCAACTCTGATTACACTGAGGATTATATTTCAACATAGCAAAGCATTTCTACAAGTACTGAAACGCCATACATATTTAGGAGGAAAAATGTGGGTTTGGGCTTGCTGTTTTTTCTTTCTGTTCACTGTTTTTTTTTGTTTTTATTTTAATTTTTAAATATGATATGTGTTTCCCTCATTGCAGCTTATTATTTTCTTATTATTTTGGGACTGTGCTGTTTTTTTTAAAGTATAATCTAGTTCTTTCCCTTTCCCATTATATTATTGTTAATCTAATGATTAAATAGAGTCTTCAAAAATGTAGGCATAAAGAAACATACTTTAATATTTTTTGCATAAATGTTGTTTTTTGCAAGTGAAAAAGAAGAATTCCTTTTCAGAACATAATGAATTGGGTGTTTTTTAAAATCAACATTATGTCAAAGGCTTTCTATAAGTTTATATATTTATATGTTCAGAATTTTGCATGCATGAGAAACACTGGGAAATTATGTTGTGGTGACCTATTTTCCTGTTCCCATTTTTGACATCTTTACTACTGATTATTGCAATACAGAAGGATTGTATTTTGCTGGCAATCACTCACTGATGAAAAGGAGGTGATGGTGTGTGCAGTGCAGGAGGTATCTTCCCAGGAGTTATCTCATCAGAAATTGTGTTCCTTATTTTTATAAGAAACTTACCTATTTTCATACTGCTTAGCATTGCACAGAGACTGGAAACTTACCCTTTAACTTTGCCTGGTTATTTTGGAGTCTTTGCAATTTTTTTCACACTTGGACATAGATTGATGTATGCCTGACAAAATTGATGATATTTATGAAAACCTCATATTTGAAGCTTGTATTGTTGGGTGAGTTCAAATGATTTCACATCATAAATCTGTGAGGCTTCATCTACAAATGTAAGACTGCTTTGTTGCCATTTAACCCTGGCTTTGCAGAGAAAGAAAACCAAGGCAAAAAAATACTTGGAAGTCAGAAACACTGAGAAGGTCAATGAGAGTAATCCTTTTTTAGAGGAAGCTGCTCTGAACTTATGGATGGATATACAGAGATAGAAAGTTATCATTTCACAATGATATAGTGCTTTAGATTTTACTTCCTCAGAGCCTAAATGTCTGTGTCTACAGAGATGGGTACAAATCCACCCAGGTTCCTCTACCCATAACCTGAGTTGACTAAACAGAGCCATCTTTAAGAATGCCTGAGTGTCCAAGCAAAGGGGCTGATATTCTGCTAAGGGGTATATGCAGAAACACAGTGAATATTGGCATGGTCATAACATTGATTTAGGGGCTTTAGGCTGTTAATTTTTGTCAGGATTAGACTCCTAAATCGTAGAACTATATTATCTAAAGTAGCGTCACCATTCAAGCCAAACATCTTGGCTTGAGTATTTTTGGTTTCTTTATTTTTACAATTTCTTTGAATTCATTTATAAAAGCTATCCGGTGGGGGGGATGTGGGTGGAGCTTAGGTCCTAGAAAAATTAGTCAGGGATTTCTTAGCAGACTCAAAGCAATTGTATGTGTTGAGTCCATTGAGACTAGCCAAGCATTTTTTTGCTACAGCATAATAATCCAACCTCAAAAGGTCTTCCCTGGAAGCAGAGGTTTGATTGGCATACTCTAATGTGTTGTTTTATATAGAAATCTGATTAATGTCTAGAATTGTACTAACCTATAAATTTTACTAATAGCTAGTGAGAGTTCCTCCAATAAATTAACCTTTTGATCTCTCTTTTCAGCAGTAAATCTCTTTATAAGTAGGATTATAAAAGTTAATTTAATAATATCACAGGAGTTTGCATTTAATACAGTTAGAATAGATGAGAAAGCCAGTTTAAAACACAAAACTCCTTGACTACAACATTTTGGATTAACTTGTTATAGCAGAAATGTATTCTATATATTTTTAAGCTACCAGTTCTATTAAATCAATTCAATTCCTCTTGGGTCATCTAATCTATAGACCTCTGCTGACATACTTGAAACTATTTACTTGAACTGAATGATAGAAAAATATCAAAGCCTGTTGTTCTGTAGCATTCAACCTTGCAGGAGAGAGAACATTGTGTTTTCCATAGTGTAGTAGGATGTTCATAAGAGTGAGAGGGGCATCCCTTAACCCTGCTCTGAAAGTGTTATGGAAAAAGTGCTAACTTGTGTGTAAAAGACTGAAGATAAGTGTAGGTGACAAAGGAGTTCTCCAGGTAATACATAACTTTGTAACAAGAGAAATGTAATAAAATTTAAAAAAAAACCAAGCAACCCTATGTTTATTTAGGTCTGTTTAATTTGCCAAAAGGTACCAAAAAGTGACTGTTGAAAAACTTAACCAAACTATGAAACCAAAAAAGACAAATTTATTCTAGTGAAATAACAGTAACACAGAGCAGATCATTTTTGCATTTAAGCAGAGATGTCAAGGTTATTCTGTGTCTTTTTCTACCATGGAATACAACAGACAGTCCATCATACCGTATGCCTACTGAAGGAATCATCCCAGCTGTTTTACTCTATTCCTTTTCTCTACTGCAACCAAATATTTTAACAGAGTAAGGCAAATTAGGGAGTAGGATAGGAGCGAATAAAGAAATGAAACAGAAACAAACAGACAAAACCCTAAAGTTTCCAACCCCCCAAAAAATCCTCTATCACCTTCAGTACCTAGTTGGCCCCAGAAAATTATTTTGCAGGTGTTACTCAGTTCACACTGGTAGATTACATGATTCATGCCTTTCATAACTCCCTGAGCTCTTGAATAACTCTACCTCATATTTCTCCATAACCACAGTTGCCAAGAGCACACAGTATTCCCTAGGAATAAACTTGGGTGAAAACCTATGGATGAAAACAGGAGGCAATCCAGCAAAACCATGAATATCAGAAAGTTTTCTACTTTTATCTTTCATTCTATCTGTTCTTGAATTCAGCTAAGAATGTTCTGATTTCAAAGATTTTCCTTTTACACTCTTTTAACATTGACAAAACACATTCAATCATTTAAAATAATTTAGAATACATTTTCAGTCCATCCTTGAAATGCAGATTCACAATAAACTTGAAATACTAGTCTTTAGTTACAGTTTGAACTATCAAGTGGGCACTGAGTTATCAGCTTTGTTTTTTACAGGGTAATTCCTCAGGAGCTGCAGGAGTTCCTCACTAGACATGAAGGTTATCATAAGAAGTGCATGGAAGTTCAGGAGGGAATGGGTAAGGAGCCAACCAAAGGCTTATGTGTCAGATTTAATGGAAGGAACAGGGACAGGTGACATTATGTGAGGGTCTGCTACAGGCCACCCAACCAGATGAGACCCTCTAAAGATGTACAGGGGTGGTCTCATGCCCATAAGACCTGGTCCTCATGGGAGAACCTGACGTCTCTTGGAGGGAAAAGACAGCAGGAATTCCTGGAATTCATTGTGATAACTTCATTCTCCAAATGAGAGAGGAGATATTAAGGAGAGGTATTGAGCCTTGTTCTCATCTACAAGGAGGTGTTGGTGGGAATGTGAAGCTAAAGGCAGCTTTAGCTGCAGTGACCTTGAAATGGTGGAGCTCAAGATCCTTAGGGCAGTGAGAAGGGCATACAAGAACATTTTAAAAGGGAAATAAGGAAGACCAGAGGAGCTGCTGACTGCTCAGCCTTACCTCTGTGCCTGGCAAGATCATGCAGCAGACATTTCTGAAAACTACAATTTACTGTAACACTTTAACAGGATAAATATATTCTTGCCATAAAACCAAAACATAATCTTTATAATGCCTCCCTCCTTCATATTTCTTATGAAATTTCTTCCAGATATTACAAATAATTTTCTTCAGTATAAGATCAAATATTGATTTGTCTTGAACTTTTTTAAACTTACTCATTAAACTGAAATATAGATCAGTAATCACCAAAATGTAGCAGTTAAAATCAATTACAACTTAATGCATGATATCATATCTGTTTTTATGCACATGGAGACACCAGAAAAAAGTAGATATATAGAAACACTTTCACGTGTTATTTCATATAGACAAATATTTTATCTTATCATATTTTGTGAAGAGTGACTGGGTTTTAAAATACTGGCCGTAAACTCTTTCATCCATTATTCCCTTATACTAGCATGCCAAGAAATTTAAATATTTGAATTTTTTAAATTTTTCATGACTGAATCATATCCCGATGTTTTGTCCATTTAAAGATATTTTCATGCCATTGGTGCCTTATTGGTAGCAAAAGTCTTCCTCCAGAAATTTGCCAAGCAATTTCTTTAACAGAATAATTCACATTAAAATAAGCTCCATGTGGAAGGTTAATTAAATCACAACTACTTAATGCTATGTACTCCACTTCCCAAATCTGCACTGCCCGTATAAGATAGTTAAAAGTACAAAGGTAAAGCTTTGGCCCAGCTGCTCATTTGAATACAGTTTACCATTTGAGCATGTCTAATGTTAAATATGTGCATGATTTAGTGGTACACTAAATGTTATGATGAAGTTGGACTAATGCTAACATTTCTGAAAATAAATGGGGTCTTGCTTATGATTAAATGCTTTTCTGGAACTGGGAGGTACTATGAGCATAACCTTCCTCTTCAGAGTTGTTAAAAAATAATTTGTACCATGAAAGGACATTTTCCTAACTACTAAGAAAAGGAATGGAGCTGACAGACCTTGCATTATGGTATGATAGGCTAGTTATATTTTCACCTCATAACATCAATTCACTAACAAAAAATACTTTTACCTTTACTAAATCCAAAAGTCTAACTCCTGTGAAAATAACTAGATATACAAGGAACTTTAGATTGCAGACTATTTTTTTTAATCTTCTAAGTTTGCAAAAAAAACCCCAAAAACAACTAGACAGGTTTACACTACTAAATAAAACTTGGCAGTACTTATTTCTTTGTTTTCTCAATGAATAAGTGATTTCATGAAAGTGAAAATTTCGGAGCAGCCACAAATCTTCATGAATTCATGTTAAATTAGTTTGTCTAGAAAAATACACGAGATAAAAATGTAATGTAAGGGATAAAAAGGTAAAGGAAATAAATAAAAGCAACTGGTGACTGCTTCAGTATTTGTTAGCACCAAAGTATCTGAGGAGAAAAAACTCCAAGCACTCTACCCAAAATAATAATAATAATAATAATAATAATAATAATAATAATAAATAATAGCAGTAGCAGAAGGAGAAGGAGAAGTTGTAGTAGTAAAGGATGGGAAGTTTGTAAAATTCAAAAATTGGGTTTGGATTTCCAAAGAGAGGAAAGAAAGTAATTTGTCCTACATCCCAAAAAAGAGGCAGGGTGACTGGAGTAAAATGAAGATAATTTGGCTGGGGGTAGCCCAAATTATTGTGTTCTAGGATACTGCCAGTCCCCTCATAGTGCACAATGGCAGGTAAGAATTCAAATTAAGACTCTGGAGGAGGAAACATATTATCTGGGCCCCTCCCAGGGCTGATCCAGAGGACTCTCAAGCCCTAGTGCCCAGGTGGGAAACCCATCACTAAGAGTCACTGGGGCCAGCTCTTCATGTCATCTTTGACTTTGAGCAGGATTTGGAGTGTGAGAGTGGGACACATAATAGGATGCAGGGGAGGAACATTTTGAGATTACACAGGATTTATTATGATGCATTTAGAGAGGAAACCAAAGAAGGGAAAGTGAGGGATTTTGGAGATTTGGAGCAAATTTGTAGCCAAAGAATAGGTCAAGTGGCCTGAGGAACCAGAGGAATGAGTGAGTCCTCAATGGTATGAGAGTGTATTGCCTGTGTGTTGCTAAGGGTGAGAGTAAAGAGACATTGTCTATGGGGCCTCGGGGGTTTGGACCTGCTCTGTTTCTGTGTGTGCATGTGCACGTGTGTTTGTACATTTGAGGTGCCAGCAGCAGGTCTGGGACATCCACATGGCAGACTAAGTGTCTGAGTCCAGCTGCTGATCCACCTTGAGCACAGGTATATGTATTTTAACTAAGGGATTCCATCCTTCTCAGCAGCAGGATGGGGGCAGTGGTGCTGTGATTGTGTGAATGATCTGAGGGTCTGCTTGTGGTCTGTGTGGCCAGCCATGCTTATGTGTATATATGTCATGTGTGTGTGTGCAGAGTGTGCATGCACTTCCACCTTGCTTGGACATAGGAACATGGAGCTGCAGCAGGCTGTCCTTGGATCCCACACTATATATTTTCTTCAAGAGATATCTTTATTGATTATATGTGCATATATTCCAGACCGAAAACTTTGATTTGGTTCAATATGTTTTTTGTGAAATGTTGGTGAAAGAACTTTTATTTTGGGGAGATTAAAAACAGCAGTCAAGCACATTTTTGTTCTTCAGTCTCAGAAAATTATCAGGTGTCCTGATCCCACTCCTTTTTATCAGTCTTTTAAATCCATAGATCTGTGCTTAAAGGCAGGTTCTGGAAATATCATCTGTTGTTTATAGACTTCTAGTTTTTTCTTCCATTAGGACACAAATCAATTTATAGAATTTACTTTATCAACTATGTGCAAAATCATGTTAATATAATAATTGAGGACATTGCTTCACTGTGGCACTGAAGTCCAACATTGCAGATAAGCACTGCAGGTAAATCAATCTAATCACTTATGACAACAGCTGCAAGTCCACTACCTGGACAGCTGCAAGTCCACAACCTACTTTAGTCATAATAATAACTATTATTATTGTAGATAGCAGAGGAAAAGTGCATTTCTTTAGCAGTTCCAGTGTTTTCAAATGGCTCTCAAATGATGTTCTCAAATTAACACAGACCATCACCAGGTTATTTCTCCATTGCCAAAGCTAAATGTCTTTAACAAATTCTTGTGTGAAGAAAGCACACTTTGTTCAGATTGTTTTTAGATATTGTATATAAATGTATTATACCATTTTAAATTCATATTTTGGAGCACACATAAATTTACAGAGAAATCACTTCTAGAGAATTTTTTTCAAGAAAGGCAAATCTTGTTGGGATTTTTTGTCTAGAAAATGAAATTTTGCTTTGTTACATTTGATCTGCATCAACCTGGAATGCATCCTGTTTCTCAGATTTTGGATTTATGGACTAAAACATGGCTCTTTTATTAAAATAATCTTAATTCTTCTTCTGCTTCTTCTTCTGCTTGTGATGTGCATATTTAACTAACTGACAATTCAAACTTCAAATATCCTTTTATAGGAATTGTTTAAATTTTCAAGTGGTTCAAATGTCTCTAAACATTGTGAAGTGTTTCCTTTTTAGCTGTCTTTGTCACCTCTGGGGTACCACATAGGGAGGGTGCGGCAGTGTATGACTGAAGGTGAATGTAATGGTGTGACTGTGTTAACTGCTGAAAGTGATGTTTTCACACTCAGCCTAATGAACAAAGAAGACTACAAGGAGTTGGAAGCCAATATGAACTTCTTTCAGGCTGCAAATTGATAACTGAGGGCAATCTCTTCATTTATCTCACTATAAAGCCTTTCCTAAGGATTAAGAGAAAATACGCAGAGACAACTGTAACCTTCACAAAATGACAAATTTACTAAAATTAATAAACTATATTGTAAATTATCAAATCTGCAGTCAAATTTATAAAAAAAATTATAAATTTATTAGATCGACAATCAAGAAATAGAATAATTTAAAACTGCCACAGCCAAGACAGCATCAATCCCGGACTTCGACACTGGGTGAACCTGGGACAGACCGACGTAGTGCCAGCGTCTCCCCAGAGTGTCACACCAACTGCTCCAGGTAGCCAGCTTATATACAGTTTATTCTGCCTGGAGCAGAAATGACCTAAGATTTCTGTAAGTCCCTACATATGTATAACGGGAATTATACAGATGCAGTCCCGTACAAAAGTCAGTCCATAGGCTTGGATGGCTGTCTGGGCTCCTCGAAGTGGTCTTCTTTTCAGTTGTAGCCAGGACGTCGCCGTTCCTCAATGTAATCTCTCCCAGATGTTGTTCAGTGAATGTTCTGGACATTCCTGGGACATGGTCGATGATCACCCATGAAGGACTCATTCATTCATTAATGGTCATGATTTTATCTGGACGAGTCCAGGAAATCTTTTGAAAGGAAAGCCCTGCTTCTGGCCATGGGGGTCAGAGGCATGGTTGGGTCTTTATAATTTTTATACAGTTTGCAAAGCATAAATTATCTCTATCATATACTACAAACTATAAACACAGAGTTGGGAAGGTAAGACATATGTGATGAAAATACCACCAAGTTTGGAAAAGGTTGACATTTAGGAGGATGAAGCAGCCTGGATTCCCAAACTGAAGCCTTATGAGGTACATTCTCTGTCAATACAAAATCAGGAGGGCATGAAGTCTTTGCATATCAGACCAGTGAGTGATCTCATTCTAAAAGGTCTCAGTTTTATCTCACAATCTGATCTCCCTGTCTAGTAAAATGACTTCACTTTTCGTCTGACAGCACAGGCAAACACTCTGTGCCTGGTGTTGCTGCATCCTTCCCTTGTGGCTGTTTGTCTGCCTTGCCTTTCTCCTTGGTGGAGGGATTGTGCCATCTGCAATTCTTCATGGCCACAATCTCTTATGCAATTACCTTGCAAAGCAGTGGCAAAGATGATTTTGCATAGCACTTAAAGTATAATAAGCTAAGCTGCTAGGGGATAGAGAATGTGTATTCCTGCAGTTCCAAGATGATGATCATTACAGAGAAAACTGCTTTCAAAACTCTTAAAAATGAGAGTTTGTAAAAAGACAAACTCTCACCCTGTCTATGATATGCACTGTGTAAGCAAATAGCACATCTGGCAGCTGACATACATTTTTTTCTCTCTTTAATTATATGTATTTTCATGAACAGGAAATGTCTGATTGCAGCATATACATCTAATGACGTGAATTTTAAACCAAGTATTTAATACTTTGTCATCAGAAAAGCTTGCATGATTGATTTGTGTTGGGTGACACCCCCAAAATACAAGATCTATTGAAATTTGATCTTGCATATCTAAATCTGTTGTTTATGCAGAGCTAGATTTGCAAATCTTGCAGACATTGGCTGCCTGTTTCATATGAATTTAACTCTTTCACCTCCATTTAGAATCTAGTAAGAAAGGCAGATTTTTTTTCCAAGTCTTTTGGACAACAAAAATAAAATATTAAATTTTGAAATCTTGTAGAATTTTCTTTTTAGGCCACATATTCAAACCTCATTGTCTCACTTATTTAGTAGTACTTGAATTATTGATATGTAATAGATAATATTGACTTCATACAACCTAATTGACCACATAATACAAAAGTTAACAAACCCCTATATTTATTCCCTTATTCTGAATTTTTGGGAACAAAACCCAAAACCCCATATTGAATCATTGATTAATATGTTAGAGAGTTTATGGTACACAAGATGAATGTTTTAGAAACAGCTTATTTATTAATTCTGTATTGTGCCACATAGGTATATGCTTTCATAATGGAAAATTTTATTTAAATGGACATAAGGAAAGTTGAGTGATAACAAAACTATGTCAGATGATGTGCAGAAGCACTTAATATACAGGTCAGTACTTTGCATTTAACAAAGATAGCAAGGGATGGGGAAGTAGTTCCTATCTTTCTGTTCAGGTATAAGTTACTTTCACTTCAACTGCCATGGGTTTTAAGACTTCTTCATGTCTCTAAAAATAATTTTACAATAAAAATGAAACTATCAATTTAAAAAAAAAAGAGGCAATCTCTTTTGAAGTGTAAAATTCTAAAGTGAAAAGTCCTTAACCTGTGTTAGTCACTTCAGGAAGTCACTGAACTCTGACTAGGAGCTGAACCCTGGGATCCTTGTGTAAATTCAAGCTGATGTCAGTGTTACTGATGTCAGCTATTACAAATTTCCAGTAGCAGGTCATGTCTTATTAGAAGAAAATTGACTTTTGCTTGAAAAATTAAGACCATCATATTTGTCTCCAGATTTTCAACACATCAAGGACTGAGCAATATGTTTATTATTATTTATAATTTTGATACAATGATAGTAATTACTTTCAGGGTCTGGTTATGTTCCATAAACTGTTACTTATTTCTAAAAATGTAATTTTCTTTTCACTTACTGGTAGGCATCCCAGTTCTGACTGATGTTCCAGAATCACAGCAAATACCAATGTCAGTGGAAGAGCCTATTTCTCCACCCATTCTAAAATCAGGGTCATTAAAGACATTTAATGCACCAGTTGAGTTATTAATATGGTCCTTTAATATAATCAAATGGGGGCATCAGCTTCAAGGGCTGGTGATGGCATTGTTGTCTCTACTTTTTTTTTATCAAGCAAATTAATTTCAGTATTGAAGTTGCCCAGGAAACCACTCATGATTTTAAGATACAGCCAGGAACAAAGTGCCTCTACTCTTTTGTAATTTTCAAGATAATTCACCATAATCTTCATCTCCATTTTGATCATTTAGTTTTTATTATTCTTGACAATCTTTCCCAATATATTATTCATTGTCTGCAGGTGATCCACATTTGATAAATATCTTATTAAGCCTGCATATTCTAATGGCTCATTAAAATCCTTGTCTCCCTGCAGCACTTGGGCAGCAGCACTTTTGAGAAAATCTTGTGTTACTGAGGAGGAGACTTGAAATGATCTACCTTGCTTTCTATTTGACAAATATAAAGATATCCAAGGAAGTACAATTGGAAGAGGAAAAGAAATTATGAAGGACTATACATTATATAATTCCATACATGAAAGCCAGGTGCATCACATATCTACATATCAGTCATTCTTAGGATGAATTCTTTCAGGAGTGCTTCAGTAATCTACATTGTGGACTCAAACCCAGGAAATAGACTGGCAACATAAAATCCTACATTTCAGTGAAACGAATTTGAAGTTCCAAAACAAATCAAACCAAAGCTCTGTTTAGTTCAGTATTATTTCTATTACCTAATGTTGTACCCTTTTCTTTTTGACAAGCATAAAAGCAAGACCTAGTGAAGTTTAAGACTTCCCTTGGTACACCCTCTGTTCACTAGCCAAGTTTTGTGACCTGAAAATTGCACTCAGCCAACCACACTTTTTAGTGATCAATGCATCCTCTTAATTGAATAAGATTAAAACTGCTCTGAATCAATTTATATTGCTGGTGAAAAAAAAGATCTTTTTGCAAAGAGCTTCACAGTTTTATAAAGAGTTGTATCCAAATGGGTTCTATTTTTCTTTAATTCTCTTACTGAACTATTTCATAGAATGACAGAATAGAATAGAATAGAATAGAATAGAATAGAATAGAATAGAATAGAATAGAATAGAATAGAATATTCACTTGGAAGAAACCTGCAATGATGATTTAGTCCATCTGCCTGACCAATTCAGGATTCACTAAAGTTAAATCATGTTATCAAAGACATACTCCAAATGCCTTTTAAAGATTGACAGGCTTGGGACATTGTTCACCTCTCTCGGAAGCCTGTTCCAGTGTTTGACCATCTCAATCAATCTCAGTAAAAAAATGCTTCCTAATGTCCAGATTAAGTCTCCCCTGATGAAGTTTTGAACCGTTTCCACACTTCTGTGGATATCGGAGAGAAAAGAGCAGCACCTCTCTCTCCAGATCCCCTCCTCAGGAAGCCATAAGGTCATCCCCCAGACTTCTTTTCTCATAACTAGATAAATCCACAGTCGTCAGCTGCTCCTCATAGGACATTCCTTCCAGCTCTCTCAGCTGCTTTGCTGACCTCGTGTGGACATGTTCAAGGACCCTCACATCCTTCTGAAAGTGTGGGGTCCAAAACTGCACAGAGCACTCAAGGTGAGGCTGCACCAACACTGAATACAGCAGGATGATCTCCTCTTCTGACTGGCTGGAGATGCTGAGTTTGATGCATGCCAGGATGGGATTTACCTGAATTTTCTTCCATGGGAGAGGCCCCACTCTGGAGTGGGGGAAGGACTCCTCTTCCTGAGCACCAACAGCAATGTGTGATGAAGTGAACATAGCCCACATTCCCCATTTCCCTGCAGTACTGGGCGAGAGAAGGTACAGATGGAAAGGAAGGACATATGGGAGGAAAAATTGTTTTTAAGATTTGGAGAAGATTTACTTCTCATTATCCTGCTCTGATTTCGTTTTTAATAGTTCAGATCCCTGAATCAAGTCTGTTTTGCTGGTAGTGGTATTTGGTCAGTGATATCTCTCTGTCCTTATCTCATCTTGTGAACCTTTTGTTATATTTTCTCTCTTCTGTCCAGTTGCAGAGCGGAGTTATAGAGTGGCTCTGGTGGGTGCCTGGCATCCAGCCAGTGTCAACCCACCACAGGGTCCCAAAGCTGGACACAGTAATCCAAGTGACGTCTTACAAGAGCAAGATGGAGGGAATCATGTCCTTGGACCTGCTGGCCATGCTTCTGATACAGTTCAAGATGTGATTGGCTTTCTGGGTTTCAAGCACACATTGCCAAGCCATGTTGAGTTTTCATCCACAAATACCCTGAAGCCTTTTTCCCCAAGGCTAGTCTTGGTCCATTCTCTGCCCAGAGAGTGTGTGCCCCTGTGACTGCCCTGGCCCATGTACAGGACCATGCAGTTGGCCTTGTTGAGCTGTATGAAGTTCACACATGCCCATGTCTCAGGCCTCTCAAGGTCCCTCTGGATGGCATCCCTTCCCTCCAGTGCCCCGCAGAGCTCGGTGTCATTGGGAATCTTGCTGAGGGTGCACTCATGGGCACTTTCCATGTCACCAAAAAAAATGTTAAAAAATGCCGGTCCTGAACCTGACCCCTAAGGAACTCTCCTCATGACTGCTCTCCATCTGCATTGAACTGTTGAGTCCAAACCTCCAGCCAATTTTTTATCCACTGATTTGTCCATCCATTAAATCCATGTCTCTCCAGTTTAGAGACAGGGATGTCATATGGGACAATGTCAAATGCTTTGCACAAGTCCAGGTAGATGATGTCAGTTGCCCCTCCCTTGTCCACCACTGCAGTAACCCCAAACCTGACAGGCCTTATTTGCCCCTGGTGAAGCCATGTTGACTGTCACCAATCAACTAATTATTTTCCATGTGCCTTAGCACAGTTTCCAGGAATGGCTACTCCATGATCTCGCCAGGCACTGAGACCTGTAGTTACCTGGGTCCTCCTCATTTCCCTTTTTAAACAAAATTTCTAAGGAAAATACAGTTTAAACATAAATAAAATATAAAGTGTTGCTAAAACTTCTATGTGAACACTAGCATCTTTGATGAAAAGATTAAAAATGTATTTTCTCCTATTTAATTTCATTACCAAGACTTTCTTAGTGAATTATAATATAATTTTTGGATGTCTGACTCACTGCTTTCAAACAACTCAAAATTATAAAAGATCAGAAAAATTATTTAAGGCCAACCTGTGCTCATTCTTGTTCTCTAGCTTGTGCCCAGAGCATATGGCTGGGAGTCTGATCTCTGCACACTAATCCAAAATCTTGTAGGTGTTAATGAAATCTGATTGCTACTTATAATTTTAATGTTTTAGTGGGTGTGATATGCAACTCATATAATTGATATCTGCATCAAATAAACCCTGTCACAGACAGTCAGAATCATTTATCTTTGACAAATGTCCCACTTACATGTTCTCAACTTGTCTTCTGTACTGAAGAATATTTTGATCTTTGAAGCAGTATGTTTTGATTGCATTAGTCTGACTGTAGTCATAACCTACAGAATTGTCATTCCACTGTTCTCTCCTAATCTGAAGTATTTAAAAATGTGATTGCAAACTGGTGTTTGAGTCGCTTTTTATGAAGAGAGAAATCCAGTTGCCTAATGGATAAGTAAACAGTTTGATGTATTTGTGATGATTTTTTTAATACAATTTTTGAAATTTCATGGAGGTACTTTTTTAGAATAATCTACCAGAACTTAATCACCTGGTGGAAACTCTGGCACATTTATATCTTATTAAATACATAAGTAGATAAAAACCTCTTTGCCTTGGAATGGTATTACGTCAGCAGTCTTAACCAGCAGTCTTAACCCATCTGTTTGGCAGAGCAGCATTACCTTAATTAATATTGCTAATTCTGATTAATTGGGACAAATAATTTATCAGAAGATATTTGCATCTTCAATCTTTCCAGTATATTACTCAGTGATTCCAGTTTCAAATATTTCCTGAGTTATTTATTGAAACCCTTAAATTTTGATGACTGGGTAACAAGTTAGCCTTGTACGCTACACATCTGAACTTCCACTGTAGCTCAGAGACTTGGTATTGCCCCTAACTACAGTCTGCAGATGATGGAAGCTGGAGGATGACATAATTCAATAGAAAGCAAAACCTAAAGCTTAATCTAAAGTAAGGCTTGAACCTGTTGCCTAAACATAAACGCCTAGTAGTGTGTGAGACATGCTGGCATCGTTTATGGTTTGAGGTGTAGGTTTAGACACAGATGTGTGGCCTACCTGCAGCTCCATGAAGATGTCCTGGATATTGATTGGTATTGCACACATATTGAGACAATCAAATTGCGCTTCATCTGGATGGTCCAAAGCAGTCTCTAGAATCAGCTAACTCTTTTGTCCAGGATGCCAGTTCAAATGCTTAAACAGTGGTTGTAGTGACATTAAATACCAAACACACTACTCGTACACGTATGGGTTCAATTTATATGTCTGTGTTTTGAAGCAAATCCTTCCACATTCATTTGGGGAGGACTAGCTGATTCTTCACTAGATTTTGTTTTCTGACTGGACGTACATCCATTTCTAACTGCTGGCACATAGAATTTTGGGAGTAAAAAACGCTGGTTGTAGTGCCATCATATAGGTCCTACTGGATACATGAATTTCAGAGTTAGTTGCTGAAATTGACATTCAAGATGAGAACTGACTAAGATGGAAGTGCCATGAATGGCTCTGTCCCTTATGTTTCCTTAGAGGAACAGAAGTTGAACTAGCTGAAGCCTGACGATCATTTCCTGGACTGTGGTGTCACAAGAAGTATTTGTGGTGTAGCAAACATTTTAGAGTAAAAAAGTACTAAATGGAAAAAGAATCTGAAATTTCAATGGAAAATGGCTGTTTGTTTTCCTAACTTTTAGGAGAACTGCACTAAGTATGCTTAGTTGAAGACAAAAAGGCAGGTATTAACTTGCACTTTTGACTGTCCACACTGCAGAATTATTAGCTCTGTTTTAGACCACTCCAACTTGCACTCAGTGATGAAACATGAATATTGCTTGGGAGATTTTCAGCATGAATCAATCCCAAAGAGCAAACAGCACAAGTCTGAGCCAGGTTTGCCTCCCTCCAGCTCACACAGAAGAGTTTATACATCCAAATGCTCCACCTGTTTTCTTGACATTCCACAGAGCGCACTGCAGGCACTATACTTTCACACTTTAAAAACTTCAACATGGAGCTAACATTGCTTCAGATTGTTTGAGCAGAGGAAAATATATCTAAACCACTTAAATTTTATGTGGGGGTCACAAAGAAGGCCACAGTACAATTTCTATGTTTTGAATTCAAACACTTCTCTAAAAAGGCAACCAGACCAAAACAGGAGGACTATAAGTCAGCCCACACAATTTGGTCTAGATATAGTTTAGCATACAAGTTTTAGTACTAAATTTATTCTTATGTTTTATTTGCTTGTTTATACAATTTTTAATCAAGTTTTTAGTCACAATAGTCTTTTTTGGTATCCAGTTTATTTAAAATCAATCTTCAGAGAAGCTAGCAAAAGGCAATCTCTTGTCACTGAGTTATATTTTTTGCATTCAGGGAACATTGAATTTCCAGTTGCATAAACAAGACAATTTTTTAAGGTTTATCATACAAAGTAGGGATGTCTGTATTGCAGTGAACAGCTTGGAGTCACTATATTCACATTTGTTGATAACGTTTTCTTACCCTGATTTGGTCTTCAATACCAGTGTATTTACTATCATCCAACCTCCTAGAGCCAAGTTTTCATGTTTCAAAGTCAAGGGATGGTTAAATAACTTATTTTAGGAAGGAATAATGCATGACAACCCGTATTCAAAACTGAAGGTGTTACTTGTACTATGAAAAGAAAAAAATAGTAGTAGTTTGTTTATGTTTCTTAGACATTTTATTAAAAAATGTTTAAGCTAACACAAAGGAAATATAAAGCAGTCTAGCAGTCTTGACAGAAAACAATTTAATGCTAGAGTGTCTATTCATATAGTAGTGCTTATCTGCTAATATTCTTACTCAGAGCATGGAATTTAACTCACCATCTGGCTGTCCAAAATTTGGTTTAAGCTTGTAGTTTGTTATTTCTTTATTGACAAGTGAGAAAAAATGCAATTCCAGAGGATGAATCATTCCATTCCAGGTATCTATCCATCTATCTATCTATCTATCTATCTATCTATCTATCTATCTATCTATCTATCTATCTATATCTATATCTATATCTATATCTATATGTTTGTATGCATGTATATATGTTATGTATGCATGTATCTTTTCAAAGTGCGGTTCTCTCCTTTAACTTGAATTTAAAAAAATGAAATAAACTCTAATGTTTGAACAGCTAAAGTGAAGCTAAAGCTGAGGTTAACAATGGACTTTGAAATACGTATGCTTTCTTTCTTACCCTTATTTTTTCTGTTTTCTACATAAACAATGGAACCTCCCTCATATGCAGGCAAATTGGTAATAATTCACTACTATTCACTTCAGTTCATAATGAGAGACTGGCAAAAATTGCAATAATTCGACAGTGAAATAACTCACCTTGTTTGTACTGAAAAATCAAACTGTGGAAAAAAATATATATACACCCATGTATTTCAGTCCAGACATGGAAATCATCAAGAGAATCCACTGACCTAGAGAATAAAAACTCCAGACTGACAGCCAAACTGAAAGTTGCTAATTGAACATAGTCAGCTACGTGCAGATGGGACAGACATCTGAATTGAAAATACAATTCTTCTTGGAAATACAACGGATTTTAGAAGACAGATTTTGCAAAGGCCACAGTATTTTCCTTGATTCTGGATAGGAATGCCCATCTACTTGGGTAGAACTGCAATACTTCCAAGTCATGAGCAGCAGGGTCTGCAGCAGCAGCTGCTGGATCTCGTAGTGGCTGTTTCCACCACCCACAGCAGTGGGCACAGCCTGGCAACTGCCACGGACACCAGTGCCAGCTCCTCCGCCCCACTGGTGCAGCTGAACTCAGAGAGAGGAAAATAACCTTCATCTCTGAATAAAAAGTCTCTGTAGATGACACTCATTTTAATTATTTTTGCTACTGAGCCACTGAGTCTATTGTTTTAGCTTCCAATAGAGTTCTTAAAATCAAAATATTTCATCTCATTTAAAGCAATTCTTTTTAGCTGTTGAAGTCACTCTGTTCTGCTGCATCTTTTATGACCAGATTGCAGTCTGTTCTCTGCAGAGTATGCAGAGAGAGTAAAAAATGTATTGGTTTGGGGGTTTTGGTTTCGGTTGGATTGTTCTCTTTAATTTAGGGTTTATTTTGCTGGCTTTTTTTTTTACTGGAGATATATAAAGCTTCTGGTCTCACCACAAAACAAGTATGAAAGGGAAATAAAAACTCAACTACTACATGTTAAAAATGTACTAGAACAGTAGACTACAATATACATTTTTCATGTCACTGACTCATTTTTCTTATCTAGACCATATTTATTGGAACAAACAAGTCCTTACTGCTGAAAAAAAAATTTCATGTGACAATTCAATCCCTAATACATTATTTGCTTAAAATGACTTTCAGTGGTTGGAGGAAAGATACAGCTAAATTTTAACTTTATTTTTTTAAATTGTTTTGGTTTGGGCTTTTTTCTTTTTGTAAGTTTTCTTTTTCTTTTCATTAACCTATGGAAGTATTTCTCATATGTTTCATTTTGCATCAAGTTAAGAGACTGAGCCTCAGATTATGTGCAAAACCAAATAATTAGATGGTTTTTATTGTAATGGCTGTACCATTTGCTTTTGACCATAACAATTTGTTTTAGAAACTACCCTTGAATTGTCACTATTATAATACTATTGAATGACTGCAAAAGAAACCTGACTTTCTGCTAACACTCTTCATCAACTTTCAAATGCAATTCATAAAGTTAACTTGCAACTCTAAAAACCACTTGAAATTGAGGAAATTTCAGCTTTTGGAGAATTTTAAGATAGGTGAGCTATAAAAAATCTCTTGCCCATTTCCACTGCCTTACATTCAGACCAATTTTTCTTGAACTTGTACCACAAGATGCTGGAGAAGGAGGGAAGGGAAAAGATATGAAAGGATGCAGCTTTCATAAATGCAAAGTCTGATTTACTAATAGGAAATACTAGTGAAGAGTTTTGTTCTCTTTTCTATAACATAAGGATTATAAATCACTAAGTAAAATGACACCATACCCTGTCCGTTTTAAAATCTAGATTTGTGATTTCATCGTGTATGAAACATTTAATATTTTTTAAATTTTATAAAAAATTGACCTTAGTCCAGTGACTGTATATTATAATATTTTCACATCTTGACACCAGTTCAGAAATTTTCTGTAAATCCATTTGCAATTTCATTAAATTCAGAAGTAAAGTATATCAGTTAAATTCAGAAGCTAAGTATATCTACGTGGTAACAATTTTTAAAAGACAGGCATTGTTTCATACAAAAGTGAGATTAAAAATATATAAGTTTATTTTCTAATGGTGATGTGAATGTAATTATATTCAGGAACATCCTTTCAATGAATAAGTATAAATTTTACTAATCTTCAGAAAGTGCAATATTTAAAACCATTATTCCAAATTATTTTTGCCCAATGTGATGAGAAAAAGTATCAGTAAATTTCTCATAATATTTCATCATCAGAAGTTGTAACACTTTCTTATCAATTCATTATTGATTGCACCTTTACAATTCAATATTTCAAACAATCAAAAAGCGATTGTTCATTGTTTATTTTCTCAGTAGTCTCACTAACAATGTTTTTACCATCAATTAACTCTTTTGAGTCATTCTCGTTCAGAATGTGACCTTGAGGTTGGGAGAATCTAGTATGCTGTAGGGGGTGAAAGGAGCACAGCTCAGAGCAGAGAAAAAGGAAAAGGCAATTAAATTCTAGTGCATTGTTTAAAATTCACTGCAAAATTGCTGCACCCTGTTAGTGTAGCTCTGTTTGGAACATGACCAAAACCTAAGTTTTAATTCAAAACATGCAGTTTAATTTTGATCATGTTCCAAGCTAAATTGCATTAGTAGAGTATTGTAAATAAAGAAGTTTTAATGGAGGAATGAAAATATGACAGCTTTTGCTCTGCCCCTCTCTCCATTACATCATTTTGGCTCTTCTGTAGTATGGAAAAGCTGAAGTGAAACTGAGCTCTTCAGGATGCCAGCTTCATGATCTCTTAAAGTTCAAAAGAACATTCTGGCAAGTGAACAAGTGTTAGTATGTCAGAGAAATGTTAAAAACAGCAGTGATAAGAGAGTGGGGAAGAGCAGCATGACAGTGTGACACTGCCAGTCTTCATTAGGCTGAATCCTCTGTAGATTTCAAGGGCTGAACTATGAGATGCATGAATTTGGCCATATGCCTTGATTTTCCCATTGCATGTATTTATAAAATCAGTTCTTTAGCACTGTGTATATATGTTGGAACAGTCTGTTAGACTGAATTGGACTTCTGCATCAATAATTCTTAAACTGTCTTCAAAATACCAACATCACTGAGGGGAAGTGCATCTGCTTATGTGACAAATACGTCTATGCAGTCTAACTAGGGGATATTTATTCTGTCTGAAAAACAAATCAAATTACCGATGTCATCTTAGGTAAATACTAATAAACTTTCTATAATACATAATTACACATTTGTGTCCCTGTATGCCATCTTTCATATAAATGTAGCTAATCATAAATTGAAAATATTTCATTAGTTTAATTTTTTTTGTTTAATAGCAACATATTTAGAGTCCCTCCAACAAGAAATATCTGCAATGCAGCTAGGATATTTCCACAGCTAGTATGATTCATGCAAGATAGACTTCAGCCAGATAGCTTGAACATTGCGGCTGGGAAAGAAGTCCAATCAACATGGATCCAAGGATCAAAGTGTTGCACTGATTTATTATCAACATATAATTAACCAACCATCAATGAACTATAAATTTAGAATAAATATCACCGATACAGGAGATGTACCACATTAGCAGACAGTTGCAAAATGTTATACACATAAATAAGTACCACCAGGTTCCAGTATTTAAGGCATTGCTACAAAGGAAATGGGAACTCCTTCTACAAAGAGTCACATGAAAGAGATGAGGGTTGGTCGGTAAAAGTTACTCTTGGGAAGATTTCTATTGAACACAAAGTGAATTTTTAACAAGAGAACAATCAGCCATTCAGATCATCTCAGAGAAGTGATCAATTCCACATCAGTGGACACTTTTTAAGATCCAGCTGGACAGGTGCTGGGCTACCTTGTCTAAAATCTGCTTTTGTCAAGAAAGGTTGGATTGGATGATCCCTGAGGTTATTTTCTGACAGACTGAAATGATTAATGGCTTAAACATCAGATCAGCAGAGGACTTTTGTCCACTGTAGCAAATGGTGCAAAAAAGCAGCTGCTCATCTGGGATCATTAAAGCCCACTGCTCCCCAAATATGCCTACTAACTGGAATTTGGTCTGTGATAGAACTTGGGATAAGATAAAGCTGATGCTATTGTCCAATTATCCCACATCTAAAGAGAAGCAAAAAAGGTTATGGAGAAGAAGGTATCCACAAGTGTGAGAGACTAGAATGCTAATGTCTCAATCACAGGGCATACTGAGGACCCCCACCTCAGGCTACAAGCTGGTATTGTACAAGATAAGGGAAGAGGCTGATAAGAGACAGATCCTGAAAGGCAGGATAATGCTTTTTATCATGCCAAAGTCCTTACACAAATGGCTCAGCTTTGAAAACTCCCCCCCTTCTGGAGTAATAAAAGGACATTGACAGTAGAGGCAGCTGTAGCATATTGGGAGGTGTCATGGAGGACTCCTAAAGTGATCCATCAGTGTTACATCAGTGTGCAATTCCCTGCCCCAGGAGGGGTACTTAGGTGTTTCACCTGAACCTGAGCTAATAAAATGCATGAAACCTTGGTCTTCTGTGGACTTCTCTCACCACCTGAGAGATCCAGCCTGTTGACCACCACCTCTACAAACAGACATTGAAACTGCAACAACTGAGGCTTGTTGCAAGGTGCACAGGTGGTGACATCTTTCTACTCTTACCCTTTCCTTAATTTTCCTTATTTATTTTCTTCAGTATTACTTTTATGCTTTTATATTGCTATATTACTTTAGATTACCCTTCCTCACACATTTATGCCACCTTCTTGAACTCTGTTTGACCTTGTTTTCAAGAAAATATTTTCTAAAAGTCCATGACAGGGGTTGCACTCCCACCTCTTCTGGGTATGTGGGAATCCCTCCTTGCACACAGTGCTCTAGGAGACCTGAGAGCCCTGGCTGCCCTTCCAGGGATGTGTAATAGTCCCAGGAGATGAGCTCACATCCCCAAGATGAGGTGCTGGAGTATGCCTATGGTGGGTGTGGGTGAGATATGGCAGCAGCTGGGGATATCTGTAATGTGTCCATGCTGACCAGCCCAGGAGCAGCCCACAGTGCTGAGAGGCCACATCTGGCAGGGTCGCATTTCCCATTCCTGTCTTCTTATGCCTGTTATGAAACCATGTGGTTTTTTTGGTTTTGCTGATTCCCCTGTTTCAAAAATCTCTGTAACTCCTTGGATAATTTTTAATACTTGTTTTCCTTTTTAGCTTTATCAGACTGTGATGAAAAGCCTTCTCAGATAGCTTGATGTCCTACTCACACACAATAACACATGTTCCTGTCCTGCTGTCTGCTTTTCCTGGTGTACCATGCAGGCCATAGTGAAACCACCCCACCATGAAGGTCAGCATGAAACCTATCCAAGAATCAGGATAAGTGCTGGGTGGCTGAGCACCTTTTATTAATCAGTGCATCAGAAACATTTCATACCAGAAGTTTTAATCTTCAGGGCACTTGATTCCATTTACCTGAAATAATTTGGTTTGCAATTGCATCTGAACCTTCAAGCACTACTGTAACACAGACAACTAATTGTCACACAAAAGTGAAAATCATGCAGGGAATTTGCTGTGTCTGTAATGCATAATACATATGGAAACCATGAATGAGATCAGGTGAAGATTTTCCTATCAAAAGAAATTTTGAATTTTTGTTATTTTTTTGTATGTTTTATAACATAATCCTAGCCTATAGTGCACTTCTGACTTCAAGAGTAATGTAGCCTCTGGGACTAGGGAACTGATTGTCCCGCTGTACTTGGCACCTGTGAGGCCATACCTCAAATTCCCTGTTTAAATTTCCTGTTTTGAGACCCTCACTTCAAGAAAGACATTTAAGTGCTGGAGCATGTCCAGAGAAGGGCAACAAAGCTGGTGAAGTCTCTGAAGCAAATTTTATGAGAAATGGCTAATGTGGCCATTGTTGGTTGTTTAGTCTGGAGAAGAGGAGATTCAGACCTCATTGGTCTCTACAACCACCTGAGAGGAGGCTGTAGTGAGGTGGGCGTCAGGGTCTTCTGCCATGTCTTGAGTGAAAAGATGAGAGGAAATGGCCCTAAGGTGAACAAAAAGGTGGTCAGATTTGATATTAGAATTTTTTTTCACTGAAAAAGCAGTCAAGCATTGCAAGAAGTTGCCCAGGGACATGGTGGAGTATCTGTCTCTGGAAATGTTCAAGTGTCATCTGTATTTGGCACCTGAGGATATGGTTGAGGTGATAAAGTGATATGGTGATTATGGTAGCGCTAGGTTGAGAGTTGGACAAGTTGATCATGAAGCTGACCCACCTTGATTGTTCTATGGCTCTGTGAAATCATCTCCAAGCTCACATTGTTTGTGCAGGAAAACACTGTGTGAAAATTCACTTGCCCATCTTTATAAAGCCGACATACATAGGTATACACCTCAAAACCAATAAATGTACAAAGCGAGTATTAAAGTAACATACAAAAAAATGAAGAAGAAAATATGAAACGTGGAGTATAGAACCTAAGACCTACTCACTTTTGTACTCTTCAGTAGTAAGAAATTGATCACATAACAACATCTGAACCTAAATTCAGATATATGATATTCATATATGAACCTAAACCTAGCTGAACATGCTAGAAAGCACAGAACACAGACTGTTCCTACATTTGTTTAAAACCCTTACCAGTAATAAAATTGGATTGCTTTTCCATTCTGATTGAAAAGATTAAAGTGTAACAGCATGAAATGTTAGAGAAGCTTGGTGTGCTCAGGTTCTGTGGGAACTTTTGTCCCCTCTCTATCTGTAAACAGAAGGTAGGATGAATTAAGCATCTGTGTAGGTCAAGGTGCCTTATTTCACATTGAATGTCATTATAACAAAATCTAGTTTTGTACTCAGCCAGTTATTGGTAGGCTATATAAAACCCTAGAGTTATTTAAGTTGAAAAAAACCTCTAAGATAATTCTAAGTTAGTCTAGCAATGCCAAGTCTTAATCTTTAATACCTACAACACCAGTATTCTGCAACTGCAGGAGTAGGTAATGCTAACTGGAATAAATTATTGGAAAAAACCAACAAACTCATGCAGATGAAAAGTATTGCACATACCTACCTGATATGTTGGTTCTGTTTATTACCAGGAATTCACCTTTGCTTCATGGCCCACTTTTAAAGCAGATGAAAGATGTACTTTATTAATAGCTTATATTAAATGCTGGTAAAATACAGCCCTTAGCCACTGTAGAGTCATTAGAATTGATAAGGTCATCCCATCATTAAATGTAGTGGCAAAACCAGGCCACAAGTAGCAAATCTGTTGTAATGAATCTTAGCTATTATCATATTTTCACACATAAGGGTCTTTTAGAAGTGTTATTGCTTAGATGCCTGTCCTATTCACTTTTCTCATTGGGTGCCAAGGATATAGGGCCTCATCTGCACATTTAAACAAGGTAAAATAAAAAGGACACTGCTCCACTGTGTGACCATTTAAAAAACAAGTGTACATAGGGCATTTGCCTTTTAAAAGAGTCTTTCCCTGTCACAAATACAGATTCTTCATATAGAAACTACAGTCTATAATTATAGCAGAAATAAATAAATAAATAAAAATTTTACTCAAGTAAAATTTCCTACTGCTTTCATAAATTTCACTTAGTAACTGCTATGTCAGGAAGATGCTTGGCTCAACATATCTGGCTTTGATTTCTAGATCTGATGTAGGCAGCAAGTAGAATTCCAAATTTTTAAACTCTTTGGGATGACTGGAAGCCTATTCAAGCCACTACAATCTGTACATTGATCTGACATATTTCTAGTCAAGTCATCGGTTCTTCAGCTGCCTCTGTAAAAAAAAAAAAAGAGAAAATCATAGTTTTTTATGCTTCACAGTGGTGATATGGGACGGCTTGTGAAATGCACAATTAAAAAAGTAAATTCAAGACAGAAGTGATTCAGAGTATTACATGAAGCAGGACATGTACCATATAACCTACACCACCAGTGGAGAGAAACAATCCTGACATCCTAATTAGACACACAAAGTTGCTGAATTTTGATACTACTACTGCTTCTTGTATGTAGCAAACCTGTACGTGTTCTGAAGCTTGGATATTCAAACTGCTATTGCTACCCATGCTGTTAATATTATGGCATTCATAATGCCTGTTAAGAACACAGACTGCAAGCAATCTCAGTGTAATCAGCTGCAATACTTTGCAATATTAGATAAATTTGCAGCATCTAGGTACAGAGGAAGAAGGTACACAACATTTAATTCCTTCAAAAAGAATAGTTACCTTTTTTTTTTTAATAAAAGTTGCTAATGAAATAATTTTCAGTGGAAAAAAGTAAAAATAACTAGCTCACTACCAGTGCTGTATCAGGTAGTCTGCCTGCTGTTCTCTTCCATAAGTTCATTAACAGACTTGAGAAAAATCGCAAGATAGCAAGGTCTCAAGCAGCATTTGGAAATGGTCAGTTTACCATATGGTGAGTGAACTTTATAAAAACCAAATTTTTTACTGGGTCAAAGATCATCTTCCAATTGCAAAATAAAGATGTTTAAACATAAGTAAAATTTTATATGGAAATTCTCATCATTTGCTATTCCATCTTTAAATTTTTCCAGCCTTCCAAACATACAGACAGAACTGTGCACAGGTTTTTCTCTTCTTTCACAGCTACAAAGAGTTTTATGTCCCTTGTATGATACTGTACTCTTCCACCAGGATAAGATTTCCAGCTTCAGCTGCTGATTCAACCACTACATTTATTCAATAAGATTTTTTTTCTGCGTCTTATGAAGTGTGATGACAAAGTATTCTCAAACGAGGCCTAAAATGTTACTTAGGAAAAATTATTTCTGAATTGAATCTGATCTAATGATCAAAGATGATCACTTTTTTCTTTGTCCCAAAACAAGTTCTGTAATACTTTCCCAAGCACTAACAAAAGCCTTAGAAAGTTATTATAGACTTACAGTAAAAAAGAAAAATTCCAAGAGAGGGGGAGAAAAAGGTGGCAAGGGAGTACATTTGATTGAATTTTATAGGCAGGAAACCTTTTCTATTCTATGATCTTATAATGATGTTCATCGGCAGTAATCTTATTTAACTCAACTGGTAAAATAAGACACTGGTTTTATCACAATCATTAGCAAATGTCTCCATAACTTCAACAGACTGACAATACAATGTTGATCCAACCAGCTAACCCACCAGATTTCACAATTCTCGAGGAATGGATAAGGAAATATCCATTCATTTTCTCCAGAAAAGATATGCATTGTTATGCAAGCACCATGTTTTACAAGACAGTATTTCAGGTTTTGGATTAATCAATTATGGTACAACATTATTAATACTTGTAAAGCATTTGCAGATTCTTGCAGAAACGGGCACTGGTGAGCTGATACATATGATGATCTGAAGGCATATCTCAGATCAAAATCTATTTTTTAACTAAAAATGTCTATCTTTAAGACGAAACAAAATTGCATTTTACATATGAAATAGTTGTTTTTTGCAAATAACAAAAAGTAAAGATATTAAATCAAGCCACATAACTAATCAGTAGCAGAGTGAAAACCAGCATAATTGGAAGTTTCCCTTGTGTGTGCTACCCTGGCTGCTTTGCAAGGGATATGATCTTAGCAGTAGGTCCTAGCTTCCTACAGAAAATCATTCATACTCTGAGCTCTGGAAATCTTCTCAGTCATTTCCTTGTGTTGGTCAAAATGTCAGCTGCCATACACTCATCTAACTCTGGAAAAAGTAAAGACAAAACCGTTCGCTTAAGGGTCTAATACTGGTGAACAGCTCTCAAATGTTTTAAGACTCACAAGTGAGTTTATATTTAGGAATACACAGGAAATTAGAGGTTACTATGATGAGTGTTCAAAAAGATTCTGCCACTTTTCCAGACTGATATTCACTAACAGCATGCTTTGTGAATGGATAGCTCTTGCTCATTATCAGTCACTGTTGCTGAATATTCACATAACTATTGTTTAAGAATCTTATTCTATATTACCTGTGAGTGCAGCACAATAGTATATTGCAGTACATAAGAGCACTCTGGAGCTGATGTCATGTATGAGGATCCCTTTAGCCTTTGATGTTCTTAGCCAAGGTGGAGGTGGGTCAGTTTGGGAGGTCTTTCATGAAGGAAGCTAAAATCCTTTTAATTCCTGTCCTTCCCATCTTTCCTCTTTCATCACTGGTGAGTTTATATTCATCTCCCTTCTCAGAGGTAAAATTATCTCATCTTCTCCTCACATAATTCATATTGTTTCAGGAACAGACTTGATCTGTTCCTGCAAACCAATGTCTTACTTGTTCTGTTGATTTCTTGGGTTTCTTCGGGCACTTTTCCTGCTTGTTTTGCATTTTTTGGTTGCTGTTTTACACATTCTTTTTCTACTTATACATGCATTACTGTTCTCTAGTTGTGCAACTGTCCCACAAGTGACTGTTTTCCCCTTTAATGTTTAATATATTATATTACATGAAACATATTCATATATTTAAGAGGTGGAAAAAGAGGTTTAATTAAGAAAACAACAATCTAATAAATTTCCCATGCTAACACACAGTAACTCATAGCCTCAAAAATCATGTCTGAAATCCTTAGAACCAATGAAAAAGGAAAAAAGAAAAGTGGGACTATTGTCTAGGATGGCAGTAGTGCATCCTTATAGCTACTCATGAGGAAGAAGAATCTAGTTCTCCTAGACCCATCAACCTAACATGAGCAGAAATGGGAGAGCTTTGCTCAGGAGAGTCTGGACAAATCAACAGGAAAATGAGAGAAGTGCCACATATCAACAGGAAAATGAGAGAAGTGCTCACAATACGAAAGACTTGTGAGGGCCCAAAAGATTCTGAACTCTCTTGCAATTTTTGCCAATGCCTTTGTGATACCTTGGTGACCTTAAAACTACCTCTTCTTAATAAGGCGTGCTAGATATTGCTTATAACTTCAGTACTGGGGGTTTTCTTGTACCTCAAGAAGCATTTCTGTTGCAATAGGTTTGTAAGTAAAGATTTAATAGAAAAATTGCAGGGAGATTAATTAGAAAAATTATGGGGAAGTGATGGATTTACTCCAATATCCCCTATATATTCACACTTGCCTATTACATACATTCAATCTATATGTGTATATATGAAAGTTCTATGCCACTGCCTGAATTACTACTATTTCCAAATAGTGCCAAAAGTAGGGAGCCAACATTGCCCCTCAGTAACAAGGGTCAGTAGGGAGAAAAACAAAAATGAGCTTGTTGGAGAGAAGACATTTTACCTGTGGTAAAATTTCCTATGAGGCAAGTGCATAATCAGGAAGACTAGAGTGTAAGTGAAAAAATTTACCACTGTATCAGGGAGTATATGAATATGACATGTATTAATATCTCAGGGAACATTCACTTGGCATTGATGCTGGAGAAGGGTAAGCTGCAGTTAAATGGAAGAAACTATTTCAAAACCAAAGCTGTCTGCTGCTGTTTTTCATTGCCCATGTGGCACTGGTAAAAACTGGGATTATGGCAGGATTACACAGCAGGATAGGCAGAGGAACACTGGTGATTCTGCTTTCTCATAATTAATTGAAAGAGGCACTGTGATATTCTGGGCACAGGAAGAAGAATATTTTTCTGGCAGGCTTGCCCCTCTCCCTAACCCACAACAGCCTAAGGTTTTTCCTGTCTCTACTCTTTACAGAAAAGGCTGCTGGTTCCAGCAGTGGATGCACAGTCTTGAATGCCAGGTGGGGACAATCAGAACATCAATCATAGACAATTATTCTCTTTTGGACATTTTTGAGCTTGGAGACTATTTTAACAGAAGAGGAGGCTTGTTTACAGTCTCTAGGCTTTTCTAGTTCTGGGAAACAAGCTGTGTGTCACAGCCTTTAAAGATCACTACTATATATTTATGAAATAAAAAAAAAACCCAGTGTCTAACTAAATGTTAATCAGAAAGTTCTGGATTCCATCCTAGCTTTCAGATTTTATGATGGATGATGACTGCTTCCTTTATTAAAAACCGTCCCTCCTTCCTCTAAATCACTTAACTCTGTTTGTTGGTGGGCAGTTTCAGCTGTGCAGGCAATACCACAATTTTGTACCTGATGTTGGACATTCATCTTTTTACATAGACTCCTGTCACTTGTTCTGCCAAAATCTTTAGCAGAATAAATTTTCCAAGAGTATCCTGTTGTAAAACCTTGAGTAAAACAGAAGGTGGCTGAGGAAGGAAAGAGCTGGATTGAAACAGATATTAAGAAAGATTTAGCTTACAACCCTTTGATTGATTAGAAGACTATCAATTTCTGATCATTCTTTCTTAATAAATTTGATGCATGCTTTTCCCTGGGAGCAGGATACATTTGTTTGGGTTTTTTGGCCGATCCAGAAATATCAATCTATACTTTTCAGAAGGAAAACATCTTCAATTGCATTTTGAATCACATTTTAAACAACTGCCTCAGACATGAAAATACAGTCTCACTAGAGGACAATTAATTTCAGCTTGGAGCTAGGGCTTTACTTTGTCTCTGACAGACTGTCCAACTGGCACTTTCCTTTTAACACCAGACACTATACTTTTAATTTAAAGGACCATATTCAAGACAGAGATACATATTTCAGCAAAAGATTACTTGCATTACTCACGGCAAACTAGTGAAACAAAGATTTTTAAACATATAATTTAGTTTTCATTATTCAAACTATTGATTCACTTTAAGCATATCATCCATCTTGGACAACAAAACCCTGGTTATCAATTTTGTAATTTTTCATAATAATCTTTCTCTTGCCCAGTGTTTGTGCTCCTCTTTCCTATCGTGTTGGACACGAACTGAGAGAATAATGTGTTATTTATTTTTAATAAAGTATTTTAGTGTTTTGCAAGATTATGCCATACAAAGATTACAAAATACATTATCAAGGTTATGACATAATTATCTAAGAGCACAGCAAAATTTAAAAGTAAATCTCCTGACGCGTTTTAGAGTGTTTTTTCAGGACCTGAGAAAACAAAATATCAGTACTAAAATGAAATTTCTTTCTATTAAATACACTATTCTGTTAGAAATTCTCACTTTGTTGGCTTGACTATCAAAACTTTCAGAATCAGCTTAATGTTCTCCTCAACACGCACTAAATCCAGCATCACATTTTGCAATAAATATGGCACTAAAAATCTCCTAGCAAAAGGAACAATACCTATATTTTCATATATGCACATGTTTATCAATGTATGTGTTATTATGTATGTGTGAATGTTAGGAATTATCAGACCTGAAGGCCTCCTTCAAAACACTTTTTTTTTTCATCAGCAGAAGTCTGAATATGATATGAAAGGAGGAGATTAAATAAGAAGGTAAACTATTGCAGTCTACTTCCATTTTTACCTCTCTTATTTTCCATGAGAATGGAAATGTGAAAAGTGTATTTGTTCTAGTGCTAAATTAAAAAAAAAAAACAACAAATCAAAACCAAAATGTAGTTCTTTAGGACTGTGTGATGGAAATAAAGATATCTCAAAAGCTGACTGGGTAATCCAGTGCAAAGTATAAACATGTCCCTCCTAATTTATTCTGAAGTTAAACAGAACATTTATGCAAATTAGGAGGATGACATTAGGTTGCTATTCTGAAAGATTTAGAAGATAGAATAGACCTGCATGTAGTCATCCTTCTGTGTACACTCAGATTTACCATGTAAACTTATGCTACCCACTATGAAAGTCTTTCCCAAGCTGTCACATCCTCAGGTTTAATGAAAGAGATGAAAATAAAGAAATAAGCAAAAAATGCAGTTACCTTAAATTGATCTATGCATTTACAAATTATTTATCTTCAGAATGAATTATGGCATTTTATGAAGCTTCTGGGAGATATACAAGTTGGTTTCTATTTCTTTAATTATGCTACTCGTGGCCACAGAGAGCAGCACACAATTTTCCCAGGCATTATCCTGGGGAAAGCTGTGAGATGGTCAGAGAAAAGAATGATAAACAATTCTTATCTTCACTTGCTGCACCTGCTGTTGTGAACATGTGGAATGTGTTATGGAGATTTGTTTACCAAAGAGTGGCTTCTTAGTTGGCCAATGGAGATGGTGTTTGGATTGATTGACCAAATGGGTCCACCCGTATCATGATTGTCTGTAAGGGCGATGGGTTTCTTAATAAGTATAGTACAGTAAAGTGACTGATCAGCCTTCTGGAATCATGGAGTCAATGCTAATTATTACCCAGCTGGGGATGCCATGCTCTGACACTTCTCCACCCAATAAAGAATGGGCTTCTCCTTCTCTGTTACGCAATCATACCCAACGCCTAACTTTCAAAATCAGGTAAATTAAATGTTTAATTTACATGATTTTGAAAGTTAGGCACTGGGTTTCATTATATTCAACAGTATAATGTTTAATTATGTTTTTATTTTTAGTACAATAAACCAAATGCATCTGAGGTTTCACAAATCAATTGAATTTTCACTGTAATCTCTGAAATGTTTGACATTATCCCCAAATTAAAGAGATTGGCATATTTTCATCACATTATGGGCAGGATTATTTTCAATAAATTTAATTTATTTTCATGCATGAGTCACAAAATATTATCAAATACAATTTTCTATTTATGATAATATGTTTGAATGCAACTCATCATAAACAAATGCATGGTTTTTTACCTGTAGTCCTGAATGTGAATAACATTGGAGGGACAATAAAATTCTTTATTACATAGAAAATAATTTACTCAATTGTCATGAAAAAATTAGTAGATTGGTTTAATATATGAATTTATAGGTATAATATTATCATTTCCTCATATTGTGCATCTTTAATATATTTGAAAATAATTTCTTATTTATGTGATGAAATATTTTCTTTTAGTAGTTCATGCATTCTCATACATCTGTCTTAGGAAAGAAGTATGTTTCTTCCCTCTTTTTTTCCCTCAATATATAGTTGCATACCCAAAGAGGAGGCCACACTAGTAGAAAATTCAGCAGAATTTACAAATTATTTCAAAGAAGATACTTTTTAGGAAAATTGGATACTTCAGTTTTTAGTTGGATTACTAATATAAGTCAAGGTATCACTCTAACAAATTCTTTAAAAAAGGCATAGCCTCTGTATCTGTTTAAAAATATTTTTTCAATAACAGAAATTAACTTAATTGCTAGGCAAGTTCTTCCACTAATTTATTTTTGTTATTTCAGTTTACTAACTTCAGCTTCAAATACGATATTTTCATGCCTTCTCTTTTTGGATTGTAATAAAAAAAAATTATAAAGAAATTACTGTCCATGATCAAGTTACTGTTTCTCTATATTTGCCAAGTAAACTGCCAGAACTGTACACTTCTTTTAGGATTAAGCTACTGGTGTTAATAATAATAGATGGAAAGGAGCATCAACACTGATAGCTTTGCATGGTTGTGTCTGTCCTGGTGACTTTTGCTGTATCCAGGCAAGTTCTGCCTGATATTGGAGCTTCTTTCCATATGTCCTGAGCACAAATGCAGCAGTAGGTAGTAAAAATAGCAATTCTGTATCACAGCTAATAGCTATGGACAATTATAGACAGTTTGCAGCCCAGGAGTTTTGCAGACATGGAGGACATTCTTGACCTCTTCCTTTTGCAGTGATTCTTCTTCAAGTGGTACAAGCTGATCCACCCTTATCCCACTTGTTTCTTCTCTGGCATTTTGTCAGCAAACTAAATATGTCAGCACAACTTTTTCTATGTCATGTCATGAACGATATCCAAGCACAGATCTGGCTAAAGAACATCCTCCTGGGCAGCCAGTACTATGCTGTGGGTTCTGCAAAAATGACAGAAGGCTTCAGAAATGGCCATTACAATGTTGATCATAAAGCCTCTTTGCTGTTTTTACTGTTGGTTTACATTTTGAAAGGCTTCACTTCCTGAGAGCATCGCTTCAGTGTCACTTCATGTAAAGATTTCCACTCAGAATGTTGGAGAACTCTGGCAAAATGGCAGCAAGCACATTTGAGTGGGAGGTGCTGTTGCAGTCTGTGAAGTGCTGGGTGGTGTGCTGTTCCCACTGAACATTGTCTGGTGGATGCCAGCAGTAACACAGCACTGGCTGGATTTCCCACACAGCTCGGCGTGGAGGAGCCTGCTGATCCATCACAGCCTGTCAGCGTCTCACAGCATGCCTAATGAGGGGCTCTGGGATAATGTGGAAGATAGGCTATTCCTTTCCCATCAACTGATCCTTGCACTTCTGGGTGATTTGTCTTTGATGCTTCTTGCAGCAACTTACAAAGCTGCAGGCTAAAAAGCCAACAAATTTTTCTTCCTTAACTTAGAGGATGCCTGGAGTCAAACACTAAGACAAATATAATAACAAATGATGTATACTTAGAAATCATACATTGGACACTAAGCAAAGGAAACAAAGCTTATTATATTTCTGCTTGGATTTCTCTTTTATTTTCCAGTAATAAAGGGTTTTAGGAAAAAATTTTTATAAATTGTAAAAAAAAAATAATTTTGCAGTTGTCAAAATCACAAGCAAAATGAATGACAGTATTTGAAAGAGAAAAGTTAGAAACTAGAACTCACCCAAAGAAGTAATTTGTACTCAGACTTTCTGTTTGGCTTGTGAATTTTATTCTTTACATGCCTATACTGGAAACTGCTACTTTTTGTTCCAAATAAAAATTAAAAAATAGTTTGACTTGCTTTTGCTTCTCAAAACCTGTTCATTCCCAAGCATTAGCAAACTTCAACATAAATGGAAGGTGATAATTTATATAGTAAAGTCCTTCTTCTTTTAAATCCTCTACAGCTGTGGGCATACACAATTTTTGATAGGAAGAACATTGATTTAAAAAATAATCTGAACTGAGTAAACCTAAAAAGAGGGGAGTGGGAAATATGCATAACCAGCTTAGTTGTCAGTTTTGCTCAGAACTTTTTAACTACTCCCTCCAGACCTTGAAATGCCTCAGGAATACAGTCAAGGAATACTAAAAATGGTACCATCATAATTTTTTTTTTCAATATATTTTGAAACTGATGGATCTCATTCCCTCTATTTTTACTACATCATCTCCACCATCTCAGCTGCTGCCAGTCCCAGGCAACTGAAATGGTCTCTTTGCCATGTTTTTTTTCTGTCAGTGTCAATTCTACAAAACCACTAATACAAGATGCCAGCCTCTTTCACTGATCTCAGATACCACTTCTCAAAATCAGTTTTGTCATCTTAAATGCAGCTGGGTTCACTTTAGGAGTGGCATACCTAGACAGAGGTCAGAGCTTTCATTAGGAAACCCAGAACAGAGCAAGGAATATTGATAGAGTTCATTGTTTCCTAACAAAAATCTTTGTTGCTGTAAGTACTGTGCAATTTTTATTGGGATTTCAATAGCCATTAGTTGTATATAATGTTTTAATAAGCTATAAAAGGGTAAGATTTTAATTGCTAATTAGCAATAAACATTGATTTTTTTTTTTGCCTCACTGCTCTCCCCAGGACAAGCCATGCAGGCTCTTTAGCCCATATTGTCAGCATTTAATTTCAGTTATCTCCTTCCCTGCTCTCACAATTTTTTTTCCACCATCCAACTCTTGTTACAGCCTCCAGTTATAAACTGGAGAACTTCCAACGTTGAAATTCATATAGAGAGAAAAAGCTGCAGTGGGGCCAGGCTGAATGGGAAACAGAAGTTGAAATGAAAGACTAATGAAGGATAAGCACCAACAAACAAAATTCAACCTGGTTTTTAGTAATGGCTTCTCAATAAAAGGAGTCTATAGCCTTTTAACTGTGCTCAGCAAATATGTGTTAAACAAAAATATAAAAACAAGCAAACAAACAAAACCCAAATAAATCAAAACAAAAACCCCAACAAACAAAGAAAACAAACCCACATGAGAAAAAAAATCCCAACCCCAAAATCTGTCAAGAATAGTTTTTAGAGTAACAGTATCTTCAGATGACTTGTCAGATTACTTATTGTCCCGGAATTTAAATGTTGGCTTTTCTGACTGACATCAAGGTACTATGGACTTGTATTTTGACTGTTAAAGTTACATTTTAATTAAATAGGAAAAAAAAAAGTTGCTCTTCTGTAACTTTTGGAATCACGTAATTTTCAAGTAAGTGTTTCCATGGAAACAAAATATTTCCTTCTGCAGTATCTTCCTTTCCTACTTTATAGTAAATCAAAAAGTTATGTAATTGTTTTACTACTGTCTATTGCAACTTTGACAGACTACTTTAAAGCTACAGATGTGCCATGAAGAACAGAATTATAAGAGAGCCAGCTTTATGACATGTTAACAAGAAAAAAAATATAATTAATTTAAAACTTTTTTTAAAAAACATACATTTTAAGTTAACATGTCTATATATAAGTGTGATGGTTTTTCATATTTTATTTTTATTTTGCTTTCAGAAACAAACCTTTGCTGTAGTTCAAATCTGGAAATAAAATGTTTCAAATTATCAAAATTTTCAGTAAAGTGCTAGTAATGACTTTCAGCCAACTTTATCAGTTTCTCCTGGATTCTGTTTAAGGAGCCTTTTCTAACTCACTCCCTGTTCTTGGTCAAACCACTCCAAGTTTCCGAAATTCCTGTTTTATAAAGTGAATTAAGTATTTACTTACTGTTTTTAACTCCAAAAAGGGCTTTCTGTGGGTTAATCACTTAATGTTTAACTTTGAAAATCTCAAGTGTTATATTAGTGCCAAGTGTTATTATTATGAAACCTATTAAAACCACAATGAATGATCAATTAGCTCAGGTCAAAGGATGTGTAGCTGTAAAGGATCTAATTAAAAGTTGATAAATAGAATGATGGAAAGCTGGTGATCTATTGTACTACCTCACACTTAAAGTGCACAGAGACCTACTAGTCACCACCATGCCCTGTATTCCTTGTGTCACAGACTGAACAGCCAGAGGTTTGAAAAAAGCCAAAATTTTCTGTATTTAAGAGCCTAATAAGCAGACTGAAAAGCCCTCCTCTACAATATCTACAGGCCTTTATTAAAAATGCAATATGAATGTGGCTAGGCAAATGTAAAAAATGCCTCTGAAATGCAATAATGTAAGTTATAAGTTATATTTTGACTACTCAGAAGGCCATGCCATTTCCTGGTAAGTCTAAACCCTAAAGGTTTTAAGTTGCAAATTTAATGACAGTGCTTTTTAGTGACAATAGAAGCTCATCTTATGTTGTAGCATTTGGGTTAATATTGTCAAAAAATTTGCTTTGTCTAAACCAGGACTTTATTCTGCTTCAGAGATGATGACATGGAGTATTTACCTGCAGTTTTGAAACTGAGAAAATATGCCAGTATTTTTTAACATTTCTTGTCACACTGATTTTCTGGATACAAATGGAAAAGTGGAAGAATTCTATCCATAAAGATGCACTTATCATCTTAGTCTTTTGAATTGCATCTCTATTTGTTTTGTACCCAAAAAAAGGGTACAGAACCACTGGAAAACCTGTTAATCTGCCAGACCTATCTAAAAGGATTGATTACAGTGAGGAATTTACTGGTAAATTCTTCACTGAAATAGATGCCTTTGATGAGGAAGCTGCATATTGTATACCACTTCTGAAAACTTGTAAAAGTTCTCCAATGAAACAGAGACTCACAAGCAAGGAACAGTTGAGAGAAAAATGCAGAATGAGAAACTTGATCTTCAGCCTGAATTTTTGTGAGGTGGAAAATCGATTTATCTAACAAAAATCTAGCTATTGTTATCTCATTTTCTTTTCTACATATTGCATGCCCTTCTCTAAAATCTGGAGGGATTTATGAAGAAATAAGGGACAGACCAAATCCAGTGATCTTGCATTTGAATGATAGTGTTCTGGGAAGTAAAATATAAGGGGAAAAGTCCAGAGTTTAATGTAAATGTTTACAGTTGATAGAAATGACAGTTTGAAGAGAATTCTTAAGTTATGTATTAACCTTCTCAATTAGGCACAGTTTCTTCATTAGAGTTCTTGAAAATAAAATATTCCTCTTAAATGTAATTAAATTAATGTTTCACAATTTTTGCTTCCACCATAGTATTTTTAGTTCTTTCAAACAGGACAACATATCAGAGTTGGTTACTATTCCTTAGATCTTAAAAATAGTTTACAGGCTTTTAAAGTTTTGGCTAAATCACTGTGAGTTTCAATCAAAAGCTCAGCTGCAAAGAAGCTTTTTCAGAATAGGATGTGGTGGTCCTGGAGGACACCAAGTTCAACATGAGCCAGCAATGTTCTCTTACATGTAGAAAATGGTGTCCTGGGCTGGAAGAGAGCCTGCCACTCTATTCTGAACTGGTGAGGCCACACCTGGAGTATTGTGCCACATTCTGGAACCCTCCTTGCAAGAGAGACATGGACCTGCAGAGACAGTCCAGTGAATGGCCATAACGATGGTGGGAATGGACTGGAGCTCCTATACTGTGAAGAAAGGCTGTGAGAGAGCTGTGACTGCTCAGGCTGGAGAAGTGAAATAGCATGATGGATGTCATCACTATATATAAATACCTGAAGGACAGGTCGTACCTGGAGTCAGGCTCTTTTCACTGTTGCTCAGTGACAGACCCAGAGGAAATGGACAGACACTAAAACAAGGAGGTTCCCTCTGAACATCAGGAAACATTTTCATTATGAGGGTGGTCAAACACCAGAACAAGTTTTCTGGGGAGGTTGTGAATTCTCTCTTAGAAATATTGAAAAACCACCTGGACACAGTCCTGGGAAAATAGCTCTATGTGGCAAAGCTTGAGCAGAGAGGTTGAGTGGATGACCTACAGAGGTCTTTTCCAGAATCATCAAGGCTGGAAGAGACCTTCAAGATGATCTGTACCAAGTGACGACCTGGAACCACCATAATCACCCCTAAACCATATCCCCAAGTGCCTCATCCAAGTATCTCTTGAACACTTCCGGAAATGATGACCCACTACCTCCCTGAACAACTTATTCCAGTAAAATTGGGTGTTGACTTCTCCTGTCCTGGACATTGAGAATAAGATACTAGGCACGTCTTCTGCAGATTATAGTATTGGAATAAATATAAACCTGATAAACAAATAAAATATTGTTTCAATAATTATAACTTCCACCACTGTGTCTAGTGCTTTTCCAAGCAAATTAAAAGGAACATTAGCCTAAGTGTCATTCAGAAGAAAAGAAATTAGGACAGCGTGCTTGATAAAAAATATATACAATCCGGAATACAGAATATCTCAGGAAAAAATGCTGGCATATATTTGAATTCTCTGAAGGAAAGAACTAATTAAAACAGCACTACCACCACAACTCCAATTCTAGTTCCTGACTATTGAAACAATGCAATAAGGACAGTGGATATGGAAGAATTACTTCCCCAGCCCTTCACAATAAATTAGTTTGACATTACCACATTTTATTTCCAGTACATCCTCCTACAGAAAGATGAAATAGTACTTAACACAGGATAAAAAAATCATTTCCACTGAGGTCAAAGAAATAAGGATAGTTTTGGGTTTTGATTGACAATTCACATCTTCAAGACTAGCTCAGAAGAACCTGCATTATAGTGGTTCAATATCCATTTGAAAAGCATTGCAAGGTGGTTTATATGACATAAATTGTTTAACTGCAGGATATTCCTGGCAGTTTACAATAATCAGGTAAAGAGGTAATAAACAAGTGTGAAAATGCTTTCAATAGGCATGAAATGTGTAGTGAATAGATAATAATCAAGGATCACTTGTTAGGCTGAAGGTCAGACATGCCATGAAGACTACGTATCATGAATGGAAGTTTGATGTATGCATAAGTGATATTTGATCACAACATCAAGGTAACCCTTTTAACCATTGAGTATGAGGAAATAGAAAACAAAATCTGGATAGCATTTAGTTTCACCATTGTTACCCAGGCAGAATAGCTATGCTTTAAATACTATTAACATAAAGTTAACAATGTGAAAACATGGCAATTACCTCAAAACATATTTTCCCCAAGGGAACCTCTAACTCAGATGAAGCCAATGACAAAACTCCTGCTACCTTCCAGAAAGCTGAGTTTTCATCTCCTAGTATTTGTTAGGAGTCTTATCTTCCTGACATTTGTCAAAATACACCTGCAGTCTTTGTTCCCATTCTAGAAAGCACATGCAAGGGAAAAAGAAGCTTATGTTGCTCCAATATGTTTTTGGCATACAATGCACACAATTCTACAACTTTCATGTTGTAGACTGGCAGATTGGGAAAAAAAATTCTATGTGTTCTTAATAGACTTCATGTAATCATCACTAAGAAACGACATGCACTGGGCACTACAGAAAATAAAAGTTGAAATAAATGTATGAACAGCCTTGAGTATCCAACTCATATTAAATATTTACAGCTGTTACAAATTGTTTAGACTGTGACCTTGATAGTGCAAACAGTTCTCTACCTAGCAGTTTGCTATCAGGCTTGCATTTTAGTAATGATGTTTAGAGAATATTTTATTAAAGATATTAAAACTTCTAACAGCCAAGTGTAGAGAATGCATCTGCAAAAAAACCCAATAACACTAAACAGAGCATTACAAATGCATACTGGAAATCCATTAATAAAGGGAACTAGGTATCTGCTTAAATTAAACATTTATCTTTCACTGTTGGGGGCAAAGGTTTATATCCAACACTAATGAGAAGAGCTAAACTATTGGCCTCATCAGTTGTTTGAATAAGCTGTTGCAAAATTAATTTCATGACCTCGCTAGCTGTTTGCAAAATATACCTACAAGAACATAAGCCATGGTCCTCTGCTATTGATGAACATATGGATACTAATAGAAAATTCAATAGAAATAATACTGGACTCAATGGCAAGAGCCTGTGCAAAATTTTACATAAAGACATGGAGATGGTTTCATCATTACACCTGTAAACCTGACTTAGTAGAAACTGAGAAAAGTTGATCTTTACATGATGTTTAAACATGAAACTTCTCCTGAAAAATGATGTGGAGTACAAAGTCCTACCCTACTTTAGAATTTCTTTGCAGCACTTGGATTGTACAGTAAAAAGATACTGTTTTGAGGTATCTATTCTGCAATACACTAGAATAGCTGAATTTCCCAAAGCAATAGAAAATACCTAAAGATAATACACTGCAATATGAAGATCACAACACCTGAGGCTTTCTCTCTCCAGTTGATAAATTCTTAGTAAAAGTTTACAAAAAGATCTGGCTGATTATTTATCTGTAGCCTATTTCCTGCATAATCACATAATGCAAAGATAACTCCCTGAATCACACTGCGAGGAACCTGATGCTCTTAGACATTCTCATGTAACCCAAGTGTCTCACTCATGCCCTTCTGTCACAACTTCCTAGGAATAGAAATAAAATACCAAGCGCCTGATTTCCTGAAGTGCTAGCCAGGCACCTGTGTAACTGCTTTTCAAGACAGATGCAGATGTCTAACAGTTCAGAGAAATCAGCTTCTTTTTCACTTCAGCCTTCTTAGTCAAAATAAAGTACAGCTTAGGTGCATTTTTCACTCAGAGAGCTAGCATTCTAACACAAAGGTAAGTCATTGTTACTGAGTTTTGGCTATCATGAATATTTAATCATCTCTGCTATACTATCCAGGTTAACAGCTCATGCCTATTCTCCATTATAACAAAGAGACATTATTTTCCCTCTTGTCGCACTCAATTAATCTGTCCACTCCCCAGCAAATATGTCTTGGCAGCAGTCCAGTCATGGGAGTCACTAACAAGATGGTACACCTGAGGTCAACCAAATCACTCTTTAATACAATAATCACATCTCAGCTTGGCAGTCCATCACCTATCATTCTTCCCAAATGAACAAACAAAACTGCAGGAGAAAACACTCCTGGGCACCCGCTTGAACTGCAATGGTGGCAACAGCTGGTCCAGCAGATGCTTCTCATGTGATTCAGCACCTGTGCTTTTGCATTGTCTTTCTGCAGTGGGCCACATTAATAGAGATTCTTTTCACTTTTTCAAAATGAAATGTCCATACCTAAAACAAATGTTCAGAGGGATTTAGCAGAACTCTATTTCTCTTACTTAAATGAAACCATCCAGTTGTAGAAAAGAGCCTGAAAGAGCCCTAGAAGTCTTTATTAGTATAATCTCTCTACTTTGTAATTTATGTGTGAGTAAATTTGAGACCCCTCAGTCTTTCTGGTTTCCTCTAGATCTAAAAGGCATATGGCAAAAAAGATTGTGAGGCAAAGTTAATGCAGATGAGATAGGTACCTATACGTATTTAAAAAATAAAACTCTGAAGAACTTTTGATTTGGGGACCATTTATTATTAGGACTAATAATTTATTGCTTCCTAAAAAGAGCAATGGGGTTTTGCTGTTTTATATACATATTAAAATGTAGGACAGTGACCTAGTTTTCTACTAGAGGTTTATTAGACCTTTCTATTGTGATACTTATAAAATCGTGTGCATATAAAAATCCTTAGTCCTCAAATAGTCTTGTAAATCTTAGTACCACATGGAAAACCTTAGTCATGACTAAAAAGTCATCCCATCTGGAAATCTAATGATTTCAAAATGGACATAATATGAGTTAGACTTGATGTTCGTTATGGGTCCCTTCCAACTCAAGATAGTCTATAATTCTATGACTCTATTCCACGCACTCAAATCTGTCAGAAAAAAACAGAGGAAATACAGATAAATCATTCTCTTGCTTTCATCAGAACTCTCTCCCATGTGAGAATGCCAGAAGATAAAAAGAACTTTATATAGCGTGTTTCACCTCTATGGGAACATTATATAGCATCATTCACCTCTTTGCCTACTATCCTCTCCTTTCCAGATAAGCTCATATCTCTAATGGACCCTTGGTAGTTTATGCATTTCACCACTGCTACGAAAAGCACTTGTTAGGGCATTTCTTAGGATGGAGATCAGACTGGACAAAATAAAAATCACAAAAATATGTTCTCTGGAGTTCTTACCTTCCTAGAACTGTGCTTTTCTTTTTTTTCTTTTTCTGTTTTTTATTTCTATAAAACTCCCACATCTTGTGAAAATACAGGCAGCACAAGGCTTGGTGGGGCACTCTTGTCACTCAATGTGTGTGTTAGTAAAAAATGGAGGCTTTTTCTATGCATATAAGTAATGTCTAAGCTCTTTTGTACTCTAAAGTAATAAATCAGCATCACAGCAAGCAGTGGCCTGGTAATCAAAAGAATCTAGGGCTCTTTTGACATTTTCACTGTTTATAGCAAACAGGAGTATTGTTGAATGAAAATATAAATTGGACACTATGGCTTAAAATGTCACTACCCTTTGTTTTTATCTAATTCTTGGGATAAATTCAAAATGAATAGAACCTGAGGAAATATATAAATCCTAAGCCTTTTCAAATATGTCTTGATTTGTTGTTTTGTGTTTAATAATAATAATAACAGTTATTTTTAGTAGAGACATTTTTTGCTTTTCAAAAACAGTATAATTGATAAAGTACCCATTTTGTAGGTAGAAGTTTTAACTACTACCAAAACTAGCCTGGTAATACCCATTAAAGTCTATCTCAGATACTTTTGAGAAAGAGAAAAATGTATTTTTAAAATGAAAAGGAAAAGAAAAATGGAATCTTTCAGGACAGAAATACCTTGATATAAAGTGAAATTAAATGTCTTTCCAAAGTTCTTATGCTAACTTCTACCTTACTATGAGAATTTAGTACATCACAGATGAAAAATGTAATTCAGGTGTCTGGAAAGCCACAGAGCCCTGTTAAAAATGATGAGGCCCTAAAACCCATTAAGATTGTCCATTATTCCTTTAAAGACTTCTGCTTTGAAAATATATGAACTCAATCTGAAGCTCTGCCTCAAATATTTCCTTCCTATGTGTTCATTGACAAAGACACAGTGATTGTTAGACACTATCTAGACATTTGAGGAGCTCTCTGCCCTAGAAAAAAAGCGACTTGTCAGTTCTCACATTTCTTGCAGTCTTGTTAAAATAGGTAACAAAACAATTGGAACAGCTGGCCATAAAAAGATATGTGTCAAAGGACACTTGGGCAGCTCAGTGATGTGACTTTAAAAAAAGCAGCAGTATCAGAGTTAAGGAAGGAAAAAAATTACAGAGCACTTAATGTCATAAAGTGCTTCCCAAACATTTATATAGGAGATTGTAATTTCAAAAATCAGCTTTTGCCTATGTTTTTCACATTCCATTGTAAAATGCGTTTTCTTCTATTTAGAAATAGCAGGTTCTGGTCCCTATCAGCCACTTTGAAGTCAACTATTTAATTAACTAATGAAGTTGCAATAATTTCTGGTTGATAATAATGGGAAAATCTAAATCAATAAATCTCTATCTTTCTACATTTATCCAAGAAACATAGCTAGTGTACAATAAGTTTATAAAAAGAAAACCTTGTTCCTAATGTAATTTTTTAAAATAAAAGAATAGGATTTATGATAAAGTCTTAAATAACACCAAAAATAACACTGTCCCTAAACCCATCACAAAACCCTACTCACAGCTTTATTTAATCATCTAAAGATTCATTAAATACTTGGAGGATTTTCAAAATTGCTTAAAGAGGTGCCAAGTGCTTCATATATTTTATTTGTAATACTCATTAGTACCTATCTGAACCTTTAAACAAATATTTTTAATAAGCTTTACTCTGATGCTCAGATCATAAAGGGACTTAAAAACCTAAATCAATAGAATTCTTATGTTACTTATATTCTTTGAAAATGTAAAATCTCATTAATTGCTAGTGATACTGGAAAGTCAATTTCAGTGACTTTAAAAGATACTAAATTTGAAGGTTTACTGAAAGTGACTCATATAATTGTTGGTAAAGCCAGACTGGGAAAACTGCTAGGGAGTCCTGGAAGAGTAAGCCTTTTTTTCTTTCAAGAATTCAGTCTTCACAATTAAAAGCAGGTTATCAGAGAAAATACTAAAGTCAAACTTCTCTGCCATTATGTTCTGAACATTAGGGAAAATTTATTAAATGTGAATCAGGGAAAATTTAATAAATTCTTTGCCTTACTATCCCCAACCATAAGATATATCAAGCAACTAATTTTACATTTCTTATGAAGGGTATGGTAGTTGTGCTTAATTTTCAGCCAACAAGACACAAGTTATCTCATTCACATTCATATGATAAAGAAGAATAAGAGTATTATTGGTTCCTCATAGTGCAGTAAAGCTCAGTCAAACTCAGAAAGCCAGAAAAATCCCTATCAGCCCTTTAAAACCTCAAATTTGATTGCAACTCTTGTCAGAGATGTTTTGTGTAGACCAGTTATATCAAGAAAAAGCCAAAAAGATATATAGGTGGAGGGGAGAGCTCAGCATGTAATTGTTACCACTTTGGGAATAGAGCATATTCCTGAATACCTTATGTCAGGACTTATTTGATGACTTTCACTGCCATAGCTATACTGGTCACAGATGGTCATTCAATGACCTCTGTAGAGCACAGCTGGGAGAAGCTGTTGGCATATAAGATATAAGTCAGACCAGTGATGTCATGTCTCTTATTTTGGCCGGGAGGGTTTCAGTGCATTGATATACAATGCAGTTTTCCTTAATTATTTGTGTTATACCATGAGCTCTCAGAATTTCTTTAAGAAAAGTGATCCTATATTAGCATAAATTATCTTTTCTTAGTTGTTCCTCTTATGCCTAAAATAAAATGTCTGAAAACTAAAAATATAGAGGAGGACTATTTCTGATTTATTTCCTCTATTTTAAATTATTTTATGTACATTATGTGATTATAAAGTAATTTTAAAAATAATCCCACATGAAAAATAGAATTGATGTTTGCAACATAGGCTGAAATTAGTTGGAGAGTACGATTTGGGATTTCCTGGTTCAGTGATAAGAAAAAATGAAGGTACTCAAGAAAAAACATGTTAAAAAATAATATTCTGAACATCATCTCTGTGACTTGTGCCTAAGAAGTTGTAAAGAATCCTACCTATCTGTCCAGCACCACAATGGTGTGGCACTGCAGCTCAAGTGTCATAGCCAGACCTATGAAGTTTATTAAAGCAAAAATACTTCCTAAATGTGAAAATTATCAAATAAAATTCACCATTTAGGAAGAGTTTATGAAATAGTGATGGAAATGCTCAGAGGATTAGAAAACATGGTCTGCAAGGACCTAAAATATCCAAAAAAAGTAGAAAGGGTAGAGATGAAAGTAAAAGATGAAAACTGTTGCAGTCAACAAACCCATTACAAACAAAATGAGTTAAGTTCCTTTTTTGTGTTAGACAGAATAGAAAGTAATGGCCCCAGGTTACAGTAACAGAGAGTCGTGTCTAAAATTCAGATTAAGAAATAAAATTTTCAAGTGGTGAAAATAAATTAAACTTAATGCACTTTCCATGAACCTCCATAATTTCAATATTTAATAATTGGAACAATCCACAAAAGATTTCTTTCTGTCTTTTATAAGAAACTGACTCTTGAAAGTCTTGTATGCAAGCTTACATCAAACTTTTGAAAATAGGACAAATGAAAAGACAGGTCAAGGCACCCTTCCCATTCTGGTGGAAGTTATTATTGGCTTTCACATGCAGTGACCAAAACATATGCTCAGGTGTTTCTACTGTTCAATTAGATTTGATCTCCAGAAAGCTTCAGAGAAGCTGCCTTAACCAAAATCTGAGTATCTTTAAGTGACCTAGGTCATGTAAGAATTTCTTTTACAAAACACAGCTTTGTCTTTTCAGCTTCTGTGGATTTTCATTACAGGTGTCATGTCTTCATTAAGTATATTATTCCTAATGCCAAATACGTCGATCCACTTTTCCAGCTGTTCTACTGTTGGGATCTGACAAATTCAAAACTGGAGCCAGAAAGGTGAATATCTGTTTCCTGGTGGTGCTGCTCTCACACAGCTTCACTGGAAAATACAGTAAGCAAAGTTCACAAAGGTACTTCAAAACTGAAAAGCTCTACACCATAATAGCCAATTCTTGGGAGCCTGCTCAAGTCAGTGGTCTGTACTAAGCATTTAAATTCTTTGTTTTAGGGGCAGGTGTGCTGGTTTCAGCTGGGGTAGAGTAAATTTTCTTCACAGTGGATGGTATGGGGCTGTGTTTTGGATCAGTGCTGAACACAGGGCTGGTAATATGGAGGTGTTTTTGTTGTTGCTGATCAGGGCTTACAGAGAGTCAAGGCCTTTTCTGCTTTTCTTACTTCTATGCTGATGAGGGAACTGAGAGTGCTTGGGAGGTCAGGAGGAGACACAGCCTGTACTGGAGGCTCAAACTGACAAAAGGGATACTCCAGACCATACAACATCAGGCTCAGTATACAAAAATGAGGAGAAGAAACTGGAAGAAGGATGTTTGGAGTGATGAAATTTGTCTTCTGAAGTAGCCCTTGATGGGGCTCTGCTCTCCTGGAGATGACTGAACAGCTGCCAGCCTATGAATTACAGAGTAAGTCCTTGTTTTGCTTTGTGTATGTGGCTTTGCTTTCCCTATTAAACTGTATTTATGTAAACCCACGAGTTTTTCAGCCCTTACACTTCTCACTTTTACCTCTCTAGCTTTCACCCCTCGATCCCACTGGCAGGGATTGAGCAGGTGGCTGCATGGGGCTTGGCTGCTGGCTGGGGTTTAATCACAGCAGTGGCTGGGGCTGAGCAGCCTCAGAATAAGATCCACAACCAGCAGCTGGCTGAACAGGAGATACCTGTTCATTAAATGGATGTATAGTTCTGCCTACCTTCTCATTCACAAAAATTTCAGATATTTCCAGAATAAAACTCCATTACATGGAGGGTGGGGTTTTTTTTGTTTGTTTGTTTGTTTTAACAATGCCCTTATTTTATAATACAACAATACTTTGCTTTAACTTGGAGAAAATGTCATACAACTGTCCTGTCTGACTCACCTGTAGCTTTTTATTATTTCTATTATCTGTTCACAATCAAGTAAAACATCAGTTTAGTGAAAAAATTATTACGCTTGGTATACACGGAATTAGGGATGACAACTGATTTCTACGGAAGCTACAGAAAAAAGAAATTATAAAGAAAGATGCTCAGTGCTCCCTGTCATTCATCTTTTCTGTTCCTGTACCTCTGAGTCACAGATGTGGTCTGCCCTAGGTTTTAAGTAGGCAGAGTGTTCTACTAAGAGAGTCTTGTCTTTTGAAAAAGGATAGCATATGGATCTGAGCCAGAAGATTAACAAAAACAAAACAAACAAAAAAAAAAAACCACACAAAAAAAAAGAAACCAAAAAAACCAAACAAAAACCCCCAATTCTAATCACTCCAGTGTTATTCTGCAAGGATTTTGGAAATTTACTTCAGTCTGTGCACTTCCACAGAAATGCCCAAATTCCTCTTGAAAATTGAGAATCCTTAACATGATTCTTTTGGAACAGTTTTCACGGGATAATTTCAAAGCAATGGTACTTCCTTTAATTCAAAGAATACTTTCTTGCACTAAGACCTGCAAGCTCCAGAACTGTAAGATCCATTAAATAAATCCAGTTGTTTAAAATGTCACACTTTTTGCTCAGAAGAAAGATGAACAAGTTTGACCTGTACATTTCCAAACATTCTGAGCATCCTTCAGTTTAGAATTTCAAACCTGAACAAATTTTCCCTTTGATAACTGCTGCAAGCTACTGTTCCATTAAAAACTGAAAGAACAACCCATCTCACCTAGCTATGATCACAGTGTTTCTACTAAGAAAGCCAGGTAGAAAAGTATATAAGCTTGGAAAACCAATAGGGAGCAAAGATCAGGAGATAGAAGATAGGACAAGGAATCTGAAACACAAGATGATAATCAAAGATTTTATAATAATAAAATTCTGGAAAGTAGGTTTGGAGAGAGAAATATAAAGAAGATGAAAAATTGTGAGTCAAAAGTCAGTGGTGAATACTAAAATTGACTTTTGGCCATTACAAGAAAAGAATAAAATGAGGTGCCTGTGCCTGTGCCACCTCATTTTATTCTTTTCTTGTAATGGCCAAAAGTCAATTTTAGTATTCACCAGATGTTTAGTATTCACCAGATGTTTAGTATTCACCAGATGTTTATCTAAACAAGGACATAAAATGGATATGGGCAATTCTAATATGTAAGGAATTAGACACTCATACATATATATACCCATGAGGATCAGTGGAATATGTGTTGGATTTATAGTTGAAATCCAGATCAAAACTTTTAAAAGGCATGACAGAGGAATCATTTCATGACACTTTATGATTGGTACTATTCGAGAAATCAAATTATGTTGTTTTAATGGTCTTCTCTTTTCCAAAGACCTGAAATTAATTTAATATTTAGATTCCTTCCAATAGAAAACAATAAATCACTTCTTCCTTTCTTGAATGAGGCTGCTGGCATGTGTATGCCTCTGATCCTGGAAGCTGAGAGAGGACAATAGAAGATGTTGATTTTTCTGTATTTTTCCCAAAACTGTTTCCTTAATCACCCTCACTAGTAAACTGTTGTAACATTTATATGGACAGATCTTCTGCTACATTTGGGTTAATTTTTTTTATGTTATTTTTTATTTTTTCTTTATTTGTCATGAGACCAGGTTACAAAACCTGGTTGTAGAGCATAGGACATCAAACTTACTCCAATGTCTACTATTCATCTCCTTAGTTGCTTTCCATTTTCTGATTTCCCAGGAGTAGTACAGGGCAAGAGTTGACCCTGATGTCAGTACCCATCTTATGGGGATGATGGTATACTTAAGAGAGAAAAAAGGAACAGTTGAATAAGAAAACTGGAAAGATGGAATTGAGTAGGGTTTCTATGGGGGACACACTATTCCCTGGGGTATAAAAGATTTTGGACAGCTTTAATCATGCAGTAAGTTGGCTTTCAGGTTATTTTTCAGAAAAAGGTGGTAGAGATCACCTTATGCTGGATAAGCAGGAGTAACTTTTGTCATAATGGTCATTAAAATATATGTAAGCAATATTATAGAAAACTAAATGCAAAAATTTTTCAAAAAAGATCCAGTTACTTTGAAAAACAGTGAAAATTTGTATCTATAGTCTGAGAAGGGCATTGAAAGAGAGAAGGGACGTTGGTAATATGTTAGAAAGCACAAGAAAATGAGGCTTATTTTTCTTATAAAATGAAGCATGATTTTTATAGCCTTAAATGCCTGGTTTAGTCATTCAAGCTTTGCAAGCCTGAAAAAAACATCAGGAACAATGAGTCAGAGAAGATATGCTTAAGGCCTTCCTGAATATTGCAAGGCTTTTCTTTGTTTTGGTGCAAAGTTTTATCAGGAACAAAATTTTTTCCACATAAAATGAAGAAAAATAGACACTTGTTAAAGCAGGTAAAAAGGCCTAAATAATGCATGTAAAATACATTGACAGTATGTCTGGAAAGAACCTAAATTCCTACACATTGGACTCCTGTGTTTTAGGATTGCCTCAGGTTACAAATGCAAGATGTGGCTGGGGGTGTGTATTCTATTGCCATCTCTTAGAGGTGGGGCAATTTCTTCTTTTAATTGGGCCACCTGTTAAAACCAGGTAGGGCAGTTTTCTTTATCTCTTCAACAAATCAATCCTCCCTCCAGGGAGAAATCTTTTGTTAATGGGCCATTGAGTCACTGCATGACTGATAAAATTACATCATCCCATTGGGAGATTCTCCACTCAAGGGGAGGAGCCAAGCATTCCTACCTGGATATAGATTTGCAACACCACAGGCAACCTCTTCCACTAGATTCCCAGAGGAGCAGCAGCTTTCTTTTCCCACTGGATTCTCAAAAGAAGACCAGGTCCATCTACACTACCACTGGACCTTCAGAGGAAAACAACACCCTTTCTACAGGATCACTGCTTCAACAGAACCACGTCTGTCACTGCAGGAGGGCTGCAGCCACCATTTAATCTGACTGCTACCAACACCCTGACCCAACGGGATGTAAGGTTGTATTCTGACTCTGTCAGTGCTTCTTTGTATTATTGCATTTTTATTTTATTTTTACTTTTCCTAATAAAGAACTGTAATTCCTACTCCCATATCTTTGCCTGAGATCCCCTTAATTTCAAAATAATAATAATTTGAGGGCAGAGGTTTACATTTTCCATTTCAAGAGAGGCTCCTGCCTTCCTTAGCAGACACTTGTCTTTCTAACTTAGACAAGGATCCTAATCTGAGGAGGAGAATCTAGATGAGATGCAAAAGTTTTAAGATTTCTAGACCAAGGAGAACACAGGAGTCTAATTTTCTGGACAAATAATTTCAATAGTAAAGCTAATAGACAATTTATTTTTATCTTCCAGGAGCAGCTTTCTGAAAGAAATCTAGAACTGTCCATGTGTGTTAAGCTTATTGCTAATATGCCACCTGAACCAGCAAAGGGAACTCCAAGTCTGGAATATCAGCAAACCTTCTCACAGGACCATGATCAATGTAGAGTACCTGCAGCTTTGAATCTACTTTGCTTCTGTTCCTTCTGATCCAGCCACACATCCCTTGGGTACTAACAAGCTCAGATAACCTTGAGTGCTCATTACTCTTGATGTAATTATTCCTTTTTTTATTTCCAGTGCCATGATAACAAATGTATATTTGTTATCAAAATGACAATGCTTTGCCTAAGCTGCAGTGTGATTTATTTTTGTTTTTCATGGCTTGCATTGCCAGACTGATGTGTAATTAAAACATGCAGCTTGCTGTAAAGCAGAATACTGTCATTCTACATGAAAAACTGTCTGTTGTTACCACTACCAGACAATGAAATTGGTATCAAAATCTTGGGTTAATCAAGAATTAAAACAGACAAAACAACAACAAAACCAAACAATAAGAACTCTGAAAACCAACCAACAAAAAAACCAAAAAAATCAAGCAAAAACCAAAACTAACAAACAAACCAAACCAACTAGCCAATGAAAAAACAAAAAACAAACAAAAAAAAAAAATCACAAAACAAACCCTGTCACCCTGATTTTTTAAGATTTTCCAAGCCTTCTGATGTTTACATTATTGTAGCAAACTTTCTTACACACCTTCTGTAAATAACTTATTGTTTTGCATTCTTTTTATAAAAGAAAAGAAATTTGATAGACTGTTAGTTTGTCCAGTGTCATTGGAGAGGTAGCACTTTCACCCTCCAACCCACTGTCACTTTTAGAAAACTATAAATGAGTCAGAAAATAAATTTCCTTTTTCTTCCCCTTGAGAACAGCAGTGTGTGGGCTCGTATGGTTTCATTTCCTATAGCAACAAAACTCCAACCAATTATCTGCCTTTAGAAGTATAAAATGGCATGGGGGTTGGTCTTTTAATCAATGAATAAAGTACTTTAAAAATTAATAAGAAAATGCCACTTTACGGTAATGCTGCAATATCCAAGTGTAACTGTAAAGTTTCATCCTGACAAACACACTTATGTCTGTGTGCAAAATTATTTGACTGAGCTATGTGCAAATCTGCACTGTTCATTTGGTGAACTTTTGGCACCATTCAACACCTATCAGACAGCTGAAAATTGCTGGACAAGTCACAGCTTCTTACTTTACCCTAGGTTTCCCTTTTTGTTTTAAATTTTATTCTCTGTTATTTCTTCATTGCTCCTTAAGTTGTTTTTCCTGAACCTTTTTAAAAAGCCAATCATATAATTGTAATCTACATTAGTCTATCTAAAGGTGTGCCATATTTTGCAGAAAATAATTAAGGAATTTTTAAAAAGCAGTATTAAAAGAATTTCAGAAAAAATATATGGAGTCCATGAGCACTGTACAGCCAAGCACTACTTCATGATACTGCTTTTGAGTCCAGAGAACAGGAATTTTGGTGGAATGCTAAGTGCATCCACTTTCAGACACAAATTAGGAAATGAGGAACCCTGGAATTCACTTTGCTAATCACTGGTCATTTTCTCAAGAAAAAAACAATCTTTATGTAAAGGATTCTGAAGTAAAGGTAATTGTCTCTAAAGCAGGAACCACTAGAGTATGATTAAAGTAAAAGACTGAGATAAAAGACAAACAGAAGAGCACAATACCAAAATGAATAGGAAGTCAAAACCAGGTATGGGACACTTTCTGTAAACTAAAGGAGCAAGCAAGACAAACATGTGAGAGAGAAATGTGAGCCTGTGGCCCCTGAGAAAAGAATTTGATCTGGAGTTGGAAACTGCCCCAAAAAAGCAGGGAGGTATGGTGAAATTGTAAGCCACACAATTTTATTGGTAATAATGTTTATGCAAATATTGAAATTAATTGTATTTACAGCCATACCATGCTGGGTTTTTTATAAGTCTACCAAATCTAAAACCAGGACAAACGGCTTCTAAACAGATTATTTTTTCTCACATTAGCAAATGAGACCTATAGCTTGTGATAAAGATCCATGACTTTATTTCAAAAGATCCATAATTTCTCAAATAATTAACTTTTAAAAACCCTTACTGCTATGAGTCTTTGTAGACTGTATTCACATGAAGAACATACTTGGGGCTAAACTATATCTTTCAAATGAGCTAATACTGAGGAAAGTGGTAGATTTTTAAATATGTCATTGTGAAATCTCCTGTGCTCATTGTACTTCATTAGTTCTTTTTTTGAGGATTATTAGAGAAACAGAAAGATGGCAGGTGAATTTAGAGATTAATCCATTAGACTGTACATGCTTCCCTTTCAAAGTTTGTTAATTTTCTTTCCTCTTTGTCAGTTTTAATTTGTCACTAAAACCAGAATGAAATAATTGTGTCAGTGCCTGAGTTCTGTTTCATAGTCAAGGTTTTAGTGAAGGTATAAAATTGGCTTTTGGATTCTACTGACACTGGTTAAATGATTATGGAGCAACACATGTTGAGTCAAGGCTTCTGACATGTCAAATTAAATCAAAATTAGTTCAATGGCAGTCTAATGATTATGCACATTGGTAACATATATTGTAAAATAGCTGTAAAGTTACTGCATGCAAAATATTAGAATGGAAAGCAATCATTGTCTTTGGAGACTAATGGCAAGGAATTATAAACAGTGAAATTACTTAGACTTGAACTCTGAAATACCTTTTCCTTCTGGTAAGTCACTACCTCACTTAAAATAGGACTTTACAAAGCACCTGTCTGTCACATTAATATTCTATGCAATGATTAGGCACCAACACGATCAAAGTCATTCTAACCTTTCAGAACTCTCTTTGGCTAGTTTCCCACATTAGTCATAAAACCAGTACAAAGTCTACTTCCATTCAGCCTTTTACAGCTATTAAAAAAATTGGAACATTTAATTCCCACTCTGACATCCTTACAGAGGAGAATGCAGGCAGGAGCCTTCTCCAGGCTTTTGTAAAGGGTGATCAGATTGAATTCCAAGGCTACTCCATATGCACAAATAAAATAACATTTTCATTTCTAAAAACAGCTACATAAACAAAAGGATGACATATGAGACTCAGAAAATAACTAACAGGGCTGTGATACTGAATTCTACTGTTTTAATCTTACTGCTGCAGACAGGGACAGATTTTGAAATTTATTTAAACATGAAGTCAAGGTAAACCCTAAAGGACCTTCTATTGAGATATCTAACCTTGACAGAAAACAGTGGGTATGAATTTTTACTTGTTTTAGGCACTTTAGACATGTTATCAGGAGATCGTATACATGGAATAACAACATTGGCATTAATAGGCTTTCTTTTACAGATATGAGTTAGTCATAAAATTAAGAGCTGTTGAAACAAGATTTTAATTTCTAACATATAATTGATTTTAAGATTAATTAAAAATCAATCAAGGTTGTGATAAAATTTCCAGTGTCTTCAATAAAATCAAAGCTGAATGAAAAAATGAAAATACAATGTTTCACCTAAAAGCAACAACAGAAATAGTAATGATTAAAATAATTTGCTTTTCTGATGAGCTATAAAAATCAAGTCAAGTGTATTGCTCTTGTTAGCTTAGGCTCTATGGGCCCACTTTAATTCAGGCAACTGTGTATGCTGTGTGACAATGCTATTTAGTGATAAAATACTGCCACATAGCATCACATTTCAGCATCTGACACAGCACATGTTGGTTAAAATGTTCTGCACTTATTTGTCAGTTGGTGTTTTACCACTGAATTCACCAGAAGGCAACACAAGCAAGGAAAAAAATAGGTGTCTAACTTCACCCTCAGATTTTCTTACTGCTTTGGTGATAATAGAAAATTCAATTGCTGAAAACAGCAAAAAGAAATAGGACTTTATATAAAAATAGGTCAATATCAAATCCATTCAAAAAAAAAATGTAGGGAGACCAAGGCAGAAAAACCTGAAGTGACTGGTTCCAAATTATTCAGGCAGCTTACAGAAAAAAAAGCAAATAGAGGAACTCATACTTGTAAAGTGTCAGGTCAGCAAAAGCCAAGCCTTTGCCATTCTGAAGGAAAAAAAAAAAAAAAAAGAAAATTTCCAGTTGTTTGAGTAGTTAAAATATATGGTGGTTCTGGTTCAAGCATTCTGAAACAGAGACTAAAAGATGCTCCTTCCAACTCCTCTGAACTCTGTTCCCATTACATACTCAACCAAGAATTCTAGATGTATATAAGGCACATTAGAAAGTACATGAAGATGAAAGTCACCTTTTGGTATCAATCAATCTTTTTTTTTTGTCATTAGAAAGTCCAGATAAAACAGAAGTAAAACTTTGAAGGGAAAGCATATTTTCAAGGGAAAATATATTCACCTCCTTGAGGTTTCTTTCAGGAAGATTTGCACAGGCACACAATAAATACTACAATATAATAAAAAGTATATTCTTTAATGATGATGGTTTGGATCAAACATCTTTTCCTCTGTAGTTTGTATTATCTGTCAGTGTCCATTAGGTATGGATTTTTTTTACCTGCTTTACTATAGTCTTTATAGATGAATCACTGTGTTACATTTCCCTGCTATGGGTAGTAATAATATATAGGTTAAATGACTTCAATGAACTATAATAAAGTTCAGAATGACAAAAGACCATTAAAAAAGCCCAGCAGTAATCATGGATTCCTCATTGTCTATTTCATTATTAAGATTCATCAAATTAATTTTTGTAACATATATTTCATTTATCACATTGCATGTTTTTCTGGTTTGAGGGAAGTTTGCCTCCTTCATGTATATGATCTCTCCACTGCATTGCAGAGGAATTAAACCCCAAAGTTCCAGGACTTCCTTAATTACTTTTTGAAAGCAGTGAATACTTACTATACCAGGATTACCACTAAGTGTTGACTTCAGCTTTATTTCCTTTGACCTTCTGCTGTCTTTGAATTTTTGTGTGGCTAGTGTGTAGCAAGGCTTCCCTGTATGCATAAGCTGAGAATTTTCCTCTGTTGTGGTGAGCTCCTCAGCAGCTGAATTAAGGAATTAAAATTTGCTTCATTCAACTCAAGCTGTGTAAGCATGCCCTAAAAGAATATTGTGTGGTGAGATTACATTTTAATCTTCATCTTGATGAAGTCAAGGGACTCATACCAAACTCATAGGAACCTTTTGCCTTGTGAAGCTAGACAAAAATCACACTGTTTCTTTCTATTTTATGCAGTTTGCAAAGCATAATTTAAATTTAGTAAAGAAGTCCAGTTCATTTCTTTGAGATAAGATATCTCATCTCTAATCATCATTGTTGCCAAGACAGGACATCCTCAAATACAGTTTTTAGAAACAATTAAAAGCTGCTTCACATGGTGCTGTTTTAGAAAGAAAATGGCTCCAGTTTCATTGCAAAAGGGTTTCTTGCAGCTGGTCATGATATATAAGTAGATGAAAAGAGATTAATAAGAACCAAGAACTTCCACAGGTCTCCAGTTAAGAAAAAAATTTAGTTTAGTATGTTGAACACAATATTACAACACTGAGACTTTCTAGCTGGACTATATTAAAAAGGAAGGGCTTAACTTCTTTCTATTACACATTTTAAAGAGATTCTGTGGTGCCTTCATCTTTGAGCATTACTCCAGGTTTTCTGAGATTTATCAGGGAGAGGCAGGTGTCAGTGCAACCTCATGGTACATGGTTCAGAGCTTTTCTTGTTTCTCTGCCTCCTAGAAGGCCTTTCTATATTCTTTCATAATCCCTAAAGTTCAGGATGGACTGTGCAATTTGGTAAAATGAGTTTTACTTTTTTATTTGCATCAGTAGTAGATTCCTTCTTTTCTTAGACTTATGCCTGAGAATAACACCAGGAAAAAAAAAAGTAAGCTGTAGCAGACAAACTATTATATGCTCACTAATTATGAAGAATCCAGCCCAGTAGCATGAGTGTAAACTCAATTATATTGCCCAATCACATACGAACATTGGGCATTTCTGACCAGGTTCCTGTTAAGATGCAATACAATCTTAGAAGTCTGCAAAGTCTGTGCTCCGGTCCAAAGGAGCACACTGAGTTCCTGATGTGTGTAGGGTCAGAGAGCAGATGTCAGTCCTCTCTCACTTGGTGGAGCCTTCATTTACATTCTCTAGAAAACACTGGGTTCACGTTATAGAACACAGCATTACTGTGAGGGGCACTACCAAGGTCTTCTAGTTAAACATCCTTCCAAAATATTTATATACAATATTTTAAATTCATTTTAATTAAGATCTCGATCCACACATTTTATCCAAGTTTGGTTTTATGGTATACTGTGTATAACAAAGGTTATTATTCATTAGAAAATTTTCTTTTCATGTTCTGTGGCAAGTTGGTGAATAGAAATTAATGCTATGCTGGTCACACTTTAAATTTCTCCTATGTTATCAGTCCTTGCATTAAACTCCCTCAAGTATAGATGCAACTAAAGTGTATATACAGTAGAGTACTATATATTTTTATGCATATATAATGATATATAATGGCTATTGTAGATATAACTGAGATATATAGAACTCAGACCAGAAAAGAAACAGACAAAAAAACTCAAAAATTATTTTATTGTTACCAGTCTCCAGCTTTTGCTTTTCCGAGCAAATAGTACTTCTCTGGAAGGTCTTTTAAAATAAGCCTGCAAGAAAAGTGAGGAAAAGAACAGGTTACAGGGAGAGTGTAATTTTTATTTTATTTTGGTTGTTATCCAAATAAATGCTCTTGGAGTGCAGCCCAGTTGGAGCACTGCAGCAGGGTTTATAAAACTCTGACAACACTGGCTTCAACCAGGGTTTCTGCTTCTCATTTTTGCAGAGCCTGGGAGCTGATCTTCAGTTTGAACTGTAAATCCTGGAACCTTCAGCCCTCAGTTCAGCACCTCTGCATGATAGGGCTGGTGTGTTCAGCTGAGCCTCCTGTCAGACAGAGCCTGAGAGATTTCATAAGAAATATTTTGCAGTCAGTGAACTGCCATTTAGTTACAAATAGCCATTTCATCCTAAATGTATCCTATTGTTTTTACTCAGAGAAGATAAAACAAAATTAAAGCATTTTAAAACATTCTGTGGCTTCCATCAAGCAGAAGTAAAATTACCTTCCTTCACTTGCTAAAGGGGAATTAAGATACAGTTATCCAATACCACTTTACATTTGAATTAAAATATCCATGCAAAGCTTTAATGCTCTCTAGCAAGTATGTGATGGTAAATTTCTTTTACTTCCCCTGAATGTCGTGGCCTTTTTGATATTAATTGTTTGTTACCCCTTTACAAACCTCTTAAAAATTTTCATTATTTACCAAATTAGTTAAATATGTAGTTAATTTAAAGCACATGAACACATCCATTGACACTTGACTTACCCTTTAAGTTAAACATATACTTTCTGAATGGTAGCCTGAAAGTCAGTTTCTTCACTCATAAAGAGAGTTTGGGGATGTCATAGTACTGCAAGGTGCTGATCCCTCTGCTCTTCTTGTGATCAAAAGACAAATAATAAATTATCAACATTTTTGCAGTCCACCCTCTATCAGTCAGCAAAATCAAGGTCTGATTTACATTTGTCTACCTGCCTTTGCAGTTTGAGTAATCTTGTGCTCACAAATCACTGACCTGAATTCATGTGCCTAAAGTGATTGTGAGCACAAATATTAGCTCTTATCTAATCACCCAAAGAGTATTTGCACCTGTTATAAATTATACATGCAGAAATTCAGCTCAATTATTTGTATATTCAAAGTTGAAGACAAAAAAAAACCCATTTCTTAAAATCTAGGACAAGATGTTAAACCTACTATATTTTTTATAAGTACCAGCTTATCAGAATATTGAATATTTTATGTCTGGGTAAGTGCATAAACTTAAAAGAGGTAAAATATGGATTAATACAAGATTGCTCACATAACAACAGGATAATGTTTCTTGCCTGAAGTCTGAACATTTTGAATACATTTAGTAAACTTATTCAAAGAAGACAACAATTGTCATTCGAGAACATAAATTTTGTATTTGTTTATGTAGATTACTGTGATTAAAAATAGCACTCCTTAAATGTCAGTTCAATCAAGATATAAGAGAAAGAGTCAGAAATCTTTAAGAAAGCAAAATGGTGAAGAGAAATATAAAAAGTTCCTGAACTAATATAACAAATATTTTCAAAAGAAATAATATTTATTGAAATGAGCTGAGGTCTTCTATCTTGTTTCCACTGATCTGCCCGCTACTGTAAATGAACAGTTATACTTGTATGAAACTGGGAAATATTTTTTTTCCCATTATTTCTCTGGTGAGGATGACTGCTATTGTGGTAAGTCAGAAAAATGCCTATTAGCAGGTAAGACAAGGGAAAAGAATCAACTAAGAGCTCATGTTCTGACAGTTGACAAGGAGAGATCAAGAGGGAAAAAATTCTGACAAGCAGAGGAGGGGGAGAGACTTACCAGATATCCTACACAGCCCATCCAAAAGAAAGCTATTGTAAGGAAAAAAATATTATGCAAATGGAGATTCTACATTTCTTGAGCTGAGTAGTTTAATCTTTGGTGTTATTTCTCTCCCTCCTGGTCAGCTCCCTGATATAACTTCACAGCAAGTGCCTACTAGTGTAAATCATGTGATAGGATTTTAGTAGTGAGAATTAATCTGGCCATTCAGTCTGTGTCAAAGACTAAGTGAAAAACAGTCTCAAGATAACAACTACCTTCTTTATATTCAGTATGGAAATAGGGTTTTGACTTCAGACATGAGAGGCATAGCTGAACAAACATGACCCAGATTCACACTTGTCTGTGCTATGAATTTTGTTTTCCTTCTTGCACAGTGAGCAATCTAAGCTGTTTTAAAAGACCTACTTAGAGTGACTCAAAAATATAGTTGAAAATATTCCAATAACATTTTCCTTCACTCTTGATAGACAAATTACCACCAGAAAAAGTAGTCATTATTTTAAATTTTGAATCAGCATAGCCTTTAAAACTAATATATGAAAAAGGATTTATTTTCTTCATATCCCCCCAAATAGTTTTCTGTTTACTGTAAGGACATCTAAGAACTTCAAGTCTAAACAGGAGAGGAAGAATTTAGTCTGTGCTATTTTAAGTTCAGAGAAATCTTTAGGCAAAGCAAAACATCCTAGTAATCACCACAGATGAAACGGAAGTGCTTCAAAGGAGTAAATTTGCAATTTTGAGTCTCTTTTTCATTTAAGAAAATGTCCTGAAAGTCCTTGAATTTTGACAGTCTCACATCAGCTAGCTGCCTGCAGCATTCCCCTGGGGCTGCTCTTCAGATGTTCTCAGGTTGGGATCTATAGTAACACTGCTACATATCAGAAGTGCAAACAGCTTTTCTTGCATATTTATCTCGTTGCTATCTTGGAAACTGTATGCACAGCACAATAGCTTTTCAAATATTGATGGAATATTCAGTTGTTATCTTCCTTTCAGCTCTCCCTCAAAATGCAGTACAAACATTTTCAGCCTTTGCTTAATATGCCATATAGCTGCTTCTTGCTTTTCATTACACGTATTCAAGTTAAAATAACAGTTAAATTAACTATAGCTGAACAATAAATAAATAAATTCTTAAATAATCTAAAAGATACTGGCCAAATTATCAAAAGAAAGTGACTCCATATTTCTGAATATATTGTTATGACCTAACACAGATTTGCCAGGACAGACTCAATTTGAAATTCACCTCCCAAATCACTCAGCTGGCATATCACGTTTCTACAGATTGCATGATTATGCAGCCTTTTCCCCCACATCCATTTGATTTAATCATAGTGTGCAACACAGGATCCAGTAAGATAAAATCTTTTCTTTTGTGTCGGTCAAGAGTTCAGTTAAGACCCCCAAAGGTGTGTATCTACTGTAAATTGGTATAGTATAATATCTTCCCTGTTTAGTTGCTGCTCTAAAAGAGCATAGGCTAGGCTGTGAGTCCCAAAAATACTGTCTCTACCACCTCTACGGAGAAGTGAACATCTCAGCATAGCTTAAATGGTACATGCTGCCTATGTTTGATACCTGAATCAAGCTTATTCTCCCTTTATAATCAATGAGTATCTGGTGAATAAATAAAGAGTATGGAAAGCTATTCGCTTCACCCTCAGTAGATATTCATTCCTTGTTCAGCAGATTTTTTTCTAGAGACTCCATTGATTATATCAAATATAATGCATATTTAGGCAGTGGTTTACTTGAAGATACTGACAATGAAGTACAGAATTTAAGAGTTCTGTTTCTTAAGATAACCCCCATTCCTCAATTTCCATAAGCAAGGACATGCACTCTTGGTGGAGTACTGTGTCCTCATGTATAAAGGATACAGGAATCTAAAATGTGATTCATGCCCATTGAAGAGGATAATCTACAAATCCATGCATACTTTGGTAAGAAGATTTTACCAGTGAGTTTAAGATTTACCAATGAGTTTAATTTTAACATGCACTTCTAGGTTTGTTTTTCTGCTTACTCCAGACTGCCACAGCCTTGGACACATTTCAGGACTAAGCTTGATTTATTAAATATTAAAATAAATACATAAAATTTTGAGGGACTGGTCTCCCTGCTACAAGAGGATAGTTCTCATAATTGGGCAGCAGATTATTAAACTTAGACTTTCACAAATCATATTGTGTCAAGCCACTGTCTTGGAAAGGAAAGAACTATAAATTAGAACCTTCTTGAAATGTGTAGGCATTTCCCTCATCATTGTCTTAAATGAGATGGATCTCTCTCTAGCAGTCTAGATGACTAGATAACCAAAGTTTTAGATATCTGATGTTGAGTTAGCTGTGTGTTGTCCTGTCTGGCAGTCAATGGGGCTGCTGCCACTGCTGCTCCACCACAAGCAGGACAAGGAAGAACAGGAACAGTGAGAAAACCCATGGGGCAAAATAAAAGCAGGGGAATCATGCATCAGTTACTGTCACAAGCAAAGCAGACTCAACTCTGGGGAATTTAGTTCAATTTAAACCATTTAATTACAGATTTAGGTATTGGAAATTAAGACAAATATTTAGCCCTTAAAGAAGACATCTTTCCTCCTCCCTTCTCCAGCCCACCTTGACTGCAGGCCTCTCCTCACCTGGTTGTCGCCACAGATTATGCTCTTTCTCTTTGGTGAGGTGATACATGAGGCAGAGGGTTGGGGTCAGGGAATAGAATTGTCTCCTAATGTTTTTGTTCCTTGCTTTGCTTCTGCTCCCTCCTTGATGTTTGTTTCCTCCTCTCTGGCGCAAGTCCTCCATGGTTTACAGCCCCTCTGTAGGAGTGGCCAGCTCTGCCATGAAGACCCTCATATGTTCTCATGTCCCTGATCCGTTTCTGTCATTGTTTTTACCATTCTTTCCCAAATAAGTTGATCCAGATGCACTTCCCACTAGGCAGAGGGGTTCAGCTGTGCCCTGCCATGGGTGGGCTGGCACCATCTGAAGAGGGATGTGTCTGGCCTGGAACAGCTCCAGTCTCCTTCCAAAGGCTGCCCAACAACTCGGGCTACTTTCACTCTGCCCTTTATACGCAGTGCAGAGAGATGTGTCCCCACTAAAACAACTTACCTTCAGTCTGCAGAGGTGAATCTGCAGTAAGTCACCCTCCAGATGGTGAAAGGGACAGCTGCACTTTGTTCCCTGGTGCCTTTGATGCTCTGTGGTAATGTATGGTGCCAGGCTGCTCATTGTCCACTCAGGGTGAGGCCAGTTCAGATCATGGCCTTAATCACTGGCAGGGAAAAGTGTCTGATAAATCTCAGGACAAAACACAGAGTTACTAACATGACAGCTACAAGCATTTTATTTTTATTTTCCTAGTGTTCAAGTTCTCCTCTGTCTTCACTTTTAAAACAAATACCTTGTTTAGCAAGGCTCCCCAGAAGTGGTTGCAGAGCTTTTACTGAGAAGCCCTGAATGAAGCTCCCACTGTGTCACCTTGTCTACAGTGGTGGCAATAATTTCAAAGGATTTCAGCAAACTAGTCATGCATGATCTTGATCGTTTCCTGAACCACACTGACAACCCACACTCCGACTACTTTTTCTCTTGAGTCTCTTCCACTTTGATCTCAGAGTTTTAAAAAATTTCCAAGCTGATGTTAAACTGCATTCTTTATAATTCCTTTATGCCTGTCCTTGTATGTCTTCTAGTCAGTTTAGCTCCAGTCAAATTATCTAGAACTGTTATTATCTTCTACATACAGGCCATGCTTAAATGTTTCCCTTAGTGTTCCCTTAGGTCCTGGGATTTTGGTCCTCACCTGCAGGTAGGAATACGCTCTGGAGCTACAGAGCTTCATTGGCCACAAGCAGACACCTGGAAAATTAGAAGCAAGTCCAATAGATGCTTAGAGATGTGAATTTCAGGTGAAACAGAAAGAGTTTCAGTACTTCCTCAAATGCTTGTTGCATTCATTAGAGGGGTGACAAGAGACTCCCCACATACCTCTGCTATTGTCTAAGAGTTAATGTAACAGAACAGCACTGTGGAGGCTTTCCTATGTTTTTCTGATTGCTAGGCAGAAATACAGGAGAGGCACTTGGCAATCATCAGTAATCAATGAAATTTCTGCTGCTAAAAATTCCATAGTTTGGATATATGGATCCATCTACCTACTTTCCCTTTCCATGCAATTTGCTCTGACATTTACCAGATAAATAAAAGAAATGTTGTGTACAAAATATATACAATGGTTTGAATACCTTGAGTATGTTTAAAATTCATAAACATATCAATATAATTTTAGATTTTGTGATGAAAAATACTAGAGTGAACTTCCACAGGTTCATAAGACATAAGGGAACTGGAAACACAATTTCAAAAATAATGGCAAAAAATCTAAATACAACATTTAAATTAAAGGTTGGTGGGGTTTTTTTGATAATAAGACTTCTGCAACTATAAGGCAGGTTTTTTGTTTGATGGCTTATTTTTTTATGGGAATACAGATTAAATTATTGAACTGTATATGAAATTGGGAAAAAATTCTTACAAATAGAGAAAAACACATCATGTTTTAAGCTATAAAACAGTGTAAATGCAGGATTACCCAGTAGCAACTCTTTATTCATTGATTCTTTGAATTGTAAAATTTATTAGGTTGTTTACTTACTATGCACATGTAACTACAGTTTAAATTTATAAGGCTACTTTGCCTAACCATGCATATACTAAAAGGTATAGGTATTTTCTATTCTCATGCACATATGTAATTGTGATTATTCAGTTTATCAAGCAAGAAGTGAATCAACAGTGTCACTAGGTTTGTTTAGGCAAACATATTCTTCCATTGTTACTTTCAAAGTCCAGTGGTTTCTGAGCTAAGAGGGCAACAACTTAGACATTCTGGGCAGTGAAGCAAAAATTGCTTTTTGTCATTAAAACCAAACCATCCTGAAAAATAATGATTTGCTTTTAATGGATTTTTTCCTTTACACAGGTGTTCACATGCATCAAGCTACTTTTAATTTGGTTGGTTTAGGATTTTGCAGAAGCAGAGCAAATATATACAGCTGCTAACAAATGTAGAGTATCGATGTGTTTACTGATTCTCCACTAGATTTTATACAAAGGGAAGGAATTGTCAATTTCACTTGATAATAACTAAACTTATTCTACTTTTCCGTTCTCTGTAGTGGCATCATAACTGCATCATTTATTCGGCAATTTCAAAGTTTTGACTTGTATTTTGTAGCCTTCTCTTCACTGTTGGGATTTCAGTATAGCTGTAAATATTTTCTGAATTTGAGCAGTCATACTCTTTTCTGTTCAAAAAATGGTATTGCAATTCTCCCTCAAAACTGTTAAAATATTTATAAAATGACAGAAAACTGTTCATCAAAAAAACTTTAATCTTGCTGTTCACTTGCTTTCAGAATATTAAGGTCAACCATCCCTACTGATTCTTGTTCAGGATCCCTGAGCCACAGAAAGGGAGAAAAAAAAGATGCTATATTTTGGTAACATGAATCACTACTTCTTTTCTGTAGCTGTAGACATGGAATTTACTTGTGCAAATATGACAGAAGCATAGAAATTAGAGATGTCTGTCCCATTTCCACTTTTGATCTTCATGGTATGTTTTGATGGCTAATAAATTGCTGTGTTACCAGTACTTTGTTGGCCCAGCCTTGACAAAGCTTTCAGAATCACAGCAGCCAGCAAGACACAAACAGGCCTGCAAAAGTGTGTGTGAGTGAGATGCTCAAATTATCTAGATGGGTGATTTCTAACGTGATCTTGGTAAATAGGAATACGACCATCAGTAGGCGTATGGGTGTTGTGCATCTATCACTCTGCTGGGGATTATTGTAGCAGGGCTTCTCCAAAGTGGGAATAATGTGCATTGACTCCAAGACTGCAGAAGGGTGATCAAATGCTTTATTAAGCTATAATACACTACACTATATTATTAAGAAAAACCCATAGCCCTTGCCAGGAAGTCCAATACACACATGTGGATCCAGTTGGTCAATGAATCATAACACCATCACCAGAGTCCAATTAAGAAATCCCTCTTCAGTAAACAATCTCCCTAACACATTCCACATGTGCACAACAACAGATGCAGCAAGTGGAGATAAAAATTGTTTATCATACTTTTTCTGAGCTTTCTCACAGCCTTCCCCAGGAAAATCCTGGGAAAGTCTGTATTGCTCTCTCTTCAGAGGATATACAAATACCACAGGGGATCAAAAGACTGATTAAGATTTATCAGGATTATATAAGGTATTTAGAAAGTACTTTGACACATATTAACATTTAGAATATTGTGGCTTAGATGTCCTATTGCTAATATTGATCCTGAATATATAGTTTGCTGATTCTCAATTAATTACACCTCATTAATAAATCAGTAAAACTATTTCAATCCTGATTTGATTTAAACTACATGACCTGAACAGGTTTTCTATCATACTGGGGCTTGATTTACTAATGAATGTCTAAACTGTGATTAAGCAGCTTGAAAACATGAAAGCTTATCTAGCTGTACCCACCACTTTGCTTGCCAGTTTGACAGCTTCTATCTGATTTTAATTGAACTCACATGAAGTGAAAAGTATTTTGCTGGCAGTTCTGCTCCTCTCAGCTGAGCAGTCTGGGATAGGTTAGAGGGCTGAAAAGACCACATTTTTTTAGCTGTATTTGGGGGAGTGGGTCTAAGGTTTTATTTTTTTGTTTGTTTGCTTGCTTGCATTTCATTGCTCATTTACTTCTTTTTAATTTTGTAGAGCTTTTGGCTTTCTTTTGTTTCCCTTCTTGTTTTTCACAGTCACAGTGGGTCCTTCAGAAGAGTCTCTTAGCTTATGCTCTCTTCTTTGCCTCTCCATTGTACTCTTCTAATTGATTTCCTGATTGTGGATAAAATGATAAATTATGTTTGGTACAGAGACATGGTCTTCTATGAATTACAGATGTTGTGCCTTTCAGTTTGTGGCCTATCACAGAATAAAAATACCTCTGATTGGTTTTGTCATGTATCCAGCATGTCTGATCATGTTCATTGGCTTGAAAGTTCAAGTATGTAAATCACCCTTGGCTGTTTCCATCAAAAAGTCAGAAGTAACTGAAAAGAGTAGTGAAATCACTCCACTGTATTTTGAGGTCTACAAAAACTGGTGCATGCCTTAGCTCGACAAGTCTTTTTAATCCAGAGGCAGATCATGATCAAAAATTGTAATTTATGGTATGATTCTAAACCAGATTAGAAGTTGTTCAGTGAATTGTGATAGAGGTGTAAGATAATACTTCACTTTTCTGAAAGCTTTAGGTGAGTCTTTTGAAAAATTCCTTAAATAAAATGTGAGGTTGAGATTTATACTGACTGAAAATACATTTAATAGGCTAAATAACTTGGCAAACCCCCATAAGTGAAAGTATTTAATTTGCACTAAATGTGTAGTTAGAATGTTTATTTTGTCCTCTACCTACAACACTACCAAACTGATCAGAAAATATACTCTGGAAGGCCAGGCCTGGAATTTAATACCAGATATGGTATTTAAAATTACCTCATTCTTTCTGCACAGTTTGCAACCCCATTAGTTGGAGATTTTGTTAATATATGTTTACTGGTATAGTGTCCTGTGGACATTATCCTGTAGACCATTGTCTTTTCTCATTCTTCTCCAGTTTCTACTCCTGTCTTTCCTCCCTCTGTTATTTATTCTTTGAAAAAATATTCAGCCCTTTCATGTTAAAGAAATAAGTAGCATCTTTCTTTATGTGTAATATTTTCTATCATCTTAAATGTAATTCTTGTCACAGAATTGCAGAATAATTAGGGTTGGAGGTGACCTCTGGAGAATACCTAGTCGAATCCTCTGCCAAGGAGGATCACTAAGGGTCACTTAGAGCACATTATACAGGAGTGTGGCTGGGCAGTTCCTTATTCGTGTCTTGAGGTTTATATACTGCAATTTCTGTCAACCCTCATAGACTGGTTCAAGGGCATGTTACGTGATACTTTTTCAGAATTAATTGTTTCATAATTTTCAGTGCATTGACAATTTGGGATGAAAAAAAAATCTTTTGATATATTATTAAATTGAAGTTACAGACAAAGTTACTGCCTCAGAGATGGTTAATATGCTATCCTTATTTTTGAATGGCAAACTGCCCAATAATGTGGACTCATATTTAATTATTTAATGTGGACAATTTAATTATTATATTGGAATAACTTTCATCTATTAATTTTTACAGTGATGACATTAAAAGAGTGCTAAAACTACAGGCAATTTTCCAGATCAGGGTATCAGATTGAAATCTTTGGTGTGTGGATCCAGATGACTATCCAAGGAGGATTGAGGTGATCTGATACGAGTGCCTAAGGGAACTGACAAAGATTCCTTCTTTAGGGTAGACTACTTCTAGGGGACTTTTTTGAGCCCTGTGATTATTCTGACAAAAATTACAGGCAAGTGAGTGAAAAGGTCAGTATCAGGTGCTTCAACAGCAGGAAAAACTGTATCATTACATGAGACTTCTGGTATAGTAATTATAATGTATTTTACTGGAACCTGATTGATTTTCTTTGTTAATTTTGACTCTTAGCACAAGGGACACTTATTATTATTGTACTCTATCCTCTACACTAGCTGTGCATATTAATGTTTCTCATTCTTATTAATCCCATTAATCTCGGAATTAGATAGTATCTCATAGCAATTACTTACATATGTTAATTACGTGTTCTGTAAATTAGCTCTCCAGGTTTAAAATTGCTTCATAATTAAGTTGATTGGACTACCTTTAAAAAAATAGAGAATAGTTACATCTTTTTATCAGCAGATATCTATTTTTCTAATCTTTGAATATTCCTAATCCTTAAAATACCTCCTTACACTAAAGTTTATTTATATGTCTAATTCTTCAGGATCCTATTCAGAAACCACAGTAAGAAATAATACTCCCGGGAAGTTTGATATTCTATTTTTTTTAACACAAGAGTAATCACATTAATGAATTTTCAGGTGTGCTGTCTAACCAGAAGATCAGACTACATATTTTTAAGTTCTTATCAAATGTTTTTCCACTGGTATTCTAATACCACAGAGGTTGGATTGCAGTTCTGGAGACCATCTAGTCCAGATCACTGGTCAAAGCAGGGTCAGATAGAGCATGTTATTTTGTACCATGGCCAGATGGTTTCAAATATCTGCATGAATGGAGAACTGAACAGCTTCTATGGGCAACATGTGCCAGTGTGGAAACAACCTCACAGGAAAAAGAAAACTCATATTTAAATGGCATTTCTTGTGTTTCAGTTTTCCCTATTGCCTCTTGTCCTGTCAATGGACAGCAAGGAAAAGAGCCTGAGTCCATTCTTTTCATTCCCTCCCATCCAGTTTTGTATATATTGATAAGACCCCTAGAGACCTTTCTTTTTTCCAGGCTAAGCATTCCCACAAACCTCAACCTATCCTCTTAGGAGAGATGTTCCAAGCCATTAATAATGTTGGTGGCACTTTCTAGACTCTCTCCAGTATTTTGTACTTAGGATTCCAGAATTGGACGCAGTACTTCAGATGTGCCTCACCAGGGCTGAGCAGAGGACAAGAATGTGCTGGCAGTGTTCTGCTTAATGAAGCCAGGGATGCTGATTACCTTCTTTTCTGAAAGGGCTCATCGCTGGCCTGTGTTCAGCTTGGCAACCTTCATGACCCACAGGTGCTTTCCAGCTGGCTCGCAGCATATACTGGTGCTTGGTGTTGTTCCTGTACAGTTTCAGAACTTTGTACTTCCCTTCGCTGAACTTCTTGAGGGTTTGGTCAACCTCCTATCCCAGCTTGTAAAGGTCCCAGGCTAAGAATGTAATATGTAGGTCCTTCAAACTCTCTGTCCTGCTTTCTTGCTTGCCGACATGCATCCAACAGCCACCAGAAGATCTGTCCTTAGATCTTTCCAAAGTACCAGTTAGTGCAAGAAAAGGTAACTTTTGATGATGAGATCAGACTGAGAAAGGTGGGGCTATTCAACCTGGAAATGAGAAGGTTGCATGGAGACCTCATGAAAACCTTCCAATATCTGAAAATACCCAAAACAGAAGTCGGAGAGGGATGGCTGTCCTAGGGTGACATTATGATGCTTGTATCCCCAGTCGTCTGTTCTGTTTATTCTGGATATTATGTTCTGTGCCTTCAAGACCAGCTCTGAAAAACAAAGTTTTGTTTTGTTATCAGCCTGCTCACTCCCCCACAGTTGGCAGGACACAGAGATGGGGCAGTGCATAGTGCTGCTTTTGCTTTTTGCTCTTACTTTTGCTCTGCTCTTGCTCCTGCTTTGCTCTTCCTTTTGCTTCTGCTTGTTAGTAAGTTTAGCTAGGCAGTCCTAATTTTCCATGGACTGTTTTTCTTTCCATTTCTTGGAACCACTCAAGCCTGCTCTGGACTGGGACCTGGGAATACCAAGAGTTTGCACCCTGTGGCTGCAGCAGCTGCCCCAGCACCAGAGGGACTGATAACAGAACGACCACTGCCAAGAGGGACTTTCTGAATTTGTTATCTCTTCAGAGCAGTGGAAGAGTGGTGTCATCCAGTATTGTTCATTCTGTGTGCTGGGGGGTGTTTTGCCTGTTAAATAAACAGGTTCTTTCCACCTCTCTCCGAGGAATTCTTCCCAAACTGGCTGGGGGGAGAGGCCGTGTGTGTTTGCTTTCTGGAGGGATCCCCTTTGGAGGTTTTCTCCAAAATTTGCCCTAAACCAGAACAACTCCTCATCAGGAACTATAGTGATAGGACAAGAAGTAATGGGAACAAACTGAAAAAGGGAAAATTTTTATTAGATGTTAAGAAAAAATTCTTAACATCTAATGAGGTTGGTGAGACACTGGAACAGGTTGCCCAGGGAGGTTGTGGATACCCCAAATGTTTATGGGTCATTCTACCCATATTATTTAATTTCAGTGTGAAAAATATTTTTACAATCACCCTGTAGGCCATTGTTTCTAACAATATACAGGAAATCTGCTATTGATCATATGGAACATTGGTGCTTTATGTATTGATTATACTTGAAGTAATCTCTGACCTTACTAGGTTCTCAGGGAATAAAGCAGTAAGGTTGTTATTTGCTATCTGAAGCTCCCTTTCATCATCTGATGGTCTACTGTATGGTTAGTGGTGTGATCTTGAAAGTGCACAGTGTAGGCTTAGATCTGCTCCCTGTTAATTCTGTGGGAATTTTATTACTGGCTTCTCTTTAAGCACAATAAAACCTACATGCAGCCTGCTTTTGAAAATCCCACACAATAGCAAATACTATTTATATTCATTCTTATTTTATTTTTGGTTTATATGCCTCTTTATTCTGTGATTCACTAATGCCTTTTCATAATCTCTTGTGATGTAGGTTTAGGAGATTTTCCACTTTTATTAAACTACTTGTTCTTTTTCATTTGAACTTCAGCTGAACATTTAATTTAGCTACTATTTAGATTACTGCAATGTCATTCATTTGGTATATTTTGAAAGACATTAAAGACCAAAAGAAATTGAAGTTGAGACCTTTCATGAATTGTTTTAGGAAAACTTGGAAATTTAATTTTAGCTTCTTTAATTTTCAATAAAATACTTTTCTTAGAAGTATTTTATGAATGAGTCATATATTTCTGTATGTATACACCATTATAACTAGGTCGCTAGAGTGTTTAAACTAGAATTCTTTCAGAGAAATAAAAAAACATATCTCTTCTAAATATATCTGCAAGAGCCTAAAATTGAATTTTCTTCTTCTGATACCACTAATGTTCTGAAAAATGCCCATATTTAAAGCAAATTCAAATTTTAAAAATCTTAGCTACTGCATTGTTTAATTATTATAGGGCTACAGGCACAATTTTAGTTCAAACAATTTGGCAGCTATATGACTGAATGCGGCATTTTGACCAGAGTGCATGTCTTCAATGAGTTTTTTTTTAACTTTCTCCAATTTTCCAGCCTCTCTTGGCTTACATATGTAACACTGAAGTATTTTCACCAAGTTTTCTGTCCTCTATCCCCTTGAATTTTTGGGTTTATTTTACATTAAAAAATAATCACTGACAGTGCTTTACCACCTGCAACATTTTTTTTTTGTATTATTTTTAGGTAACAGCTCAATTGCAATGATAAATAAATAAAACCAAAAGCCTTCTCAGCTAGAGAAGAAACATAGATGAATCCTTTTATTTTGTTCCACTCATCTCTGGAAAAGAAGAAAAAAAATATTAGAGCTTTCTAGTAGGACCAACTAGAAAAGCAAGACTGAAGCAGAATTTATACAGCATATTTCAAGGTAAAAGGAATTCCTTGTCAAGTCTGGATAATAGGTGAGGAAGATGGAAGATTGTCTGGGTAATATTAATGGAGAAAATTCAAATAACTTTGGAACTGAATAAGAAAAGAATATGTGTTTGAACCTTCCATTGATTAGTTGATATAACCTATGGTATTTTATCATTGATTTTATTTTAAGTCATTCAGATTTTCCCATGCTGAAATAACCCTTAGTTTTACTTATTGCTCGACTATTTTTATTGTTTCAAATGCACAGAAGTGTTCCACAAAAATGTTTTTATATAGCTAAGTACAAGAGGGAAGTATGCTGATTGTGTCTGCAAGCCATTCTACTGAGGCTCCCATAAAGGTCACAGAAACTCGTGCATGGGAAGGCAGGCTCCTCAGCAGAAAGGTCATACTGCCACTAAGAGAAGAGGAATGGTGGGATCAGCATAGAAGCCACTCCTGTTAAAGGAAGTTAGAACTATCAGAAAATATCAGATTATAGCAACTCATACAAAATACTGTACTTTTTCTTTCTTCCCAGCTATTGTAAGGAGCATTCTGTCATAAAAGACTAGTTTTGGTCACTGGTCAGGAAAAAAAGTTACTTTTATAGCAAAGGAATAGCATAAATTTCAAAAAGGACAGTTAGGTATTTAAGTGAACTTGCCTCTCAACGGACTTACACACTCCTCTGATTTTCTTACCTGAGTGAACAGCTGTTCCCTTTCACCATGTCCTGTCCCAGGTCAGAGGAAAGCTGAGGCAATCTGAGTTGAGTCACTTCTGTCTCCTCAGCCACAGCTACGGGCATTTTGCATTTAACAATTTCTGCATTATTTGCAAAATGGATGAAAAAAATCCTTGAGCAAGATGTGTCACTGTTTAAAATGTTGGAATGGGTAAAAATTGTGTTTGCATGAGCCAGTGGCTTCAAAGAAATGTTAAGAGACTGCCTTGTGAGATTTTAGATCAAGTCTCCAGTACAGGTCCCTGATTAGTTCACCTCATACTTGCATTACCAGCAGTTCTGGAGAAGAGAGAAAAACACAGGAATGGAGGGGAAAGTTGGGGGAGAGCAGGCCGAGTTCAAGGCATATGAATTGAGGTCACTGTAACTGTTATGAAATAATGTCTGGAAGAACAAACTGATGGGGAAACAAAACAAAATTTGTCTTACAGATTTTGGGTCCAGAAGTGTCCTTCAAAACTTATATCTCAGTAGAGAGGGACTGAGATACTGGTCTGGGATTAATGCCAATTCTATTCCTTCATCCATCAGCTGATCTTCCAACTTCTCCAACAATGACAGGAAAGGCTCTTAAGCTCCCTTTTATCAGCATTTCTACCCACTTGTTCCCTTTTCTGTGGAGTGTAAAGTAGGTAAATATGAATTACAAAATGATTTCATTTCTGGGCATCATAAATACAGAGGTCAGTTTAGGGACCTTTTGGATTTAGATGCTAAACCATTTTCCAGGCACTGTGATCTTCATGATCCCTCAAATCAGAGAGAGTTAATGAAGAGCTATGTGTAATTCTGTTATGTAATTCTGTATGAAATTTGTTGTGTTCCGAAAATCCATCTTTGCTTTGTATTGACTGATATTATAATATATAATAAACTTCAACAAGAAGTTTATTATATATTATATATATATTATTATATATATTTGGCTTTTGTGGGAAGGTTGATATGAACATTTGAATTAAATTGAGTAAGAAAAATGTGAGAAGTTAGCACTAGGAGACTTCAGCTCTATTTCTTTTTTGTCTGTTTATTCCTTTTCACAGTCTAACTGTACATTTGAGGAATTCTTGATTATGCTTTGTCAAATGAAGACAATGTTTACCTTTTGTTTCTCTGTTATGTATAACAGGAAAGTTTTTAGGATGGTATGGGTTACAAAGATTCCCTAGATAGATGGCCACAAGAAGAGCAGAAAAACACCCAAGAATGTGATTTTCTTAAGTGCTTGAACATGTTTTTATCTACCTGCTCCCTGTAAAACACAAAGCTACCAAAGTTGCAGTTCATCTACCTGTAACTTTTTCTGATGTCACTCTCAGGCAATGGAAAACACAGAATCACAGAGTGGCAGAATGGGTCAGGTTGAAAGGGATTACAGTGCGTCATCTGGTTCAACCTCCCTGTTCAAGCAGGGTCATCCCAGAGCACATGGCACAGGATCACCTCCAGAAGGTTCTTGAATATCTCTAATGAAGGAGACTCTGAAATTCTCTGGGCAATCTGCTCCAATATGTGGTCACCCACACAGTAAAGATGTTCTTTCTCATATTCTGGTGGAACTTCTTGCGGTCCAGTTTCTGCCCATTACCTCTTGCCCTGTTGCTGGAACTGCTGAGAAGATTCTGGACCCATCCTCTTGACACCCTCCCTTCAGATACTGATAGATATTGATGAGCTTCCTTTCAGTCCTCTTTTCCTGAGGCTGAATAGGACAAGTTCCCTAGGCCTTTCCTTATAAGAGTAATGCTGCAGTCCCCTCATCATCTTTGTAGCTCCCCACCAGACCTGGCCCAGGAACTCCATGTCTCTCTGGTACTGAGGAGCCCAGAAGTGGACACAGCACTCCAGATGTGCCTCACCAGAGCTGAGTGAAGGGGAAGGTATAATAAGATAAGGCAGTGTTAGGAAGCAAAATATTTCTAGGCCTTGTTGTTATAATTGTTGGGCAAACATCAGTGAGCTCAGAAGGAGAAGCTGCTTGCAGGTTCAGGATGATGCCATATGCCTACTCTGATACCTGAAGCTGTATGTTTGTTCTCTGTTCATTGCACATCTTCACCAGTATTAACCATTCCTTGGTGTATGATGAGAATGCATCAACAATTGAATTAGGCTTTTCTTCAAGTAATAAAACAGGTCTGAACATTGTCTCTTTCAGCTGCTTGTTCATACAATTGTACTTGAGACAGTCAGATATAACTTTATATCCCTTTTGGCTCTCTTTTTAGTAAAGATAACCGCGTGGACACCTTCTCCTGTGTATTGAGAAAGCTGAAACAAATTTTTCTTCTAAAATACAAAAATAGCTATCTTGATTCAATGAGCAGTTTCATCCAGATAAATGTTATTGTGGCCTGTAGCCCATATTCAAGCAATGATCCAAAACGTAAAGCCAGTAGTAGATGCTTCTCTGAAGGAAGCAAATTTTTTTCTAAGTGTGCTCTTTATCTTTTATGTCAAAGTGACCTTTCTTACTACTGAAATAAATGTTATAATTTATTAAATAATTTATCAACAATTTCTGTTTTATTTTGATGAAGTGGAACAACTCTCTTTTTGTTTTATTAAGATGTATTCATAGGAAGTTTTATTAAAATAATATTTCAGACATGGACTCTGGTTTACATGGGCTGTGATTGCATCCATACATCTCCTCCATTTAAGTCATCAAAACATTGAGAAATTAAGAACTTGTGTTAATCATCATTGACTGGAATGTTTCAATTTATGATAACTGCTGAATGCAGAATAAATATAAAGATAAAAATTAATTTAAAAAAACCCTAACACCCAGAAACAACACCCTAAGGAAAAAAGAAAAGGAAAAATAATCAAATAAACAAATAAAAAAATCCCACCCACAAGGCTTAAATTCTCTAAAGAAACTTTTTTTTTTCCTCTCTGTAAAAGCATTTTATGAAACATTGATTCCAAGATGTCAGATGAGTCTATCACTTATTTTCATGTCTTGGCATTTTTTAGTGATGGCTACTGTAAAGTAAAAAATCATGTTATGTAACTCTTCCATGAAAATTTACACGAAAACAACATTTATCAAACACAAGATTCATAATGTAAGGAATGTTTTATTAATGCAAGCTAAAACCTTTCTAAACCCAGTTTTGACTATTGTGGGTAGAGCAGGAAGATAAGCTACTCAGATATTCATGTTGGCATTATTGTAAGTTTTTCTCATAAAATTTCTTTCTGTCTCTTAACATGTTCCATCTCTGTCTTTGTATTTCTAAGTTTGTCAATTCTTTATGCTGACTGAAAGATGCCTTTCCCAGTGGATCTGGGCATGACTGTAGGCCAAAACTTCCTATTGCCTAGAATTTGGCATGAAAAGCACAAAATGCAGCAGAAATTTATCTTCAGTGCTCTCATGATGCCACTTAAGAATACGTTTATTTTATCTAGGGGTCTTTTTGTATCATCTCTTGGTGTATCCTGCTGGGCAATTAAAGGAAAGGAAATCTGGTTAAAGATGGAAGGAAAATCCTTCATCATGAAGGTGTGAAGATGAGTGAAGTAAAAAATTTACAAAAGCACAAGAGCTAACTTTAATAGAAAGATGTCAGAATCTGTTTTGAGGGCATGTATTTAGGTCTTTCAATCATGTAAGAGTACTTCTCTGCTTCCCTTACTTTTGAAGATGTCAGGATTTTTGAAACACAGAACCCAGAAAAATTACATAAGATAAACCTAAAGAAAGCAAGTGTTCCCATGTTACTCTATTTCTGTCTCTATCAAAGCACCTGCTCTCTGGATATGCACACCACACAGGTAAAATATGCAATGAAATTAGGATGATTACTATTTGGATGCAGAAAATACAAGACATTAAATGGATGAAGAAACAAATCTAATCACTGAGAATGTGGAATGATCATATGAAATGCATTTGCATAAATGTCATCCATGGATATATTAAGCTAATATTTATATAGTGTAATAAAGAAAAAATATGTGTGTTGGTGCATTATGAGCTCAGAATATGAATCTGCCATGCTCCCTTCCTAAATGTCTTTTTTTTTTGCTTTTGTCAACACCAGAACACGAGACACTCACTTGTTTTTGTTGCTGGATTAATTTCCTCCTTGCTCATGATGAGCTTCAAAAAGAAGTCAAATAAACCACTCAGGTTACATGCAGAAGAGATTTAGGTCCACATAATTAGAGTTGAAACTATAAGGACAGGAATATAACTAATTATCACAGTAGTCTCAGCTTTAATGTGAAACCCAGACTGCGCAGGATTGGAAAATCAGAGTAGGTGAGGAAGGTTGCATGGAATGCTCAGAACAGAACTTCCATACATCTCAGCTATTAGCAATTATGTTAATACATCGAAGTTGATGCCATGAATGAGTGCATGTGCACTGTCTTCTGTACACAGGATCTGACCTGTAATTGATTCAAAGTAGCATACCTGTGTTGCCTTCAATAAATGCATGTTATAAGGTCAGCAACAGCCTTTCTCAGTGTGATTAGCACAAGGACTCTGACTTGGTAGATTGAAATATGGAGTGAAGGAAACAATGAAAAAAGGGTAGGCTAGGACTGACCCAAACAAAACCAAGAAACCAAGAATTAATTAAATTACTAAAATAAAAGGTTTACTAAAAACCTGCAGGTAAGCTTTCTGGATGAAGCATCTGTGATTCTGGATTATGATATGAAAATGAAATGTTTATCACTTCAGCATCCTAAATTTACTACAGTTTTAATTAAAAGAATCTACTGCTCTCTTAAATCTGGATTTTTAAACTTTGAAGACTTGGGACACTGAAATTTTCTTTGTTTTCTTTGAACATCTGGGAAACAAATTTACCGATGCCTGACCTAAATTTGAGCCTGACAATGTCTAATACAGATGTGGCTGTTTTACATGTTCTTTCCTGTTTCTGAAAATAGGAATGGTGAAATACAAACCACTAAACTCTGGATTCGTTTTTTGCTGCTTTGAGAACACAGAAATGTTTGATGTGTTCAGCAGCCTCTTTACTGTTTCAGCAGTTCTACTATATCAAGCAGTCCTTAGCTGCTTGTACAGTTGGAACCAATAGCCAATACAGGTTAAATCTTAAAAATGAGCAGAACTCTTTCATGTTCACTGTTCATGGCCAAACTGTTGGCATGGGACTGTCCTTCTCTACCTTAGATAACATAAATTCTTTTTTGTTTCAGGCCATAAGCAATTAGCTGATAAAAAGTCTCAATGAGTTTGTTGTCAAAGAAAACCAGGATTAATGAGGACACTGACAAACTCAGGACAGTTTGTCTTCTGAAGCAGCTCTCTTTCAGGTTTTTAAAACCTAGAGCTTCTTCAAGTTATAAAACTTTGTTCCAAAACAAAATATGTTCAGGTTGCATGTAGCAAGGGCTAAACAATGTGGGGAACGAGGGCACCAAACAGACAAGAAATATATTGAGTCAGCTGTTGGCAGCTACCTGGCAAGAGGCAGTTAAGGGTTGGGAGGAGGAAGGGGAAGAGGGAAAGGGATTGGGCAGGATCACAATAAACTGAGGCCAGATGTCTGCTCACTGGTAGCAGAAAAATTTTTCCAAGGCTTGATTCTAAAAACTGACACCATGATTTTAGAGCTCAGATTCTCATGTCTTTTTTTCTTTTTAATCAGGAACGTGTATTTCACATAACAGATTGCATTTCAAAATAACTCTCAGGAGAATATAGAACTGATGAGAATTCATTATTTAGCAGACTGACAAGCAGCAAGTTATGTTTAAAATGACTAGCATAAGGACAGGTGAATGAATCTCATATAAACTAATCTATATGAATGATTTAAAATGAGATCAGATTAAATGTTAATCATCCACTGTGCTATTGAAACATTTCATAGTTACTGGTTTTATTCACTAATAAATAGGTACAGTGAGTTGAAAAGAAACATTTCACATTTTTCCATGAGAAAGTTATATCTAGATGCATGTACCTTTCCTCTCCTTATGGTTTAGATTTTGAAATAAAGAATACCCTACGAAAAGGCTACCATAAATGAAAGAATAAACCAAAAGAAGAATGCTTCTCTAATAAGATAAAGTGAAATTAATAGACCTGACCTTGGGGTTGGTTTTTTTTTTTTTTTTTTTTTTGGTTTAGTTTTTTTTTTTTTTTAATTAATTATCTTGCTAAATGGCAGAGTGGAATTGTTTTATTTAGAGATTTTCATAATTGTCAAACCATTACTCTGTGTTTTCCTTACAGGTAAACTCTTCTATGCTTTACAGGGATGTACTAGTCAAAGAAGATCTATAGCTGCACAACTTTGCTCATAAAACTTTATGGGTTGTGCTAGTGTGAAAGCAGAAGCACTGTGCATGCATAAATATGAATGCATTCATACATATATGTCAGTGTGTATAAGAAAAGCTACACACAGACTTTTTGAAACCTGTCAATAAAATATTCCTATGCCAGTCTTCAAAAGAACTACTCCACAGAAATTTGTCACTTAGATTTAGCTTCAGTTCCACATTCTTTCTTTGTATCTGCTATAGAGAACTGCTTTCATAGATCAATTATTACAGAGAAGTTGAAATTTTAGTTGCTGAAGATTTCTCAGCAGTGGATGTTCTATGCACAAATGTTTCAGAATGTCGTCACACTAATTGGGTGTCACAAGTAAAGGAAACTGCAAAAACTTCAGCATCTGACTAGTTAAGAGCTGTCATTTAACAAACGTGGCTCACTTTTCAGAGTACTCAGTCTGAAAGGCATGAGGAACAGAGTAATTTACATCTCCCAGTCCTACTGGTTCTGTAATTTACCACTCACTGTATTTTTTTTACACACTTTCTGACATTCCTTCTGTCCAAGAGAACTGTAAACATAATTTTAAAGATTAGCTACTAGGGCAATTTCCTGCTGCAAAAGGTAGATCCTAAAATAATTTTCTCAGCAGTGGGATCCTGATTGTTCTCTATGAATTATTCACTGTTCAAACAGCATGGGGGCAGATGCCCTGTTTACTCTTTGGTCTCAGTCTCTCCAGCTATTTTCATTAATCACTGTTTCTGCTTCTTGCATAATATGCTTTCATATTGTTATTTCTTATATTATATTCTTTCATCATTATTAAAGAGAAAAAAAAGGTGAAAATAGCTATTTAAAAATTCAGTCTTTTGAGTTTTTTTAAATTCTTCCCTACTGTATTTTATGAGAGTTTCTGTCTCTTCACAACACTCTTTTTCTCCTAAGTATGTTTAGACATTGTTTTCTTACTTTCTTTGCTTTCATTAACTGGCATACACTAATCCTTCTTTATTTCACGTGTTACTTCATATATATGCACATCTTGGTAACTACCTCTTACCTACTTCTTTCAATCTCCTTCTCTTCTAACTTCAGTACAATTTCATTCTGCAGACCAATATTGCTCAGATTTCTTCAGGCCCTGTGCTGGAGTTTTAAAGAAATTCCTTGTATTTCAGTGATGAGGAAAAGCTTGGCTTTATCTTTGATTTACAAAGCTTTTGGTAAATCTTTCAGCTCCCTCAGCACTTAGGTGCATTCCTTGAGGGCTCATGGACTTAAGTATGACAAGTTTGCTTAAATATTCTTTGAACTCATTTTCTTATAACACCATGTCTTCCTTGCTCCAGATCTTCTCCCTGGCCTCTGCATCCATGGATTTTTCTGAAGGCTGGTCTTACTAGTAAAGGCAGAAGTAATAAAAGCCTTCAGGGTCTCAGCTGTTTCAATGTCCTCTGTCAGCAGAGTTCCTGCACCATTCATTCACAGAATCACATTTGCCCTAATTTTCCTTTTGTCACTGATCTACTTGCATGCTGATATTGTGGTTCTCCAAGCTGGGATGCAAACCATCCCAACATGTTTCTGTGATCCCAACAAGATCATAGTCCCAGAAATGCCCACAGATCCCTAATTCTTTGTGTTTATTTCCCACACTGTGTGCACGTGTGTGAAAGGATGTCTGGGGCTGAAATTAGAGGGAACTGAGAAGTTATATTCACAATCTATCAGAGTTAGTATGGAAATTATAGGGCGAAGTGCAGCTGCTACTCCCTTGATGAAGTTTGGTTGGCATGTGCAAAACCTATTTCATCATGATTCCTGATATACACAATCTGTGACCTAAAGCACCTGATAAGAGGGATGCAATGGAGAGCAGAGGACAGTGGAAAAGTCACAGCCAGGCTCTGTTAAAATCTCTGCAGGTGGCAAAACTCGATGTTGTCTAGTTTGCAGCCAACAAACTGTATAGCACCAGTCATCCAAGGGACATAGAGAAGATGCCCCACTGCTGAGCCAACCACTGGGCTGAAATCACTCTTCTCGGATGAGCTTGGCTCATTATAGCTTAATTGTAATATTTAATCACATGTCCATCCAAAAGTTTCCTGCCTCCAAGGTATGACCACCCCTCACTGGGCATGCACTTTATATTTTATTGACTATCTTTAGGAGTGAAGTGGGGCACTTACACCACTCAGTTACAAAGGTATGACAAGAATCACTCAAGCTCCACCTCAATATAAAGAAATAATTTGAAAGTAAGCTGAGACTGGGGAAAAGTTAGTGAAGACTCCATCATAACTGCTGAGATCAGTCAATGGGCTGAACCTGTCTTGTCCCCATAGACATGCCTTTGGGTGAGAAACTTACTCTGTGTGTGCTGATTACTTTTTTTGGGGAATAGAACTTGTCTGTGTATCGCTTTGAATCCTTTTTTACAGCCAGATACTATCGCTGGCAATCCTCAAAGCTTAACCTATCACAATTTTATATTAATATAGTGTTATTCCATAAACAGTTAGTGTGAGCACTTCAGGGGCTTTGGAAGTTGCCATCAATCAGGAATATACTCAAAAAAAGTGGAAGACCCAAAAAGTGGGCATACCTGCAGAGGGGTGTCCCTTATTCTGTTGGTTTATTTCCCTGAATAAGTCAGTGGAACTGCCTTCTGATCCAGTGAAGGGTCCCCATAAAGGGATGCAGACAGACTGGTTGGGCATGAGGGTTTTGGCTTTCCTAGGATACTGACAGACACATCAAACACACTAAGGGTCAAAGAAATCTCCTCACACTAAGGGTGGAGGAAATCTCCCTTTTTCCTCTGACAACTTGTGTGCAGACACTTCCGAGAGGACCCCCAACATACTTGTTTCCTTGAAATTGTCTGGATGCTTTTTTCATAATGTGCCTACTGGCACTCTCTTACACACCAGTGCTTGAGGTGACTCTGCTTAAGCCCTGTTTTTTTTGATTTTGTGTTCTGGTTTGTTCACTTCACTCTCCTCATGAACCCTGTCTACCACTTCCTCACAGAACTGCTGATAACAGTCTCCCTCCCCTGTCCTTTCTATATCTGTGGAGGGTTTGTGTGACATTACAAATGCTAGTACAGCTTTGATAATTCTCTCTAGGAAGATGTTTGGATGAAAATGAGCCAGACTACAAGTATTGGAACGTGTAAGATATAAACCCCCATAGCCAGGCTTCTTAGAAGCTTTAGATTGCCCTTCATCTCAGTAACAGTTCTGTGGCTGGTCATGCCACATCCTGTACTGGTATTTTTCCAAAGTTTGATCTGGCATTCATTTGAAATTAATAGAAGTTTTTTTATTAAATCCAGTAAATGTAAGATTGATCCCAAAATACCTTACTTATTCTTGTTTATTTGCAAGCATTTGCATACAAATTGATGACAATACACATTCTGACCCTTAAATAATAAATTCTTTTGTAAAAATTTTATTTTACATGCTACTTTTATGTCTACAAGGGATACACTTTAGTGTACCTTATTATGTGCATATAGTCACATTTCAACTTCAGTTGTCATGCTCATACACTTTTTTTTCAAATTCTATGTTTCTTTTCAATTTACTATAAAAACCAAGACTCTATCAGAAAGTAATTGCCAGACAGACAGTTCTCTCTAAATCACAGAGCAATAGGTCAGTGTCAACTTTCCAAATTCAATAAAGTCTTAATCTGCTACTAATAATTTCATATTCCATTTTAACTATAGGAAACTTAAAACAGACAAATCAATTTATTGAGGAGATAAAAACAAATATATTTTTAATGATACTATGTTTACAGTTAGTTCTTTGTTTAATTTTGAGTTCAAGTTTATTGGAAAATTATTTCTTAGAGGATCCTGAATCGGTTTTCTCTGTGAATCATTTTAAACACAGAATCATAGTTGGAAAGGACCTTAGAGATCACCTAATTCCAAACCTCTGTCATGTGCAAGGACACCTTCCACTAGAGCAGCTTGCTCACAGCCCTATCCAATATGATGTTGAACATCTCCAGAGATGGGACATCCACATCTTTGGCCAACCTGCTCAGTTTCTCACAACCCTCTGAATAAAGGTAGTAAGAGTAAATATCATCTTTATACTTAAACCTACCCTCTTTCAGTTTGAAACCATTCTTCGTTGAGTTTTCTCTGTATGTCCGTCTAAAAATTCCCTCTCCAGTTTTCTTTTAGGTCCCTTTAAGTATTGAAATGCTCCCCAGAGCCTTCTCTTTTCTAGGCTGAACCTTCCCAACTCTCTCAGGCTGTCCTAATAAGAGAGATATGATGGGAGGTTTTACATTACTCTTAAGTGGACCGCAAGAGAAGTGCATAAGCAGCACATTTGTATTCCAGCTATAAACCAGCTGCAAAGGATAGAATTTAATCTCTTCTTTGCCAGTGGAGGCTGCTTTTCGAAAAAGAAAATTTTCAATGTAACAAAATAGACCTGCCTTGGTTTCTTAAGGAATTTAGGATTTCACTGTGCATGGAAATTAAATCGAACCAGACGTTCTTGTAAATTAAATTAAACCTCTCTTTATACCTCCCTCTGCTAAAAATAGAGAATAATTAAGATACATTATTCTTATATAACTATTACAAACTGAAACCACTGGTGGTTGGAAGCGATAGTGTTAACCTAACTACCTTACAGACTGTATCATCATTCCTTCTGCTGCTTCACATTAATGTTTCATATCATCTCTATGCAGACTAGCCCCAAGCTGGCCAGTCTTCTGTTTATATGAAGAAACAAACAGCAAATATGCTATAAAGCCTATTATGTGTAATTCAGTGCTATGGCAAATTTGTCTAAAGAAAAATAAATCAGTAGTAGAATGATTTTTCAGATGTATTTTAGGACATCAGTTGCAGGACTTTGGCAAATGGAAGTTAATTTGATAAAATGTTAGCACACCACAGGGACAAAATGCCATTTAGTAAGTCAAGAAAGAAGTAGCTTTTTCTGTTCACCAATTTAGTTTTTTGCAGTTTAATAATCTTTACAGGCTGTTGAAAGTCAGTTCTTTAAATGCACTGCTTTTCAAATATTTCTTGTACACAGATATGATAAGAAAAATATCTTCATAATATTTTTCAATATAATTATTTCCAGTAAATTTAATATAAATAGAAGATATCCTGTTCAACTTTCACACTAAAATTTCCATTAGTTTTTCTCTCAGAAACCACTAGAATAATTTAGAAGGTATAGAATTAAGAAATTGAGTGTTTTATTAAAGATGTACCTTTACCAAAAATAATTTCTTGTTGCTAGAAACATATGTGCTATTTATGCCCCCAAAAATACTGAATAGTGTTTAAGTGAATATAACTTAATTTTAAGAAACTGATTCACTCTTACAGAATTTCATAGATTTATAGAACCTTTCTAATGCCCATTAATTACAAACTTCAAACATAGATTAATTGGAATACAGAAACAAAAATGTAATCATTATTAAAATGAATGAAAAAAAAAAAAAAACTGTTTTTCTATGTTAAAATTTTTAGACTTTTTTTATATAGAAGATAATTACACTGAAAAATTTAATTAGCTAATTTATGTTTCCACACTGCTAGAATAAGTTGAACCTTGGTAACTATTTTAGATGCTTTTTATTATGCCAAAGCCAGCTTTTAAAATATCTTTTACCACATTTTTTAGCCTGTATTTCAAGGAAAGTAAATAAACACCATTCCTAAACCACAATACCTGCAGAGCATTCTGTGGGATACATATATTTTGCAGTACTGCAAGTTCTCATACGCCTTTAACTAAATCTCTGCTTCTGAAGGGCAACTAAAACTGCACTTATAGAAGACAAAGCTTCCACAAGTGAAGAAGCAGTCATTTCTCAAATGGAGAAATAGGGAACAGAACTACTTTGAATAACACTCATTTTTCTAACTAATCTGTGTATTTGTCCACACACAGCAATCTCTTTCTTAATAGTCTCTTTCTCAAAACCCATAACTTTATATTATCCCTGTTCTAATCAAGACCATACAATTTTAATATTTCTAAAAAGAGACAAAATATTGTGTAACTATTTTTTTTGCATTCCAAAGTTCTAGAGAACGAGAACTATCACAACTGCAGTTTACACGTTTCACAAAATTTTGTTCATCCTGATAATATTTTTTTTTTTCATTTCCTTTTACAGTCCAAGTTTTCAGGTGAAGTTGCATGCAAAACCCTGGACCTGTATTTGGCCTTTATCACCATGGTCTTCTCTTCACTGTTTGCTAGTTTCAGGTTGTCCACAGGCAGGAGAACACCACTGAAGTCATCCAGTGCCCATTGCCAGATCAGCATCAAAATTGAAGTGAAAATTCTACAGCCTGTTTCTTGAAATTGTGCAAATTTTGATGACTAAAAGCCTGAGTGTTTATATAATAAAACGGTTTTCTCTTTACCATACTTCAAAATTACTACAGTAAGGAACTGGTTTTGAAGAAAACTAGTGAAAATTAACACCTAATTTGGTTTTCTGTTTTCTATTTTGCTTTGTTTTTAAATGGCAAAAATTTTTGTAATTCTGTGGATATTTTTTCTTTCAATCTCAGTTAAATGTAGATACCAGTATTTTATCCAGGATGATAAAGTTGCCATGGGATCAATAGTTCTCAATGGAGTTTGGTTTTATATCTAAATTATCTGTTTCCCTAATTTTTTCCCTTTACTAGTATTCCAACAACCTCAGTTACCTTGTTTCCCTTCTTATACTAATGGTTGTATCTTTTTCCAGTTGGAATTTCTACTTTTACAGCCTGTAACACAATTAAGAAATTCTTCCATTTTTGTCAGCCAAAATGTTTGTGAAAGCTCAGTTAAACATATTTACAGTGGAGTCACTGTCAACTTCATTAGCTTCCTTTTTTTCTATGTTATGATAATACCACTCAAGCCTTGAAACCTTATTAGTGAACACAGATGGCCATCATCATCTGAAAACTTTATGGAGATGATAACTCTTTGATATCCATTAGGACATACCAGCTATTCAGGGAATCTTTTTAAAAGTTAAGTAGCCTATGTTTGGTCCCATAAAGAAAAAATTTCACTTGAAGCCAAATAATTAGAAAAATACAGCAATGAGATAATTAAGAAAGGGGTTTTATGGGACATTACTAAAATCTGGAAATTAGTTGCATGGAAAGACAACTATATTATGTTTCACACAGCACACCATTATTTTTTAATCTTTTTCTAAAAAGAATTCCCATTAATTGCCCATATCTTCCTTTGAGATTAGTCAGAATAATACAGATACATTCTTCAGCCATCAATTTTTACAGGGTTTAGTAAAATGGGATTTTGGGCTTTAGTTACTACCATAATTAATACAACAAAAAGCTAGAAATAAATTACGTGTTGTGTGATTTTTATCTTTATTACAGCAATTATATGCCATGATGGGCTCCTGGAGTAGTTCATCTATGCATTTGTGAAGTTTATAGTGAAGCTGTAGTTCAAGCCTGAGTCAAACAGGATGTTGTTTCCTGATAAAACTGTTCCACACTCCAGCTAGAATTAACCATAACATCTTTCTTCTGCAGCTTTATTTACTGATCAAAAGGTCCTCCAATTCTGCAGGGTAATCATTTATCTAGATGACCTCTATTAACTTCCTTCAGAAAAATCTGGATGAAGAGTATAAAAGCAGTCATCAGATTTGTAAGAGCTGAAAGCTCTTTTGTTTGCAAAGGACTGTAAATATAAGAAATATATTTTCATTTAAAAATATCTCAGAAGTAAATATGGTGTTACATTTACTAAGCAAGACATTTAGGCCTCCATCTGAAAGAACAAATTTCGGTGAAAATTACCCCTGCTAGAAATACATATTCCTTTTCCTTTAAAGTTCAAAATTTGCATTTAGTTGCTAGTGACCAAATAACAGATTCATATGGATCTATTTATTGCCTTATGTGTCTTGTAATAAAAAACAAAACAAAAAAAAGCATCATAAGATTCTATTTTACATTACTAGTCTTTTTTCACTTCCAAAGAACTAACCACCCCAACCACTCCAATCTCAATAAAGGAAAATTATTTATTTACTGAAGGCTTATAAAGTTAGTGATTCGTTTCCTTTTTCTGGGTCCCAGCTGGAACTTGTCAGTCATCATGAGCAGCCTGTTAAATCTTATGCCTGCAGCAACTTTTAGCCATGATTTCTGAATAAAAAGAGGAGAGTGAGATATGACTGCATTATAAAGGGAACTTAACTCCTGAAATACAGGAGCACAGTATGTGTCAGTGTACCCCTTATAAACTGACTCTGTCTGCTTTAGAGAAGCCTGGGCAAAACAGTTTACAGCAAACAGTATTTTGTGTGTGTATGAGCTCACATGCTTTCACTCTACATTTCTGTTCACTGTTTTTACTGTGGAGGCAAAATATTTCAGATATGTCAATGTATAATTCTTTGTTTCAGCATCTGTATTTGATGTTAGCTGATTATCACTGTACATCTAAAAGTAAGTTAGATAATCCTCAAATTTTACCTAGACTGCTGTAAGCATGAATACCCTTCTATCCTCCTTTAAATCTTAGTACTTGCTTCAGTACAACTCACCAAGCTATCATCTGTTATAAAGCAAAATTATGTTATAAATCAATGATATAAAATCAAATTACACTTGGCCACTCAAATTATGATCAGATTCTGTGCCAATTTTGTTTACGCCTTTTTCATGTGATTTCAAGAAAACATTTCTTTAGGTTCAGAAGCAAAAATGCAATAGCAGTGTATGACAACATAATAGGAATGGTGTTTTGATGTTGAATTGTAATATAACATGCAATTTTTATTAAGGCTGGCTGGAGACTTCTTAACCAGATGGACAAATTTTACCTTCCCTTGCATAAGGATCAAAAAGTCTGACTTCTGCTGCCATGGAAAGAAAAAGGAATAAAATTTGAACAGAAAGACCAGAGAAAGAATTGTGAAGACTCACGAAGGATAGGTTTGTTATTATTTTACATTCATGGAAATGGAAAAGAGATCAACTATCATTTTCTCAGAGGACTTACTTGTCCTTTTCTCTTATCCTAGCTGAAATTAATAAATTCTTCTAAATATGAAGGAATGGGTGATTTTACATCCTCATGTTGTCTATGGGGGTCTAGTGTTGTAGATTTCTCACATACCCAGACATCTGACTAAGTATCTTCAGGAGTAGTATTATGTTCCCATTAAATGTACAGTACATTTATTTCCAAAATAACAAAAAGTACTGGGGTCAGCACAAGCTGTTCTATCTGAGGGCAAAGTAACTTTTGCCAACTAAGAGATTATTGTGGAATTGAGCTCATTCTTATCTCCAGTTTGCAGGTCCTTCCTTCACCTGTCTCTTAATTGCCTCTCAGATGCAATGGTGACAATTAACCCAGTATCTCTGGCATGTAAGAGCTCTCCAAACTGCTATGTCCCCTCTAAAATTGATACTCTCCTCTTTAATGAGGGAAAACCAGTTGTCTGTAGTGTTATAGGAAGCTCAATCTTAGATTTAAACTTAGGGCATAATCTGTAAAGTTTGTTTTGAAAAAGAAAATCACTTAAATCAGCCTGGGGGAGTACATAGAAATTAGATAAAAAATATAAATATTATGACTACTTAGGGCTGCTTAAAATAAAAGTAATACACAGAACAATATAAAATTAAATGAACAAAACCAGGAGTTATACAGAAATTATATTCTGAGTTTTAGTTGGACTTCTATAGTCTTGTTGCATAATCCAGTATGCTCAGTAATGATTTCTCCTTCATCAGGAAACATTTAGTAGCGTCCATACCTGTGTGTTCATTCAGCAGTGCCTCTTCTGTTTTTGACAAATCACATGAATTTTACAAATATAATATGAAACTGATGGATTTGGAATCAGAAGCTTACAAAACCCTTTACCTATGCATCAACTGTTACAGTGGAACCATAGGATAAAATCTCACAGGCTCAGGAGGTACATTTCTGGTGTCCCCCACCCCCATTATTGCACACAGAGCAATAGTCTGTAGTGTAAGGAGTGCACAGGAAGCAGGAGGCTGGAGCTGGCAATGGGAGGTAGTAAGACTTGACATCAAGACATCTCTTCCTATTAAAAAATACTTCAGAGTATAATACTGCTCTTCAGAGAACACAGACATCTGGGAATGTAGCAAGTTAATCAACTACTTGTCCACCCTCTCTGACTGAATTCTTTTTGTCAGACACTCAAAGTAGCAGTGCAGAATATCTAGGGTTCTTTTTCTTTAGATTCTCCTTGAAAGACAAGACAGGAAGAGCAGGGGAGATATTATTAATCTGGTTTGTGGGTGTTTATGTGGGCTGTTTAACTGGTTTACTGTAAAATGTTTAGATAATCAAGTGTAATGAAAGCCAATACAGGAATTCATCCAAAAGATGAAATGGTATATGATGAATCCTCTTTTAATCATAAATGAACAATTTTAATTGTACTTAATGCTTTAATTTCTTGTATCTATCCAGATGGAAATGATCAGCCAAATAAATGCCATCATTGCTATGAAGTACATTTTAGTCCCATTCAGACATACCCTGAACACAAATAAACAACGGGCCTTTTAACATAAATGTGACATTCAGCTTGGGCTGAAAAATAAGTCTACCAAATTATTTTCTATTTGCATGTTTTTGAAAAAAAATTCTAAGCCATGAAACCTAAGGAGGTGGGATTTTTTTTTTTTTTTTCCCTGTGGATCTTCTACTTCTCTAAGTACTGTCATAATTTTGGGAGAAGTGAACTTTTAGAGAAATAATGGGAAAATGTAAGGTAGGAAAGTAATACAATAAAAATCTGGGTTCTTCTATAAAATGGTTGCAGATTTCCTGCAATCTGATGTAGCAAGTTGGATGCACTTATATTTTCCCATCAAGTCTGTAGTGGATCCTGAGAGAAATGGTAGGTGTGCTCAAATCTGCTTCAGAGAGAAGGGGTAATCAGGAAGTTCTGTGCTGCATTGATGCCAAAATAAGCAAAAAATAATGCCAATTGTTAAAATTTCTCATTTTGGGGTTTATTCATCAAGAATTAACATTCAGAGCTTTCCTAAAAAATTGTGTTTCTATATCTCCTTGTATTTACTGTGTTAAACTGTTGTAAGAAGTTGAGAAGAACAAGGAATGCCTGGAAAAAATATCACAGTGATGATTTTTAGTTAAGTTATGTATGGCATTGACGTCATTCAAAGATGCAGCAAAGCTGAGCTGACCTTTGCCTGGGTGAAGACAGCTGTCACATTTCTTGCCATGTTTGTGCCATTCCAAAGCTATTGATGACTCATTCAGCCTTTGATACATGCAAGAACTGCATATATATGTCATTGTGGCTGGCATGATAGGAAGGATTTTATGTTAGGTAGAGCAATAGATAAAGATCAGCTGCTGAAGTGGCTTCAAGACACAGTTTCATCTCTTTTTCATTTCACTTCAAAATCATAGAAAATAAGCACTTGATTATCAACTTCCAGTCTGGTTCTGTGACAAGAGTGGATGAAATGAGGCACAATAGATTATGTAGAACTAGGAGATCAATTTTTTCCCCATTTTTGGCATCAGAATTGTTATGAGTGAACATTCAGTCTTGGTATTTACATTAAGTAACAGGTATTGACATCTTAAGAGTCTGTGAAAAAAAGTAGACAGAACATTTCAGGGGTTGGAGATCATACCTACCATACCATAATAAGCTTCAAAGAGCCCAGCCTACTTACTGAATCCTAAACAATGACACTTAAATTGACAATCCTGAGTAAGGACAGTTACGGAAGTAACTGATGGGGTTTAATTTTTTTCTTGTCTAGTATAGAAAATACTTTCTATAAAACTAGTGTCTAGAGAATTATTTTTTTTTTTTAATCTGGCTGGAAATAAACCAGAAATAAACTATTTTAGTATTTAGAGGAAAAAATGAAAATAATTAACACTTGCAAGAGCACAGTACTGGGAATCAGAGGCTACCCTGTACCATGACACATTCAATTCAGACTGAGAAACAGACTGAGCAAGGAATTTTCACCCTAGAAAAGTTATTAGACTCTGCAGGTAGAACTGTGTGAAACTGAACGACCTACTATCTACAAGAGGTGGCATCAAATCTGTTAGTTCCTCTTTGCATCTGAGTATTTGGGGACAGATATTCTTTGGGGGTTCATTTTAAAGTAGATAACACTGATGATCTGATTATGAAGTTATATTTACTAGGTAAATATATTTTCCCAGAGCTCACCAAGCTATATTTTATTCTGGATTGTTGACTTACAGTGTAAGTCGATCCTAGAGAAAAGAAGCTCTGATTTGTGCTGCCCTCAGGACATAGAAATATGTCACATGAGGCAATAGAGAAGCATCAGTGATTTGTACTACGTTCTGAAGTGACATTAGTTAACAGGGATAGCAGTTCTTGATTTTATATTTGAGAATGCACAAAAAACGATCAAGCTATGCAGCTGCATACTTTGTCCTTTAATAAAAACTTTATTTTGTATAGAGCTTGCTCTTCTATTTATAGTAAGGAAAAAAATGAGTTTTTGAAAACTGGTGTGATGCAGTGCCAGATCTGGAAGTGAATTTTACAATTTGAGATAATCTCTAGTGTTCATTGTCAAAATGATTTATGAGATGAGTTGAAAAACACACTTTTCTTTCCTAGGCAGGGTTTCTCCAGAGAAAGATGCTGCCGTGTAGTAACCCAGATGGATCAGCTTCCCCATCAATTGCATATTGATCTATTTATTGAATTTAAACTAATAACTATTTAAATACTTGCAGGGCATTTAGTGATATATCTATCAAAAGTTACCTTAAATTTTTTATTCATAATACTAAATATTTCATAGAATATTTAGCAGTCCCAAAGTGATGTCCTTTGATTACCCAGCCAGTCATTAAACTCCTTTCAAATTTGAAATGCATGACAAATACCAAAATATCTCGTTACAGCAGATATGCAAGTTAATGTATTCCTTTCTGTGATCATATATTATTGTCAGAAGAAAAAAAAATGATTCTATTTCAAGATTATTTGCTTCAAGCAGAATTGTTTTAGTCATGGAATCAATACTTTTATAGTGTGTAGTTGCTCAGAAATGGATCTCCAGTTTGAAAGCTAAAAAATCAATTAATTGAAGAATTAATGAATATTTCCTATGCACATGTTAAATGATGGCTATAGTATAAGCAACAGCAACCCTGCCATGAGATGTCTCCAATAATTTTCCATGTTAGATGTCCAGTATGTAGTAAAAATGTACTTTACCAGGTCCTTGAATACATATAGAAGCTATCTCATGGTGCTGCCTGTTATCAATTGAGCAATGTTATTAAGTCCTTAACAAAATAACATTTTTAAGAATATGTTTTGATATAACTGGGTAATCTTACTAAAGTCATCAAAGAAAGGAAGATAAAATAATTTATTTATTTAAAAATTGTACATTCAAGCTTATTTTACCTATCTCACAGTTTTGTTTTTTTTTTTTTTCTGATGGAAATAATGTGTTATACAAGATTTTCACTAACATGCCCAGAGGTGCAGCTTCATACTTGCATTAACTCATGTTGTTAGTCATGGAGCCCTAAAAACAAAATATTTATTGCTCTGGACCAAATTCAGGTCCAACAATTATGACATTGCTCATCTAACAGAACTCTGTGTCAAATGCTGACTAGGATTGTGGAATCAACAGAGGAAGAAAAAAGTATAAAAGTCTGGGGATTTTAGTTTTTTGTTTATTTGCTTATTTGGGGAAGAATGAACAGAGCAAAGATAAAGCTGTAGTCAGATAAGACTACCAAATAAAAAGAGAAGCATTATTCTTGATTCTATATTACTTAATATGAATTTCTACATGTCATAGAAAGAGCTAACAAGTTTAAAAAGACACAGTGCTGAATGAAAATGGAAAATGGAACTTTAAAACAAGTAATGAATATTCTCTTTTCCAATCTTAACTATACTGGGAAATGGATGACACCTACTTTGCTTTCTAAAGGATCTATAAAACCAGACTATAAACATTGTTGCAGATTGAAAATAACGATTTATAAATTTTTATAAATTTTAAAAGTTTTTTTGCCTAATTCAGGGATCTCAAGTGGCAGGAGTGAGGATGATGGTCTTGCTTACTACATGAACACTTATTTTTATGCTATGCAAATATTAATCCATTGTTCATTTACGTCTGTTTTGGTTTTTTCCCTATAGCTAGAGCTCAGATTGTAATTGGCAATGGAACTAGAATTTTACCATATTTAACATTTTTCCAGTCAAAGGATCTAAAACTGAATTAGGATAGTGATTAATTTATCAGATATTTAAACTAATGTTTTGTATATTTCAAACATAGATTCAAGGCTTCAATCATGAGTACACTTCTACATTTTCACTGTATTATTAACTGTCAAGAATTTTATGCTGTTTATTCTTTTCCATCGTATAACTTCAGCTTTTAGGAACAGCTACTCTCCCTGTTTTAACTGGATGCCATTTGAGGTACTTCTGTGTTTACATGGCAAAGACTGTAACATATTCCCTCAGTATCCAACCTAACTTTATTGAGAACAGAGGATCCTCAGTCTCATCTCCAGATTTCCAGCCAGCTGGGTTCGTAGACAGCCATATAATGCTAGACACCATGACAGTAATAACAAAACAGGTATGGGCCCTGAAGAAAATCTGATTTTCATTAATAGAATTTGTTTATTTTTGTTATTGTTTAAAGGTATTGAGAATGCAGATGAAATATAAATACTCATTGCTCATTGTTTTTTCTTTTACCAGCTTGTTCACTTTTAACTAGCCAGTAGAGTCAAATGCAAAAGGCATTTCACTATTTCTTGTGTGGACTTCTTCATAACATATGAATGCTATGTGCTCTTCAACATTTTCTTTAAACGATAAATTGATGCAGAAAGGTATAAAAAAAGCATGAAGCTATTCAAAAGTTTTGAAAATGATATTTACTTTAAATAACAATGTTTTGGTAAAGATTTTTCTAGAAGGTTGAAAAGTCAGAACTGGAAAATACATGGTCCAGTGGTTCTTTACTATCATTCTACAGTATTTTTTACCAGTAATTATTCGGCTTAAAGCACAAGGTAAAACACCAGGAACACCGCACTGCACATTGAGCAATTATTCACCTGCAATGTCCCTTTAATACCAAGTGATCACCAGAGCTTCAAAACTTGATCTGAAATTTATTTTTCAGTAAAAGTTTAGATTGCATGTGTTGTAGTGGTACTACAGGTAACCTGAAATAAAAAAAAACAGAAAAAGCCCTGCGAAAAATTACATTTGGATTCTTTTTATACTATTCAAAGTACTTGAAACTACTATGGAAAATACTTCTGCAAAAATAAAATGTATTCACTAATTATTTTGTTACATGGAAAGGAAAGGAAAAACATTGCAGATGGTGCTAAGTCCAATATGGCTCTATTCTTTCCTGAGTGTGTCAGCTGTTAAGGTCACATTATTTTCCCCTTACTGTGCTACAAGGCCGGTAGCACACACTCTTCCCATGCTTATCTCTAAGTGGCTAAGGCCCTTCCTTGTTCAGAAAATGGGATTAAACACAGGCTTTCCTACTGTGGATAAATAGCCTGGTCAGCAGGTTGCTTATGTTGAAAGCAAATGAACCAACCAGTCAAGCCAGGAATTGCTACTGCTTTTGTTTCTCTCCATTTCTGAGTGTCCATGACTTCCTGCAGACAATTCACACATCCCCACCAGACGGTCTCTTGTGAGAACTCAGACACCTCTGTTACGTGTCAGGGTTTAATGGTGCTTCCACCTGTGCTCAGATGTTTAATTTTTAATATCTAGGGTATGACCAGGTATCAATTGGGTTAATATCTCTCATATACCAACAGATTTTCATTTTGCTTAACATATAAAAAATTTAGCTTAATGTTGCTTTGGCATAGGCTTTCTTTCATCTTTAATCATAATAAGATGAAGGTTCATCTAAAGGCACTTATTTTACTTGCCACATATAGCCATATCAAGCTGTAGCATTAAGGGGGGCTTATATATGAAAGCATTAAAAAGGGAAAAGGTTCTGAATAATTTATAAAGGTGAGCTACAAATAAGAGACTAAAGTACCAGAATAATACAATAAGCACATGGGGACTAAATTGCTCAAGAGCAGGTAATGAAATATGCAACCCTTCACCTATGATGTCTACCATCTATCTTAGCTGGTTAATATATTTTTGTAATCTCTCTGAAATGTACTATCCAAATTCATTATCAGTTATTTCTGTTAAAAGCTATTAAAAATCCCTCTTACTTTCTAAAAAAAAAAAAAAAAAATCAGTTTCCTATTCAGAAAGCATAAATTGTCAGAATACTTGTTAACAGCTTTGTTTCATGTCTTCAGTTCACTTCAGAAATGAAAACCTAAGATTCTCCTAAAACCAGAAAATGTCTATAATCTACCAGGGTATAATGAAGCAAATGATTATTTGTGAAACACCTACCCTGCTTGTCAGCCCCTAAGCACTTCAACAAAGCACTCTGAGTCATTCTTCTAAAGAGGTACTGTGACAGAAGAAATGAGCCACAGGTTGGAGATCCTCAGGCAAACGCAGCCCAGTGCATATGGTACATCATTACCAGTCTGATTTTAATGAAGTTTTAGAGCTTTAAATTTCACATCACAGTTGGTGCTCATATGCATTTTACTGTTATTGCCTTTCATTTGCCAAGTAAAGATAATTGATGATCTTTACTTAGAGAATTTGTAGATTTTGGAGCTGTCTATTTTTAAGAGAGGTTTCTACTATTTTTTCTTTGTGTATGTGTGTGTGCTTCCCCTTATGCTGATTTTATTTGGTCTAATGATCTTTTTAAAATGTTTTTAAAATAGAATCAGAAGAAAAAGTTCTTTATGCAACTAAGCAAAATTCCATTAACATCTTCACTGATATGAATGAACTTCGGGATGTTGAAGTTTACACTAATCTTGAGAAAGAATGGAAGAATAGGGTCCTTACTGAGTATGCCTTCTACAAAATGATGCAGAGTCTAATCTGTCAGGCTATCACTTGGCAAAATAACTACATTAAAAAAAAATGGAGAAGCTCTTCATATTTCATGCTTTTTATACAGAAAATAATTGAAAATGTTGACAAATAAAGAAATTACCAAGAGAGAAAAAAGTTGTACAGGAATGAATAGAAAATAAATAAGAAAACCAATTAAAGAAATTGAATAAATAGAAAGGTTAGGCTTCAACCATTCACGGTCAATCTCTTCTAGAGAATGATATATTAAAATTACCACTTGTACTGCATCACATCACATGCATCTTTTGAATTCTCTGTTTCTATGAGTGATCTTCCATGCCAAATTGAGAAAGCTTCCTGGGTTCTTAGCATTTCTCAGACCCAGGATCACAGTCATTGCTGTTCTAGAGCTCTTCACCAAAGAAAGTTTTTATATTGTTACCATTATGTTTACAACAACAGTATTTGTGAGAGTGTAGATAATAGCTAAAAATTCTGAATTATATAATAATTTTTCCAGCGTAGAAACTTCCGTATCCAAGGTCAGCCATTTTCTGGTTCTGTGTTCCATGAAATAAATATGTAAACTGTGAGAAACACAAATTTTAAAATCCCCTTAAAGTACTAAAAACCCTGAGCACAGAGTGTAGCACTCACTGCAGCTTTTTGGTGTATGCTGAATATTCTGAATTGCATTTCAAATCTGTTTCTTTTTTTTTTTTTTGTTAGTAATAGATTAAATAAAATTTTAAAAAAATAATTTTAAAGGCACTATCCACATTTAGCTGACTATATTTTAAGATCAGATATAGAAGGCTTGATTCCAGATGGCAAGGTTTTGAAGGGACATAAAGAAAATATCAGCAGAGTCAGCTCAGTCACCAATCTAACCCTTGAGATTTCATCCATGGTAGTGACCTTCTCTTGGTTGCTACTGGTCTTTCACCTCTCTTTGGTCTTGTTCCTTATGCTACAACAGTAGCATGTCATAATGCAAGTGTCACAGCCATTTTCCACTTCCCCTGTCTCCCACAATATTCAACAAGTACTTGTCTGGTTCTCTTACAAAGCTTTGAAGCTCTTCCTCAATCCTATTCTGGTGTTATGAAATAAAACTCCTCAGAGATTTTAATCTTACTGTTCTTATGGGGTACTGACTAGGCAAATATTTCCTGAAGGTCTTGCAAAGCCTCTAGATTGAAAAACTATCTCCTGACTGTTCTACCATTTAAAAGCTGAACTGCATACACAATATTCACTTAACTTTTGCAATAAAGTATACAGTTCCTGTACAGAAGAAAACATTTCTTACTTATACTGCCATTTAAAAAAATCCAGTAATTTTTAAAATTTATATATAATTATTTATTTTAAGTGAAAATTCAGAATGCCTTTGGAAAATAAGGCACTTTAGTATGCAGTCCAAAACATGCATATCCATTAATTTTATCTCAACTGTGGAACTCAGTGCAGAATTAGTATGATATAAAATAAAAACCTTAATTTTGTTTGTGTCTTTTCCTCTCATCTCTTTGGTAAACCATCTAAAAGGTTACATTTATTTAGGCTGAATTCTGCACTGAAAAGAAATTTTAATCAAGCATTGAATTGATTAATGTTCCTCTAGGAAGGGCAAATATATTGGTTCAGCTTTGGAGTAGTCAAGATTGTTGATCAATTGAAGCTTAAAAAAAACCAAAAACATGGCACTTTCAAAAGAGGGGAAAAGGGGGATTTATCATAGTTACAGGAGATTTTATTGTTTCTGTTGATGATCACATAGGAAAGATATTGAAACTGAAGATGCTTGCCCAGACCAGCCCAATGTTTGCATTTTTACATTATGTCTGAGATAATTTTACATTAAGTTTGAGATTATTTAGAAATAAAATGGAGGAGTTGGACCAAAATATCACAAAATAGTTGGAATATACCTATATTATCCTGAGACCATACTGAATTACAAGAAAGCAACTTACATTAGGATGATGAACCACCTTTTTTAGTGAAATATGTGATAAAGGCCTTCACAGAAAGATTTTTGCAAAGGTTGTGTCTGAAAGAGACACATAATCCAGGGAAATGATGCAGTGAGTAAAAATTCTGTACTTTGGAGGTGTTAGGGACTATGGCTGCTAATGTGAACATTCTCAGGAGACCATACATTAGAGGAACTATAGGAGGGGACACCTCAAGAATAATGTATCACAATGCACAGCAGCTGGTTTCCTACTAGACATCAGTAATGTTAACACAACTGTGCACTGAACAAAAAGCTGTAATAATTCTTTAGACTAGAAGGAAGAGACTGTCAGCCATCTTTCATGCAAGGGAGCAGCTGTTCATACTTTAGCTTGTAAAAATTGTATATATCTTGTTTATTAATTATAAATTAATGTGTGTTTAACAAAGCAAGGCTGGAAGGAAATGAAAATAGATAATACAACATGAAGAGAAAAAGGAAGAAGGAATAGAGTTTAATTGTTTTCTTCAGCTATATCATGGACAAAGAAAACAGGACTCAATTTCTTCAGAGGTGCACACTGAAAGGAGAGTGAGCACAAGTTAGAGCAAGGGATATTTCAATTAGAATAAAATAACAAATTCTATCTAACAAAAATCACCAAAACATGGAACAGGTCTCTCATAGAGTATACGGTTACTCCATCTTGGCATGTGCTTGGGTTACAACAAAGCCATGGAGTGCTGGGGCACAAGTGACAGGAAAACTACACAACAGAAAAAGACTTTGGAGTCCTGGTCATCTAATGACTGACATGAACAAGCATGCACTCAGGTGGCCAAGAAGGGCAACAATTTGCATCAAAAATAGTGTGGTCAGCAGAACTGGAATAGTAATTTTCCTCCTGTACACAGCACAGGTGAGGTCTCATGTTGAGTTCAAAGAAGGGAAACAAAGCTGGAGCAGTCTAATGAGGAAAGGCTGAGGGAGCTGGGGATGTTTACCTGAAGTAAAGGAGGCTCTCTATACAACTACCGAAATGAGATTGTAGCCAAATGGGTGTTGATTGCTTTTCTCTCATTTAACAAGTGACAGGAAAATAGTTAACAGCCTAAAGTTGCATTGGGAATGTTTGGATTCAATAGTAGGAACAATTTCTTCACTGAAAGGATGGTCAAGCATTAGTCAGGTTGCCCAGGGAAGTGGCTGAGTCACCATCTGTATAAGATGTGGGGATGGCACTTAGGGACATGGTTTAGTAGAAGCAGACTTGATAGTGTAAAGATCACTGTTGGACTCAATGATCTTAAAAGTCTTTTTCAACCCCATCAATACTATCATTCTAGGTTCAGAGGGCTTCCAGACTGGGTCCTGAGACACCTGAAATAACTCTTGTGTTAGTCAGTAATTCTACCACTTTCATCAGGATATTGAGCCAGCTGATCTCCAGAGGAGACTCAATCTATGTTATTTATAGAAACATGAGGCTTCCATGTTAAGAAATAAACAGCCTGTCCAAGAACATTAGTGTGCTGGTTAGCTAAATACACTGTGCAAAGAGGCACTAATCAACCTCCAAATTTGGATAAGGCAGCTCAGCCGTGTAAACACATGGTAACAGAACAGAACCACTAGACCTGTGCTCTGGGTGAAATTTTTAACCCTGATTCCCAGGGAGAAGACTCATGCAGTGACCCACTTCCCAATTATCCCTGTGTCTCTGGCTGTGACTTACTATACGGATGACTCATGGACCTGCAGAGAAAATATTTACCGAACAGTCTGCCAGCAGAGGATGAGGTAGGCAGAAAGGAAAGAACCATGTTAAATAGAGATCAGCATAATTGAGTTCCATTTGCTTAGTGATCCTGCAGCTCTTTGCTCTGTGCAGATATTTTTCTTTAAATATATTAACCATAGAAAAGCTGAATAAAAACTTTCCAGCGTTTATTTTTAAATAGAATAAGCACAGAAGGACAATACTTTAAATTAGTTTAAACAGAAGGCAAAGTAAATCCCAGACAGATCCCAGTCACCCAATGTTGTGCCTATGGCTGGCAGCTAATGGGTAGGTAGCCAGAGGCTATCTGCAAGTCTACAGGGCAAAATAAGCTGACAATTCCCACAACATTTTTGTAGTGGAATATGAGCTTCATAGACTAGCTCTTCAGTCATAGCCCTCTTGTGTAGTGTAGCATATAAGTCTTGGAATTCCCCTGAATTCACCAGGATATAAGCTGCAGCAAGTAGTTTATATCCTACCTTTAAAGTTAAGTTCCTCCTAAAACCTGAAATTAAGTTGGCAGAAAACCATGAGGGAGACACAGAATTTGTGTTGTTATGTGGCTACAGAGATTATCCGTTTATTCTTCAAATAACTACATTACATTAAACAATTTAACTACAAGAGAAAAGTCTAGGGCAACTTTTTCAGGTTCCATCTCTGGCAGTGGTTTCAGTAAAAAGAATGCATTTTTCAGTATGGAAATCCACAGGTAAAGTAGTGGCATTGACAGAATTACTAAGGATGTGGGAAGATCTCTTTTTACCTCCTACTCTGGGGCAGTAGGTAAGCCCTGTATTGCTAGTAGGGGTGCAGAGTTTCACATAAAATTTGCCTTAGGTAGTCCTGAAAGTGTTTGTGTACTCACATGGTGAAGTGCAGCACTGAGAGAAAACATTTGCTTGCATCCTGGAAGTGGTATTAACTACATTAATTTGTTTATGTTTCCAGGTTAATTTATCTGTGTCTCTCAGCAGAGATAATTATTTAGGGCATGACACTAGCATTGTTGTATTGTTTCCAATTTCTGAGCTAAACATTGCTGAGCTGTTTCAGGAATCTTTCAGCAGTTTGCATCTGGGACCTTATGTCTAAGAAAGCCAATACAGCCTATTCTTTATTTGACAGGTTTGGTCCTTTGTAGGGCTTCTTTCTTAACTATCTTAACCTGTTCACATGGAAAAAAACTGCCATAATGTCTTTTTTTATGGATTCACTTTTTCTTGTAATCTTTCTGCACAGATAATGAAACTTGGAGGCAATCCAAATGGGAAGTGGCCATCCCTAGGCCCAGACTGTAGGGTAGAAGGTAAAAACTGTACAAATCTCTGTATTTTGTATTTTCATAGTATTTTCTCCTCTATAATGATGATTTTGAAATATGAAAGCAATACATCAGGAACTGATACTAGACTGTACCTTAATTAATACAGCCACAGAAGTTACCAAAACAAATATTAAAGGATTGTCCACAATATTGGAGACTTTCAGTTCAGTGGAAAATTTTGGGATTTATTTAATGCCCAAGATCTATTTGATGGCTGTGAATCATACTACCCATTTTGTAATTGAGTGTGCAAATTTAAAATTAGCTTTTCTAGCTCACTAGAAGAGCTTGAAATACTAGTAAATCAGGACTGATGTGGCAAAGGGGGCAATTCTGACACTGACATACATTAATGGTTACCTATTGCTATAAAATTCTGAAAATGTACAAGTTTCCAGCCACATATGATTTCCAGTAAAATATCACCATCACAAGTTTATGGCTGACATCACCAGAATTTTGCTGTGCAAGTAAATACATTAGACAACAGTCCTTGATAATGAATAATGAAAACTCTTTAATCATGTTTTTTCATTATTTCCTACTTGCAGTACAGAGTATTTTCTCTTTCTCAGTTGATAATTTGGTCCCTGGTTTGTGTCAATTTTTCCCATGATCCCTCTACAGACCCCCAATATATATAATCTTTTATGTCCCTGGGAAATGTTTGTTGGATCCTCAATAAATATTTTAGGAAAGTCACCTGAAACTGGGTTGAGCAAAGCACCAGCGGAAAATTCCATCTGTAGAGATACATTGTTCAATGTTAAATGGCACAATTTAATATTAAGATGCACATTTATATTAAGATACACAGTTCAATATTAAATTAAGAGTTTGCAATATTAGACTTTGAAATTTATTTTTTGAACACTCCCTCAAACTGAGGAAAAAAACATTTTATTACAGCTGCCAGCTCCTGCTACATTTAATCCATTTTCTTGTCTCAAAGTAAAGAACAGCAAGAGAACCTCACATACAGCAATTATTCTAAAGATTTTATATCACATTTGTATTGAAAACAGTATAGAAAACGAGTCAGGAAACATATCTTTGAAAGTATTGTTTCTAAAAATCACAAAATTGCTGTCAAACATATTTCAGTAAGCAGTAAATGAACCCTGCTTGCACCATAAATCATTAATGTTTAATCACCAGCCAATGCCTCACTAAGCTCACTGGCATGGAAACTCTAAGATACTCAAAGGATAGTTCTAGCAAATCTGGCATGCATGGTTGGCTCGTGTGCTTAATTACTGTTTATGCATTGGCAGTATCCAAGCAGTTGTATGTAATAAATAGAACACTGTCACACTGTCCAGATGGTTTTAGATTCAGGGCCTAGGGAGTATGTTTGAAGATTACAGGCCTGATTTACAAGCGATTCACACCAGCTCAATTGCTGAAAATCATGCTAATAGCATACGTTTCAGCAATTTATTCAATGCAAAAAATAAATATACTATTAATGACTATTTAAAAAAAACTATTTTATATTCTATTTAGTCACTCTTCAGAAGAGATACAATAATTTTATTTTGGTTTGAGACATTCAACAGCTTTATTTCTTCAATGTCTGGTAGGTTTGAGAGAAATGGTTTCTTTTACACAGCACAAAGGAGTGCCCAGCAGAGATAATCCAAGCTATCTTTGAAAATTATAGCTTAGGTATTAGAATGTGTATAAGCACTTTAGTGTGGTGATCTGCCTGAATACATTTACACTGTTAAGAATTAGAGGCAAAATTACATGTCATCAAATTAAAAATTGAATCATTAATTGTTGCAGTCCTTACTTACATATAAATAAGAAGCCAAATTATGCTATCATTTTCAAGATGTCAGGAAAAAAAAACAAAATAAAACCAAAACAACAAACAGTAAGTAAGTGCAAGAAGCTCTACTGTCTTTTCCATCCCAAAACAGAATTTGACCCTGTCCTGGGTTGCAATTTACAACCAAGACAGATCCACATTAGTGAAATTTCTTTAACTAGATTTCATTTGGGCGATGAGAAAGAGGAGAGAGAATGAGATAAATTAGGAGGAAAGAAAGTAGACTAAGAGAGAAGATGTACTTTTATGTAATAAATTAATGTTTAGAAATCCTTCCATAAATCAAGAATACTGGCAACTTGAAATAAAATTTTCATCTCTGTGAGAATTTATGAAGTCAACTCTTACTTTTTACAAGAATGTCCTTTTTTAAAGATTATATAGGATAGTCACTCAGGATGGAAATAAGAACAGAGGTGGGCTTTATTCCCTCCACATACACTGGAAATGACATGTGATTTTCTTTGCAGGACGTGAAAAAAAATAAAAAGGGGTATGTTAGCAGCAGGTAATTAACACAGTAAGACAGATGAAACAAAAATGACTGATTAAAAAGGTAAGAGTAATACTTTTCCCCTGCTTATGAGGGTAAAACCCACTACTGTCATGTGATAAATTGTCTTGGTAAATGGATCATAATTTAAAGTTTGGTTTTGATTCAAAAAAAAGCACTCTAGAAACCAAATCATAGACCATATTTGGTAATCATCAGTCATATTTCATTGTGTTTCAAAAAAAAACCCCAACCAAACTACCTGAAGTATTTCAATATTATATCCAATATTGAATTCATGGTTTACAGCCTACTTCTAATGTTCAGTTCAGTTCAGGTTAAAAGAGATATCTGAAATAAATAGGAGAATAACTGCATCTCCACTGGCTGCAAAATGGCTCTAGCAAAGTAGCTCAGCTGATGAGAGGTATAGGTTTATCAGCCACAGCCAAAATACATCCCAAAGTATTAATGTCCCACTCACCCAGTGTGGTCATTTTAACACCAGTAGGGAAATTAAACTCCAAATAAGTCACTCCCCTCCCCCTGCCCCTTTCAGTAAGGAAGGGACAATAAATAAGGGATTATGAGTTGAAATAGCAATTTACTAAATGCATAATGACAGCAGTAATATGATAAGGAAAGCTCCTGAGGTTTAACATTCCCTCCCCCAGATGAAAACCAATGGAAAACAGAAACAAACCAAGCCCAGAAGCTGGTTCGTCCAGATTGTGGTTGTGTAGCCACTTCCAAGTTCGATTCACACACATAGACTAAAAAGTTCACCACCTTTCTCTATAACCAGAATACCTAGGAGCCACCTCTTATTTTTATTTCTATTGATGCTGTACTAGCCATGTTCTGCTACTTACTGTGGGGAACAGGATTTCAAAATTAACTAATTCCTACATTGTTTTATATTCTTGATATAGAAACTGCATTCATAAGTCTCCTTACCCATTAGACTTACTGGGTTAAGTCATCATGGAAAAGGTCAGAGCAAGAGTTAGAAAGAAATCTAACTGGAAGCCTTCAATCATTATTATTTGTTTAAATAATAACACTTTCTTTAAAAGTGTTTTTGAGATACTGTCTATAATCAGGGGATTTGTCATGGGTATTATCAAGACTTTATTTGAGATGCATGTGGAAAAAAACCTCTAAGGATTCAAAATTCAGAAGAGATCTTTCCCATTTTTAGTATACTAAAATGGAAAACAAGAATCAAATTTAAAAGCACCTCTCTGTAATTCCAGTAATTGAGATATTTCCAAAATCTGAAATCTGATAAACATTCACTTTTTCCTTTTTTTTTTTTTTTACACTGAGACTGTTTAAGCAAATTTTGGATTGGAATCTGGGCCACCACGTTGGTGCCCTTACTATATGTCCCATATTCTTCACTTATACCCTGAGATATATTGCTGTACAAAACAAAGTCATATCTTCATATCTGTCACAAAAGAAGGCATAAATATGATAATCTTCCTCTTGTCTTTATTCCCAAATTGACAGAATTTTAATGATAATGGCTTCTCTTACTTGATGCAGAAAGACTAGAGATTCTCCCTGTTGATCACAGAGACCATTACTTATTTTAAATGAAACAAGTAAGATTATCTAACTGTGACTGTCACTACAGATTTTGAAGTCCCTTTTTGGAGCGGTACAGATACAATTTATTTGGCTACACTTTAGACAATCTCTTGCATCCGGTGTTCAGCCAGTGAATGCATTAGTCTGGCAATGTGATTTGTGGTCCTTATTCTTGAATATGTTTCCATGAAAGGCCTTCCTTTTCTTCACATTTTTTAAAGTTCAGAAATTTTTTGTCTATTCCTACTGTGATTTTCACTCTTTAGTGATTAAATTAACAGACAGAATTTTACTGAATCTTTTTTTTTTGTGGAGAGTATAATTATGGGGATTGTCCATTTGGTAAATTGATTAGTAAAAAATCTAATGATCTGACAAGAAGATTTCTTTCATGTGATCTGCTATGAAAAATCTGTGGACAAGTTTCATACCAAATAATTGTGATCATCCTCTGGGATTTAATACCAAACATAACACAGGTTGGCATATTATATGTTGACAGAGCCAACATTTGATTGTTCTTCTAGACAAATTAATATTTACTTTTTCCATGTTCACATTCATCTTAATTTATAGGAAGGGAGAAGGCTCTGCTTTCATTTACAAAATAGAGCAGCAACACAAAAACTGAAGTGACTCATAAAGATTTACAAAGTAAAAGAACAGAATTTTCTAGTTGACATATTAAAATAACAATAGATTCAATTCTCCAAGAGGTTTATCAAGTCAGTAATTTTTCATTAGTGCTCCAGTAATTCCAATGACATATTCTTGTGCTTATTCTCTTTATGTACCTTTGTACTTTTATTTGTATAACTATTACATCAAGATTATCAATCAAGACAATCACGTATTAACATTTTGCGATTTGCTTTTTTCAGGAAAACATACCTTATACTTGATTAATTCGCTCCCATTGGGGGTAAAGAAAATCTCTGCTGGCCCATTTTAAAATTTTGAAGCTTTGGAAGATTATTGCTTAAATGAGGCTATTCCACCACATCTTGGTCTCAGGCTCATAGGTGTCCCTTTACGTGTGCTACACAAATTTATACTGGCGCAACCAGTGGAAAAAAGAACTTTACAATTCTCTTGCTTTCCATTTGCTCTGAATGGTGAAAGACCTTCTGACAGATCTGGTAAAAGAAAGAGAGGGGAAAAGAACATGGGAGGCAAAATGGAAGCAGGCAACATGGAAGAAGGCAAAAGGAATTGCGAGGTACAGGCTATGTGAAGAATGGAAATGAAAGGTGGGAACTTGATGACTCCCTGGCAAAAGGAGATCAGAAATAGCATAAATATGGATAAATGGTATGATGTGGTTGCATAGAATCATCACGGACCTGAAAAAATGGGACCAAATTAATGGAGAATAGGCAAGTTCCAAATGTCAAGTTATGCAAGGTGAGGTCTACATGTGTGATGGAACTGAACTAAAGTACGTCTGAGTTAACATCAACTCATGTGTTTGCAGTCCTGAAAGCAGAGTAACAGAGGTATAAGGCCACTCTGACTATGAAATCACTTTTTTCTTTCTGTATTGGAAATAGCTTGGTCTTCATTGCCCTAGCAGTTCTTTACTATCCTTTGTTTAATGTGTAAGTGGGACTAAAGAAATAGGACAAAAATACTGGTTTTTAAAAAAATCACAAATTTCTTATAAACATGCTTATTAAATATATCACATCAAAGGAAAGACCAGTAAGATAGGTAGTAGAGGAAAAGGATATAAGTCTTAAAAGTTAATTGTCTGCAGCAGTTCAACTAGATTTCACTTTAACTGAAAAGGGATTTTCTCTCTTGGCTGGATTTTCAAAGTGCAACCATGTGTACAGATTCTTAAACTACAGTACTATTCCTTTTCTCAGGCAAAAGCCACCAAAAAGCAGTACTTAAAGATGCTATGAAATGTATTTACTTAAAGGATCTGTCTAGAAGTTGTCATTTCTTTACATTCTTATCTTATGTTTTGATAAGCTGTATCACAAGTCCAATATATTCTCGTTTCCTTGTGACACTGTGCTTTTATATCCAAGTGAGACTGGTGAGATAGCCGTATAAAGGTCGTCAGGAGGACATAATAGAAAAATATCTTTCTGGCTCTTCTTCTGGATATATAGAAAGGTTTTATTTAGTTGAAAAATAAAGATTTAAAATTGTAATATGAGAAAAAATATCATCTTTTTATGGTTAATGGTGGTATAGTAATATGCTCAAGAACACAAGTAGACCATACGCTATTTTTCAACTGGCAGCATTATTAAGTAATGCCCTAAAAATATTGACATTTGTAAGATATAAAAGGACATTCTTGCACCACAAACTGAAACTGTGCATTTATCTCCTTTCACTCTTTTCTTCGAATGAAGTTATAGTGATAACATCCAAACGGCTATCAATTGCAAAGGCTATAAATGCTGCAATAACAAAGTTAATAGGATAATTCCAAGTTGTCATTCTGAAATACTGATTAAAGCAATTGTTAAATTGAAATGGTTATGCCTGTTTATAGGGCGTAAATTTGAAGACAATTCTACGTAAACACATTAAGAACTCTACTTCAGCAGCATTATAGCCTTCCAAAGATCTGAAAACTGGTAACTAGTAACTGATAGATAAATTTAACATTACTCAGACCCACAGAAACAAATTAAAGTGAAATAAAGATATAAAATCTCATCTCCTCTAAGCCTCTGAAATTTTACTATATGTATTGCATTTGAACAATTGGAAGTTATTCATAAAATTTGTGCAGGAACATTTTTTTGCAATCCTGGGGTAAGAGAGGCATGATAAATAAATAAGTGAGATGGAGAACTGACTTGGTTTGTTAAACTAGTGAAATAAAAATTTACTATGAAATCAAAACTAACATGAATGGAAAAGAGCTATTAGGGCTTGAATTCCTAACTCTCAAGAGAAGGTATGACATACCAGACATTTTGATTTCCAATGCTTAAAATTTATGCAGCTAAATCAACGAAACAGGCAAGACTGAGCATAGGAACTGCATCAGTTCCTATGCTCATATATGTTCAAATCTCTTTTATTACAAGGCTTATATTCTAACAAATGCAATTCTTTTCATTGTAGAATGATGTTTTCTCCTCTCAAATCACTCTGTCAGGTAAATAGAAATTCACTGATGGAAAGATGATATTTCATAGTCTCTTCTTGAGATATTGAATACTGATGCTACTAGGTTGCTTCCCCTTTCCTACCATAGCCTGTAAAGGCAGAGAGTAATTCTCATGTCACAGGCTGTGGCTGTCAGAATTAAACTAGCATGGAAAAAAAACCTTCAGGACTTCTTTTCCTTCTGAAAAATAAACATCAATCTGTGAGTTCCTGAGTCACAATTTGGTTACTGTTATGTAATTTGGAATGTTTGGCAAACAATCCAGTGCCTTATTTAGAGCTCAACATGTATGTTATTTACCCTTGAGTTAAACTGCTGCTATGCATTGGGCCTTCATCACTCATGGTTTTCAAATCTGATTATAGCAGAATATTTTAATTTTAAACTCTATGGGAACATAATGAGAAAATGGTGCAGAAGCAAGGCTGCTCGCATTGGCAACAGGCAAATATACCGTGCATTGTGCATAAGCTTCAATTTCAAAGGTGTCCTCCAGGATTACATTAGGCCTTGTGTCCATGAAACTGTGTCTTGTGTGAGAATAGAAAAAAAGGCTCTAGTATGATTAGTCAGTAGAAAGGAAAAGTTCCCAAAACTATTTATGCCCACAAACACCATATTCAAATATGACCTGAAAATATTGTAAGAAGAAATTTCATATTTTTCCACAAATCATCAGTAAATTATAAGAATTCAGGCAATGCTAAAATTATGTGTCATGCTTAATCTCTATAAAATAATTTACCCATTTCTAAGCATTTTTTAAATCTATTTCATGAAATCTATTTCAAATCTAATTTAAGAAACATTTTATTTTTAACAGTGTTTCTATTTTCAGTAAAACTACTACAAAATTTCCATTAAATGCACTACGCAATCACATCCATAATTTCAATTTTAAAAAATATATTGAATTTTTTATTCACCTATTTGCCATAATATTATAGTTTAGGGACAATTTAGTTATATTCCTTTAATTCTGTACCTATTGCATCCTTTTCTATTTTTTTGCATTCTGTGCTTGCTGGTAACTGTCATAAAGTTTATTACATCTTCCAGATCTGTATTTTTCATCAAGTAGCGGTAGAAGGAGAGTTTTTTTGTTGTTGCACTGAGCCATAGACAACTTACTAGCTAGCTATTTGATGATGATAAATAGAATTCATGGTTTGAGAAAGCTCATCAGACTTGCTGACAGGTATTTCAACAGTTTTCATTTCTGGTAATTTTTGACTTTTATGTTTGTAAGTCTTTAGAACTTCTCATGTCTGTATCCACATCCTTAGTAAAGGGAATAGATCCTGACCATAGATGGGTTAGAAGGGCAGAATAGTCCTTAAGATTCCATTGCTGTTTTCTGCTCTAATATCTACCACCCCAGAGACCAAAACACCACTGCAGAGAACATTGCACCAGGACAAAAGAAAACAGCACTTACTACAAAAATGCAGCAGAAAACTGAGGAAGTGAACAGCAACTGCAGGAGTGTTTGAGGCAGAAAAAAACCACCAAATCTCAGCATAACAGTGCCAAATAGATCAGACCTGTTGCTGTTGCATCATATATTTCCTGCCAAAACTGAAAAGGCATTGACTCCTAAATGGAGGGATGTAAAAGCACTCCAAACAAACAGACTCTTAATTCCGAACCCGTTATACAATTAGAAATGCTGGTCTCTAACTGGGAGTTTTAATTCCAATGATACAGTCAAAGTGTCTCCAATGACACTTGGCTCATAATTAAGATATGTTGTGCTATGAGGTTGAAATGCAAAATGTATTCTCAAACAGGCATATCATTATAGATATTTAGAAAAACCCTCTACAAACAAGACAGAATGAAAAACTGATATTTAGAGAGACCTAAAATGAAAAAGTGTCAGATTCTGTATTGCCTGCCTTTCTAGATATTTAGGATCTCAGAATATTTAGTGTTACCAATTTTCAGAGCTCTGCAGTGCTTGATACAGAATTTACTCCATTTCTAAAAGAAAAAAAAAAACAGCTATGTAGTGCTTTGTAATGATCCACTACAGAAACACAATTGTTCAAGGATAAAAGCGTGTATAATTGTATAGCTAATAAGCCATTTCTGCCCAACCTTCTTCTGCAGTATACTTTATCAACACTGCTTTATGTTTGTCATTAAGACTGTTTAGTTTGAAAGCAGAATCCCAGTGTTTCAGAGTATGCTAAAATGTCTGTAGGAACAAAAAGGGATCTAGAATAGGTGAAAAACATTTATCTGAGATAAATAAAAGAAATCAAAAAGCATGGTTGCTGCCTAAACCAGGTATATGAGATACCTTATGGTGTCTTCTAAAAAATCAAGGTTATATAATTATTTAATATAAGATTTTCATATCTCTGTTTAGTTAAAAATCTTGTTTGTTTAGATAAAAAATGTTAATTATTCTGAAGGATGTCTGAATCTTAGAAGTGATTGGACATTATGAGCTAAAGAAACAACAATATGCATATTGAAATGTACAGGGAGTGTGAAAGTCTTAGGGAACTCTTTCTAGAATGTGAAAAAATTTTAGAAAATGGGGTTATTTAAATAACTAGAGATTATACTAAAATATCAAGTAGCTAAAGGAGCAACACAAGTCATAAATTCAGACCAAAATTTAATGTAAATATTTACTTGTATTATGAGAGGGTTTTGCATTTGGAAATTTACAATGTCATCCAGGCACGTAAGAGTTGAAAAATCAAGTTGTAATATTTAGGCGATTTGTTTGCCAGGGGTGAATCAGAACATTAATCAAACAACAAAAACCTTATCTCTAGTCTTTAACCTAGTCTTGGAGAAAGAAAAAAATTACCTGCCACAATTCCCCTCGTCTGCTTAGTGTGATTGGCTGAAGTACTCTCTGTGTCTTCCCTTTCTTACACACCACAGCCTCTCATAGGTGTTTCTGGATCAAAGACAGACTTAGAAATGCTCAGTGTAGTGCATATCTATGCTCAGCAGTTTCTGGTGCTGCTCTGAGCTGCAGGATTGTGAGCAGCAGCAGCAGCAGCCCAGAGCAGCAGGTAAAGCATATGCCTTCAGACAGGCTTTCCAGAATAGCAACAGCAAGCCCAAGGAGGTTCAGTCCCATCAGAGCAGAAGAGGAAAAGAGAACAGGATTACAATCTGCCTATGCATTTGAACCAAATATTGAAGTTGTTTAAGACTGTGTCACACTGTAGGTAACATAAAACAGTCTCATTGTTCACGCACTGGTAGAGGAGGTACAGCCACAAGGTTCCCATCACAGTCCAACATTTTATGGTTTTGGGGAAATCATATATAGAATTCTCATATAGGAGTCTCTGTAGTTATAAGAAATGTAAGAAATGCAATATTTCAGCCTTACCCCAAAAATTCAAAGGACATCATGAAAAAATAAGAAAACCCAAGCACCATGCCCTATTTTATTTATTTTGTCTTATTTATGTCTGAATGTGTGGGCAGACGTCTGTGCCAGACTTGAAATTTAAACAATAATATGAAAGAAAATAATATGTTCCAGAGTTTCAAAGATTCTTGAGATTTTAAATACTAAATTCTCAAGCTCTTCTAAAAGATGAAAACATGTCCTTTTTCCATGATATATAAATTCTTAAGCCATTTGTGTGTTCAGAGACCTTTTCTCAGCAACTTATCTCCTCCTGTAGCATTTGACAGAATGATTCCTCAGAATATGAACTGATAATAACGTTCCTCAGATTTAGAGTTTTTCAGAAATACCTCCTGACTGATATTCAATTCTAATAACTTTCCAGCTTTTAGTCTGAAGGTGTTATGGGCCTTGTTTCCTTTAGCAAATACTTCACTTATGTTTAGCAGAGTTTCATGCAAGCATAACAGAACTGGTGTTTTATTTTTCAAGGCTGAAAAATTTAAATAAAACATCATTCTTGTCAATTCAGTGCAAAGTCTCAGTAAGAAAAACAAACCAAAATTATGAAAAATACAAAGAATTTGAAGTATGGTTAAAGGTGATAATTTTTCAATGTGGCTATTTTCATTTTATTGTAGCATTACATAAACTCACTTTTTTTCCACTTTCCAATTCTTTATGTTATAGATGAAACTAAATTTTTACTTTAAAAATGCCGCAATCCAGTTTTTGGATTCATTTATTTATTTTATTTTTTATACTTTATAATGTATTTTTACAGGCCATTGAAAGATAAGCCATTTCACAATTTCTTCACTTTTTGTAAACCATATTCTGTCCAAAATTAAAAACATTATCTTCCAAGCAGACTAAATACTTAAGATTTTAGTCTTAAGTTTTATGTGCTTAATTTGAAGTTAAAGGGTTTACAAAATATTTCCCAAAGGTTGTCTTTCTCTTTTCTTGTGTTTTGGTTTTTCTGTAGGCTTGGTGACAGTTTTTTTCTCCAAATAAGATAAAAAGGGAGGAGTTCAAGGGTCATGCTGCTAAACTTAGAGATAATATGATATTTTTAGTCAACAAATATGGCCTCAGTACCTGATAAATTCTAAACATACATAACAGGAAACTAAAAGCCCAAGTAAGAAGGACTTCACTGATTAACAACTTGATATGTAATGTAATTTTTTCCTGGGTTTTTTGCCTTTTTCTTTGTAACTACTTATTTATTAGCATCAGTACAGTAGCTTTTGGAGGGATCAAAATGAATTATGAAAGAAGTAATACTGCATGAATTAAACACCAGAAATCCTATTCCATTTTATGCAGATGGAACTCCTACACTGGCAGGATTTTTATACAGTGTCTGCACTTCGTCAGCAGTAGATTTGCCATATCTGTTGATAATAGCTTTTAGTCAGTATGGAGTTGTTATAGTTCTACAAGTATGTATTACCAATTAGGAATCTTTGAACTGTTAAACTGCTTTATATCTCATAGCTTAATTTTAAAATTCTTTGAACATGTTCAGTTATTTATTTTTATCAGCATGGAAAGTATTTCATACACAAAATAAAATGCTCTTATAAATATCTATTAATTTCCTGGGAGGATCATGATTTCTCAAAGACTTCTGTTCCTTTGATTTTCTACTTGCATGATTTATTCTATGCTTCTTTCCTTACTATTAAATGTTATCAGTGAAGTTGGAATCATAAGGATATTTTTCTATGTGATAGCAGCGTTTTCTACTTTTCGTCAGGACTTAAGTTCATTTATTGTGTTGCTTAATATTTACATGGTAGAAGCATTTCTGAGTAATCATTATAAATCAATTGATAGCATTTCACAGGAGGTTTTTGAAGGGTGGAAGTGAACTCCATCAAAGAAGGGTGATAAATCAATAAAAGCCTATGGTTGTTTCCTGATTTTTTTTAGAATGTTCTCACTTCAAATAGCTAGAATATCAATTTTTAATTACAATGACAAATTAATATAATGTAAATTTATGGGCTCCTCAGTGTCAGATAACAGAGCCCATATATAGAATTCTCATATAGGAGAATTCTACAAAGGCAATATCACAACTGTATTTACTGCAGCTATCCTGAGTGTATCTTATGATCATCATCAGTTTCAGAGTGAAACAGAAATGAATTACATCGTCTGTGATGCAAGAACTGCACCATTGATCAGGTTTTTTTCCACAAAAGGGGAAAAAAACATTGAAAAAGACAATGAAGTAATTTTTTCTATGATAGCAGAGAACAATTTTAGAACTATACACTTTAGCCAGTCCAGTTTACTTATGGTTGTGGTCACACATTGAGAGCAACAGTAATAAATAAGCTGAGGAATAATATCTAAGTCCTAACCTCACAGGAAAATCTTGTTTTTCCCATTTCTCAGACTAACAGGAATTCCCTTGATAATATAAGGATATTCCTTTCTGAGCTAATCAGTATAGACTCCTTCTGTAATTAATAAAAATCTGACTGAAGAGTCACTAAATCCTTACACATCATTGATAAAATTTTTGAAAGACCTTCAAATTAAGCCTGACAAATTATTCCTATTTCCACTTTGGCTCTCAAGAACTTGACCTTAGCATACACACCTCAAAAGTTAGATGAATCCATCTACCTTATTATCTGGGCTTTCCTCCAAACTCTACCAATAGTCTCTTGGGGAACACAAATATTGAGCTGCAGATATATTAAAAAAAAAAAAAATCACTGACTTTTGAGACACTGTGAACTTACCACAGCTTCTAATCTTAAACCAACCTCAAAATGAACAGCAATATACTGTTCATACTCATTTGTGTTACCTATCCCAATTTAAGTATTAACAACTCTCTTCAGAGGAGGAACTGAGTCCAGGTAGGGTTGATGAATATTTTGATGCCTGAAAACTTGGGACCAAATCTGACAATTAAGAAAATCTTTGGGAAAACACAGTAAAGAAAAATTTTTATAAAATATATTACCTTCCAGTGATTAATCAAAATAGTAAAAATTTGTTTGATTAGCATCAGATCACTAAACATTAAGAGCAAATACCTCCATTAAGTACAGCAAATATGAATTGCCATTCATGTTGTAAATGCATAACCCATGACTTTGTTTCCTGTTAATATCCACCAGCTGAAGTCATATGAAGTCATTACTGCCATTCAATGGAGAGGAAAGTTTCAAATGTTGTCTGAGAATTGATACAAACAATAAAGAATTAAAACATAGGTCATTGTTGAAACTGAAGGACTTAAAAATTAAAGTAATATTTTTGCATTTATGCACATTGACAATATTACTATTGTCTAGTTATCCATACAAAGAGATATATATGTGTTAGATACAGAAAAAGAGGTGGAGTTTTAGTGCTGTTTATTCTCCACCATTCACATAATTGTGAGCTTCAAGCAGTTTTTTGCAGGAAAAACCAAGGTGCCAGACGCAGAATTTTTTTCCTGCCCAAGTTGTAGAAGAGAGTGGATTTGTCCCCTCTAAAAGCCGTGGGTGGAAACAGAGGGACCCTCTTCTCTTGCCCAGCTCTCAGGAGAGGTATCTACTATCAGGCACAGCCTGGGGAGACAGCCTGCCAGCACTGCCACAGCAGAGGGAAAGCCACCCTGGGACCCCGCTGCAGCTGCAGTCCAGCCCAGGGCTTTGGCATCAGCCTCCTTTGCTTCTTCGGCTGTTCTGGGGTGGGCCAGGTGACACCAGGCCTTTGTTGGTTAAACCATTCCCTCTTTTGTACAAACTTTTCACTTTTATGGTTGTGTTTATTGCACGGTCTTCAGTAAATCGTGACTCAGTTTATCACCTCTCATAGTATTTCTCCCTTTGCTGTCAAGAATGCAGAGCTTTAAGGGGACTCCGTCTCCCTGCTGAGTTTTTAAAAACCAGCACAACATATTACCATGAAAATCTCAGTTTCCCCTATTACAGACCATTCAAATTTTAATTAACACAAAAACTTTGCAAAATCTGTAATTAATCTTGCCACAGGTAAACTTTTTGCTTTGCAGAAAAGAGACGGTTTTATATTTAAATGCTGAATATTGTCTCTCCTTAACTTGCTCAATTAGAAAGCCTTGACTCTTCACATATTTTGTAGAAAATATGGATAGGTATTCCATTGTGTCAGGAAGAGCCTATTGTTGTTAGGACATTTCTCTTTTTTTTTTCCCCTCTGAGTTTCAAAAGGTTTGTTCAAAGGCATTAATGTGTCAAATATAACTTATTTCAGAAGGGCAACAGAAAGAATATCATATTAAATAAATAAATATTTTGTAAAATTAAGCACAGATCTTTCACTGATACATTAAAAAATATTTCCCATTTTTCATATGGACTTTTTGAAAGAAGAAGCACTTTGTGAAATCTTGATGTCATGGTGTCCTTTATGATAGGCCTGGAAAGAGAGAGTTGACTATGAAGCGTCCTAGGAATCCTCAAAGCCCTGAATGCTTTGCTCTACTCAGGTTCTAAAAAATTAGATATTTTTGTTTCATGCTGAAACAAAAAATCACGGGATGAGCAGTTGAGTGATCCCAAACAGGAAAACAAAGCACAACACATGTAGTTAAATTTTTTTTAAATTGAAAATTGCACTTTCACAGTAAATGTTGATTAATTTTGTTGGCATCCTGTGTCTTCTTTATCTTATAATTCAGTCAAGTAGTGATTTATTTTGTTATAATAATTTTTTAAACTCACTCAGCTGGTTTCTACCAAGGTTTCTGAGTAGTTGGAGAACGCTGAGTCTGTATTTCTGGTAAATTTAGTATTTTTCTTAAACAGAGCTACCACCTCTGATATTTCTAACCCTACCTTTTAGGTGGAAACATTTGAGATGCCCAGAGAAATGGCTTGCCCTGAATGAGTCAGCATTCCCAGCAGATGGGGGAAAACAGGAAAATCTCCTGGGGTGTTGCTAGGAGCTGTACCAGTGCTCTGCCTGTACATTGCCTTTCTACTGCAGCAGATCAGAGCAAGGTGGCTTACCAAAACCAAGCAGCTAAATAAATTTAATCCATTCAGATATTCTTAGGTAATCTCCTTGACAGAAATCTTGAAAATATCCCCAAGTTAAAATAAAAAGGTTAGCTTTGGTTCTTGGATTTTGATTCACATATTACTAACCCTCAGGTTTCATATTTACAAGAAGGAAAGAATAACTTCCACATAACCTAGAAGCTGGCTTTGGAGGAAATAAGGCTTATTTTGCTTCCAGCCCTTTGCAAGGGCCTTATTTCCTTGGTCGTGTTTCATTTGATTAGATTGCTTGCTTTTGATTTGTACATAATACACAAAAGCTCTTATCTCAAGCTTTAGGCTTTAGCCCTGCCATATAGTTAACAAGCAATCATGTATTATAAAACCAAAAATTTAATTTTCACTCCTACAACAAAAGATAACCAAATAAGAAAATGAATAAATCTTTTCCCATCCTTCAAAGACAATTTCTTCTCACATACTTACCAACGACTTAGAGGAAAAAAAAAAATTTTAACAGATTTGCCTTCCAAGTAGAGGAGTAGGCTCAGAACAAATCAGAGGACTTCACACATACTGCTAAATTTTATTAAATTAAGAGAGATCTGTTCAAAGACTTATGATGACATTACCAATTTTGAAAGACACTCTGAGTCTTATATTAAAAATTACTCTATACTGGTTCAGATATGAGCAGAACCAAAAATGCTATGGAATCAACTAAATAAGTGTCTTCCAGGCCTTATAAGAAGATGAAACAGATAAGAGGAACAAAGCATTAGAAGGATAGACATAAGTCTGGCAAATGAGGCAAGAAAAGACCGAGAGACTTCACCAGTGGAGCACTCCAATGTACACACACAGCTTTATATGAAGGGACAAGCAAGGAAGAATAAATTTACAGGTAAAAATGCCAGAGTGAGTTCAACTACTCATGGAATTCTTGAGATGTTGTCAGGTTGTTCCTGTAGCCAAAATAACAACTACCAAACATCTCCCTGTATGTAGGGAAAATGTAAAAATGCATTTGTGACATGCAGGTTGAAATAAACTGCAAACTGCTGTGGTACTTATTGGCACCCTGGTCAACACCAGTTTCATTTGAAATGTAACATTTTGAGGCAATTCTTGCAAAAATCCCAAACACCTTCTGGTATCTGAAGACTCTTTTACAAGAGGTACTAGACAGCACTATTAGAATGCTGAGTAAATTCAAAACAAACATGAGGATGTGGTTCTATGTGCAAAAGGTAGCTGAGATATGAAATGCTTTATGAAAGGATGTTGAACATTATATAAGCTCAAGGCAAGGCCTGAATTTATCATGTATGATGGCTAATAAACAGCCAAAAAATATATTTAATTCTGGTAGCTCTTGAGATGAAAGTACTTGGATGTTAGAAGGGTGCCACCAGAGAAAGTATCATATATTCTTGTCCAGGTCTTATGTTCTGACACTCTCACTTTTACACTTGCTTTTGACAACTTTCAGAAATAATACAACTCTAGACAGGCTTTTGATCTGTTGCAGCATGGTCATTTTAACATTTTTATACTTAAAGTCAACTATAGGAATTAAGGGTAACAAGAAAATTTCTGAATAACAAGCTGTAACTGAAAAAAAGAAAAAAATAATTATGTCAGATGAGTGAAATGGGAAAATCATGACATCAAAGAGTTTGTGAAGTTGTAACTTCAACCTGAAAATACTGGAACAAACATTTAATGCTTTGATGTTCTAGGTTTATTTTTTATCAAAGTTAAGTCAGAACTCTGTACTCAACTTGTTATTGTCTTCATCATTTTTTACCCACAAAACTATACAGACTGGTATAAAAAATTACATATATATAAAAATTTTCTTCAGAATAATATTGTTTTTAAATTTGTCAGTATCACATGTAACACACCTGTTGCAATATAAATAGATGGGACTTTTGTTTCTTTATGCAGAAAAGATAAAATTTTTACTGCATATCTTATATTTTTATAGGAATATTAGAAACTACTGTGTTAAATCTAATTAGTTAATAATACACTGAAACTCAGTTTACTTGTTGGTAAATTGCTTGTGTGTATGTTTATTAAACCTCTTTTTTTTGATAGTTTACATATTTTTCTTTACTGATTCTCATGGGATAGATTTCTTGTTTTTGCAATGTAACCTATTTTTCTTATAAGAATAGATTGTTATGCAAAATATTTTCATTCTTATAATTCTTTCTCATGGGAACTTAACAAGCTTGCTGCTAGCTGCACTTAGCTAAAGTAACAGGCTGAAGCCACGATTTTATAAGGCCTTTCTTTTATAAGGTTTTTACCAATATGCAACACTCACCCACAAAAAAGGAGCAAAGCGTCCTATGGAAAGTCACAGAAAGAATTGTGTTTTGGTCTACATTTTGTCTGAAGTGTTTTTATGATACTGACAAAATTAGTAATTCATTAACGTGGGCTTGAAGAAAAAAAAAAGTAATTATATGTACTATATATGTGTGTGTATATATATATAAATACAAATTATCTCCTAAATAAAGGAGTGAATATTTCAGCCAGAATGAGCTGTCTGTGTACTTTAGCATTTTAGCAGAAACTGATTTTGAGAATGATGACCTGCATTTCCCAGTTTGATTACAAACAGTGAACTCAACTGAAATTTTCTCATCTTTTCTATAGAATGATTTCTTAACATGATGATGTCTGCTCCTGCTGTCTTCAAAAGACCCTGATCAAGCATTCTGAAATGTCTAGATTCAAGAATTTATTCTTTTCCATTCACTATGAAATGCTTTCTGTATACAAGGAAATAAGTTTCTGGTGGGAAAGCCTGAGTGTACCTGTCACAGAATGTCCAGAGAGATGAAATTAATTATGGCAGAAAAGTATTCTGCCATTGGAGTCCTGCTAAATGTAGGCAAAAGATTTCTGAGAACAGCTTTCCCTAAACAAAGAATTTTGAATTTTAATATAATGCCTCGAATTAAATTTTGTTTTTCAGGACAGGAGCATTTTGTAATATTCCAGCATCTCCCTATATTCCCCTCACAACCTGCAATAAATAAACCCCAAATCCTATGGTAGGAACTGCAGCATATAAAGATGTTCTTTCAGTCATGCTGTTAATTCCCTTCCCAGAGTTCAAATTGAAAACAAACAAAAAAAAAAATTATAAGGAATGTGAGGAAGGAATGTATGAGGAGAGATAATTCCAGCTTTATACACAGAGGAGGATCTCACCAAATATAATGAAATCTGTCAGAACTTTAGAAAAATACAACAGTTAATCCTTGCATTTGTAAAACAAGATAATGAACAAGTGTACAAAAACCAGATGACATACCTGGAAAGAACAATTGTTTTCTTTGTCCTTTGTGATTGAGTTGTGGGAGATTTCTTCTAAGCCTTTTCACTTCATTAGGCATGTTGAAATCAATTTTCAGCTTTTTTTCTCTCATATTTCCTGATTATATACCAATACCTGTTTAACATGGATTTTTTTATGTCAAAATAATTGTTCAGTGTTTATTTTGCATTTGCAATTGCTGTTTGTATAAAATACATCCTTGCACTAAAGGTTCAACTTTGCTCTAAAAGTTTTCTGTAGCTACTTGCTCTGATTCGATTTTTTAATCAAATGTCTTTAAGAGATATTGGAAAATTTGCCTGAAAAAAAAATAGTGGTAGGGAGGTCAAGACATATTCCATTTCTTAATTTCATTTAAATTCCTTATTTTCCTACATTCTGTATTCTGTTTATGGAACTGAATAAATAAAAAAGAATAATATTGCACTGACTTGTAGCTGCACTGAAGAAGTTGCTGTTCAGAAGTCACTGAGTACCCACTCTACAATGAGCAAGGTGAAACTGCAGCCAGTCCCTGAGATGATTTTGTTTTAGGAATCAATGCCATAAACATTCCCACAGTTTGTTTTCAAGGCCAAATGAAGAACTAGAAGGATTCATAAACATTTTTATTGTTAGCAGTACTAGATTTTTTCTTTTTGAATCTTTCAAGATGCTGATACCCAAGAGTAAAATAACATAAAATATCTTCATATTGTATCCTGTTCCTCTGAATGGTGCAGGCTTTGTGAAGCGTTGTGAGCTATGACTGAACACGGAAATCTTTTTATCTTTCTTCAGTGCTAGTCTGTCTGTCAGTAGAACATTCACCTCCTGGACAAAAGTGAAGCCCCAAAGCAGAATTATTTTTTATTCTTCCACACAACCCACTGAACCACCTGCTCCATTCATCCCATAGAGAGGAATTAGGCCATAGGTGTCTCGGCTGATTCTGACTCTGCTGGGCAGAGGTGCAGTTGCCAAAATTGTGCTGGCTTGGGGCACTGAGCACTGAATTGTCAGAGGAGAGGATTGTGAGAGGACTTGTGTCACAGAACCAGGGAAGGCAGAAGACAGAGCTCCTAAAACCTGGAAGACTAGGACAGTGTCTATAGCAAGCGTAAAGTCACCTGATGTCTTTATCTAATCCTCTATGGCTTCAAACATCCCCAGGACACACAGGTGATGTTCAGAAATAAAGAGAAATTCCATAATAATTCAGTAGCTGCATAATGTAATTCCCTGAGAGACAATCTCCTGAGTCTGGGTGTATGAATCATGAAACTTAAACTCTTTGATTTGCTCGAGTCTTTCACAGTTTTAATCCACTTGCTATTTTCATGGCTTCACATACTTTAGTGGTAGGAACTTTATAGCTGCAAAGTATTCACAATGAAAAGAAATGAGACTCTGATTCTGAAAGTAGAACAAAAATTATAGGAGCTCCTTAGAAAAACTGTATTTGATCATACTTCCTTTCTCAATAATTCAAAACAGTTCCACCTTGTCCCTTCAAAATGAGTGTTCATCACAAATATTTTTGCCTGGTTGCATTACTGCTGTGAGCTCTGTTATGGTCAGGATTCAACATGAAGGAAAATACAAAAGTGAGGGATTAAATCTTTATGTGGTACCCACCACGTGAATAAACTTTATTTCTGCTGTATTTGCTTAAAAACTACCTTTTAAAATCTTATTTTCTCTCCCACTTTTAACTGTCAGAATCAATTTACATTTAGAAGTCCAAGTGGGAACGTGTCAAGATCTGTCAGGAATAAGGCAATCAAGCCTCTTTCAGAAAAGCATGAATGTTGCAACTCTTCTACAGGGATTTGGCATGGACTGGCTAGCTGGAAAGCAAAAACTATGGACTTTCTCCCAACAGAATGAGTGGGTGTAAAAGAGAAAAAGTTGCTCAAATATTATTCCATAAGTCATTCCTGTCCAAAATAATTTACATGTTAATTACATTTTTTTATGATAGGTCTTTCCTTTCTAGATGTCACATTGACTTTATAGAAACACTATCAAATTCACATCAATAAGAGCACCATGTGAATTTGTTTCTCTTTTGTAAAGAATCTGCTATAATTATCATCATCATCATCATCTGATGTTTTCTTTCACAAATTCAGAACTCATTCCTCTCAAACATGTTTTTTGCAGTGTCTCCTAAGTCACAGCATTTGAAAAAGATTGTTTTTCTCGATCATTTTATGTTAAGAACAGTTTCACGCAGCAATAATATGTAAAATAAATAGTGATTTTTAATGACAGCTATTTAAAGATACTCTGTTCTAGGAAAATAGTTAAGAGGGCTGTATTAAATCTTGTCATGCCTTCAGCAATGTGAGCAGTTGTATTTTAACTTCCAGCTCAAAAAAAGACCCCACTTCTAAAGAATGCTCTCCAAGTTCTTTTTTTAATGTTCCAGCAACTTGTTCTGTTTTAATCTATTCTCTTTCACTTCTCTAGTGCTTGAGTATTGATGAACCAGACAATCTATCACAGTAGTTACAAAGAACCTAAATCCGACTCCAACAGCTAAAGACAAAAAACTTAACTGTTTTTGATCACCATCTGTGTGATGTTATAGACATTAAGATGCCATTAATGTTACCATTAACTTACATTAACAAACAAGAGGTACCATTATAATAAGATAATGAAGCAATGCAATAAATCTTCCTCACTCAAGTTAGATTTACCCTATTGTGATTCAGATCTTTAGCAGAAGACTGAAATGAGTTATTAAAGAAATAACACTGCATGAACTAAATCCTAAAATCCTATTCAAGCACATAACCATGCATGTAGGAATCTTAATATATAAAATATTAAAATATATGGGTATAGCTTTAATGAGACACATCAACTCCACTAAAAAAAAAAAGAATGGAAAACAAAGGAAATGTTTTCCACACAATGGAAATGTTTTCCACACATCATGATTCATCTCCTCTCCTAATAATTTCCTCTCTTGAATAAAAAATGACGAGATGTAAGAATTAGTTTTGTGTTAGAAACGAATAATTTGTGAAAGTGAACTCAGTTACAGAAGACAGTAAATAATTTTCATAGATTTAAAAATTCAGTATAACACTAGAAAACAATTTTTTTAATGAAACCAAACAGATTTACCCAAGACCAAATACAATTACAATTTTCATGGAAATATGTTTCTATACTATTTATCATAATGCAGTACAGAGAAATATTCAAGTTCACTTTTAGTAGAAAGATTTTATTGTCATGAAACACACCTAGAGTATTCTGTCCAGCTCTGGAATCCCCAGCACAGGAAAGACATGGATCTGCTGGAGCAGGTCCAGAGGTGAGAAATGGAGGTAATTGGAGGGATGGAGCACCTCTCATATGAGGGGAGACTGAGAAAGTTGGGATTGAAGGTTCTGGAGAAGGGAAGGCTCCAGGGACACCTTATTGTGACCTGTCAGTATGTGAAGGTAGCCAACAAGAAAGCTGAAAGATGGCTTTTTAAAAGGGACGTTTTAAAGGACAAGGGGGAATATGTTATAACTGAAAAAGAGTAGGTTTAGATTAGATATTAGGAAAAAAGTCTTTACTTTGAAGGTAGTAAGGCCCTGGAACAGATTGTCCAGAGAAATTGTGGATGTCTCCTCCCTGGAAGTGTCCAAGGCCAGGTTGTCCAAGGATGGGCCAGGCTGTCCAAAGATGGACCAGGTTTTCCAAGGATGGGGCTTTGAGCAACCTGGTCTAGTGTTCGGTGCCTGTGTCCATAGAAGGAGGTTTGGAAGTAGATGACCTTTAAGACCATTTCCAATCCAAACCATTCTATAACTCTGTGATAAAACTACAGACAAAGTTTATACTCATGGATCAGTTTTATGGATCAGTCACTATCTCATACAGACAGCTAAAATAAGGGGAATTAAAAAGCTGGTATAAAGAAGCAAGTGACTGTATGGAATAAAAATAAAGAAAATTAATCATTATTTCATGGATTTAAGACCTGATCAATAGTTGTAAAATTTCATAATAGTAAATGTACTGAAAAACAACTCAAATTATTCATTCACATAGTCTAGTGTTTTCATGAAATTTTATTTTTCAAAAAAATAATTTTCAGATGGTTGAGTCCATATGTCATTCATCAGTGATTTAGGACATCACAAAAAAATTCCAGCAACACACTTCCAGCTATCTGAAACCATCCCACAAGAAGCAGAGGTTTAATGACACTTTCAAACATCCAGCTTTTCTTTCAAAATACAAGCTGCCTGAAAAAAAAGCATCTGTAAAGACCTGATAAACACATTAAGAGAAACTATCCAATTTCGACATTCCATCTTAAAAAGTCTGACAATCAAAGAGCACAAGCTGTTTCTTCTTTTCCAAAAAGAAGTAAAAATGTGCAATAAAACTCCTAATAAAATTCAAAGAATAAAAAAATCTAAAAAAACCCATCTTTCATTAAAACTTTTAGAAACTTAAATGTACATAAATAATCTTGAACTCATTTGTTTTCCTCAACAGTGCTCAGTTTCTCAGAGACTGTTCAATATAGTCAGGAATTTAAACATTGATCTATACATATCTAAGCTGCCTTTGATCATGCCTTCTTGTCACAAGCATATTCAGCACATAGAGCCTAGGCTGTTGCCTCATGAATAACTTCATTGAAAAGTTTTATACACCAGTCTAATGTATTTAACTGACTTACCAGATCTTATCATCAGGGAAACATACCCATTCAGTCAGTAACCATACTCTACATATGTTATTGTGCATTTATAAAAATGGCTAACATTATTAAAAGCTGTGTTCAGATGAAGTCTGAAATTTTTGGTTTTGGCCTCTGAGCTTTCAAATCATTACATAACTTGACTTTCATGAAGCACAAATCCTGACCCTCGAGATCTGAGTTTCAGACAATAATCTCCAAGATTAAATTCCCAGCTTTGACAGAACCTCTGGTTGAGTGAGGAGTCAGATGTGACACCTTCCTCTTTTCCCTTCTGTAGAAACTGTCATTATGTTGGCTCAGCTGAACAAGTTCACATAAAAGCAAGCCTGTAACATTAGTACATGCAGGCAGGGCTCCCAAAGGAAGACAGCACCCCTACCACTGATCAAAAGTAAAAAAAAAAAAAACAACTTTTCTGTAGTTCTATAAACAATTGATGAACTACCAAGGTCTACAAAATCCAACCAACTAACCAACCAACAAAAAAAGCCCTAGCAAGATTTCGGTAGGAATTGCAAGCCTGGTTGAAGAATCTATTCCCTTTATACACCCTTGCCGACATACAAGGTTTCCAGGGTGTGCCTTCCGATTAATAAGACAAGAATTCCAAAGACATCTTTCTTTAAAGATGCAGACGCACATGGAGTTTTACTTTTTCTTGCCGAAACAAAGTGTCGTGGTGGGGTTTCTCAGGCAGCCAAGAGTGCATTACCTTTTATTTCCCTTGTTTTTGTAAGGAAGGGGAATACACAGTAGAGTGCGGCTTTTTTCTCACATCCTCTTTCTGGAGGGAAGACATGGGATTTCTCCTGGCTTCTCTCAAACTCCCTTTGTCTCTAGCTCACTCTAACACAATTTCCCATAAAGAGAAACTAGTGCACTGTCAGCGCAGAAAATGCTTTAGGGCATAATATTGATAATTTCTGTATGTATTTAGTGTCTTCAAGTTCTGTGCATATTTTATTTATCTATGCACAATCATTACTAGAGGCTACATTTTCTGTAATCCTTGAAAGTCCCTAGACTGTGTTCATGACAAAGCAAGGAACATTGGGGTATTTTGTATTATTGTATTATTACCTGTTTCAGAGGATCCATTTACAGATAAAGACTGTATAGCAAAAGTACTTTCAATATTTCAAAATTAGAAAACACTGTGTTCATATCCGTGAGAAAAATCACCATATTATCTACAGATCTCATATGTAGATATTGAAGACTTCTATTTACAAACACAAATGCTACTAGTCCCAAGGTCCCTTGATTATCCCTGAGGAAATAAAGATTTTCCTGGTCTATATATCCACTGTTTTCTGTTAGTGCATATTGCCACATGTGATTCCACTCCACTTAGGAAAAACACAAACAGGAAAGTATTTCCGTTGTGACAAATCTGTGCTAGTCTAAGTAGAAGACACTGAAGATGTCTTGCATACATTTGTTGCAATCAAAGTGTATGTCTCTTATAGAAGGGATTATGTCTCATTCCAGTAAGGAAATTTTGTATGTGGAAACAGAGAGAAGCACCTGAACACAGTTCCATGCTGTGTTCTTCATCCTGTTCTAATGATGGAATAATCTTCCAGTCTCTCTAACATTTCTTACAATGCATTGAGAGGTTACAGAAATGTGTTGCATGCTTCTTTGTGCAATGAAGATTTAAACAGCAGTAATTACAGTAGACAATCTTAAAGAGCTACACAGTAACAAAAAGAAGTTACTGAATTTGTTCCCACATACAGCAGGACATGCGCTGCAAACACATGCACTGTAAAATTCTGTTGCTCTATAAAGATGTATTCATCTATGCATAAATAGCTAAAATTACTTGTGAAGTCAACAGATGCGTGAGCCAGAACCCAAGCCTTGCTGAAAAGACAGTTAAAGAGTGTTCCTTTCTCCATGCATGCTTATTTTGTATTCAGCCAACTGATTCAGAGGGGATTCTATGAAACTGAAGAAAGCTTTTTACTCTCATTTATGCAGGCTCAGACTCTGGGAATTAGAGATACTCCTGAGACATACTTTATGATTGTTCCTTCTCTTTGGAAAGGGGGAGACAATAGAGAGCTTTAGTCTTTGAACAGATTACAAAAGCAAATCTAAATATTTTAAGGGATTCAGCTGCCATGGTAAGGAGTTGCCAATTCATAAATCAAATAAAATGAAATTCCTTTTACTCTTCCATTTGCCAATTCAATGACAGAGCTACAAAACACAGACCTTACTGAGGTAACTTGTGTTCCTTACTCTGCTCTTGCAGCCAGCTGTCCTGTCTCCTGACCATGTCTATTAAGCACTATGAGAATGCTCTGACACCGTATAAAATCTCAGCAGACACAATGTGTCAGTGAGGACGAATACCTCACAACCCACAACTTTCTACTCTAACTTTCCAAAAATGCCAACAGGCAATCTCTGGGAAATTATCAGGAGGAACATTACTTCTGTAAGGCACACTTCATTTTTATTATCAGGTCAATATCCAGCACATCCCTGCCTATCTTAAAACTTTCAACTAGTTTCTGTGATTACTAACTCTTTTTATGTTTATGCAATTTTGAATTCAAAAATTCCTTTCCATACTCTCTTTACTATAAATGCCTGTGCTGTGACCTAAAACATTTTTCTTCTCCTACTTCAAGCAATATCAAATCCAACAGTAATTTTTTTTACTCTTTTCACTTCCTCAAGTGCTTCTTCCATATTTGCATTCGTGACTTCCTGTTGGCTTTAATTCTCTTTCCTTTTTCCTCCAATTTTCACAGATTTCACCTATATCTCCTGCAACTTCTCCCTAACCTCTATTACCTGGCATATTTCCCCTCTCTCTCTCAAAAATATTCAAAGAGATGTGAATAAAATACATTTTACTTATCTTCTAAACCACTCTGCAGGTTATTTGCTGGCTTCTTATCCAAATTCAAACCTCTTCCTCAACCTTCTCCAAATTTCATAAGAATTTTTTTACTCAATATCTATCATTATAGTTTGGGATCTTTCTTTTTTTTTTAAAACAATGCCAACTTAAATTCTGATCTAGCTATGCAATGAGAAGTCTGCCATTTACAAGACAATTACTTGTCACCACTAAACCTTTCCAGTTGATACCATGACTTCAGCTTTCCCAGCAGAATGCCGTGCCTAAATCATATTTAGTGATCCTTACCTGCATAAACATTTGTGGATTTAAAAAAAAAAAAAAAACTTGAATCATTTTGACAAAACCAGGTCAACTGCATATCCAGTGGAGGTGAGGAATCTCTAGCAGGAGTAAGATGGGGATGCAGAGATAAATGTCCATGAGGGTAGAGTAGGTTACCCTGTCTAGACTGCAGTCAGAATGGAATGAATGTCTGGTAGCCTAATTGTTTAACTCCCAGTCTCACACTCAAAGAAACAAAACGGAATTTAAAGGGGACAAATAAGCTAAAGGTACCATGATAAAGCCTTTGTTAATTTCTTCATCCACCTACCCATTACTATTTTCTCCTGAAAAGTCAAACTTTTCTTAAAGCAGAGATCTTTTCTTACATATTGAGGACACTACAGGAGTGCTTTCAGCTTTAAAAGGCTAATGACAATCCACACTGTAAGAATTCCTCACAGAGCTTGAAGCAGTGGGGAACCAAAAGGGATCTCCACTGAGTTGAAAACCTTTCCTGCAAATTTTTAATAATATAAGTAATGTTTACTCAAAAAAGCATTCACTTCAAATCAATACTCTACTTGCAAAAAGATCACTTAAATGAATGCTTGCAATATAGAGACTCCAGTTATTTTTAAGAACTGTGGTTTCCTACAGTTCTTAAAAATAACACTTAAATTATTTGAATGGTATGTTATGCTTCTCTGTGTGTATTATATGCATGTACATTATAAAAAGAAAATGGCCATGTAAAAATATATATACTGCTTATATTAAAAGTTAAACTGCTTTTCATATTAATTTAGGATTTTTTATATTGAAATATTTTAAGATCAGATATCAATCACCAAAGATGTTTCTTACGTGCAGATGATTACATTTAGACAGAGGGTGAAAATATTATTTTGTTGTGATAAATAAACATCACATTTACTGGGCAGAGATTTACTTCTTCATTATCACAAATGATATCTATGAATGGTTATATTCTAATAATTATTATTATATAAACCATCAACATTAGTATTTCCAGCAGATTGCGTATGTTACCAATAATATTGGTTCATTCTTTTGTTATTTCTTCCTTCTCTCCTCCCTCTCATTCTCAATCATAAAAATGGTCACCAAAACCCACTGGTTTCTCCTGGGTTTATATTATTCTTTCTGAGCTGTAATGCAACTCTCTATCAGCATCACTATAACCAAGAGCATATACTTCCTTTTTGAACGGTTAAGTAAGATAGGCTGTAGATGAGAAGAATATATGAATAGAAATGCACTTCATTCCAACTTGCAGTCATGTTGTGGAATACAGAAGGGAAAAAATATTAGGTAAGTTTGAGAAAGTTTAAAAAAAAGTATTGCTGGGCTACTTATTTACTTTTACCTTCTCTTGATATTGCTATTACCTAATTGCCATTTTCTTGATGCTGATTCAAAGCTCATCCTGGCAGTGCTAAATTTTTGTTCCTACCAATTGCACTGCTACTTTCTAGATGTTGGCAAAGAACTACCATTCCTGTAAATACCTATAATCCTATCTTGAGAAATTGATAATTGTTCCTCTTAAAAACCTCTAGAAATATGTTTACCAATAACCGTTTTATCCAAGGTCGCCTTGGTGCTTGCTCTCCTAATGGCAAAATCCAAAGTTTTCTGATAGCCATTCTTCCGTACTTGAGCAAGGCTGCTACTGAGAAAAAATCTTCCATGTTGAGAGTTGCAAAAGTCACAGAAGGAGGAATTTTTCTTAAATGAGTGAAAAAAGTATCTCCTCTAGAAATAACCTGTGGTGTTACTCCCATTGTAGTCATGTTCTGTGCTCCAAAAGAAATGAAAATTATCTAAAATTTTCCAATTAAGTTGCAACGCATTTCCCAATTAGATTAGGAAAACATGGCCTTCAAAATTTACTAGAAGGCAGCATTCACTTGAATACTTGATTCTCCTATTTTGGTATTACTTCTTTGGTGCGATTAGGCATTTTACTTAACATTACTTCTGGAGTTTGCTTTAAGCTTATACAGTTTAAAATGTTTTCATTTGACGTGGGAAACTGGGGAAATGGTTTAACCAGTGGGAAAAAAAGAATAGATACTAAAGTTACTGGGTTGGGCGGGGGGGAAGTTGAGTTCTAAGGCAAGTGTGAGCTACTCTAGGATGGCTTTTTTAACAGTTATGATATAGCTTGCATAAAAAACTTTGTTGCCTGGCATGGAAACACTGCATATGCCAAAGTAAGCATACTCAAATACAATCATCAATGAAGTGCTCCTTTCTTTGACTGTTGCTACAATAGCAAATTTACCCATTAAAAAGTGAGCACAAACTCGTCCCTTTTCAGAGAAAGGTGTATTTTCACAGAAAAGCAGAAGGTTTCTTGATACCTAAATTGTTAATGTTCTTGAACAGCATGGGCTTGACTGTCAGAAGAGTTGTGAACTTATAACAAAATTTTGTGATGGCTTGGAGTTTCTGAAGATCAGACTATACCAGGTTCTTACATAACTAGAGTTTTCACGGACAATTTGTGATTTGTTTTCTGTTTTTCAAAAAAATTTAAATGGAACACACACTGAAAATTGCAGACTTCATTTTTTTGAGGGAGATGGTGTTTGGGCAATAGTTGGCAAGCAGAATATAGATTGAATTGAGTATCAGTGGTCTTTGCAGCAATTACCCATCCAAAGGAGCTATCAGATTTGAAGAATCTTCATTTTTTCCAAGATTTATTCATGCTTAAACTGCTGCTTCAATCTCAAAGAAAATAATAGGATTTATTTGGGTGACTTTGTGCATCTTGTCTCCATTTGCTTTTAAAATACTCAATTCGCATCCAACACAATAACTGAGAGTTATTGGCAACTGCCAAAATAAAAAAGATTTTAAAAAACTTAAAATTTGGAAGCATACAATTCAATGACATTTAGCTTTAGAATTGCAAATGGTTTTAGTTATATAATTTCTGTTAAGAGCAATTGCATTTTTATATTTCATGATGACTGTATTTCAGGCTGGATTGTGCCTTTGGGCGTTATCCTGTAATGGAAGTAATTTGCGATGTAAACCAGAAGGAGGATCATTCCCAGGAACAGTTTTCCAGGCTTTCTCCCTGTTTGCTAGAGGGAAGGGAGTGTGCTGCCTGAGTCATTTACAAGATGCAAGGTGCTCAGAGAGCTGCAGCAGTGCAGAGATCTAGCTATTTGAGAGAGCCAAACACAAAACCCCAAGAATCTTAGTGCAGCTGCCCTAAGAGAGGTGGAAAAAGGGAAACCTGTTGAGATAGCCTCACAAGGTGATTCAACCACAAAGGAGAGCAGTGGAATGCTCTCCTAGAATATAAAACTTGACAAGTAGGAGATGCAGAAAATAAATTGAGATTGGGAAAAAAAGCTTGTGTAAAGATAAAAATAAGAGAAGATAAAGTAATAAATGCAATTCAGAATGACAATGTATTTTTTTTCAAAATGACTGGCCTCAAGTTACCTGATGTAATTATAGCGTAAGTCTTCCCTTGTCTAAAAATTCTCTGCATTTATGAAGGGAAGATGGGAGGGCAGAGGTTAGAGTCAGACATGCTCTATTACAAATTGTCTTTCCATAAAAAAAAAAAGGAGTTGTTAAAATGTATATAATTTTATTTTTAAGGAGGTTTTTTTTACCTGTATTTTGCCTGGAGCCTGACACTGAATGCCTAACACTCTTACATAATGTTTCCAATCCTCTCCAGGACAACACATGAATAAAACAACATATACAAAAATCCTCTAGCCTCCAGCCATACTGCTATGGACTGCAACCATGTCAGATCTCGTTAACTAGCTAAAATTAGCTCTTGCTCATAACTAGAATGCAGGGTCAAAAAAAAAAAAAAATAGGATACGTGATGCAGGTGTATCTATATGCACATATGGATATTTGTGCATTTCCTCCATGCAAAAAATTGTTTATGAACAGTTGAATGCCAACCACAATTTCTTTTCTTCAGGAAAATCCTGAATTAAAATTGTGTATGCAACCTTATTTCACCTCTTAGTGAACAACCATTATGATAAAGCCCAGCTGTACAGTCATATACTATTTTTTCATATATATATTTATATGTCATATACATATTTAAAGCCATATACTATTTGTTCATATATATTTATTTGTTTATCTATCCTTGCCTCATGCAACACACACAAATGATACTCAGAATGCAAAACAACACCCTGTACAAAAAGAAGGACATTGGGTGTAGCTCATGTCTCATTCACATCTCTGAAAACTGAAGGAGCTGAAGGCAAGAAGGCCAAGGATTCTTGTTAAGTTCAGGGAGATGAACACCTGGGTGGTAAACTGAGTTCTGACTCACACAAAAGTACATTATGGCTGCTGAATCACTTAAACTAAACTTTAAAATATTAATACCTGTTTGTTCATTTTACGTGCCCAGTTTGAACACATGAGATCTGATTCACAGAAGACAAAGCTCCTCTCTCCCCTTGCTTCCACCAAAGGCAGGTTTCTCAGCTTACATTAATTTTTAAAAATATCTCCAGCTCCATTTCTCAAAGGGCCAGAAATTTGTGACATTCTTTTTTTCTCTAACTTTTCAATCTTCTGTACCACATATTCTATTTTTCTTGAGTCACTAGTTGTTCAGGCAAAGGCACATTTTCCAGTGTTGTGTCTGATCAACCCTATAAATGTGCTCTCAGCTTACAGTGCCTTCATGTTCAACCATAAGTGCCAGCCATCAGGTGTTATTTAATTCTGGCTCATACAACACAATTAAAACAGACTAACAAACAAACAATAAATACCCACATGTTAAAAAAAAGAAACAAGCTAAAAACCAAACCACAATCCCCCGGCCCCAAAAGCATGTTTTGAATTCTCTTTCAATGGAAAGATTGAAAGATTGTCATACAGACAAGGAATGAACAGGAACAGATGGTGCAAATCAGTGAATTTGGTCATAAGCTGCCTTATCTCACAGTGTTCTCAGTCTTAATTATTGCAGAACTCACAAATAAACACACGCTTATTATAAGTTTTACTTTTTAATGAACCCTTTCAGGAAAAGAACACATTAAAAGAGAAAAAGGCAACAATCTTGAAAATAGGAAAGGTGTTTAGGGTACATGAGATTCTCCGTGTCTTTTAATGCAGATGTCACTTTTCATTTATGTATATAAAATAGCATGTGAAAATAGTAGCTTAAGGACACAAAGCTTGTTCTTTGCTCTGTCCTCAGATCAGGATTGTTTCAGAAAGCACAGTATACATGGGCTGAAAGACTGAACTCTACACAGAACAAAGCACTCAGTAGCTAAAAACTCCTCCCTCTCAGAAAGCTCTCTCATCTGACAAAAGCAGGTAAAAAAGGCTCCTTGAAAGTCTTCCCTATTTTTCATTCCATTTCCCTACATGGTGGGTGTATCATTCAGGTACTTTATCTGCTCTCCTTTAAACGGAGCTGCCTTGCTATTATTCCTTCTGTCATTTATTACTGAACTTTTTAACCTTCATTCTGCTCAGACACTTGGAAATTTCAGATGAAAAGGTGGTAAAAGAAGATAAATAGTGTCTTAAAAGAACTCTAAGAGAGGCAGAAGGAGAACAAATACAGATTTTTGTTAAAATTAACAATACATCTGTAGAAAAAAAAGCAAGAAAAATGATAGCATGCAGCGATAAACAGATGAATGAAAGTTCTTTCTAAAGTAACATATTTATCACATGAACTGGAGTGTACTTTAAAAATGTGAAGTAATTCAACTTGATATTGTCTAAGGTATAGCAATTTAATCAAAATAAAGCCAACACATGAATGGATTTAAATGATGATAGTTAAGTCTCTAGTGTTTGAGAAATGCAGATTTCTTTCTTTAATGGTTTAAAAAGGTAACTTCAAGTACTTCTTTCACATAGCAGTTATTACTGGTCAACTAATTTTCCCTTTACTGCTTTCATGGTAGATATAAACAACATGTACAAACAAACAAACAAAAACACCCACCACAACCTTATAAACCTATAATTATACTGAATGGTCGCAAAGGGATTACATACAAATTAGCCATTAAATCAGACTCAGGCAGCTGTATCTTCAAAAAAGGACCACTAATTATTTTATCACTATTTTTATTATTACTGTTGCTATTTTTGCATCTGGTATTGTTTTAGCTGATTTCTGCCAGTGCAATAGGAGATACTAATAGCTGTTTGCACCTGTTTGCAACTTGAGCTCAGGCTTTCAGGCTGCTGAGTCACAGTGATGGATCTCTGCAAAGCCAGTACCTTAGTGCTGGACTCCAACTATTTGCTTACTACCTGCAAAGAGAAGCTTCTTTATTTTAGGAAAGTGTAAGTACACTGAAAGTGGTACCAAAAAAAAAAAAAAAACAAAACCAACTGTGTGTTTCTCCAATACCAGCTCCAGTAGAAAGGGAAGAAAATTGTCTAAGCAATGTGTATATTCAGCAGCAGCACTATGCTGAGGGCACAGAGGTTTAATGCAATCAAGAAAAAGAGATTATAGGCAATTAGGTAATCTCAGAATATATTTATTTCTGCTCCTTTGGGGAGGTGGAAGCGGGGAAGGGAGTGGTACTGGAAAAGTACAGGAAAAGGATATGAAATACTGGGATTGCATGGCATGACTAAACACTAGCAAGCCCAGTATAAGTCACAGAGCACTGGCTGCGTAGTACAATATTTTGGGAACCCTAGGAAGCAACTCAGTGCTGGTAGCCAAGCAGAAGTGTCAAAGCGCTGGTTCATTCATTTTCTGCTCAGAATTCTTTGCTACTTTTGAGGATAACTCTTAATCATGTCGCAGTGGAACTCAGTTGCTGTTCTGAAGAAGAAAATGTGGAAAAAAATGCCAGCAGATACCTTATTTGCTTGCAGCGAATTGCTCTCAAAATTATCTCAGTGATCCTGCTTTTCCTTCTTTTTGAACTTCACTCTTTTACTGTATACTGCATTGAGCACTGTTCATAACCAAGCAATGTGATGAACTTTCCCTCATTTCAGTCTAGCATCAAGTGTTCAACTGCTCTTGGAGGAAACTTCCAGCAAGAGTGGCCAGAATGTAGAAAGTAGACATCGATGAATAAACACTTCCTGGGATTCTGTGAAAACAGCTTTACTCCAAGCTCTATCTTTCTTGTTAGCTATTCCAAACATGCACCCCTGCCAAACCTCTTGCACCTCTTACCCTCTAGTGCTTACTTCATCTTAATGGATTTTAAGGGGAAAAGTGACAGAAGCATACTTTGTGATTCCATAGGTAAAGCTAAGGTTAAGTTCTAATGAACCAGTTAAATTTCTCAATATTCATAATGTTAGCTACAGGAGGAAGTAATTTATTTGCATTTTCTGGTCCCCTCAGCACTGTTCTAGATCTGGTCTGGAAGCTGCCCCTAAGCCCTGCACCTTTCAGTATTTACATTTGCCAAGTGTATCATAATGACTTTTTAATTCACTTACAGAATAACCAGTCAATACATATACACTGAGAAGAAGAACACATATTTGCAAATTTACCTTATTCCGAGTTCTTGGAATCTACTAAACAAATAATACATAAAATATACTGTCCAAAATGTACATGTTCTGATCCTTTATATGTGTCAACAAATAATTCACAAGTCAGATCTATTGTACAACTCTAGATTATTACAACACCATCCTTTAACTTTTGTTGTTGTTATTTCAGAAAGACGTATGTGCTCAAAAGTACATAAACAGTAATGGAAACTGAAAAGCAACAATAAAATAGGATTGTTATTCATGCCTTGATTTTGAAAACATGTTTTGATGCTAAATATCCTTAAAAAAAGCCTCAGTCATTCAACTGTATTTATACATGCAGGACCTAGAGCTAAGCAAAACTGAAGTGTATCATCCAAAGAAATACACCTCAAGATATGACAGTTTGTGATTACTATCATGACAATATGATTGAGTTTATTGTCATGTGTACATGCAACTTTGTACAGTTAAGTTGGTTAGTTTTCACACTAAAAGTTCCAATTGTATTTTTTTTAATCTTTAAAGACTCCCTTTATTTTGGTGGGTTTTTTTGTTTGTTTGTTTGTTTTAAACCTTCACAGATGTATAGCTCTGCTCCTGGGAGCCAAACATAGCAGGGGAAGAAAATTATGAAATGCCAAAACAAGCCCAGTGCCAAAATATAAAGCAAGCAAGAAACTATAGCTGGTTATATATATTTTTAAACTTTGGCCAGTGTTCTTTTTATACTTCATAAAAGAAGTTGAGAGCAAAGAAGAAAGGGAGCATTTCTTTTCATTTTCTGGAAACACTGGGGAAGAAATACAGGACAGAAAAGAAAGAAAGAAATGGTCAGGGCAAGGGAAAAATCTTCGTGTGAGGATGTGAAGAAGGCAGGCTGGTGCCCTCAGCAGTCTTTTATATAGCAAGGCATCCACTGATTGGTCAGAGAAATTTTTGTAGAATAATAGCCTGACTGTATCTCCTGCCTCCTGACCTGGATGAAAAGAGATGTCTTCTAAAAAAACCCAAAACAACAACAAAAAAATCCAAAAACACAGAAACACAGCCCACCAAAAAAAAAAAAAAAAAAAAGAAAAAAAAGAAAGCGTGTGAAGAAGAGGAGAGGAGGAGGAAGTACAGAAGTACAGTAGTATTGGAAAATACTGGCTGGACTGCTCCATCACAGTGCCTGGTTCAGAGATGTGAGCTTCTATTCCTCTCTTCATTTATCTCTTGTGGCTCTTCCTTGTACTGCTGAAGCAGTAAATAAGTAAGTTTGTGTGTGATTGTTAGGTTTTAACATTTTGGGGGCCAGTGAAGTGAGGACACAGCCGAGACGGCGGGTTGTGGCCTGGCAATGCTGAGCAGGTTTTGCTTCAGCTGGAGCTGGAGCAAAGCTGCTCTCAGCCCCAGCCGCCGCTCCCTGCGACTGCCGCGTTTGTTAATAAGGAGACATGCGAGGAGAGCTAAAAAGGGAAAAGCAAGCGTCTTGAGGGAACTCTCAGCAACAGTAGCACACAGTCTTCTCCAGTGTACTTTTTTTTTTTTTTTTTTTTTTTTTTGGTACGTTAAAGGAAAAGGGAGGCAGAGACCTGTCATTCGGCCAGCCACGGAGCTGCTCCAGGGCCGCACCTGAGTGCGGAGGGGCTCGACCCTAAGCACTTCCACCACTGCGGGCAGCTGCGGGCTGCGGTGCCGAGGGGGGCTGCACAGCCGGGGTCAGCCCGGCCGGAGCCCACTGCCCTGCGCCACGCTACCTGCGTCTGCGGGCTGCCCTCGGGGGCGGACCCAGCGGGGAATGGCCCCCTCCGAAAACACTTAATTCCCACCTCGGCCAGTAACTTTGTGATGGGAAGCATCAGCCCTGCCGCTGGAAGGACGGGAGGAGGGAGAAGCCGTGCGGCTGGGCAGAGGCCCGGAAACAGAAGCAGTAAAGGATGGGACCCGTGGTACCTGTCCTCTCCCCTGCTGCACGTGGGAACCGCTCTCCGGAGGAAGCCGGAGCAGCGCTGCTCAGACATGACTGGGCTCAAAGTGACTGCAACCTCGGCGCTCGGAACGGCAGCACCCCGAGCTGCGCACACACACGAGCAGGAGTGGCACAGGGGAACCCCCCACGTTGCACCGGCAGCAGCGGTGCCCTGGAGCTGGCGTGACAACAGGGGATGCCCCTGCCTGTCTTGTCTGCCTGCCGGGGTGCTCCGCGCACCCACGCTGAGCCGAAGCTGCGGGAGGGGCACCCCCGCACACACGGAGGAATCAGGGCTGGCATCCCGTGCAGACAGCGAGCCGGGCGGCGGGCTACCCCTGCCGTGCCCGCACACGCGGTACCCCCGCGAGCAGTCCCCCATCCCCCGCCGGATCGGCGGGAGGGGTAACCCGGGCGCTCACGCCTCGGAGCCCGGTGCTGCACCGGGTCCGCCGCCAGGGGCACCTCACCCCCCGCCCGGGCAAACCCCGGTGCTCCGCTCCGCCCGCCGCCGACCCCACTCCCGGGGGCGAGCGGCACTGCAGCGGCGGGGCCGGCGGCGCCGCGGCCGGAGGGCAACAGGCGGGCGGGCGGTGTCAGGCGATAACTTCGCGCTGCGCCGGCGAGCAAGTTGCGCTGCCGCGCAGGACGCGCCCGCCTCCGCACCCCGCCCGCGCGGCCGGCTGCGTGCCCGCGCTCGGCGGCAGCGAGGGAGCGGAGCGGAGCGGAGCGGAGCGTGTCGTGTCTGAGCGCGGGGGCGAGCGGCACCTGCCGAGGGCAGCGGCGGCGCGGCGCGGAGCGCTGGGCGGCGGCGAAGCCGGGCGGCTGCGGCGGGCGCGGAGCGGAGCGGGCTGGGCTCGGGCTGGGTCCGCGCCCGGCGCCGCCGCTGCGCCCTCCCGGCTGCGAGTCCGCCCGGCTCCGGATCACGTGGCGGTTGCCGGAGGCAGAGACTAGAGAGGAGAGAAAAAAAAAGCGCCTCATTCCTTCTTCCACCGCCATACTGTATTTTATAGTAACTCTCATTTTTATTCCTCCCTTTTACTCCCGCTCGGTGAGTACCTTTCTGCTGACATTCTTGTCCTCCTTTTTTGTCCTGTTTTTTTTTCTTCCTTTTGTTTTTTTTTTTTTGTTTTCTTTTTTTTTCTTCTTTTTTTTTTCTTCCTCTTTGATTATTGTTTAAATGGATTTGATCTTTTGCTGATGACAAGTTTTTTTTTCCTAGCATGCGATGGTTACTAAACTGTGAGCAAAAGGTGCTGCTGGGGCCGGGAGTCACTGGGAATGAAAAATAATAATATTAATAACACAGACTTGCCAGTCCAGCAACAACTGATATACATTTAGTAGCTATATATCTATATATGCAACTGGTTTTGTGGTGGCACGGAAAAGCGATGTGAAATATGATGCTTATTTTTTTAAAGATAAGAGAAAAGGCATGTTTCTAACTCTTTTTGCAGAGGATTTTTTTCTGGTGTTGTTTTATTTTTATTTTTGGGTGTTTTTTTAAGGGCTTTTTTTTTTTTTTTTTCCTTAAAGAGATGGGAATTGCAAATGCATTTTACAGCAGTGTTTACTCAGAGTTTGTAATCTTGCAATACTGGTGGAAGCCACAGAGCAAGATGTTAATTTTATTATTTTTGTTCCTGTTTCTTTTTCTTTTTCTTTTTTTTTTTTTTAACAGTGCAACCAGCAGGGTTTTTTGGTTTTCCTCTTCTTCAGTTTTTGATGCTTGTTTATAATGTGAAACTTTTCTTGCAGCATGTTGCAGTCATCATTTTTAAATACTTTTTTTCCTCCCTAAAGATAACAAAGCAAAACAGAAAGCCAAAGAGATGATCCTTACTTTTGCACATTTTGCACCTTCACTTTTTATTCTTTTGCCAGCAGTGTTTTATGATGGTTATTGTTATCATGATGATGATGATGATAGATATATACATATATACAAATAAATACATTTTCAAATGATGGCAGTGGAAGGTTTTCCTGGAGAATGAAGTGCGGTTTGGTTTCCTTGTCAACGGAAGATGAAGTGAACAACTGAACATCTCCCCAGTGCAGGTACTTCATCTCCTTGTAGGCGTTTCCACACTGTGTAAATTACATTGTGAGATTTTTTTTTTTTTTTTTAAAGAAATCTCCTTCCATCCCTTTCTAAACGTGTCTGTGAAATACACATGAGGACTGGACTAAATATTTCTGCCTTGTGATTGCTTGGATGTGTGCAAAATGTTGCACTAATTGAGCCTAGGTCAGTTAAAGCTGAAGAGAGGTGTTTTATGTGCTGTGCTGTATAGAGGGGAAGTCAGCTGGGAAAAAAAAATCCAGACAACCTCCTCTCCTCGTTGCATTTAAAAAAAAACCAAATAAACAAAACAGCCAAAAGTAAAGCCCAAACCGAAACTGGATGGAACCTTGAGACCCTCATTTCGAGTACAGATGCTCTCAGGACTTTAGACAAAAACAAACAATAGCTCCAGCCATGTATTGTGGTGACTCGTGTGTTTTTGTGTGTCTGTTTAAATTTATCCATTAGAGAATAGCTGTGGAACAGCAAAGGAGGCTCCCTCGGAGAGCTGGCTCGCTGCCACATGAGGCATATTTTGTAGCCCTAAGGGCAGAAAACCCTTATATCCAACTTCTGCTCTCATATTAAAAAGGCGTAAACAAGGCAGCAGGTTGCCTCTTACGAGTCTAATTCATTGGGATGGAGATTAATCAGAAGCTGATTTTTGCTTGAAGGTGTTTCGTTTTGGTTTGATGATTAATAGTACCACTGGCTGACAGGGAATGGGAAATTGTTACTTTCCGTGGTGGTTACAGAGAGTTCAGGATTGGAGAAGAAACTGTTACTTTTCACTGAGAGCGCTTAAATGCTTAACAGAGTTTGCCCCTGATGTACAGACAGGATATTGGTTCTGTAAAACACAATTTGGAAAGATTTTTCCAGATGACAGGGTAGGTTTGTTTGGGGTTTGTTTATTTATTTATTAATTTATTTCCCTTGGGAGAGAAATATGGTGTAATATTATGCTAAAGTTCAAGTGCTGAATGTTCTGTGATGTTTTCTGTTGTTTACTTTATTGTGATGGGATTGCTTGCTGTATTTGATATAAAGAACATTTAAGGATCTAAAATTGACTATAAAGATATGCTGTGTATTCAGATGTGGAAACTAAAGTTACAGGGGGTATATTTCTTTTGTCACTTTCCTATAAGCAAGTATAATTCAGAGAATTATAAATGCATTTGGAAATTTGAGGCTTCTAATGCTTGTGTTTAAATTCTTGCAATGTAACAGCTTCCTTTAAATTAGAAGTGTAAGAAGTGTATACATCATGCAATTAGTCATGTTAAAAAATAAATAAATTCATTTATCTTTGCAGAAACATAACTATTATGTATTTACACTGGCTTTTTCCAGCTTTACTGTAATAAAAATATTTTGCACATATTTATGCATGAATTCTGCTCTGGCATATTAAAATACTTTTGGCAGCCTAACAGGGTCAATAATTCATGTGTCTAAAAACCAGTTGAGATATTTCCATGATAGATTATGATGACTTTTCTAAAATAGTTACGATCTGTTGGGTCATTACTCCACATTTTAAGAAGACTCAGCCTGTTAATTCTTTCATGATTTAATTTAAAACAAGCCATTAAAAACAAGAGAGGTTGAAACTTTATTCTCCACCCCTCTATTTATTTCCATCCCTCCTTATATTTAGATGAAGCGTTTTCTTTAAATTAGGTGCAACTCCTAGTAAGCAAAATATTTTGATACTGCTAAAGCACTGAAATAAAGTAACTAGGCTAGCAGTTTCCAGAATGATCCTTTTGTCCTTTCTTTTAATACTGCAGGTTTGTTGTGTGAGTAATTTTGTACAGATAGTTGCTGAGTGAAGAGCTAATCCTGCTCACCTAGTCTTATCTCGAAGTCTGAGAAAGAGCATTCCTAAAACTTTCTATTTAGCGCCAGATTTCATCCACAAAGCACCTGTTGTCTGAGCAGTATGGTAATGAACATACATGCACTTCGTTTGCAGCATTCTGAGGTTGTAGGAGTTCATATATATCAAACAGCCTTGGGACCTTAAAATAGGAATAAAGGAGCCAGTTTTGAAAGAGGATCCTTCTACCTCTGTGCAGTATGTGGGCAGAGCAGGATTTGGGTTGGTAGAATTGGTTTTGCCTTGGTGCTTCTATAGTTATGCTGTGACTAATGTTTTAGAAAGCCATAGTTAGTGTCAAAGACAATTGTCCTTTTGTGCTTTTGAGATGAATAAAAATTTTGCCTACAAATTGCAGCTTTGTATCTACAAGTGATGATATCATTATATTCCTTATATAGCATGGGATATAGTCATACTGCCCTAGCTCCTGAAAGTAATGGGTGTCTAGACTGAAATGACATCTTCTATTTTTTTTTTACATCTGTTTTGGTATTCAGGACAGTATAGGGATTTAAGATATCTTTATAGAGGGTTGTAAACTGAAATCTTTGGAAAGTAGTTTTTCTTTTCTTCTTCCATAACTATTACTATCAGTATTTACTTGCAAATAAAAAAGAACAGGTGAACAGAAATGAGAAACTGTATAGTGTTCAGTATGCTGACTCATGAATATGTGGTTTTAACTGCTGTAGTGGCCTGAACTGGTAAAAGAAGACTTTTTACATTTTTCAACATGGTAGATAGAACTGGAATGGCCTGTGGAGTCGTGAAGTCTGTTTGCTGTGATACTAGGCTGATCTTATTTTGTTCAGATTAAAACAACTCTGATTTAAATTTAGCTGGGGTATCACTCTCACTCCACCTCTTGAAGTCGGGGCAGAGCCTCATTTTTCATGGTATTAGAAACAGAATTTATGTCCTACGTTTATTTTCAGACAGTTTATTCTCTCTTTTTTTTTTTTTTCTTTTGTGCAACCGCTGACCTTAAACAGTAAGGCTCTTTCTCCATGTCTTTGCTCTTCAGAGTATAGTATATTTTTAGAGAGCAATTGCAGCTCCTTTTCCCTCATGATTTCTGGGCTTAACTGGGAGAGGTTTCCAAAAGTGTGACTGGTGCTGGGAGGGGATCTTGAGACTGGCTCTGCCCAAAATCATGCTGCAGCAGAAACAGAGAAGCTGCATTCAAATCCTCTTCTGCCCAGACTGATCTGTTGTGCTTTCAGCTGCAAATATGGCAATCTGATTTCTGGCTCTCACATCAGCCCAAAGATTTGCACCTGAAGCCACACACACAGCCATGCCTTCTGGTGGAACGGGGTTTGCACCGTGTGGACCTTCCTTCACTCTGCCTGACCAACCTGAATTTCTTTGGTTGCAGTGCAACAGGAAAGAACTCTTGCAGATTTCTTCTGCCACACTCTGGTTTTTAAACTCTCAAGAGTTTTCTACATATTGTCTTGGTAATTTGTATTCATTCCAGGGAAGGGAATGTGAACAGGTGTGAGGCAATACTGTATCACAGTACTGTATCTTTTATCAGGAATGAATGTGAAAGTTGGCCACAGTGTTCTTTAAAATTTTTACCTTATTAGAGTCTTTGCAGGTTACTTATATTTTAGCTCTCTAGTCTTCTAAAGCATTGTTCTATAGCAGTTAGTTTCTCTTTTATAGGGTATTTTTTCCTATTTTCTTCCTTCTCTACACTTTGGGTTTTAAAAGATAAAAAGATAAAAAAGCTGAATAGTGTTTAAGTTGTAGGATTACAAAGACTGATAGGTCTGCCCTCAGATGAACGTTTAGCTTCCCTTGGTCTTAGAGGACATGGTGCTCTGTCAAATTCTGAAGCCAAATCCTGTATGTTTTAAGTACCTATAGAATATCTGAGCAGAAGGCTAAAGTTTAGTATTTCCTGATGAAAAATTATGTAATCTGGGACACTGTCTACATAGTTACCCAGTTTGTAGCTCAATTGAACCCAGATCCAGACTGACAGAAGAAAATAAAATGCTGATTTTAAGTGGTGTAAGGATTAAAATGCAACATTTTAACCTTTGTGAAGGTACCAATCTTATTTTTATATGATCTTTAAACAATTACAGGAGTAAAATGGCTTGAAGATTATTGTTTCACACATACCCACATTAGAATAATTTGTACCTTTTCCCCCATTTCTTTTTCTATTTCAAAATGGCACTCTAATCTCTATGATGTACTTAATCTTTCAAAAGCATTCATACTGTAGCTTTGGCAGTATTTCTGAGAAAGTTTATTTTTGCACAATGAAGTGTGACTTTTCATCTCAATGAATCATCTGTCAACAATTTAAAAAAATAATCAAGTAGACCTTCAAATTACTAAGTAAATTTCAGGTTGCTTAGTGTGAATAAAATAACATGCTTTTATCTTTGCTGCATTTTGGAATAAAAATATAGGTATGTAGATGAATAGAATCACAGAGAGATTTTCAAAGATGTTTTAATGTCATAGAGAATTAACAAAAATCTTATGTTGATTATCCTTTAAGGCTTAACCTTTGTTTAATAACTAAGAGTTTAACTTTCTTGGTTTTAGATTTATACAGACCTGTGTTATCTGCTGCCTCTTGACAAAAGCTAGAGTTCATAAGTTGCCTCTCTGGAACCTCACTGTGTGTCTCCTGGCTCCTTTTGTCCTGGCTGGCCTGCCAGGGTGTTGGAGCTCAACCATTATGCAGTTGCATTTCTGTTTCAGGAGGTTTTGTTTTGTTTTGTTTTGTTTTGTTTTCTCTGATGCAGTTATAATAGTAAGCAGAATAATTTCTATCTGACTTGACTGGTTTGAAGAGGTTTGAAGAAGCAGAGGTGGATTTCTTATGAGTGATGACCAACAGTGGGTATAAATGTGGTGGAATATGCATGACACTCTCCAGACTCTTTATTTTTTCTTTGCACACTCACAAATCTTTCTCCTAAAATACCCAAAGGTCTGATTAAACTGGGTTTACACCAGTGGTCCTTCCCAGGTACCCTTCTCCTGATGCCAGTGATTATTGCCTTTACTAATGTGCAGTCTCGGAGCAACCAAGTCAAGGTGGAGCTCTGGAAACAGCTCATGCTTTCTAGAGTTAATTTTATGGTCCTCTGAGAACTGCTTGTAGTCCTTTGGACAGGCAATAGCTTATAAAAGGCAGTACAGGCCATTATTATAATTATTTTAAAAACAAAAGACCCTAAAGAGTACCATAATGATAACTCTTGGACCTTGGTGATTATTGAATAACCTGGTGAAAGTCAGGTCCCTGTCTTCACACCGTGCTCCACACCAGCAGCCTTTTTTTCAGCCTGTTCTGTTGCGTTGGTTGCCTTCTTCAAGGTCCTCCCTTGAGTCAGTCATGTGCTTTGTGGTGTTCAGGGTCAACAGAAATGGGATATCTGGCACAAATCAAGTATTAATGAGATTCTTAATCTGACTGAAACGAGGCTAAATTTGTTCTGTAGGAAAGCATCATATCAGTAGAGTTCATTCAGTAAAAAGGTGTCTCTGTTTCTGCTCAGAGTTTTGCATAGCAGGTGAACAGGACCTATTGTCAAAGAGATTTGACACATCTTGTTAAATCAGGGTAACTTTACAATTTGTAGGAGGCACTGCACATGTATACCTTGCATGCAGTATTTTTAGACTGACTGAAGAATTGGAGTTTCTGTCTCAAGGAATTATATCTGCATGGTGTTGACAATGCTACTTTTCCTTTCTGTTTTGTGTTATAATGGAGTGCAAAAGCACTAAAATGTTTACACTATCCTAGACATGTCCTTTTTTAGAGCAACACAAATGAAAGTAACAAAGATACCCTGGTGAATTTTTGCACACCAGGCCTGCACTCTAGGCTTATTGCATGCTAACAGCTCTTCTTGTGGGCACAGGGAATTACAGTAGTAACTCACTGACTTTTACAATGAAACACTGTGCATTTGGTAGTTGCAGCAACATGCTTCTGAGCTTGATCTGTAATGCAAGTTACTGTTTATAAAAGAAAATTCATTCTATCTAGTTACAATATTTTATCACGTGATCCTTCACAGAATAAATATTAGAATAGCAGTAATATAAGATTTAAAAATGTGCTGTGCAAACTGTCATGCAGTGTCTATGAAACAGGTCCCCTGAAGGTATAATTAAAACAAAACTTCTTCTTTGGGTACCTTTAAAAGGGAATAATGCTACTGTTTTCTAAGTAGGACACACGCACACATGTACATGCTACCCACTTCTCATCTTGAATTTGCCACTGATTTCACAGAATAAAACCCAACACTTGAGGTATTGCACAGTAGGTCAGTTTTCTAATGTGCCCTTTACTGCATAAATTCACATCCACTTTGTTTTCTTTTTCCCAAACTGAAGAAGAAGGATGCAATTAAGTTTTCCTCTTGCCTATACAACTTCCAGTTAAATGGGAGTTCTTTAAATGATGCAGTTACAAGATTGGCTCTGGAGAGGTTACCATCTTCTACTTGGGCATTTGTAAGCTGTAGACAATTAATGTACATTATGAATAATGAAAAGAGAAACTGCATTTATGCCACTTTTGCTTTACAGGGGTAGTTTATCAGGACATTGATGCTATTTTTATTATTTATTATTTTATGAGAATAGCATGCTGGATTACCATTTGTCTGCATGTGCCCTGTTCCAGTAGGTGCTGTAGAAATAGAAAGGTGCAGAATTAGGGCCTGGTGCTACTAAAATCAGTGATACATATGCTGGTCAAAATTTCGTGTCAAGCCTTTTTTTTTTTTTCCCTGTGGATTTTTGATGAAGTGGTTCACACAAAAGGCTCTATTCATCTCACTTAACCTTGCTGTTTAAAAAATAGGTTTTTAGAACTAAGCTAGTCATCATTTTAGCCATCTAAAAGTTACTCATTGAAGTCTAACACAGTAGCTCAAGGCTTTGTAGTCAACGGAGATAAATATTCTCTTCCTGCAGAGAATTACAGATTACATCCCAACAGAGGCATCTATGGACAGCTGAGATGAACAGCCTTCCTAAAACACCTCTCTCTTTGCACTGATGAGAGAGAACCTGGATGGCCCATTTAAAACAGATTCCCAAATTTTTGATGGATGAAGTTAAAGGAGATGAATCGCATGCTCCCCAACCCTCCACTTCTTCAAATCCTAAATTTACAATGAAATATTTGGTTAAAAATATTTTTGGCCACTAGAATCTTCATGACTTTAAGATTTTACTTGAATTTTTTTCAACTTCTCCAACAATTGTTTTCACAGGCACACAAATGCGTTTCTAAATATTTTGAATCAATTCCAGACTATGACAAAATTCTTAGGGATGTCTGATAGGACCAAGATTTCGTATCTTTTTTGTACCACTTCAGCCAGCTTTCTGTGTTTTTATAATGTGATCCAACCACAATTGATCCTTAAATGAGTTCTCTTTGCAGAGTCCTATTCTAAAACCCAGGGACTTAAACTGTTGGGTGCAATCATGGACCTCATTTGAAAACCTTAGAAAATTATTGAAACAGAACAATGATGTGGGTGGCAATGGAATCAGCTAATTGTACTGTCATTGTAAGATATATTTAAAAAATAATTAGTACATCAGCAGTAGAAGATCTGTATTTGATATCTCTGAAGTTGGATCTTGAAACTATAAAAGGCTTTTTTAGTTTGTGAGCTGAGGCCATCCAGGCAATGTAGGGGAAATATTTTGTTACTCATAGCATGCTGCTGGTATCTTCATGTACATACAGTAAAACCTGTACTTTTTAATGCCAGATAGATTTTAGTTTTTCCTGTCTCAGGTGATTTTTTAGAGAAGACTGGAATTTTATAAGACTGTTAATATCTGTAAAATCAGCTCTTCTATACAGTTTACTTCAGTGCCTTGCTTCAAACCTGTCCTGTGTCATGATGCCGAGCAACGGCCGATTTGTGACACTACACAAGATGTTGTGATATCATTCTCTTTTCCCACAAATTATGAATTCAGCTATTTTATTCAATATATCTTAGGGCTTCCTGTAAGATTTTCTACAGGTGCTTAAATATATGAAAGTAGTGTGCATGTTTCCACCATGGGTTTTGTCTGCTTCTTCGCCTGGCACTAGCTGGGTGCCTGTGCAGACATCATTAAACTGCTCACACAGGCCATGTTTTTCACTGACAGCATAGTATGAAACCAAACTAAAGCTGAATCCAAATTAGAAATGAACCATTTGGTGTTATAGGAGTAAGCACAAAACTCAGCATAGTGAGAGTTAATTGCCCAAATACCACAGTGTTACTACCATGATAAAGTAAGCCGCAGCTGTAAGCACTAACAGCTATAATATAATGGTTTGCACAGACTCAGAAATCTTATGGACATTTCAGAATTGAGAAGGGAAGTTAAAAAGTTGGAGTTCTCAGCACTTTGAAGTTACTGCTTCAAATCAGCACAGTAATATTCTCTGGGGGCTGTAAACTGTTAGTTGCAGCTACCGTGTCACGTTCCACACTTCGTCACCTCTTGGTCTTTGTTCTTCATATTCTATTTATATTTCAAACCTAGGTTTTTGTACTGTCCCTCAAAAATGCATTGTCTGAGCAATGTTCACATAAAACAGATGTACAGATTTGCAGGGCTAAAACGCTTTGCTGACTTCATGAAGTTTTTGCCTCTTTTCCTGCTTTCATTTATGCACCATAACATTTCCTTTTTCACTCTTGTGTCTCTGCTCAGAGTTAGGAGCACAGTGTTGTCACAGGAATATAAAGGTCTCACGACCATAGATTGTCAGAACACAGATGGGCCCAACTGAATTTCTCAGTGAGTGTAAGGCACATAAACCAAACACAAATTCAGTGTCTCTGGTCTCTCTCTGCCTGCTGCTCTGGGTGAGTCTAGGCACCTTGACTGAGGATCACACATTTGGAGACAGGCTTTAGAAAGGCAAGATCACAAGGAAAATAATTGCAGTTCAGTTTAAGGAAATAAATTTGCTGTACAAGTTAATGTCATATATAGTGTGAAATTTCATCTCAGAAATTTAAAAATGGGTTCAGAAATTCATGATACTTGGTCACAAATATTAATGAATGTTGTAAATACTCATCATAATCCGGATAGGAGTGGCTACTTTACACTCTCAGGTCTTTTAAGATCAAAGTCAACCCAGCTGTAGAGACCTGTGTCACACTGATCTGCATTGACAGAGAAAAGTGTATTTTCAAATGTTGGGTGTGTTCGTTTGAATTTCTGGGTCTTTTTTATCTTTTATTTGTAATTTTTTTTTTTATTTCAGACTTGTTGGACCTTTCCTCCTGCTCTGGACCTTTCACCTGGCGTCAGCACAGCTCAGAAGGATGAACGAAAAGGAAGCAATAGGAGAGGGATGGAAGAGGGGAGAGGAGTAGAAAGAGGAGGGGCAGAAATAAAAATGGAGAAAAAAATCCCAGTGATTCAGCTAAGGCTCCAGACAATGGGGACATTTTTAATCCCCACTCTTCCTTACCTTCCCCTCCAGCTTAGGCTTCACTCCCTCTCTCCTTTAGCTTTCATCACCACCGTATTTCACAATTTTTTTTTTCCTTAAAGAATGAAACCACAATTAAAGTGTTTCAAACAAGAAAATATACTCATCTTCTCACAAAATGTAATGACACAATTCATGTAAGTGGTTCTTGAAGTAGGATTATTTTCCTCCTAGTAGTCTTACATCTTTGACTGTGAAAGAATGAAGTGGTTTAATAGTTCAGGAGCAAAACAAAGCATAGATTTCTTGTTGCTTATACCCAACTTGAACCCTTTAACTCAGTTTGCACATGACTGTGTTTTAGTTTTATTCATCTGGATCCAAAACTTTCTACTGATTTTTATTTGCTGCTTTTTACCTCCTCTTCCTTCAAAGCTTTCTTCTAGGGGTCCTTCTTACTCCTTATGCTCTTAGAGAGAGTATAAATTAAAAACTGTTCCTATCCTTTCATTTAGTTTGGATTTTGAAGTGTATTATTCAGCTTTGTAGTTCAAATACTCCCACCAGAAAAAAGAATGCTATCTGATATTTTCCTGTGCAGAGTGGTTGTCAGAAAAGATGAAGGGACCCCATGACTCCAGTGCTGGTCTGGCTCTTGGCTTGGTCCCAGTGCTATGTATTTCTTCCCAGCTGGAAGGTAGGCAAATGTGAAGATGGAGGACTAAAAAGACACTTGGGCTAAGCCTCTTTTCAGTCCTTAAAGGTACTTGCTGCCTCTCAGCTGTTCTCACCAGGAATCCCTTACATCTCACAAGGTGGAATGTTAATAGAAAGGGTAGGTCCAGTAACTGGTCTCCCTAAGAAAGTATTTCCTAAATCTAGAGCTTAAATTGGTCCTGTGCCTCCCTTATACCAATCTGCCTGATACAAAAAAGGCAAAGGTCAGCTACTGAGTTGATGCAAAACAAGACCCAGCTTTAAATTTGAAGACTTAATTCTTTAAATACAAAACACTAAGAATTCCCAAGTCCTTTTCAGATACTATGATCAATTAAAGAAATTGAGTAAAGAAAGGTGTTAGATTTCAAAATATTCTAGATGGAGTAGCATTTATTACAGATGCTGATGGAACAGGTCCAGAGCAGAACAATTGGGTCCAAAAGGCTGAAATAAATTTTATATCCTAAAAAGACATTTAGAAAAAAAATCTAAATACTATAGGTCAGATGCAAACATGTTACTTAATATATGAATAAATAAAAATTACATAAACCTGTAAGAAAACAATTGCTTATTTCCGGGATTTTATGTTTAAGCATATGTTAAATTTTATTAACATTTAAGAGAAATTTTAAATTTTCTTCAAATTGATGTAACTGACTATTGCCTCATTAATTGACAGGAAATGTTAAATTTTGTTGCTGTTGATGTCTGCCTGATTTATTGTTTTTGTGTGTTTAGAATTTGATTGTTTGTGCTCAATTTACTTGAGTCACACGTTTGAATAGCAAGTTTCTCATGTCAGTGGGGTACTCAGAGCCTCTGAACTTGGTATTTCCAAACTCTGGGCAGCCTCTAGGAAAAGTGGGAGCCCTTTGGAACAACTTTGTGAGATACCCAGATCCCCCAGAGAGCTGTACTGAGAGCTGTGACTGTCCCACAGGACAAACAGGAGCTCCTCCATGCAGCACGACGTGCGTGGCAGAGACCACGTCCATCTCCCTGCTAGAACCAGGGAACTGCTTTCAACACTTTGGTTTCCTGGGATTTTTTAAAGTGAGAGAGTTTGTAGAAGACTCCTTCAGAAAGTTATGGTGTGAGGAGCAACTTATTTGTTTAAAGGCAGGTAGCACTGGTGCAGGCAATCTGTGTATCTCTTGTTGGAGATTCAGGCCATATTTTTCAGCCCTAAGTGTTATTTAAGCCCAGTTAAGGGAAGACTGCCTTAACTTTAGGTCACTTCACTGACAGTACAAGAGAAGTTATGCAATTTGAAACTTGTCCTCAACTGCTGTTGAAATGTGATGCCATGTATCCCATGCTTCAGAATTTAGAGTCATTTGCAAAAGAGAGAGCCCTGACTTTATTGCTCCTTTGAGTAGATATTCTGAAAACCCTGGTGCTGGTGAGCTCAGTAAGACTGCCCACACAAGCAAGATGAAGGAGCTGTGCAAACAGATCTGAAGCAAATGCTGTGCAAGACACAGGTGAACTGATGATGTCTTTCTCACTGTCTCAAATCTTTTGCCTAATCTCAGTCCTACCATTCTATCATCTCTGCCACAAATATTAGGTATTTTAACTTGGTAGTTTGCTTTGCAACACTTATGTGTGCAACGAAATAATTTCATATTGCAATTACCATTTCACTTCAAAAGGTAACTTCTGTATAATCCATAATCATCAATTTCTTTTACGACCAGCTCTTTACTATTATGTTTTACAGCCTTTCAGTGCATCAGTAAAGTATCTTTATATAAGTACAGTAATAGAGTTGGCAGGTTTGATTCTAGGAACTTCCTAATTAAAATTTCAAAAGCCTTGATTCTTTCCTGAAAGGGTAATGCTACTTACATATAAACTTTAAACTTTATAAACTATCTCTTTCAAATTAAATACTTTGTGACCTCTGGAAAGTGATATATTATGTATTTATTGGTATCAGTCCCTTCATGTAACATGGATGTTTTGAAATAAATTGCTTTATTCTCCTGACATTAGACTTCACCACTGAAATTCAAAGAAAGATTTCCAAATATGATACTTGCCTCTCAACTGCTGCTCACACAGAGCAACAAGCAGTTCTGTCAACTTCTGAAAAACTGAGAAAATAGTGAAAATTTTGAACGTCAAGAGAATTTTGGGCATCTCTAGTAGATACAGAGTTAAAAGCCTGAGTTCAGCACTTTTGTGAAAGTTTTATTGTGTTTGGAATGTAGATTACTCTTCATGACGGCTTAGACAGTCATCTGTGCATCTACAGTAATTAGTGCATATGTTGGCCATCTCTATTTGGCCTGGAAAGCAGAACTGCTGTGGAAACATGGCTGAGTGAAGGTTGCCATCATCATCAAGAAGATAATTCACATACAAAAGATGCCCTAAGTAAATATACTAAGGACAAGGCATACCAGGTACTCTTTGAACATATAATGTGTAGCTTTCTATGTGTGGCTTGTAGCAGCTTAGACAAACTGGGAGTCAGGTATTGCTCTCACTGGCAGTCAGTCGTGCAACTCGCTGAATATTTGTCCACTTGGGTTGTGACATGAGAGGGTTTTTGATCTGAGGATGTAATTTCTTAAAGATGAGATATTGTGCACAGTATTTTCTCAGGAAAGCACCTTTCTTTTTTTCCCATGTATTTTGAGTAGTACAGCACCTACCATGATATGTAGAAGGTGCTCCTATGTAGCCATATCATGGATACTCCTGGTCTTTCAATTAAGCCTATGACAACTTTTTTATTGAATTCATTGGAAGTAAGATCATCCTTCTGTTTTCAATACAGTAGGAATGCAGTAGGATTTGTTTCTTAAATGTGGAACAGGTTTTTATTGCAATGGAGTAGACTCTCTGGTACCTGTTGAATCAGGGGTTTTGATGACAGTAGAAAAATTGACTTTAATATAAAAAGTTCAATTCTGTTTTTCCTATGAAATTAGTTGGTGTATAGTTTTTCTGGTACTCTAAAATTGAAAAAGAGCTGATATAATGGTTCAAATACCTCATTCTGTTTCTGCTGTTAGTAAAGCATAAGAAAAAGTTATTTTCAGAAGAAGCTAGTTGGTATTAGAACACACAGAATACTAAAATAATAATGCAGCAATAAATTAGACTGAAATCTTTATAGTTAATTTTATAGTTTATTTTATTGTTTATTATTATTAATAAGTTGATGTAGGAATTGTTGCCTTGTGCAATTAGACAGATATCAGGACAGATCACATTGTCATACCAATCTGTTAATGATCATATCAACTAACAGCAACTTTATATTCTGTAGAAAAAGAAAACCTTAATATATACTGTAGAAAATATGCTTAAAGCAGGAACACATTTTTTATCATGAAAACAAAAAATTGCAATATACTTGCAAGAAGGCGAAGTAGGAATACATTATTAGATCAATATTACAGCTCATATAAAACTCCTGGAATAATTTCAAGTGATAGGAGCTTATAAGTTCCTAAATTCTGGCATTTCCTAACTTAGTATTCCTTGACTTTGCCAACTTACTTATCTTTTTCCAATATAGTGCTTTTTTGCATGTGTGTATGTGTACAGTCTATACTTACTCTGTTGAGGGAGATTACATGTCTAGATAAATATATTTGAAGTTTCATTATGAAATATGCAATAATGGTAGCATAAAAATACAACTATTTATGAAAATTGCTTTTGGAGAATTGCCTTGTAAGTTCCTATTGAAGCTGTAAATTTGAACCATATTTTCTATTTGCACCAATGCATGAGGAAGTATCAGAATAACATATTAAATTAGAAGCATGCTTTAATGAACAAAACACACCACTCAAGCTTGGTCGTATCTGTATCCCAGCAGAAGCTCTGGAAAGAAGTCCTCTGGTTTTTGTGACATTCAACTTCCCATATATGTTCATGTATTTCATTTAGAACAGTAATTTTCTATAGGCACTTACTATATTAGGCAAACTTCATCCAAAATTTTTATGATGTTACAAATGCATATCATTTAAGTAATGATAGGAAGGGAAAACTTTATTGATTTGTGTAGACAAAGTGCAGAGGACTCCAGCAATGGAAGTGAAATTAACAGCTATTAAAACCATAGAGGATGAGCTCCAACCTCAAATCCATATGATTTACATGCAGATTTCAACCCACCATTAGTGTTCAAGATTCTGCACTAGAGTATGTATTCATTAATAACAATTTTTTTTTCAAAACAATACACACAATGTAAATATTTAAATACTTTTCAGTGTGAAATCTTCTAAATTATTTGCATGCATTACCCCATGAAATCATTCAGGCAGATCCTATCACCAGCAGTATATTGAAAATATAATCAGTGAAAATTTCCTTATGCGTTTTAAAATATTCTTTTATATTAACATTTTTTTGTCTCATTCTTATAATATGGTATAAAAAAACTTCTGTTATATATGAGGCATGATATCATTGTTCTTGTATTCTTTTTGTAAGGCCCCAGGAAATTCTTTACCTTGGAGGGTTTTTTATGTATCTATCTTCTTCAACGCCTTTTAACAAAACTCAATCTAAAAAGAAGGAGAAAAAAAAGGGGGAAAAAAGGGGCATTTTTTAATAGAATAATAAGAGCGGGTTTCAGAGCAGGTGGAGTAGAAAGAGACATCAAAGCCAAGTTAACAAACAGTGAACTCATCATAATGAAGTCTTCAGGAAACTCTATTTTGTAGGCAAAAATTTTAAAATACATGCAGCTGATTTTGATTTTTAAATTAGCTGACTTTTATGAAAGTAGTTATGTTCCAAGAGAAATCTATGAGATTAAAGAAGAGGTTAAAAAGAATCTATGTGAAGCTGCTGAAGTCATTCCTTCATATGCTACATTTTTTATATCTATACACAAGTATATATGAAATCCTACATATTACATGACCTTATCTTTTATGATATATGGTGTCAGATAAGATACAAGTTTCTGCTTAAGACAGATAAAGTTGTTAGGTTTTTTTTAAGCAAACCCCACATATTAGACTACAATTGAATCATTAAAAATGAAGGTAGTTTTTTTCACAAGCCAGAATAAAACAAAATAATTTTCTTTCAGTGAAACTAAATGTTAGTTGACGTAAAATAATGGAAAAATGTTGCTTGAGCTAGTGTGGTTTAAGTACATAATTTCATTTGCATATTTAGTCTCTACCTGGCTGATACAAAGCTTGCAAGTTCTGTGGTGTGGTAGGGGGTGATATGGCTTTTGGCTTTGGTGAGGATCCCCCTTGGTTGTGCAAATAAGTACCTGTCAACCTCCAAAATACACATCTTTTCAAGGTCTCTAATTGTAAGTTTATACTTAATATCGCATAATTAAATTAAGCCAGACCCTACAATTCACTTGTTTGTCTCAGAATAATAGATATTTTGTGGACAAAAAATTACAGTGGAGTTGAAATGCAAGTGTTTCATCTTGGTGGAAAATACCCTTCTTGCTTTATTCTGCAGTATTATACTAAGAAATGCTATAATACCTGATAAGATAAAGTGTAATTGCTTGAAAACCAGCATTGATGTTTTCTGTAGTCAGATTGCCAAGCAGTTACTAAAGTCAAACTTAACTAGCTCGTAGTATGTTTTGAGAGTCTCAGTTCAACTGGCTGCTATAGAAGGACATCCACATTTGCCATTTTTTGGCATCCATATTTGTATGACAAGAATAGCCAAAATTTTATCACATTTAGGGGGTGCAGTTTAGAAAACCAACTTATTGCAACATAAATTAAGACAGAATTCTGTAAATTTCTCTTTCATAAACACATAGAGGAATCTTGCCATCATCTAAATTTTTATTAATTTACCCACTTGTGCTTTGCCAAATCCTAACACAAGGCATTTTCCTCATCTTACAATTAAGACTGCTTATAAATTAGAGTATTATGGATTGTGGTGATATTGTGCATATAGTCTGATAAAAAGAGTCCAAATGCAAACCAGTAATTTTCAAAAACATTACCAAAAACTTGATTTATATATTTAGGTTTACAATATTCCTTTTTTGTTTTAGGTAATAATCTTAATGGAATTTAAAAAAATATATTTTCAAATTTATTTAGAAAAATTAATGATGGGGAGTTTTCTTGTACTCAACAGAAGGTAGGAAATCAGGAAATGGAAGAGAAATTTGTCATTTAGTTTTTAATGGTTCCATCTCCATTTAGGCAACATTTTTCCTGCCTTTTTTTTTTTTTTCTTTGCAGACACATTGGTGGTGTTGACGCATGCAATCCCTCTGCCTCCTCCAGCTTTAATGTCTCTGCTGTCTTGTAGAGTTCATATGACTTTCAGAAGTCTCTGGATATGCTTAATTACATCAAACTCAGTGCTGGGCTAGTGTGAAGCTTCTCTTTTCTGTGCAGTCCTCTGTAAAATCTTCTGTTTAAACAAGTGCTCCCTAAACCCCTTTTCAGATGATCAGCCTTCTGGGCTGTGGGCACAATTTCTTCAGTGGGAAGTTACAGCATAAGGAAAGAATATCCTGTTGCATTGAACTGGAGCAAAGGGCATTTGCTAGAAAGGAGGAGACTGGCAACACCTATATCTCTTACTAAACATATATGAATTAATTAATCTGGTGGGGGCAGTCCTATTAGTATCTTTCCCATTGTCATTAGAGATGAATGTGATACTGAATGCACTTTGGAAATAAGCACTAGCATTACTTACTTTCATATTTGTTTTAAAGCACAAAATTTAAAAAAAACAAACAAAAAGACACATACATTGAAGTGCAGATAAGGCTGATCATATTTCCTTCAGAGAAAGCTGAGAATATGAAAATAATTTTCGTGTTGATGTAAATTGCCCATTTATTATGACTTATTTCATCTACATGTGTGTAATGCAGTTAACCTTTGAGTTGAATGAAATAATCTAGTTAATTTTACTCAAGGACTTCAACCCTGGACTGCTGATGAGAGTATAGTCACATCTTATGGAACATGCTGAGGAGCCTTGCCTCCAGCAAATACGTAGAAGAATGGTGTGAGATAGAAAAAAACCCCTGTAGAAAGTACAAAGGTAATAGGCTGTGAAAGGAGCATAGTATCTAGTGGCAGGATGTGTATTCCCAACAAAAACAGTTGATGCCTAGACCTTCACTGAAATTCCCTTCTAGTTTCCTTTTTTCTCTCTTTAAGATTTCAATTTCACATGCAAATTCCTTCCATCCCTCTACATAGCTCCTAACATATCTGAAAGACTTTCGCTGATCCTTTATAGTTATGTAATTGGTCAGGTTAGAAAAGATAAGATCTTCAAGTCCAGCTCTTAACCCAACACTACTGTGTTCACTACTAAACCATATCAAGTGTTTCATCCACATGTTTTTTGAACACCTAAATTAAATACAAATAATTCCATAAGCAAAAAATAAAAGGCAAGGAGTCTACCCAAGGCTAATCGTTATTTGAAGTTAATATTTTAAAAAAAACTGTGACCTGGACATTTCTGGTCATGGTGACCAATATTTGCAGCTGATATAAGCTGGTAGGATGTCTCCACTAAATCAATGGAGAATTATTTACCTGGTTGTACTCTCATAAGTTTTTCACAGCAAATGTTATGGGATTTACTCCCTTTCAGTGGTAAATTCTGCAAAACAGGATGATTAGTTCTATACTGGGAAGGTCATTTCAGTCTTATTTCAGAATAACTAATGGAGCTTTGAAAATGTCAAAGTAATGCATGTGTGTGGCATATGCAGATGGTAGGAGAAAATGCTATGCACATGAAACCCAAGCACAGAAATTATAAACTTGAAACTATCTTTTCAGTGAAAGCTATTTAGCTCTAGAGTCTCTCCTTTGCATTTTGAGAGGATTTATAAGAATGCATTATTCATAGCGAAACAACAGTTAGAAAGTCAGTTGTTTCTGATGGAAGGTGCTGGACACAAGCTTGCATATTTTTTAGCCTTTCATGTTGCTACTGCAGAAAAATCTGTCTTGTGCCTTGAATACTGTATTGATTATAGTCAATCAGACATTTTAAATAGACTAAGGTATGCCCTTCTTAGCAAAAACTGCATGGACAAAGAGAGTGTATTACTGAATCCTGGAGATTTTGGCATTAATTAGGCCTGCTGAGGTCTTAGATGTAAAGGATAAATGTGGTATCATTCCACCACCCAATTTTTAGACTGATTATTAGAGATAAAATGGAGCAAGTTAATAAATCTTGAGAAGGGTTAAAAACAAGAAGGGTTTAAGTGATACAGTCATCAGATGTTCAGCTGTCAATATGCCATTTTTCTGACTATTTTGCTTTGGATCAAGAATCATGATTTGTTCTGGGAAGTATGCTTTGGAGACCTAATGTCTGAAAGGGGTTAAAAGGTCATGCCATGTGAGAAACAATTTTGACTCTAGGATCAGATCTTTTGAGAAAAAAATATGGGGTCTTTCTCTGTTTATAAAGAGAAAAGTATCCATAGGTTAAAAAGTCATTATTGTAACACTTTTCTCTTTTTTGTTTTAGAATCAATATTTTTTTTAGCATTGGTATGTATAATGACCATAGCTAATATATGGTACTGAAGTAAGTATCTCTGAAAGTCAGCTTTTCAGTATGAAAGAAAGGGGGCAGGTGGATAATTAACATATATTTCCAGATTTTACCCCTTGTATATGTATGTTTAAGGTACCTGAGCTTCAGCTATCACCTCATGGATGGAGTATAAGGTGATAATGCAGGAAGATATTGTTTTGCTTTTGACCTTGTGGTGTGGGTATTATGCCTCGGAGTGTTTCTGCCTCTTTGTTCTAGCTATTCTCTTTATTTGGCTAGTTGGAAGGGCAAACACTCTTGTTGATGTAAGTTATCATAATGAAACTGCAATTATAAAAGAGGACCTGTGCAGCAGGAAATGGGAATAAGACAGCTTCGTTATACCTTGTGAGGGAGTGCCTACACTGCTGGCAGCTCATGCAAGACTGATAAATACAGATCTTTGAGATGATACTGTAATATCTCTGAAAACAATCATGCAAAGGAAAAATTTGAATAACTACAGTGCTGAAGCTTTGTGAATGTGAATAGGAAAATACAATGGATAAATATTTTCACACCAGGTTTCATTCAGCTTAATTTGAATGCATTTCTGAGGCCTGAGGAAGCTGCCCTTAGTAAAGAACCGAAGAGCTTGGAGAGCTGAATCAGAGGGGTCTGTCAACTTCCTTCTCACTCTTGTGATTCTTCCGATTAGCAGCTGGTTTGATTTGTGCTAATGGCTCCTAGAAAGAATTTTTAGGCAGGAATTCTCAAAGTACAGGACATTCTGATAGAAATTTTTCAGGGTCCTGGCAAGTACCCATAGGTAGAGGATTAGGATCGCTGCTGGTAGGTGCTGTTAATACTCTCATATTGGCAGGATCCTTAAATGTCTTAAAAGGCAGCTTTTCCTGAACGCTCTTCAATGCTAGAAAAAGGCATGTTTGTTGCCAGAAGGTGGCTGTTAGTCAGTCTTTGAAAATCTTTGAGCTTTTAATGTCAAAATGTTACACTGAAAGAATCTACCTCTGTGTGGTGATTCAAAAATAAATGGTGTACAGTCAGGCTACAGAATAATAATGTTGGTATGGGATTAATAAAACTTGTGGGTGACAGAAGAGTGGTATAAACATTCCCTGTTGTTCTTTTAAATGTTTAAGAAAAGGTGTACAAAAGGTCCTTGTTATGTGTTTTCAATGACTACTCCTCAGTTGCTTCACCAATGAAGAGACACCTAGGAGAGGATCCAAGATTTGGATTCACTGATTTTGTCATGAGAGTTTCTGTAAACAGTGCCTTTAAAGATGATTTGCTGGAGTTTTCAATCTAAAGCTTGAATGCAAACCCTATTCTGTGTTTACTAAATGGTCTTAGTTTTCACTAGGGACAGAGCTGGATTTGCAACTCAGTCTACATCTATTGACTCTCCTGGTTGATCTAATGCTTTTGATCTGTGCCTTTCTTTGACATGTTTTTTGTTTGTTTTTTGGTTGGTTGGTTGGTTGGTTGGTTGGTTGGTTGGTTGGTTGGGGTTTTTTTTATTTTTTTTCCATGCCTGAAATGGGAATAAACCTCCAGTAAAGCCCCCATCATCAAAATTTCCTGCTTGTGATTCATAGGTTGTTACCCATCATTCTAAGATTTAAAAGCAAATGTTTTAATATCTGTGCTTTCAACATCTGCCAAAAAGTTGTCCACAGATATGTTGAAAAGATAACCTCCAATATTAGTAAACTTATTAAATCTATTCTTGATGTTTTGCTCAGACAAAGGTCACTCAAACTGGTAGTAAGAGAAAGTAAAGAGCTGGAACATGTGGAATGACTGATTTCTCCACTCTGTGTTTCATTTTTGGCAAAGCACTTATAGCAACATTGCCTGTTTTACATGGGTGAATATGTGCTCTGAAAGAGAGGGAAAAGAAGCTTTTTCTTCTGGAATAATGCATTAACTGGTTGAGACTTGGGGGAGCTGAGTGGTTTGAATAAATAGGCAGTGGTCTCTGTAAGGATGGTATTCTGTTATGTACGGCTAAGAGCTTTTTGTGGGTAGAATGTGACAAAAGAGAGGCTTGGAAATGAATCAGAGGTAGGTTCTGCTCATGCTGGGCCCATGTCTGAAGTTGCCTCAGATCAGCCAAAGGGGAGACTGCTCTCCCTGTGTAAGGATGGTTGGATTGGTCTAATTAGGAAAAAACACAGTGACAAGCAACCAAAATTTTCCTGCGTCCATATTTAACCAAAAATACTAAACAATAAGCTTCTTTTTGTCACTGGAAATATTTTGTTATGAGATGATGGTTCATCATTGATCTTCCCTCTCTGCTGATGGAACAGCTCTCTTGGGAGGGAAATTTAATCAATATCTATCTTATCTGTTTGACAAGACAGGGAAAAAAAAAATCAAGAAACAGACTTCAGCTTTTGTTTCAATGATTTAAAGCACATTTTCTAACTTTTTATTTGAAAAATCTGTTTGTAAATCTAGTCTAGAAAAATGCTGTTTTTATAAGCTTCAAGAGCATGTTTCATTTGGAATGAATGAATTATTCCTTGCCAGCAGACAACTGTAAATACATAAAATGTTCAAGCTTTTTGAGGCTTGGCTCAAATGCCAGCACAAAATCAATGACAAAAATCAATGTCTTATATGTGCAATACTTTTACTTAATCATTAAAAAAAATTATTTCAAGAGCCAGATCCAGAGCAAATTTTCAGAAATAGCTTAGCTCCTATAGAGTTCTATTGATTTACTCCCATGCTAGATGTGGCCCACTCTGGAAACTAAATTTAATATAACTGTATCTTTTAATGTATTTATTTATTCGTGCTGAACATTATTGCATTTTACACCACAACAAAAGAGGATTATGTTTGTGGCAAATTCTTTACATACACAGAATCTGTAGTTGTGTCTGACACGGAACAAAATTGCACCTGACATTTATAAGCTCAGGATTGAGTTTTCCATTTCATTTTGTGTCATTTAAAAAAGAAGTTCACTGCTTAAATTGCACTGATGATTATAACTAGTAATTTGCATGAATGATTAGGATATCTGTTGTGAATTAGGGATTCTCAATGAAATTTACAGCAAGTATGAACTTTCAGAAATTTTCTTTCTATGTTGATTTGATATAGATTGTTTAGATTTATCAAAGTACCATAAACTATTTTGTATCTCGGTTTAAATATTTTGTAAGGCTATGTTAGGAAACTACAGAACCACTAGTAGACATCACTATGTCTCTTTGCCATTGAAATGCAAACAATATATAGGCTGTTTAGAAACAGTTTCTTAAACTTAATTTGATGTGTCCTGTGGTTACCCATCCATACTATTGCAGCACTGGGTTTATTAGGTGGTACAAATGCTGTGCATTGCAGTGCAGGGTGTGGGATGAACTACAGAGTAAATTTTCTGCTATAGGTGGAGAGTAGGACTTTCAGAAATGATAATAATAAAAAACTGTGATGCTATTGACTTGACTTGCTGCTGACTGTGCTCATCATCTCTAAAAAATCAGGAAGTAACTCAAAGTTAAAATATGTTACCTTATGAAACCAATCGTGTTTGTATTATTTTGTTAGTATTATTGCACTTTCTCGGTTCCTGACATCATGCATTTGAAAATCTTTACTTAATACTTTTTCAAGGTAATTCCTCTCATTTAGTATCAGTCAGCCCATTCCTCATGAAAAATATCCATTTAGCTAAGTAGCAATTTTCCTCCAAAAAAAAAAAAAAAATGCAGACTGCATCACGTATGCCTTTTTTCATTTTTGGAGGACTGTACATTTTTAAGGTAAGTAACCTGACTTTTATCATCTCTTTAATTATTATACTGTTTCTTCTGGTTAATAACTAATACTTCCTTTAATTCATTTTCTGTCGGTGACACCTCATTTTTTATACATTTCTATAACCTGTATTTAATAACTAGATCTATTATTGTACAGAATAAATTAATTAAATCATGCAACAGTTAATACCATTGGGTGAGAAAGCTGAAGCAAAGTAATTTATCCTGCATAAAAAGGAGTCATGAATCATGGCCAGCTGCTGTTTGTGCACAAGTAGATACTGTGGATTTCCAAACTTAAAATATAAAGTTATCTTATAGTGGTTTTTGTCATATTTTTGAGGAAAAAATATTGTTAGTAATATAAGGAAAATTGTGTCTATTTTTCCATTTGCAAAGCTCATTGATTACGTGATGAGACTAATCTCAGGATCAGACATCCCATGTTAAGACACAGTCATTTTTAGTTCTCTTCTGATATAATTTCATAATTCTGTATTTAAATTGAGGTAATGAATAATACAATACATTTTCAGGTTTGTGAAATTTTATAGGCAGTCCCTTTAAAATTCAACAGTATATGAATAGATTCTAGTTTATCTGTTATATATTTGTCTGTGCTGTTTATTACTCCTTTCTGTCCTTTTGGGATCACACACTTTTGTAAAAGATTGGAAATACAGAATGTTATCAATGTTAGTTTTTTTCACTTCATAACAGCAACAATACCAGCCAATATCTCATTCAGGAATTTAAGACAACATTAATTAAATTTTACCATCAAAAAATATGAGTATTTCTCAGCAAGGAAAAATTAATTTCTAATTAATTAAGTATTGAAACTCTGTTATTTAGAAGTCTAGCATTCATGGTAATGTCTAATACTGTTATGCCTTTGAACAGCATTACCATGTTATGAAATAAATAAATATATATTATGGATAGGCATTTTGTTTTTATTTATATTTAAAACTTAGAGTATAGTTATAGGGTTTTTTGTTCCATTTGGAGTAATGGAACTTCATTCATTAATGTTATATTTGGATTCATTGCAGGAGTAATAGTTTCTTCATGGTTATCTAATGAAGATTATACAGTTACTGGAAATTACCCTTAAAAATGGAGAATATACAGAGACCACTTTGAAAACCGAGGAAGAAATGTAATACCAGTCATAAGAAAACATTTTCTTCATACCTGGCATTCATTCACAACAACTGTGTGTGACATTTGTGTAAAAGGGTGTATGGTTATCTTCGCACTCCTTGAAGTGTTTCTCTGTGCCAGAGGGCTGTTCAAAAATTCCTTTTGCTGCCAGTAGCCAAGGAGTTATTACCACATTCGGAAACTGCCCGGAAAGCTGGGTCCTGTCCTATTTCCCCTGGCCATTCTTTGTACTACTTGTGAGAGAGGGAAATTGTGTCCCCCACTGCACCAGCTCAGCATCACTGCAGGATCTCTCCACGCTGTGCTCATCATCCCTGCATCCTGCTTTCTGCTGTTGGCATGCTGTGAAGCAGCCGCAGTGCTCGGGAGCCTGGCTGGTGGATGTAGGTGAACATTTATTCACAGCTGTAAAATAAGCCTTGTAGAGACAAGTGTTAGACATGACAGAAGGAGAGAGAGAAAGAATAAATCCTCATTCTGGGTTAGTTAAAGGAAAGCTTTTTGTTAACATCTGAGAGCCCATGGTTTTGGCTCCATTGCAATGATTCTCCTGCCTGAAGCTACTTCTTTTCTAGACAGACTTATACCAGGATCAGTATATGTAGCAAGAGATCCACTGGCCAAATTAATTTTTCTTATGCCAAGCTAAAGTAAACAAGAATGGCCGTAACTCTTACAAAGTAGAATTTTGGGAATGGCATCATGTCTCAAGAATTATTGCTACAGCTGTCTCAAAATACGTGGCTTTGTAAAGAAGGAACATTTTTCACATTAGCTGTACCGAGCTAATCGCCATTCTCGTTACAGCTATAAAGATTTGCATTGTCTTGCTCACATCTGTGTTTTCTGAAGCTCAGCATTCTTATGTTCTTCTAAGAACTGGTGCAGTAATACAGCATTGCATTTCAGGAGATGAGAAAGATGAGTCTCAAGCCTTACTAGAGTGAAATTCCCTTTACTTTTACATAGAGATTTGACTGTTGTATGGAATAAGCTGTATTTGATGAAACTACTCTTCAAGAGGGAGTGGGACAGACTGCACACTGGATTTTTTGGCCATAAAGTCAGCTTGATGAAGGCAAGGTAAGGTGACAGATTGAATAGCACAACCAAATCTATTATTACTATTGCTTTTCTGGTTCAGAATACAAGTGCAGTAAAGACAACAAATGCTTTAACTGAATAGCAGATTAGAGTAGTTCTGCCATAATCTCTTTTTTAAAAGGTAAAGGGAAGTGATTTTCCTCCTCCCTAGGAGGTAAAAAGGACATGTCTGCTAAGGCTGGATGAAAAAGAGTGGATATCATCTCTGAGAAAGTAGGCAGGAGTCAAGTAAATTTGCCAAATGTGCTCAAATTAGAGCTGTCATTTGTCTTTGACTGAACAGATGGAAATAGAGAATGAAGACCATAGCCTTCAAATGTCATTGGGAAAAAAAAATGAGCTAGAAACATAAAGCCCATCTAGGAAAAGAACCACCATGATAGCCCTAGGCCTCATATTTGTTTAAAATTGGAGGACTGATCAGACAACTATTCCAGGTAGATCTTGTACATGTGTATGCTACTGATGAAAGTAATTTTCACAGTACAAGTATTTTATGACTAAGAAAAAATTGCTAATATTTTTTCATAAGTGACTAAGCTGTGGTCTGGGAAAAGAATCCATGACAGCAGTAGAATAGTCCTGTACATCGTATTTCATTTTAATGAAATTAAAATGATGAATTAATGTATCTGACAATGTAATTTTTTTCATTGTTTTAGTTTCTTTGACATATTTTCTTCCTGTGAGACTACACACAAGGTTTGAATTGAGTTCACAAGTAATTAGGTACCTCAGGTTTTGTACCTACTCACTTTGAAATGTTTGAAATATTTTCATCTTAATATTTTCATTACAATCAAATCAGGATAGTATCCTGACATGCAGATTGTCCAAAAATAGTGCATATTTTTAAATATTAAAATTGCTGTGGAAGTTAATATGTACATCAAGTACAAGGCTGGAAAAAACACGGGGCATAGTAAAAAGAATAATAAGGAGGACAAGGAATTTGCAAATGCACATGACAGGTGTGTCAAATTGGGAACTATTGTGCTGCAGGGAGTTTACTTTTGAAGCTTTTGTGGAAATGGTCCTGAGATTTTTTTTTGTATAATAATATCACTATTGAAATTGGTAAATATTGTGAGTGTGCTTGTGAAATTTGCTCAAACAGGCAGAACAATTAATAATACAGAGGAAGAGCAGGGCATCAAATAGGAGATGGTGAATAATGAGTGTGGTAATTGAAAGGCAGTTAAACATTAGGTGAGGGTCACTTATTAACATGTTCTCTGCTATAAGATCTCTTCCATTCCTGTATCTTTATGCTTTTATTAATATTGGATAGTCTATATTTTGTTTTGTCAGTGGTTAATTTTTTACTGTTTTTCACATCACATCCATTACACAAGCTGTCTTTTAACACAAATGAAATATGGTAATTTTTTTTTTATTAAAAATAACTTCAAAACAGAACTACCTTAAATATGAGAAAAGTATTACTCACTGAATTGTAAACCCCCAAATGCAAAAATTTATAATGAAAGCTGAAAAATATTTCAGCTTTTATAGCACCAGCAGCCAACCTAAAAGGAGTTGAATCATCTAAACCAGATGCTGCCTAGTGATGGAAGATAGATTGGTCTGTGAGTCTGAATAAACTTTGTCTCTAATTAGTATGCAAATCTCACCTGCTCCAGGGCTCTTCCTCTTTCAAAAATTATGATCTATTTAGTTTTTCTGTGTTTTTTGATGAATAATCTCACCCAGGAGGTTTCTTTTGCATTCCAATTTTCTTCATACCTGTAATTTTTAAAGTATGCTGTACTCTTTTAGGTCAATATTTTCTTCAAAGCATCAAGATGAAAAATGGTACCGTTTCAGAAATTCAAAGAAAAAAAGCTGAAAAGAATGCAGACATTTAATAAAAAAATATTTTTGCTTAATCCTATTAGGTAAAATTCTCTCCTGCAGTGCATGCTTATATATATATATCTAAAATCCATACAAAAATTACAAAGAAGAATAGAGATGTTGAACGTAAATTTCATTCTTCTGGTAAGCATTTGACTTGATTAGCAGAATATTTAATACCAGAATGTTGAATAAAATACAAAAATGCCTTTAAAATTTGATCTTAGATTGTTGAAAATAGTGATGGTTTTCAACAGAAGTGGGATCCCGCTTAGTCAATATCACTGGCATAAACCACATCAGCATGTTATGAAGTATAGACTTCTAAATATCTGTAAACTTCTGAAACTCAGACCTCGTTCCTCTTTGCTTCCCTTCCTTTTTTCCTGATACCATTCCCTGTGTCAGCATGGAACTTAAATGAAGCATCTAAGCAGCTGGACTTGGTTCAGGATGTGGATCTTTTGAGTGATATAGTCATATCATCCACCTTCAGACAACTCCTTTCAGGACTCTGTCTTCTAAATAAGCAGCCTTTTTTCTGCTCTCTAGATAGGAAAGTTCGTTTCCTAGGTCTTAATGGTCAAAATCTTCATCATCTGACACCCTTCCACTACATAAGTAAGTCCCTGGGGCTGAATGCATGTGCACCTCCACACTCATCTGCACAGACACATGATCAGTACCTGTGATGGCAATTCCTGCGTGTTTAGAAGGCTCTCCAAGTACAAGAATGTATTTTACACTGTATATATTTAATGGTGTAAGATCTTTCTTCTGAAATGCATGAAGGGATTTAGCTACTCTTGTTCCATGTGTGTAATTCCTCTTTGGTGGCCTTGAAATAATGAAAAAGGAATTAAATACACCTGTATTTTATTTTCCATCTGTGTGCAGGGGGCATCCTTGGTAAGTCACATAGATGTAGACCCTGAAAAGTTTTCAAAGGCTCCAGGTAATTCCAAAGGCATCTTTAAAGGTTTGGGCTTTAATCTTCCTAGCCTTTCATTTCCTTAGCTCTAAGATGAAAATGTTACTATGCACATATCTCTGCAGCCCTTTGGAAACTCTTGGATGAAAGGTCCTGCAAAACTGTAAACCATGTTTTTATTATTTTCTTATTGGCCACTAAAGAGAATTTTGCATGGAATATATAAGCATTTTGAACTACAGGGGTTTGCAGAGTTTATCAGAATCAAGAAATTTGCCCTACATATTTATGTAACTATTATAAAAGCACCAAACATAAATAATACATGAAAGTATTTAAACTTTTTCCCTGCAATTTTCTTATTATTTGATCTGATTTGATGGACAGCACTATTGAAGCTCTTCTGAGAAGTGTCTCCTTATCCCAGGAAAGATGCTTCTCAGTAAAAGGTAACTATAGGAAAATGTTTTGACTTTAGGAAGTCACCTGATTCTAGTTCAGCACTCAGAAGTGGGACCAGGAATCTTGTTTGCTAAAGACAATGAACAGAATCACAGGTGCCAAACTATAAAATTGCTTAAGACAGAGAAGAGTAATAGGTCAAAGAAGAGCTATAAACCCAAATAATCAAGAAACAAGTAGTTCTGCATCACCATTTCCAGAACAATCCCTGTGATTTTGATTTGGGGCATAAGAATGCACAGAAATTGATGGAAACTTTGTTTTCAAGCAACATATAAGTGTGAAGAAATCAGTCTGTGCTCTTCAGTGGCAGCCAGGTAGATGGCAGGTCCTTGGCAGATGTAATACACTGGCCTGGGGCAGTCCAGAGCAGTGTGGGCTACCCTGGGGGCTCCTCCTGCTTCTGGTTGCACAAGTGCCTGCTATGGAAGAGATTTATTTCTGCCATCTCACTATCTTGCTTGCAGGTTATCTCTGTGCAGCCTATTTACAGGGCCATTTTCCTGCTGTGCTCACCAGAAGACAAAGCCAAATTTGAATCAGAAAGTTCTAGTTCATCAAGTCTTATTTTAAATACTTGGGTCTCTCCCTTCATTTCAAAGCCCTTCTTAGGCATGCTCAATAGCTCTTCAGAGAAAACAAGGCTTTCTCAAGCTTTTATTTCAGTTAAGCTAAGATAAATTCATTGTCCAACAAATGCTAAAACTAGCATGAATCCCACCCAGCTCAGAAACCGTGCACAACCTAGTCTGAGTATTGAGACTAGAAAAAGTAATGTTGCAAGCAAATATATTCACATATACTGATATACTTCAACTGAGCTGTCTAAAAATGCTTTGCAAGCTCTTATTTTATCACAGAGTGAAGCTCAAATATTTCATATGAGACAGTGTCAATTTTAGTGGATACATTGAAATTTATGTGAGAATTATGATGTCTAGAAGGAGAAATACCTCTTTCTGTAAGACAGAAAAGATGCCTCTGTTATGCTCAAGAGGTGGAAACCCCCAGTGTCCCACCAGATTCAACTCTTGGTGTCAAAAGAACCTAATCCTTCTGACTGGCAAGGTACTATTGTAAAAATATTCATTTCAGATAGGATGTTATAAATTTTAAAAATTAGTTTCTGGAAAAAAACCCTAAATCTTCCCAGATCTCCCCCATTACGGGGAATTTTGAACAATTTGATAATTTAATATTTTTGTTTCCTTGTTTAGTCCTGTGTTCCTGTTTGTCAAATTATTTGCATTATGGTAGTCTTTCATACAAAAAAAGACTTATAAAATCAGATTAGGGCAATGTGGATTTAAGGAAATCTAAAGGAAAACCAACAAGGACATGTCTCTGAAGCTCTATGGATAGTTTGCACTAATGCAGTAGAAGTTTCAGTGTGTAGTCAGGAATAAAAAAAAGTGCTTGCTTGAAGTGAACTTGCTTCTCAAGTTTATGATGAAAAAGCAGTATTCAAGAGAATGCAACAAATTACCTTTTCAGTTCATTATTAGAAATATATTTAAGAATTTCACATTATTGGTTGTAATTCTGACTCAACAGATTATTAGGATGAGTATATTACCTTGGAAACCTTGCTAACACAAGTGAGGTTCTTTGTACTTTGCTTCTTCCATTCCAGACTTCTTTTTCTCCTATTCCTCTCCAAAGGGTCAAGCTCAGAAGGAATGATGAGATGACCACACATCCTGGCAGATTTCTGTTTCTTTCCCTTTCTGTCTCACACAGATCATTGAGAGAGAGATCCTCTTGAGGCAGGTTTCTCAGGCAGATATGAGACCAGAGCAGGTGTTAGCAGACCAGACAGTGATGCATATACTTTTTCTATTATTATTCCTTTCTTTGAAATACATTTTTTACCATGAAACAAGTTTCTTTGACTTCAGATGACAATATCTTCTATCTAATGAGCTCAGCCCTCATCATATTTAAAGGTGCACAGTGGATAGGGTGAGTTTAACCAACACTTCATACATACCTTTTTAATTTCAATCTTAATTAATTTTCTGTAGACAGGGAAGAAAGAGTGAAATCCCCTTTTAAAACAGAATTTTCCAGTCATTTTTGTGGAGCAATAAAATGAAAAGAAGAATTAAAATGCTTATAAGGAGTGTTTATTAGAGTTACTTATATTCAGAAAGAAATCAAAGCTAAGGATATTATTTGATGCAAAAGGAATGAGACAAAGTAGCAGGCTTTGGTATTTACAGGGACTTTTCAATTCACTTAATGAAAATCAGAATAAAATGGTTGTTGCTTAAGAGGGTTTATACAACTCTTTGAAAATGGCATTGAAAAGTTGTCACTTTGACAAAGTTTCAAAGCACATCATCCTTTCTGCTGCAATACACTTCTATTCCCCATTTGTTCCCAGCAAAGCCAGAAGGAGACCTGAACATCACATGAACCTCATTTCTGTTAGCTTAAGGTACTATATGAAGATACAGAAGCAATTTCATGCAAAGGATATCACAGTTGCTGCTCTAATGAAAATGTTTGCCAAAAGCCTTGCAGGCCCTATAATTTTCCAGTTTCTGTTTGGGAAATATTGACTTGAATATTAAAATTTAAACTTTCTCAAATAAATTTTCTTTAAAAAAATCTGCTGTTATTTTCGTAGGCAATGTCCTGCCCTAATTTGCTTGAAATGCTTTCCCTGTGTACTCCTTGTTTTAGACAAATAACCAAAAGACCTGGCACATATTTTTAGCTTAATTCTTTTTCATTCTAGCCAAGTTCATCTCTATGACACAAAACTGTTGAACAAAGAAGCATCATTTTCAAATATTCACAAAGGAAGGAAATGTTTTCCTTGTGTGGGCTTCTTTTTTGGTTTTGTTTTTGGAATTTTTGCTGTTCTGGTTTGCTGTACAGTTATAATCTCTCCTGCTTTGTAGGGTGTGTGTAATAAATGGGGTTTGAAATTCCTTAAACACTTTAGCTCCGCTTCAGCTATTAATCTCAGCAGCCATTTATTGGTTTGTATTCTGCAAAGCAATGGAGATTATCCTTTAATTAATTCCATTGAGGGGTTCAGCTGCCGCCATCAACCACAATATGGTTTTATAAATTAATCTTGTTGGGTAAGTATAATGCAATCTATTATAACATTTATGTTAAAATGCAAGCAATAATACTAGAAATCCTGTGCAATGAAAAGATATATATATATATGTATGTGTATCTCCCAAATGCATTAATTAGTATTATATTAGTATAATAATATTAGTGATTAAAATAATACATTTTCCTATTTTCAAACCATTTTACATATATTTCAGAATTCATCAGAAAATAAAAAAATGTTTTCTGAACTCCTACCTAGGTAGCTGTCTTAAAAATTATGAAATTACATCTTTCATCTAGATCTGTTAAAAATATATCATGGATCTTCAGAACTCTGCCTGAGATCTAACTTTCTCACCAATTTGCACTATTGTAGCTTAATCAGTTATAATAATGGATATTTGTATATGTGCACGTTTTGATATCACGAGTCCATTAGGGAAAGCATGAAATACTGCCTAAATTATTTCATAATGTTTTGATCTCAGGAAGCTGAAAATGCTTGGCATGGGCACCTTTTCTGCAACAGGACTGATAATATTAGAAGACTGGTTAAGTGGGAAGTTTTCTCTAGCATGAGATGAAGCTCAGCTTAGCTGTTGCTTTGGTCCAAAGCTAATTTGTGTGCTGATAGCATTGGTGGCAACACAACATGTTTGACTTCCAGGACAATGCTGGAAAATTTATTTTCTTTGAGCCTGTTAAGTGTTTAGGTATCAGGCATACCTAAATTTTAATGGCGGTAGCAGAAACAAGTCGGGAGGTAAGATGGCTCTTTTACACTCACACAGGCTAAAGTCAGGAGATGGGTGGATCTCAAATTTCACATCAGTTCAAGCTGGTAAAATAAGGTATCATTATCAATGCTGCTCTTTTCCTCAGAACTGCTTTCAGTAGGATTACTTGCAGATTGGCAACTTTATGCTAAGAAATTAATGAGAGTGTGTGCTCTCTCTAAAAGTCATCTGGCCTTGTTATTTAAGTTAATTAATTAATTAGAATCCTCCAGACAATCTGCAGAAATGGCTTTATTAAACCCCTGAGCACTGTAAGATACTGCAAAGCCTCTTTGTGGAGTTGATGTAAATCCTAATATTTCATTGATTTCAGCAAAGAAATGCAAAGTTTAAAATGGAAAAGTCTTCTATACTAATTTTAGCTTTTTGGTTAGACAAATCAGAGATGATGAGCTGTTTTTCATCTTTATAGATAGACATATCTGTGATTAACTAATTAGTAATTTGTGGTATGATTCCAATATATGTTTACTTTTGGCATTGTAGGTCCAGTGGTCCATGGCATTGTAGGTCCATATCGATCAAGTAGTTCAAGGACAGAAGCAAAGTTCTGTGTTGGCTAAAATTTTATTAAATTTGCTGCTTCCAGAATTTCTAGTGGATAACAATAGAAATTGCAACTGCTCAGTGTCCCACAGAAGCTCACATAACACTGTATGGCCTGGAAGCTTAAATCATCACTCAGGCCTGGCACAAAAGCAGACTCACACCAGTGACCCAGACTCTCCTTTGCACTCTGTGTGTCACTGATATAGTTATGTTGTGAACAGCGTTGCACTATGGCAGCAAAATCCTGTTCTAGTGAAAGCAGCCCTGGGAAGGCACGTGTGTGCCTAAGCAGCCAGCAGCAGAGGCAGGCTGCTGCCAGGACAGGCTGTTTAAATGCAAGCCAGCCAGCAAGAGCTGCCACTCAGGTTGGCTCAGGAGCTGATACTACAGCAGTCGCCACCCAGGCTGAATGTGCTCGCTTAGCAGGAGACCCAGGGCATGAAGTTGTTCCCAAAAGCAGACCTGTGGTTTCAAGCCTTCACACAATCAATCAGGTTGCAAAAGACCTCTGAGATCATCGGGTCCAACCTATGACTGAACGCCACACTATCAACTAGACCATGGCACTGAGTGCCACATCCTTAAACACCTCCAGTCTTTCCTTAAACACCTCCAGGGATGGTGACTCCACCATCTCCCTGGGCAGTCCATTCCCATGTCTAATCTCCTTTTGTGTGAAAACATTCTTCCTAATGTTCAACCTAAGCCTCCCCTAGTGCAGGTTAAGACCATATCCTCTTGTCCTGTCACTAGTTGCCTTCCTGTGGTGGTTGGTGTTATTAACTCCAGAAAAACAGCACATACAGTGGAAATATTATCCATCAGGATCTATTTAATGCTTGTAGATGATGTGGTTATCACATATCCTCTGAACAGAGAGTGACATAGTTCTCTCCCAGGATTTTCCTGGAAAGCTGTGAGAAGCTATGAGAAAGTTCAGAGAAGAGAATGAGAAGCAATTCTTATCTCCATTTGCTGCACCTGTTGTTGTGCACATGTGGAATGTGCTATGGAGATTGTTTACCAAAGGGTGGTGTCTTAATTGGACACTGGATGGTGTGTAGATTGATTGACCAATTAGGTTAAAGCTGTATTGGATAGTCTGTGAGAGTTATGAGTTTCCTAATAATATAGTATAATATAGTATAGCTTAATAAAGCAATTGATCAGCCTTCTACAGTCATGGAGTCAATGCTAATTATTCTCCATTCAGGGGACCATTACCACAATAAATGAAGTTACCATCTTAATTTTTTCAATAGACAAAACACAGTTTGTGGATTTAAAAATGGGGCTTTTGTTTTTTTATTTTTGTTTTGTTGTGTGGTTTTTTTGTTTTTTCCAGTGTCATTGCTTCCTCTTAGACCTTTCAGTTCATGAAAAGCAGCGAGGCCGTGTGAGATGTATTATAGAAAAATTATAATAACTACTTTAGACATTGAAATCTGCTCTCAAAGCATTGACTTTGTGATCAAACTTCCATAATTTCTGTTTTACTCCTTGCAATAGCGGTTATAATTTTTTGACTCAGACTGCTGATATATTTTCAGTTAACATGATATGGTGATATGTTGAAGAGGGAAAAACACTGTATCTACTGATAAATCTAATTTGTATTGAACCCTTTATGCTAATATGTGGAGCAGGTCAGAAGTGTTGTCAGATTATCGTAATGACTCACAATAGCTGTGGACTCATAATAACATGTATGTGTAAGTAGTTTATCATCTGCACTGAGTATTAATATTAATTCATCTGATGACTGGATGAGAAGCAAACCCAGTTCATTGAGTATGAGAAATTGGAAACATGGTTCAAAGTCTCTACAGTCAAATTGTCCAGGAAGAGACACGATACACCCAATTTGTTAATGCTGGGTTTGTTACATTCTTTAATTATTTAATAGAAAAACTTTGACAGTTTAATTATAGTGTATAGTAAGACTTTAGTGAACCTGTGTATTAGGGATTCTAGCCGATAAGAAATGATAATTTCTTGTCTTATTTTTGTCTGTAGAAATTTTTACATCTGAGGGAAAGGTCAGTCTTTTAAAAACAAAAGTTATTGCCTTAAAGGTTCATATCCTTACCTGTGATGGATAGTAGCTTGTTGTCATTCTCCTGTTATAATATTGAGTGACTAATCAGATGAAAAATTTGATTAGTCACTCAAAAAAAAATTTGCTACCTGTAAGTCCCCATATAACATTCTATAATATAGAATTCTATATAACAGCATTTTATTTAAATCTTTGAAACAAGGTAAAAGTAAGCTTAATTTTTAATTTAGTAACTTAAAAGGAAAATAAGCTTTTTCTTTAAAAACTTTTCAGTGCCAAATTATGATAACTGGGAACATCATTACTGTCTGTATATCCTTTTAGGTAGGCTCTTCACATGCAGTGGAGGTAGGGAACATGTTCCATATTGCTCAAGAGCCTGTTTGCCTGCCTTGTTCTTTTTATATCTGTCTTGGACCAGTTCTTTAATAGAGCTAGCAGAATTTGTCACTCATGTGACCATTCTCCCAGGGTTAAGTGAGGGAGCACTGGGAAGGACCCAGGGGTATCACTCACCATATGGTACTTGGCCTTTCACATCACGTTGGTGGCATTGACTCATGGAAGCACTGGGAACAGCTGTGTCTTCTCCTGCTGTATTCCATGAACACAAGCAGCAGCATTGGCAGTCTAGATTCAGAGGACGAAACAATTTTTCAACCCCACCACAGGACTGGAAAAGATAATTTGTGTCTTCCTACAGAAGTCAATAACATTACATTGTATATTTCTGAATATGCAGTTTATGAAAACAGAAACCTGAAAAATGAGGAAAGTGGAGTTAGGGTGCACACCAAGGTACAATGCCTTACCCTTCATCCCTAAGGTGGTTACCAGGCAGCCAGAGGATACTGATTTTGGTATGAAGTGAGGATACCTGCGCCACAAGGGCATGTCATGAAGCACTACAATCAGAGTTAAGGCTAATCACCAGCTCAATCCTCCATTTTTAAAAAAATTTTGGTTTGGCTGATGCTCAGTGTAAGCATCACATTCATGAGCAAGGATTTATGAGATTATATTTATCAGTTAAAATTGCAGCTAAGGCATGCCTGTTAAGTTAAAGGCAGAGATGTTATGTGATTTTTAAATTCTTTTTCCCTGTCTTAAATCGTATTCCAACAATCTGTTTGAACAAGCAATCTATGCAGACCAAAAAGGAAAAGAACAGAATATCTTAAGTGTTTAGACATGGTCTTTACTACCAGACTGAGATCTGTGATTTTTCCTTTTCTGCTTTTTCATGGCATTCCTTTGACCATTCTGTCACTATATCCCCTTCATGTTCTCTCATCTTCATCCAATTAAACCATTATGCCTTAAGAACCGAGCTGCAAGTAAAAAGTCTGCTCCTTTGTCTTGCCTTGTCTTGCACCCCAGACAACAGATCTAGCGTGATAAGTCACTTCCTTTTTAAATTTTGCACTTCCACTGCAGTGCTCAACAACACCTCAAAACAAACCCAACAACAAACAACCACAACACTCCCCTCTCTGCCTCCCAGCTGTCACTAAAAGGGAATGCTGTGGAGTAGTTTAGAAGGTGGAAAAGTTAAGAAATGCTGTAGTCAGAGTTATAGCTTGAAATTTATGCCTGTGAAAAGCATAGGTAAATTTGTAAACAGTAGGACAACTTGTAAAAACCAGATATCAGATTAAGATGACTACAGGCAGAGAATCTCAGGACTATGGAGTACTTTTTGAAGCACACAAAATTGTAGGACAAGGTATATAAACATGATTTTCAGAGTATAAAAGTAGCTAGCTTTAAGACCAGAAGAAAATTCAGATGTATTTTTTTATATTTTACTATCCAAGAGTTGTTTTTAAAATAAATCTTGAATTGGGACAAAGTAAGTTCTTGTAAGCAGTCTCCTTACTTCAGAAGGCAATTAGTAGTAAGTTTGGATATCAGTCCTGTTACTATTTTCTTTGTAGAGTTTGACACAAGACAAAGAGCTCTCTCTGATTAGGACATGTACAGCCCTGCAATCACACAGAGGGGTGGGAGAACACTCTGACAGCTCTGGAAGCATGATATGCTCATCTAGAATTTCTTACCTTTATAATGCACTGGGAATGGTCTTTGTGTTGGATCAGGTGATGAAGTCCTGGTGCAGGGCAAAATTCAGGAGAGAGGTTTATTCACTGCATTTTTCCTGGTCTAAAAGCCAATATACAAAATGCAATCAATAAAAGCCCTGATTAATTATGCCTGACAGGAGCACCATAAGGAAGGCCTGGGTACAGCACAGTTGTACACAGGACTGATTGCCAGCATTACATCTGGGGACGAACGAGGAAATGGGGACTAATGAGCCCTCCACTAAGGCCTCCTCCTGCCACCTCCACTGCAGTGCCCAGCCTCGGTGGAAATAGAATGCTAATTAGACAACTGAGGAGCTGATTGTGATCAAGGATTTTGGAGCATTTTATCAGACATTTACTGCAACATACTCTACATTTCTCAGCAACGTGGAAGATCAAGAGATATGAGAGCAAGATGGACAGATGAAGTAATCGAAAATCAAGGTGTTATATCCACATGGACAAATTGTACAGTAAACATAAAACTAATGCATTCAAATTTCCTAGATAAAGGGGCTAACTATGGAATTTTTTTTTGTTTTCAAAAAGCTTTTTGTTTTCAAAGAGGGTAATTATTGAAATTAAAATGTTGAAATCAGTATAATTGTGTTGATTTACACAAGCAAAAAATCAGACTTAAATAGAAAAACAGGGAAAAAAAGCATTTCTCCTCTCTCCTCCAATATTTAATCTTTGAAATGTGAAAGAGTCCTCATGCAAAATGAAAGCAGAAAGGGAGAATATCTGAAAAAGTAGATAACTCCATGGATTTGTAATAATGATTTCTCCTGACTATTGCATTGTCTTAGATAAAACAGAAGAAAATTTCTCCCTCCAGAGAAAAGATTCAGTAGCTCTCTAGACTTCAATTTTTAACATATAGCAAGAAATCTAAAACAAGTAAAACCAAGAGCTCTGCAAAATATGTTCCTGATGGCATGATGTTCTGTTTGGGGAACTGCATCATTTATCTTTATTTCTTGGTAGGTGATGCTCTCTGTGAATACTTCTGGTTTGGGCCATGATAAGAGTAAAAGCAGATGCAGGAAGTCTGTGTGATATAAATAAGGATTATGCTTGACAAAATACTTTTGACATTTTAAGAGGGGTACTGTTGAGCAATTTGCTCTGGTTTGTTGCTCTCCCATGAAAGAGCTAATTTAGTCTGGTTAAAAGCCAGCTTTCTCATTGGCTCTGAAAAAAATTAGTACTTCATATGCAGTCCATATCCATAGCTTCCCTGGGAGCTGGCATTATTAACCAAACACTAGTCCACTCCTTTTCAGGCATGGAAAATTGCTGGTGGAATATTTACTATCACCTATGTCTCCTGTAGAAACACACTCTAAATCCACTTGCAGAGAGTTAATAAGCCACTGGTATAAAAATCTGCATGTCAAATAATAAAAGTAATACTGGTAATTACATTTTTGCTTGCTGTTGGGTTTATCTGCTATATTTTTGGAAGCTGCTACAGGAAAAAAAACAAACAAACCAAATCCATGCCAGCAGCTCCATGGAAGGTACCCTGCTATAGGCTGGGATAGTATTAATTTTCTTCTTAGTCGCCAGTACAGTGCTGTATTTTGGATTTTGGTTGAGAATAATGTTGATAATACACTAATGTTTTGGTTTTTGCTGAGCAGCACTTACACTAAGTCAAGGACTTTCCAGTGTCTCATGCTCTATTAGGGAGGAGGAGTACCCAAAGGTGGAAGGGGGCACAACCAAGACAGCTGATCTAAGATGGCCAAAGGAATATTTCATACCATAAAACATCAGGCTCAGTATATAAACCATGGGTTGGGTGGAAGGATTATTCTCTGCTTGGAGACTGACTGGGCATCAGTCAGCAGGTGGTGAGCAATTGCATTATGCAACACTTGCTTTTCTTGGGTTTTATCTTATCCCTCTCCTTTTAATTGCCATTATCATTACTAATCTTATTTTACTTTGTTCCAATTATTAAGCTATTATTATCATAACCCATTAGCTTTACTTAATTTTTGGTGTTTCTCCTCCCCATCCCAGCAGGGATGGAGGAAGTGAGCGAGCAGCTACTTGGTATTTAGTTGCCAGTTGAGCTTAAATAAAAAGGAAAAAAGGAAGTTTAGGTATCAACTATTTCAGCTAGGCTGCTAAAGGGAAACTTGTCAGCTTCACTACCCTTCTCTGGACACCTTCCAGCAACTCGATGTCTTTTTGTAGCAAGGGGTCTGGAACTGGACAAAATACACAAGGTATGGCCTCACCAGTGCCCAGTGCAGGGGACACTCCCTGCCCTGGTCCTGCTGGCTTCACCATTGCTGATAAAGGCCAGGATGCCATTGGCCCTTTTGGCCACCTGGGCACATAATGACTTATGTTCAGCTGCTATTGATTAGCACTCCCAGGTCCTTTTCCTCAGCTGTCTGGAAAAAAATTATTTATTATGCTAATTTACAAAAATGGAAATTGTTTCATGTCTGAAGCTATCTTTTTGTAATAAGTATATATATTTGAATAGAGCTTTGTTTCATTTTCTTCAACCAAAAAAATTTCCTTGAAATTAAATTTGACTACAAGTTTATTCGGATTTTATTTTCCTTTAAGCATTTTCAAAAAATGTGCTATTTAAACTCTGACATATGCTAAAAATACTTAAGTTTCCAATTTATTTACAAAATGTCTGTGGGTTGCAAGTGTCTCCCAGCACATCTGCAGTTTGGGAAACAGCACACAGAGGATAGATTTGGCCTAATCTGCAGTCAGCTCTTGACTGTTGGATGAGTGTCTCAGAAGAGTAAGCTATGTAGGGTGCCTGTGATACAGATGCACGTCACTTAGTATCTAATGGTGCCATCAAATTAAGTTCCATTTAAGGTTTCTTTCAGCTATAAGGATCTCAGTTAAAGAATGCTTGATTTTAATCAAATGATTGATCATATATTGTGAGGAAATACCTTTCTTTTTTTTTACTTCTTTTATTTTTCTCTTAGTATTTTTTTTAGCATGGTAGAAAAAAAAATCTGGAATGTTAAAAAAGACTGTATTTGGCAATGTGAGTGGACATAGTGAAATATGCTGTAAATCACAAGTTTCAGTGCACTCCATGGGAGACTATGACATTCCAAGTAAAAATGCACAAGGAAAATGATAGGTAAGGCAGAACATCTTTAAGTGAGCTCATTTGCCTTTGCTCTTGAGAATTTTCAGTACTGTCTTTGGTTCAGCTGAATGGGGTTTTATTATTTTAATTAGCTTAATGTCTTTGGCAGAGAACTGCTTTTGGAACAATAGAGGAATAGGATGGGGATGAAATATAAGAAAATTTCACCTCAGCATCCCTGAATTAGCCCATCTGTAGAAATAATTGCTGATGTTAGGTATGCTTGACAGAAAGCTTGCAGCAGCACTGCTATGTTCGTTATCAACGTAGATCTATATTCAACGTATCTCTAGCATGATAAATAATTCTTTTTGAAAGAGAAAAGGCTAGATTTTTTTTAGAAATCACTTATAAGCAATGGAAGTATCAAGCAGGATAATTGCAAGAAAGATTTAAAATGAGCATAAAATGACTGTGGCAAGTTGCTTTCATTTTCCTGGTAATGCCTTACTTAAAAATGGAGAATAACTTTATTCTTTGTAATGTATTTAAAGAACTTTTTCTCTAACGTATTAGACATATTACCTCTAATTATTAGTCTCATCTGGATAGAGATTCTCTTCTGTGTCATCCTGTAAAGCTCATGTAGAGCCATTTTGCACTTCAAATAAATCCAGTCTGTCCTATAGTGCAGGAGTCAAGGGTTTATCATGTAATGAAGCAGACTCTAAATCAGTCTCCCCTGTGTATCAATTGCAGTAATACCTCTTCTTTGGCCTGTATGCAGACTTATAAAGAAAACACTGTAATTTCTCCTGGAAAATTCAGCAGAGCCCATGGCAGGACACTGGGGCTTTGCTTAGCTGGGGACTGGTGGCTGGTGCTGAGCTGATGTTACTCTTAGCCTAAAGCTTTCTGCTTGGATGCAGATGGAAGTAAATGACTGATGTTGTCTTCCATAAGGCTTGTATTGGTCATCTTGGTGGGAAGGAGGAAGAAAAGTGGAAGATATATTGCACTGTTAGGAAACAATTTTTAAACACACACTGACCTGCAGCCTTTTGGTTTTCACCCTCAAGTTACTGGCTAACTCAATTCCAAGTATCATGACTTTTTGGTCAGTGGAAGGAAATTTACAAAAAACATGTTTTGGAAAATGATTGCTCTCATTTATCCTCCTTTTCAATTCACAGCATTTAATTTGGTTTGTAATCTTTATTTAAAGAACAATAAACATGAGAATCTTTATGTATTGAAAAACTCATAAATTTGAGGTGAATATCATTCTAGGAAAAAGAAGCTCTGTAGTGATTAAGCTATGCAGTGAGCTATTAAACTTATTTTCAGTAGGATTCAGCCTGTGAAACCTTCACAATTACACAAACAACATTGGTGAGAGTGGAAAGAAAAAGCATTTTATAGTGTCCCGTATTATGCACCTAAGAAAAGACCCCTACAAATATTTGAAAGTTTATTGCAAGGTTGTATAACAAACTTTTTTTTCTTTTATTCTTCCTTCATACTCCTTATGGTTTTGTGAATCATTACCTGTGGCAACAGTGGGAAAGGTAGTTGTATTGCATTTGAAATCAGAAAAAATGTTTGATAAAATGTAGATGGTGTTCTCAATACAAGTCAACTGTAATGCTGTTCCAGCCAAATCTTTTTTTTTTTTCAAGTATACAATGTGAAAGTATTGCTGCACATAAACATGTTTGTTTTTCAACTACCACTGAAATATCAATTATTACGTTAGGTATTTTACCCTTCTAATTTTAAAATCCTTTAACGTTGTTAACTTTTCATGGTGGGATATTTCCTATATAAGAACCAGGGCACTATCCCAATGATCATCTTTCTTTTTCTATGCTGTGCATTTTTGGGAGTCTGGTTTTAGTTTTGCTGCTGTTTATCTCCACTTATTTAATTGAGATCACTATTTCGTCTACATGGAGAATATAAAAAGATTTAAATATGATAAATAACAGTAGAATCAGCCTAAGTTAAAGCCTATATTTTACTATTTGTACAAATAAAGGATAAACTATCCTCTTCCTTGTCATTATCATTCTCCAGACACTGTGGAGTTCCTAAGTACTTTCTAAAACATCACATATTAAATGTGGCTTGATTTCTGCTTATATCAATTCCTTTTTGCCTTTTTCTCTTCCATGATAGAGTCAACGTGGGCCAACCTGTAAGAAGTTTATTATACTCATGAAAATGAAGCAGCATTGTCTCCTTATACTGGAATTTATGTGAAAGAATTAAAAGAAACCTTTGGTGGGCTATTTAAAATAGATATAAATATATCTTCCTTGATGAAAGGCAAGTGATTTAATTTAACAGAAAGTGTTGAATAAACAGTGTGTTGTATTAGGTGGCAGAGTTCTGATGCCAATGAGTCAGGTTGCCAGAAGCTTTCAATCATGAGTCTCTGTTTTCAGTTGCTGATAGCATTGCCAAATATAACCCATTGTGGCTCTAACACTCTATGCTGAGTATATCCCTCAGATATTTTCTTAAAATTTTGATTTAAATAAAATCTTACTAAATAAAGCTTTAAGATACAAATTTAATTCTCCCCACCATTCCTCCAGCCCCTCTGCCCACTGCATTGCATCCTCCTGCCATGTAGGAGGGATGAAGGGGAGAAAGGGGAGAAAAGAAATGGCTGGACTGAACAGGGGCAAGTAAACTGTGATAAAGAAAAAAAAAATGAGGGGAAGTAAATAGATAGAAATGAAATAAATATTCCCAATGAAGATACAAGAGCTTGAAAACCAGCAGAGGAGGAATAGAGGCAGTTATGTTAAGGGGATGAATAGGGTTGTGTGGGATAAAAGAAAGAAGTAAAGGTATGGGCAGGAAAAGGCAGATAGGAGTCAGCAGAGGGAACAGGAGTTTAGGAGCTACACTGGGAGAGGAACTACATAGAAGGCTAGGCTGAAGGAAAGACTGACAGAGAACTTGGTACAGAATGCTTAAAAACATAGAATATAATTTTTTCTTTAAGATATCAAAATTAATTACATAATTCAAGTGTATCTACTTTCCTTTATTTATAAAATGACAGAGAAATTTTAGTGTGCCTTCATTCCCTGAAGGACAGGACCAGCTGGAGACTAACAGTGTTACCAGTGTTGTCACTGGTTTAGCATAAATATCCTTGCTGAGTACAAAAAGGGATCATCTTCTTTCAGCAGTGCTGTATGGGAATTGTTTTTTGTAAAAACAATTGCACTGTCTCTGAACTGTGCCAAAAGAACCCTAAGGCTACAACTAAAGGACCCAGAAATTATGTAACACCTGAAAATTAAGGTTACTCAGGCAACCTGAATTATCACTCCAGGCATGTATTTATGTTGATCCAGTCTTTCACTCTACCACAACCACCTACCCCCACATGCTGCTTTCTCTCCCTCATCTCCATTCACCCCTGGATCTTTACAGGGCAAAAGGTCTCCCCTGCCCTTGTCACATGCTTTCCTGGGACTGGAAACTCAGGTCTGCTTTGTGGTGTTGGGGATTAAAGACTACCAACTGGCTTTCAGTAACTGGTTTTCACAGTGAGCCTTTTTCTTGCTTGCATCTGAAGATCTTTGTGTGAAAATACAATTATATACCTACCTTGTTGCTTATTGAGTTTTGATAAATGTTATTGATTAAATAGAGCACAATGTTTTGTTTTCTGCCTCAGATTTATTTTTTATGTATATTACTTTATAAGGCAGTAGCATATAAATTTAGTGATAAAAATTTCTGTATCTCTATTACTGTGCTGCTAAGGAGCTACAAAGAATGGTTAAATTCAGATGTATATATAGTATAAATGGACCACCACCTAGATTATGAGCATTTCACTGACTTCATCAAAGATATTAAAATTACCTAAGCACTTAAAGCACATTATACTAACGTGCTTTGAGCTCTGTTGTGAGAGACCCAGATCATCTACAACCATGGAAGATGATTGTTTATTTAACTGCACCTGCTGGTCCATTTCTGTTGGTAAGAAGAGAAGGAAGAACCTTGAAGTGGAAAACATAATATGTGTGATGCTATGGAAATGTTCCCGCAGACAGTTGTGTTTCTGCCCAGGAAATCTTTGTGAAGATCATGCCAAGATCTTGTGTGTTAAGTTACCTCTAGCTGAATCAGTCTCCAGCCCTTTTCTAGAAGGCATCAACGGACAGGCACAAGAATATATCCTTGAGTGCTCCATTGCACTTTGTTGGAAAAGTTATTTTGCAGAAATATCTTCTCCCAGTAAGTGAAACCATTGTAGTTTTAGCAGGGATTGTAATGCTGCCTGTTCCCACCTGTGGCAAGTATTTAATTAAAATAATTTTCTACATGATGATAAAACCATCATCGTACAATGAAACCCTTTTTAGAAATCAGTGTCCTTGCCAAAGATTTTTAACAAAATCAGCATATAAATTGCACTCATCCACATTAACAAAATTAAGGTTATATGAGTTTATAGTAAAGCAACCTTTCTGAATGCTTGTTATATAGTAAAATTGTTGTGGCTGTGACACTGAAAGAATACAAAAGTGACAACACTTCTTCCTACAAGCATCTTTAAATAGTTACATTCTGCCTTCTTCATAGCAACTTGTGTCATTCTTAGTTTTAATATGCATGCAAAAATAGCATATTTTTCCTGCCTCACAAGCACAACTATCTAAAACTCTGAAAATGAAAGCAACACTGAGATGATTTTTGAAGAGGTAAATTAAGATGAAGGAAAAACATGTGTGAATTTAAAACCTCTTATATGCCTGAGCATATGCTAAAATAACATGAAGTCATGTTAAATACCTTCGAAGAGGAGCCGGATCAGAACTAATTCCCTTTTATCATATTAGTAATTGAGATTTTTAACCTTTTATGGAAGGGCAGAATTTTTGAATAGTAGTGGCTTCCAAATTCTTTCTGTTGCTATGTTTAATTCATTTCAATTTGGTTTTTTATCATGTGAGATGTATATTGTATAAAGAATAAGGATATGGAATGACTGAAGAAATACCTGGAGAGAGACGAGAGAGTTCATTGAATTCTTGAATTGCTCACAAATAATATAAATTTATTATTTATATTTTATTTTTTTAAATCTTTGATATCAATATGATTGCAAGTGCAGGTGAGTTGCAGATGTCTTTCCCCCTTAGAGCTGATCAAGTGCCAGGTGTTGACTCACCTCAAAAAGGGTACTACAGATCTTTCCACAGCAAAATCTGTAGGGACCCTCTCCAGACAGAGGCTGCATTTGGATTCTTCATGTGCCCACTGGGCAGTAAGACAGATTTATTTCTCCATGTGAGGACCATGCTCAGGTCACACCTGGTCAAAGACAGCAGGCTCCTGGGCATACTGATACATTTAATCTCTTTTGGCCCATTATGAAGGCAAATCACAAGACTTTAATACTGAAGGTGTAGAATTAGGGAAAACCCTGAAGCTTATCCTCAGGTTCTTAATGCACAATGATGGATCTAAACAGTATTTACACTGAAAGAGTCCACAGGCCTTTGGCCTCCAAAACCTTCCTATTGCTTGTGAGCCTTAACAGATGTATTCTTCATGTTCACACAGAAGAAACCATCTCACAGTGAAAGAGAAAGAAAAATCGGTTTTGCCAAGTGAGATTCACTTAACAAAACATAGATAAAGACTTTGCAAAGCTACTTGTGAGGTGAAGAGTGACTCATTGAAGTGATAAAGACATGGCAATATGAACAGGAAAAACTTGTCAATGTTAAATAAATCCCCCCCTTATTATTTCTCTGTAAGAAGAGAACTATTGGTTCTGTAAGCTTCATGAATTATAGAACTTAATAAATATTCTAGGGCATATGTTTGGTTGGAAGTGTCATGCCATCTTTCAGGAAGTGATCTGTAATTCATGAAGGAATTGTGTGATGCCAGATGCTGTTTTCCTGTAGTTTTTAGACAGACACATAGGAAGAGTATCTGAAAACAACTCACCCACTCAAGCTCAACAACAAATTGTTTGTGCTGCCTTAGGACTCCTTTTCTTCTGTCTATGAGGGCCAAGAAGGAAAGTCACAATGGATCATGTAGGAGGGGAGAAAGAATGAGCTCCGAAATGGGCAGGAATAATCAGAATGAACAGAATGGTAATTAACTAACATAATTGTTTGTCATCACTTGGTCAATTTTGTGTCTTAAAACTATATTTCTCAAAGTAATTGGATGATTTTTATCCAATAATTTATATTTAATTTGTAAGAACTGTGCATAAAATGAGAAAATTATTTTGGATGAGTGAAACCAGATTGTTTTGAAATAAATATTCAAGAAATACAGTTACCACTCTAGGAAAAATCAGCTAGAGTGGGATTTTTCTAAACACTTAGCAACAAAGTTGGTGATAAGAAATATATCTCTAATTCCCCTAAATGTTTCTCAAAAAAATAACATGAAAATTGATGCATGTAAAGAACGCTTTGTGTTTCTTGGAAGTCACCATCCGTTTTCCAAGGGAGACAGTATGGAAATCACAAATTGGAGTTAGATGTGAAAGGAAAGGATACTCAAGGGCATAATTCTAACATCCTTTTACTGAGCTGAGAGTGAATGAAATGTCCTTTTTTGTAAGCCAGGAAGAAACATTTGATATTTTGGGCATTAAACTCTTCAAATTCATATATACCCACTAACAGAGATGTTCTGTGTATAAGAGAGTCATAAATAGGTAACTCATTTTGTTTTCAAAAATTTAGATACTTTTTTACCTTCTATAGTTGACATTTCTGCTTAAGAATTGGATAAAAAAGTTTAATGATATTTTACTGGTTAAATGGTTTTATTTGGTAGGGAAAGTGGTAAAGGGGGTGACAAAGCAGAGGTATTTCAGTACAGTAAGTCTGACATTACAAAACATTTTGATATCATTATACAGGACACCTCTGACTTTGAAGTTTAATGAATTCTTCCCCCTCTCAGGCTATCTATCTAATCTTAAATTGGTAACTGCAGAACACAATTTTCCTTCCCTTGGAGAAGTTTTTTTATGGAAATAAACATATATCATCATCCAGACACTCAGTGATTGTATACCCAAACCAAATTTTCTTAAGCCTTCTATGGTTTCCTGTAATGGAGCAGTGGTCTCTCTGAGCCTTGCCAACTTTCTGAGATAGACCAGAACTCTGTGACTGGATTATAATGAGTGCCCCAAGATTAGTTTTTTGACCTGTTCCATGGCCAGAGTTTAAACTATTTAAAAGGACCCCACACCTTTATGGAAGACCCTTGGATGTTTTCTGTTTACAGTGTGCTCTGACTAGACTTCTTCCTGGTGTTAGTGCCAGATTTCATTTTACATTTCAGCTGCAGATTTAACTGGGAAATGTCATAAATACTTGAAATATTTCTCTTTGTGGCAGGGATTTCTCCCAATGGGATTTTTATAAGTAGTTGAAGTCAGTAAATGCTTGGTATAAAAATAACAAAAAATCTTAAAAAACAGTGTAAAGCTGTTCAGAACCCACCTTCTAGAGCTAGCAGATGATGGCAATTAGTGGCAATTTCTTCCTCTGAGCTTCTGGGAGACACAAAATTAGCATCACTAAGCTGAACACCTTACCTAGATTTTTGCACATTATGAGCTTCCTGCCAGCAGTCTGGATTTTTAATTTAAAAGACTTAATAAATGCTGAGAAATTTTTAAAAAGACCCAAGGATGACCCTTGTTCTGTGCTAAAAGTTCCTGGAGCTACCTGCTGTAGGAGTGATTTCAAATATCCAGAACTACAGAGAGATTAAGTAGTATCTCTTGTGTTCCAGCATCTCATTTTTTCAGCACATGAATATGCATACAGATAGAAGCAAAATTAACTGTGTCATTAAAACAATTAATTGAGACTACATGCCAGAAAAAGAAACTAACTCCACAGTGGTTCCTGGGAAAAAATAGGTCACTTTGGCCAGCAGGTTCAGTTTTCTTTTCTGACCTAATTAAAAAATATTTTGCTGAGAATAACTGTTACTTGCAGATTAGCAATCCAATATCATAGGTCTTTCAAATAATTATTTATGAAGGATATTTCTATTCTAGGTCATACAACATAGGATAAATCTCAGCTTCAGTGACATGTTAATGAGCAATGCCAGAACATGTATTGATTCATCACTTTCATTTAATGACTTGGAAATGTTTAATACTCCTAAAGTATTAGGAATGCTCCACCATCCCTCCATACTCAAGTTTCTAATTTGTTTTGAGGAAAGGAGCTCAAAACTAGGGATCAATATCTTTAATAAGGCTTAAACAGGAGTTGAGTAACTTTTCAAGGTTAAATATGACTGACGAGATTATACAATGGAAAATGTTCTTTTTCATTTTACATTTGCTTAACAAGGAATTACTTACACTGTATGGGTATAACAGAAACATTATAGGAATAATACTGGCAGGTATAAGGTGGTGTTATTGCACAGATACTTTTGCATTTGTTAACTGTCTTGAGGGAATACTTTCTCACTGGATAACTGGAAAATGCTGACATTATAACTAAAATCACTTGATATTTACAGTAGCTTTTTTCTTTACTTCCACTGTGTATAATTTTAGTGAGGGTGCTTAGTTATTAACATATTAATAATATTTTTCCCATATACCCTTATATATGCATTGTCTTCTCTTAAAACTATTATATAATAATTTATTATTTTGTCATAAAGCACCAATACCTAATAGCATTTTCTATTGACTTCTTAGAGCAATGAATGACAGAATTTTATGTTTCTAATAAAGGTGAAGGAACAGTTTTAATGTATGTTTTTCATCATCTTGTTAATTTCACTATTGAAGCAAATGGAAAAAAACCCTTTTTTAATGAGTGGTTTGGTGGTACAAAGTTTCAAATTATTTTTTTCTAGAAGAACAGAAAAAAAAAAAAAAAGCAAAAAACCCACAATAAATAAAAGTTCCTATAAAATGGAATTTCTTGGACATATTTAATAGTCCAAAAATAAATTTGTAACAATTTTACAACTTTTCTATTGACTGCATAAAAAGTATATCTTCTAATGGGTGGCTTTTGATCACTGTTCTAGTTACTGTTAGTAAATTTTTTTCTTTTTGTTTTTTTTTGTGCTAAAATTCACAATATCAGTTTTGGCCTTGCTGGAATTTCCTGAAACTTGGGTTTTAAAAGATCATTGTAATTGCAATTTTCTTATAACCAGCATCATGTATCTATTTATCTGTATATATCTATCCATTTCTATATACAATTTTAAAAAATTCTGTTTATAACAAAATTTGATCCTGATAATTACATTTGTGGCTAAACATCCTTTTATTTAATTTTGAGGTTTTTTAAATTAAAATCAGCTATTATTAATTTAATTGCATACAAAACCAGAATAAAATCAAGATATTCAGTATCTCTATTTTCATAGCTTACAGCTATGAAACCTTTTTCTCATAATTACAATGTATTTATTTGGTGAAATTTTTTTGTTTTCACTGGTTTTTTGTAGCAAATAAGATTAAATGTTTTTTATTTACACTTATTCATTTGAAAATGAAGGACAAATAGAGGGAAAAAATACAGGAAGGTTGGGGGGTTATTATGATGCATACTTTTTAAGACAAATAACAATTGCAACAAATAAACAACAACAACAAAAAAGGTAAAACCTCCAAACAAACCATGGCGAGAGAAAATGGAACCAATTTGCACCTGGTTGGTCTCTCTTTCTAGAGACCAAGAAAAAAGCTCAGTTAATCACTTAATCCAAACTGATTTTCAGAGCTTGGCTTAGGCTGCTCAGGGCTGTTCCAGGTTGCAGCTCAGGGGATGGAGCAGGCAGAGCCTCCCTGGGAAGCTGCAGCCCTGCCCAGCCCTGCTCTGCTCTGCCGTGAGAAAACCTTGCCAGCAGCTCCCCTGTCTCTGCTGTGAGAGAGGAGCAGCTGGAAGAGGGGTTTGGCAATACCTTTTTACAGAACTGGGGTGTGTTGAAGGCCATAGGAGGAGCCCTGAGTGCCGTCTCATTTTGGCTTCTCACACGTCCTAGGGTCAGATCCTGAAAGTGTTGCTCAGTGAGAATGCAGGAGCCACTGGAAACAATTGTGTCTCAGAAGAAAAGGTTGGCTTAAGCTTTATACTATCACCTGCTGTAGTGGCAAATAGCTGTTTTCAAGGGCACTGTCTCCTGGTTTTCTCTGATAGAAACAATATAATTAATATGTACAAGAATTATGTTCCAAACACTAAGACTAGACCTGAAAGACTTAATATGCTAGATTAAAAAGCTAATCAAGATGAAATTTATGACCTAGTGACCATTTAATCACTGACTTTTTAGCACTTTTCTTTGTAGCTTCTAATGTATAGACCAAAATTCCATAGAATATTTGTAGTGGATTGACTTACCAAAATATCTAAAGTGATCATCTTAAGGAAGCAAAGAGAAAACTTACCAGGTTTGTTATTAATCAAAAGGACAAGCTCAGAAATTAAATTCTAATTCATTCTGTGATAAGAAAATTCTTTAGGTCTTGCCCTTTTAGCGTTATTTTAGCCATGCTACTTAAATTCCTGTGCAATTATAAACCACATTGTGTCAATAACAGATAGATTCAGGTCATTAAGTTTTAATTAATAGCACAGACCTATTTGCAATGGTTGAATACCATCAAAGTGACTTCTTATATCTACTGAACATAGGAAAAATTAGAGAAAAAAATTCTCTAATTTTTTTTTTTTTTGTAAAGAAATTTAGCACAGTTGGGCAATACAACTTCACCATTATGACATCTTTACAATATTATTTAAAAAATATGAGTGGTCACCAATTAACAAGTATTTGTTTATTGATAATTTTCATAGAAGTAGTAATGATACATAACAATTCAATTTCAGAATAACACAGCAATGAAGACCATTTACTTCAAGAGAAGCTAATTAATAATAATAAGTATATAATAAAGGATTGAAGTAAGAATGTTTACCTGAAAGACGATGAATAGTTCCTGTGAATTTGCATAGAGTTACACTAAATTATAGTATATTCACAGAGCTATCAATCTGTGAGAAAGATTGATTCCAAACATAAAGAAAATTTTTATATTTTGCAAGAGTTTTATGCTTCAAACTCTATTCAGGTCCTGGACTTGAAACACATTTTACAGGTCAATATGATTGTGCTTAATTTTCAAGAGCAGTCTAGTAGCTTTTTAGAAGTTAGACATATGAATAAATATGTTTAGAGTTCAGCTGAAAAATTACACAAACACAGCCTATACTTTTATATTAGTGCAGGTTTTCAATCTTTATGACTTAATATTTCTGTGCATGAGATTAAAACATTAGATAAGAAGAAATCCCTGTTACCTATATCATGTTACTCTATTCTTCTACATTTTGTTGGCAATGGCTGTAGTATAAAATGTTTACTCCCACCTAGAACACTAGTGGAAGCTGCTTATTGCCCTCTGTAGAGAGGTAGTATTATCATTTTACAGCTAGCTAAAACCACAGTAAAAGTCAACTTTATTTTGTCACTCTTTTCCTTCTATAGTGTGATCTTGTGTTGAGAATTAAGTAGTCTGTTAAATTTATTGGAAATCTGATTATAAGATTTTATAAAATACTTGACTTAGTTTGGTAGCAATTAATATTTTTCTTTTTTACATAGGATAAGTTCAGTATTTAGATAAACTGATTATTTAATATTTAATTTCCAGAGTTTAAGGTAGAGAAGGAAAAGCATCTATCACAGAAATTAATATGTTTTTGGTGAAATAATTTATTAAAATTCAGACCCAGAAAGGGAGTGTACTTGTCCTTTTTATAATTATGTTCCCAACATCACAGCATGCTATAGCCACCATTATAATCTGAGCTCTCATTAGGGTTATGGTTGAAAAATATTTGATTTAATGAATAGGAATTCAAAACTCGAAACTATTTGAGATTTCTTGGACATTGAAATGCACTCTGCAGGGAAAAAAAAAAAACAACACCTTTTCTGGAAATAGTTTCTTGCTGTTTAACTGATGCTGTAAGATGTAAAAGGAATAATACCTGAAATAACTTCCTAAGGTTTAGGGTACTTAAGGTTCTGTTCTTTTATTTTAGTAACAGCAGTCATGTCATTTTTTATTATTGGTTGTTTATGGTTTCAATTCCTCAGGCTCCAGGGTCTGCTGCCATAACTTTCAGAAATATTTTGCCAAGAGAGTTAGCATAAGATAGGGCACAATGTTATCCAAGAATGAGTCATAGTTCTGGCTTATTCTTGGAGGAAATTAATGCTAGGGAAACAAAGGAAAGAACATGAAATGGAACCTGATGGTCATTTTTTTTCTAAATCCCTAAGTTTGGGTCTAAGTATGAATGTGAGAAGAGCTCAGGGCCCCTCTGGGCTTTGGCTTTGTACAGGCACCCTCTGGTGCACCTGTGTGTCAAAGAAAAGTGCTCCCTGGGCTAGGTGCACTGAGCCATTGCACAGGCTGTCAGCTCTGGGAGCAGGACATTTGCAATTCTGCCAGGTGCTGAAGGTGTACAGCTTACCAAAGAGACATGGGCTAAGGGATTGAGGTGAGGTCTGTTGCACAAAACTGCAATGTGCTGAGTAAATGTTCCCTAGGAAGTGTTTGGGAAGAGTTAAACCGGGTTGAATATAGCCAAAGAGGTCATTAAGAGCAGCAGACTCTGGCCAGTACAGGGCACTGGATGTTCATGATGGAGAGGTGCAGGTTTCACAGCTTCCCCTGGTTAGGTGCCACAGAAAGGCATGAGAGAAATCATCCCAGAAAAATGCTTCCTGTTTCATGGGGCTTCCCACTGGGACAGATGCCAAGGTAGAAGAATTTGTCTTATGATTCATTTCTCTCCTAGGCCTCATTCAGAATTTTTGGTAGGCACTCTCTGAATTCAGGAACTGCAGCAGAAAAAAAGTACAGCTATTGCATTTTTTTAAATAACTTTTGTCAAAAAAGTAATGAAATATAATTACAGAATAGAATAAAATAGAATTAAATTGCATAGCATAGCATAGCTCAAGTTGGAAGGACATCAAAAGACCTTCTCCAAACTTTCACAGGAAAGGTGGCCTAAATATTGGTCCAGTACTGGCAGGGGATTCATACTTACCTCATCCTATCTAAGGACACTGGCCATATGTGCTTGGGAAAGATAATTATTATGCCCATATTGCTACTGTGGTTTTTTGTTTATTTTTTGAGGGACCTAATTCTGTCTCTTAAAACACACAATTTGCTTTTGATGGAGTTTGTGGGAGCCAGGGGAAATGTGCTTTTTGGCTACATGTATGTGGGGTATGTGAAAGCTGTAGGCCTTTATGGTGGTTTTCATGTTGAAACCAGAACTAATTACAGTTTTGTGTAACTGAGAAGCAGCACTCAAGGTTTGAAGACTGCTCTAAGTACAGATTCCTATATTCAGTCACACTCATATTTAGATTACAGGTTTTCAAGGACTTAATTTTTGCAAGTAATTAGACAAAAGTGAAACCGCTAGGTAAATGCTTAAAACTATCTGATTACATTTGTAATTCCTACTTGTGTTCAATCCATTTCAGTTGCTCCTTATGTCCTGGTATGTATCTGATTTCATCTGTGAGTGCTTGGATAACTGTTGTCTGACTGTACATCTGCCTTGTTTTTCTTAAGTGTTTTACCTCAGCTTAAGAAATTGTTCTGATGTGGGGGTCAAGAACTTAGAAGTGCCAGGCTGCCTGTAAGGAGAACTGCTCTCCAAACCCTAGTACAGCTGAAGGTTCAGTTTCATTTTGAATTGCAAAATTCTTGTTTTCTTTATAATCATGCTAGACATTTGTTGTTGATATTATCTTGTGGTAATGCCCCACAAGTGCATTATATGTTAGCCTGGATTCCATGACTCAAAAGTATGTGTGCTGAAAAAACCCTCTCCCTACGCATAGAAGACTCAGACTGGCAGATACTACTCTGCATATTCAAAAAAAAAAAAAAAAAAAAAGAAAAAAGAAAAATGCCTGCTTATCTTTCAAGTAATATGATAATATGTTCCAGATACAGAAGGCAAGATTAACATTTAGAAAGAAATTCAACAGTATCTTAAATTAATAGAAATAAACTCTCCAGACTTTAATATTTAATGCATAGCAACATTCTCCACTGGTAATACAGCAGTGATAATGAACAGCTGTAACAAATATATAATTTTTTCCCCTACTGATAAACCTTTACAAGAAAGGTTGCAATCTCTCTCTGCCTCTTATTCGCTTTTGCTTTTGTAGCATGTCATGTAGTACGTATAAACTCTATTTAGAGAGATAATTTACCACAACATTTTTCACAATGTAAAAGGTTACTCATTCACACAGAGTCAAGCAGTAAGGCAGAAAATGCCTTTTTGAATGAGATTTTTTTTTTATTTTCTGTATAATGTCATATTCTCTGCAGTACAGGAGGAAGAAAATGGTGTTAGAAGCCGTAAAACTCATTTCTTATTATTGCTTTAATACTGACCTTGGCATTTTGTGAAACAGCCCCCCATTTAAAAAAAAGGATAAAAAAGAAGAAAGTGAATATACTCCTCAAATTAGGAAACAAATGCTTAAGAGAACTATTGAAAAGGACTCTAATTTTCTGTGGTTTTCTGTCCTCTAAATGGAGTTTTGAATTATAACACTATACACAGCCATTGGGAATTTCAGACCCATAGAACTCTCTACCTTGTTTCAGGCAGTAGAAATAAATTTTGGTGATATTACAGCAAAAGTGTTAAAACCACAAACTCTCCTATTAAAGACACAAACCATTATGAGCCATATCAACATGTAAGACAACAATAAGAATAGAAAATAATAAATTAAAAAATAAACAAAAAAAGAGTAGTGTGTGGGGACACACTACTCTAAATACAGCACTACACAGAAAAATATGTCTGAAAGTGAAACTCACTCATCTTCCAAGGAAGTACAGTGTGCTTTTATTTGTAACTCTTCGAAAGGCCTGGATTTAGTCCCATGTGGCCAGTTGTGCTAATGTCATCGGTTTATCTTAAATAACCCAGAGGACTTAGGACAAAAAGAAAAAAAAGACAGTGTAAGAATATAGAAGGGTATAGTATCTCCCTCTGTCCCCAGGAATAATTGCTGAGGTGAAAACACCAAAGGGAAACAAATGTGTAAGTCTGATGGACATCAGAAGGTTAGTGCTTTTTTATAATCATATTTTCAGGCTGAGGGCAAGAACCTTATTTCACCACTGGTCTATCTGAGAAAATTATTAGCAGCTATATATTTCACATATTTTATGTCAGCCTTCAGCACTTAACCAGCCTATTAAACTAGAGAAATCTTTCAGGGAAGAAACCTGCTTGAAAGCAGCATATGGAGAACAATTTGAGGAGTAGAAATTTAACCTAAATAAAGGTGAGTTTCACTTCATAGATTAAAATACTCAAGTCATAATGTCTGCGTATAGGATTTAATGTGTTTCCCTGAACATAGGCATCATGCTGCCAGCAGGTTTGGAGCTCGGAGGGAGCTGCACCTTTCTGGAACTGGACTGGTATACCAGAGGGATGCTCCAGGATGTCTCTGATGGTACTATATACCTCTGATGGTACTATATACCTCTGTTTAACTTCTAGAAGTTGTCCACATAAAAAGCATTTGTCCAAACCATCATTATACCTAATGGCGGTTAGTTGTTGACAAAATGTGTGTCTGCTGTATGTTGATGTGAGTATATGTGTAGGCTTTGCTGTCTGTGTGTAATGGGTACTTAGACATATAGGACATAGACAAGAACCTATATGTAGGCACCTAATTTAAGTGTCTTCATTCTTAAGCTGAATCCTACCCTTAACCTATGGAGATTTAGATAAAGTACTGCTTGTGTCAGAATGTGAAATTCAAGATTTCAATGACACAGATAAAAGAGGACTTAAGATTGTCCTGAACTAAGAAATCTTCACATCTAAAAGATATATTCATCAATTTAATAAATACCTAGAAACATAATTAATTATTTTAGTTGAATGTAAAACAGATAATGTTTGTGGATTTCATTTGGATTAAAAAAAGCAAACAGCAAATAATTTTTCAAGTTCAACATAGCATTTCAAATATAAGTGTGAGCTCAAATCTAATGTTAAGTGACCTCTGATTTTTATGTGAGGAAAATATGTGTGCAACATTTTTTATTTACAGTGATAGGTTTTTAGAATGACCCATTTAAACAAAAGCTTCTTGCAAGTTAAAAAAAAAAAAAATGGGAGAATGCAGAGATACTTACAAAAAAATTTGTGAGGAAATTTTTGTTGTTTAGGAAATTTACAAGAGACCCCAAACAAATGATTGGGAAGTTTAATTTCACATGAAATGCAGAAGAATTAAGTGAACATTTCAGAGCTGCTCATTTCAGACTCTCATTTTCCATTCCAGATACCTTAAAAACAGTCACAGTTCTGGGTCATCTCACCCAGATCAATGCTTCAACCCCCAGGTTAAAGGTTGAAATGACTGAGTCTTACTTAGGTCTCAACTATGCCATGTATTTTTACTCTAATCAGTATGAAGAATAAAGCATGATCCAGCATGATGAATACACCTGTACAAGAAAAAAAAGCAACGGAATTGGGAATTGCACCAAAAACTTTTACTTTTTTTTTAATGAAAGGCAAAAAAATGCAGTCAATAAGAGCAATTTGCCATAGTAACAGAATTTTGCATTAATAAAATATCTTCATTGTGGATATACTTCTCCTTTCTCCCTATGGAAGCAGTTATACCTCATGAAAGGACTTTAATTTTCACTGGATGAAAGGGAGAAGGGCTGACATTAGCCACAAGGCAAATGGAATAGCAGCTCTGAGTATCACCAATCAATATTTATGCCTGTGGCTACTGTAAAATGCTGGGGTAAAACCAGACAGGTTTGAGTTTTCCACTGAGGAGCAGGAGAGTGCCTCTTCTGAAGGGCTTCCTCAGCTCATCCTAATCCCAGTTGCCAGGCTTTGGTGCTGCAAAACTAGAACTGGAAGCAGGGTTCCAGTGAAATGGGAGCTGATGTTCGAAGTGACAAAGTGGTAAAAAATTTCTGAACTCTTCCTGTTTCCACTGCTCTGGCAAAACTCTAAATCATACCCAAAGGGCAACATTTGCAGCAGCAGAGCTGCTTTGTTCTCCTGACTGAATCATTGCTCATTAGCCTTATCTTTAGTAACAATTATCATTTCTCATGCTGTGCAGGCCCAGTGAATCTTAGGTAACGTGGCTTCAGGCTGGGTACAGGACTTATGCACACACCCTTTGGCAGATTTATTAAGTGCAAGGGGATGAATCTCAAGGGCAACTCACAGAAACCTGAGCAAGTCTCTTTTACAGATTCCTTTTTAATGTTATCATTTGAATGGATCATTTTGCATATTGAGTCATAAATTTCCAAGATATTTTTTAATTCAAAAAGTAAGAGCGAGGAAATATATGGAATTTTTGGTGCTCATTTATGCAATATAGAGCAGTCATATTTACTCATGTCAGTTAAAAAAATCATAAATTTGCCAGACAACATGGACATGGAAAAGCATGGTGAGGTATTTTCAGCTATGGATGTATCAGGGCTACCAACAGTTATATTACTGCTTTTGCTTTGAATACTACAGTGCCTCTTGGTGCTGTATAAAAACGTCCAAGGTCTTCCACTTGATAATTCATTCTGGTTAGGTATTTTGCTTTGAAATAACTTTTACTATTGAATTTAACAGACTGTTTTTATCACTACCATTAACAACCAATCCCATTCGTTCCCTCTCTTGTTCCTTTATTTTTTTAAAAAAAAACCTACACACAAGCAAAAGAATTTAAACACTATATACATTTTTAAAAGTTTAAATATAGAAACATAAAATTGAAAGTTAAAAAAATATTTGTAAAAAAGTGAAGCAATCTCTTTCTGATAAATTCCCTGACTATAATAGTGACATCATGTTTCCCAACCTTTATAGATTTATGGAGTAATTTTTCTTTCCAGTATGTTGCAGTTGTTTGCATAGCACCAGCTTCCTGCCTAGTATTGTTAACTTTGATTTTCATAGGTCACAAATAGACAAGAAATTAAAAAAATCCTTCAAATCCTTTAAAACAGACTAATTTATGTGGCAGAATAAATACAGCTTCTGAACTTGTGATAGTTTGTGTTTGTTATATTTTAGTGTTGAATTTTTGTGTAGTCTGGAAAAGAAACAGCAGAAGCCTGTGTGACAAAATATGACTGGCATGTTACATGTTGAGGATGAAAAATTAATTCTACATATATGAATTCTTTTTTTTCTGTGAAATATGTGAATTTGTGATAGAGAATATGTTCAACTCGAGTCAAAATAAAGGATGGAATGATACAAAGATTAATGAGAGGGGTAGAAATTTCATTGTTGGCTTTTTATTCAACACGGAGTTTGTACTGAAAGTAATTACATGGATAAAGAAAATATAATTTTTGAACGAGTGATGGATTTTTATTTTTTTTTTCTCTTTTCAATGACTCTGATTGGCATTTCATTCCTGAAATAGGAGTTCTCTTGGAACAAAGTGATCCATATACCATGGAGAATTACTACCAAGTTACTTAAAGCACTGGGAATTGCTTGCAATTCTGTTAATAAATGAAAATAGTTCCGAAACTATCACCTTAAAAAGGTGTAGACACTAACTTATTAATAACCATTTTTGAGAACTGGTCAAAGAGGACAAGAAGGTTGCACTAGAGGAGAACAAATCCCCAAGGAAAATTTTAGCCAGCTCTGGCTTTTTACTCCTGGAATCTCCTCAGGATAGTAACAGAACTGTGTGAATTGCAGGCAGCCCACTGGCCCTCAAGAACAGCAGAGCACAGCAGCAGAAGAGTTTATTCTGCTCTTCATCTTGACACTGCTTTTAGAATGAGAGCCAGGCAAAATACACTAATCATTATTTTGTTATAGAAATGAGTAAAGAAAATTATTCTTAGATATGCACAGGGTCCTAACCAGGACACTCAGGTAAGCATGAGACTTGTGTTGATAAAAGTCAGAGGTCATAATATCCCTCTGCCTCCATTCCTCTGTTTATTGCAGTGAAAGTCATGACTTTTATTTATTCCTCCTCAAAATTGTTAAAATTATGACTTGACTAGTAATCACAGATGACTATGAAGAGCTAAAGGATTATGTAAATACAACCCTTTTTTCTTGTTATTGTGCTGTCTAATACATTGTTCTCTCAATCCTCCCTGCCATTAGGCTGCCATCAAATGCGGTTTGTACAATAAACGCATTACGGCTTTAATCCATGCTGTTATAAATTTAGAAGCCATAATAGTGTATCTTACTGGCTTTATAAATATACCTGAGTAGCTAAATTCTAACTCTTTTTCTAATTAAAGTGAAGAGGGCCATAGTTTCCCTTAACCTTTCTGGTTGTTGGTCAGCACAGAGCTTTCGTGGGGTTAACTCATATAGTAAAATTTTTCTCAGCACTGTCTTGGGAGCAGCATTAGCTCCCAAGTAAGAGTATTTTCTCTATTAAACCCCTAGACCTCCCTTTATGCTCAAGATTAAGCAGAATCTCCTTTCTACTGGGGCTAATAATTCCTTTTTATCTAGAGGTAAATGAAACTCAAACACGATAAATACCACAGGCAAAACAATGCAATGCCGGCTTTTTTGTATGTTGATAGCCTCATACAAATGGATAGTTTTGCTCAGTTTTTAATTGCTTCTGTTATTAAACCTCCCTTTAGAAGCAAAAACAGTTTTTGAAGAAAGAAACCCACGTTTAACATTTCACAGCAAAAGAACCCTTCATCAGTCATCTGACCTTTCTCAACCTGCCTTGAGGTTACTTCAAAGAAAAAAGTCAGCAGGCAAAACTTGGAAATCTCAGGCGTCTCCCAGTTTTATTCCAAGACTTAAGATACCTAGAAAGGTTTCTGAATTCAGCTGACCATTTTCTGTGCAAGCAAAGAGAAAACAGGGGGGAAAAAATGTGAAAAGCATCACAATAAATCTGCAAGACTTTTTCACCTTTTATTTTTAGGTTTCTTTGCTTTGTGGAAGGACAGGGCTTTAAGTTTGCCTCCTCTCAGTGAAAGGTAAAAACTGTATTTGATAGCAGCCAGGGAAGCCCCAAAAGGGCTTGGCATGCCCTGCTCTTGTGCTGTGCTAGCTGAAATCCCTCCTCTGATTCAGAAAAGACCTTCAGTTTTCTTCACACCTTGCAGATAACTATTGAAAGAAAGGGAGACCATGAGTGTGGCGACCAGAGACATTAATCTTACTAACAAGGAGTGCAGAAAGAGACAGACCTAAACACTAATACTGTTTTTAAATGTATAGTGCTGCATTAAGGAGCATCACTAATTTAACCTATGGATTATATTCCAGGCAAACTTTCATACAGTTCTCTATGTATATATTAGTCAGCAGAAATCACGAGTCTCAGATTATTCACTTCATCAGATTAGTTTAGGACTTCATATTTAAAGTAGAAGAGCAGTATTATTCTTTACAAATTCGTTAGAATTTCACTCTTACTCACTGATTTCAAAACTATCTATCCAGACCAAAAATGTTCAATTTTATTTCTGCACATATTTGTAGGACACAAGTCAGGTTTTTTTGATCTGCGAGGCAATACTATGGGTACTTAAATTGTGTATCTGTGCAAGTAATAACTAATCACCAGCTAATATTTGTTAAGTACTGTTTCTCCTTTCTTTGACCTAAAGGAATTCTCTCAGTGGATGCTTTAACTTAAGGGGCTTTTAACTGAGAAAAACCCATTACACCAGACTGTAGTTAAGTATACTTTTGGCAGCTAAGGTGCTGCACATGATGGTTAGGAGAATCTGCAACACAAATCTCCACAGATTTATCCACAAAACTGCTGAAACAATGAAAATTCTGTCATTATGTAGCAATTTGGGCTCTGCTCCAAATGGGAGAATTCCTTTCAAAGTGTGCATACTGCACCTGTATTAAGTTGATTATATTTTAAGTAATTTAGGTGCTTGCCTAAAGTTGCTTGCTCAAAGTTAGCAGTATCACATGAAAAGTGAGAGAAGATTAGTGAAAGAAGAAGGAGACTAGGACTTGCAAGGTAAAATGAACAGCACAATGGTAAGAGAGAGCAGGAAAGGAAATTGCTGTGCCAGGGAGTGTCCCACAGGGAGTTCTCCAGAATCAGCTTTAATTAATGTTCCAGTCCACAACCCTTGTACAAAAGCTGAAATCTGATAGAGATTGCTAATAGCATAATGCTATCCTTTATCATTTTAACTCAAAGGAATACATCATGAATGAAATGAATGACATAGAAGACTGGAGTAATAGAAACGGCCCAAAGTATCATAGTGTAAAAAGGCAAGGCCAGGAATGTATGGTTACTTAATGTAATCTCTAATCATAAAGTAGGTAATAGATTGCTGAGCAAGAGAAGGACCTTGGGGCAATCCCAGAAATAATATCAGACATGAATATTTTGCAGCTATGGAAAAGACAAGTATATAACCAGAATTTATCAGAGATGTTTCCGAAAGATTGAGGGGATAACTACACAGACCAGCAAAGCCTCCTCTTAAAGACAATAGCTTTGCTTAGGAAATGTGATTTCAAATGGGAATAAGGGCACAGAAGGGCTGCAAAACTGGTTATAGGGACACAGGACCTATGATACCCTGTGAGTGTGAAAGGCATTGTTTCGTTCAGCCAAACAAGCCGGAGGCTGTGGAGGGAGAGAAGTGCTCTGTATAGTTAGAAGGCTATATGTGAACTCTAAGGAAAGAAAAAAAAAAAAAAAAAAAAAAAAAAAAAAAAAAAAAAAAAAAAAAGGAAACAAAACCATATCTGCTGTCTGGGCAGTACAACAAGTGCATTTAAAATGGCACAGAATAACTTCTGATGTGAATTTGGATCCTCATCATTAAAGCACTGGGTTTCAGGAAATACTCACAGAAGACATAGAAGAAAAAACAAACCTAACTGCTCTCACAGTGCTACAGCTGACACCTCCAAAAGATGGCACTTGTTTTCTCTTGTGACCAGCAGGAAGTTGGGTGTACTTTGGGGGGAAGATATTTTCATCTCGATGTGAGATCAAGTAGGTGGGTACTTGATCAACAAGTGACAAAATTAATTATAGTACATATCACCTGGGTTAGTTTCTTGTATGTTTTAATAGAGATTGAGAAGAAATTTCTGTGGAGATCAATCAGGTTAAGACTTAAACTTCTTATTTGCTTTCGTCCTGGTATCATACATGAGATATTTTCATTAAGTTTTGCAAGTTGGAGGTACTGCACTATAGCAAAAGTGAAAGGTGGTCACAGTCCTATTAGCCAGTTATGGCAAGATGATCCTGGCATGGCCAGACTAATGTCTGGAAATTTCTGTAAATTTAAGGCAGTCTCTACAAAAGAAAATAGTACATTAATTCTTCAGTGCCTACTACAGATAAATAAGCCTCTAAAGTTGTTCCTTTCTACACACTTTTAGCTGGTAAATTTGCTTCTCAGTGACAGTTTACTTCTTCAGACATGAAAGTCAATGTCAAAAAATTCCATTTTAAATTTTTTTAAGAGTCCATTATAACTGCCTTTTAAGTTTCCTTGATTAGCACAGAAAATATGGAACAGCTATTAAACTGCTGTTCCCCTAATAAACATTAATTATAAGACAGCAGGTGATTAATCACTGATAATGAGCTATAGATGACTTTTAATGGTCAGCTAATAGTGTCATGGGCCTTTAATGCTGAAAATAATTAAAATTAATATCAGATTGTATGGTGAATACACATGGTAAAATGTGCTTACAGTTCAAAAAGCGGACAACCAAATATAGAAGGAATATCTTTCCCTGTGACCATGACACTTTCTAGCTCAGTACTCTAGGCATGTGCAGGAGGGGAAATATTAATTATTGGTTTAAGGACTGTTTTAGACAGAGCTTAGATTTGGCTTATAATTTATGGCTGTATTTCCCACTGCAGGTGAAAATCCTAACCAGCATTTTGCAATTTTCTCCTTTGTTGTTGATCCTGGCACAAGAAATCTTAAATTATAGCATGGAGAGTGAATCCATAATGGCAAAGAAATATTTTCCATCACGTCTCCACTTCTGAAACAACCTATAGATTATTACTAAGGCACTCCCATGAAAATAGAGATGTGACTTGGAGTCTCTCTCCAGCTGCAAAGAAAATGTAATCCTGGCCTTTCCATCCTAGATTGTTATAAGTGATGCTGCTCTGTAAGGTTCAGTCTTTAGGGGGGGAAGAGCAGTTCTTTAACTGAAAGAGAGTTACAGCCCTGAAAGAAGATCCAAACCCATCAACATTTTGCACCTTAAAATGAAATTTGCTTGTTTTCCCTTCCTATCCTGCTGGGTCATGTCAATATCCTGGCATTCACTTGCCTTCCTGCTGGGAACCAAACTCTCCCACTGTACTTGTGGAAAGTTCTGAGAGGCGCTCAGCACAGATTGCTTTGCTTCTTTAGGGCTACTTTTTCTCCCAGGACAGGTCTAAGCTTTGTGTTCAAACAGGTTTTATCCATACTGAATAGTTCCTTCAATATGTTGTATCCCATACTGTATTTGGCATTGTTGGGAAAGTGTTAATGTGCCATGTCAGAAAGTGTATGAATGATCATACAGCACAGGCAAATATAGGATGGTGCTTGAGCCCATGTCCTGCCTCTCTTCACTTTCTATTGTAGGTAAAGTCTTTGGTACCTAACTTTTGTCATTGCAGATTCTGAAATGTATTCTATGTATTAGGGTTTACCAGGATGGTATCAAAGCATTTTTTTTAAGGAGCTTCTTCCCTATTCGTGGATAAATTAGGAATTCTAATGTTACAGCTATATAGAAAATCTGATTGTTATAAAATTCCTAAGAATTTGGGGAATAAAATTTTCTAAATTTTTGGTGGGGTTTTGTGTTGCTTTTTTGGTTTTGTTTTTTAATTTTGTTTTTGTCTTTGGTGGGGTTTTTTTTGGTATGTAAAAGCTATCAGTGAGTACTGGATTTAAATGTGAAAAGCAAAAGAATCAGTTCACCAAGGTGGGAACAGATGTGAATTCAATGTTGAAATAGTCTTGGTTTTGCAATAATTTTCATACTATTCACTGTCCTTTTCTATTTTTTTACAGTACCTATCAGTATTCCATGTTGTCTTGCCATGTGTTAGATCCTCATCAGTCAAACATTTACACAGGTGAATAGCTTTACAAATGTCACCAGACCAAATTAAGGAAGTCTGCCCACATGAGTAGTTGCTTTTAACTGCAAACTTTTCTGAGAGCTCACATGAGGTTGGAAGGTCTTGGCATGTGATACAGCAATCATGAAACTTTGAGCTTTATTCTAAATTTACACCAGGGTTATTCCATTCATATCACTGGTGGAGCTAATTTCACTTTGGTTTTTGAAATAGCAAAATATTCTTAGCAATTGTAAATGAGCAACTTGAAAAGGTCATAGAAATTAATTGAGGAAGGGGAAGGGAAGGACAAAAATTAAAATGTGGGAGCAGAGATACAGGGAAGAAGAAGAGAAGAAACAGGAGTGAAGAAAAAGAAAAATATTAAGAATATCTGGAAGCATAAGAGATGGATAGGAAAGAGCAGAATATAAAACCAGGAAAAAACAGATGTAGAAAGATAACATCAACAGAAACCACTTTTCATACTGTTGTGGATTGAATTCCTCTGCTTTTTTTGGTTTGTTTGTTTGTTTTCATGAATTTTTAATGGATTATGTATTTTCAATGGATTTTTTATGCTTCACAAGATTAAAATTTAAAAAAAAGAGATACATGAAATATTTTTTTTAAAGTTTAATATCACTATTCAAATGACAGTTTTCACAGTTTCAGCTGATGTCCTGAAAGTAAGTCAAATTATGAAATTGTAATCTTGCATTTCAAAATGCATTGACAATGTTGGGGGGTAATACTCTAGCAATTAGAAAAGGAGGAATTTAAGTCATAGTTGTACATAAATGACAGATAATCAATCATTAGCTTCCTTCAGCCATTTCCAAAAGTACCATTTTTAAGGCTGAATATTTGGCAATATGACATTTATTATTATTATTGCTATTAATGATTTATGTAATTTTTTTTAATTAAAAAAATTTCCTTACAAGAACATAAGGGAAATTTGAAATTTTCAGGAAAATTTATGAGCATTTATACGAATTATTGCCAGATTTTTGATAAGACATAAACCCAAGTTTCTAACTGCTTGTAGTCATTAAAGAGCAGAAGACAGTTTTTGGAAGAGTTGCACAGTCAAGCACCCATTGGGCTGGCCAAATTCCAGTGTGGAAAATTACATTCTGCTTACTGACAATTGCCTCTTCTATTTCAAACATCAAGGCCTGTTTTTTACCTGCTGTCCTAGTTATTAGGCTTGTGGCTAACCTGGAACATGTTGCTAAATCCATCACATGCTTATCTACCTTGCTGAACTGTCACCCTGATCATTTATTACCTCTGTTAAGGAAGTGTGTTGGTTTTAATCAGTGTGATGGCAATTTGACTTCTGTACAAAAACAAGAAAGTATTACAAATAAGATCCAGACCAGAATTTCAAAAGCTAATCATTCAGGAAAATTACACTCTAGGTTTCTTGTATTAATTAGCCCTCTGTCTCAATACACATTTCTTGTAAAACACATTTAAACTAAATCAGAGGACACTCTTCCATTGAACAGTTGAGTGCTTGCATAGTTTTAGTCACGTGCAAAACCTAATCAGCTCTGAGCTGCAGATATACAAATTGCATTTTTTATTTATAAAGGGAAAGGAAGTTTAAATTACTTGATTGGTCTTCTGCCAACACTGAAGCTGGAGAAGATTTAAAATAATGTTGAATCCTTTCTCAAATACCTTAATTGCAAAGGCAAGTGATTAGAGCATCCTTAACTCTTTTTAAAGACAGTCATGTTGAAACAGAACCTAAGTCTTATCAAGTAATAAGGTGAATGTCAGTGGAAAAGATAATGTGTATGTGCAACATGATACTTTAATCAGCAATCACAGAGCTCAAGAAGCAGCAGGTACATTGGCTCATGAAAGCACTGTGGATTCCTGCAGGAGAAATGGCAAAGTACAACAAGATCATTGCCTTTTCAGTAATAGGGCTGCAATTAGGACAGGATTGCTTTTTCCTTGTTTTGCCCTGTAATTACATATAACAGCCTTGATAAGATTAAGTGCTGTGATAAATTCTGCATTTTTTCTTAGCTGAAAATAGGAACTGTATGTGTTTTTAGATAACCAGATAATTTAAAATCTCATCATCAAGCTCATTTGTCAGGACTTCTTCAAAGATTGAAATCAGTCAGATTCTGTTTCATGTTCAGGCATATCATTTTTGCAATGGAAAGAGATACAATGCTTCCATAGCAACACATTAAATACATCAAGTCCATGCCTTTAGAGCTACTGGCATTAGTTTAACATGAATTCTCAACTATTTGTATGAAAAAATGTTGCTTCATATATATATATATATATATATATATATATATATATATATAAGTGTGTGTGTGTGTGTGTGTGTGTGTGTGTGTGTGTGTGTGTAAACATGCAAGTACATCTGGTATTTCTTATTGATGATTAAGCAGAACTTACTCTATATACCAGTGAAGCTAAAGACAACCCCCCCCCCAACTCACATATTGTACAAAATCTATTAATAGATGGACACTTAACAGCTGTACAAGTGTATCTTAATGAACCTTAGGATGGTATGGCTTTCCTTGTAATTGCTGACAACTATGTTGCTTTACGTTTTAAGATCATGCAAGCTTATCAGGGATGCCATTGACTTGTACTTGTTCTGTTTATTGATTACTTAATTAGTTTCCAAGATAGCTAATCAGGGACAAATTCAAGTGTTTAAACATCTCTTGCTGTGTCGCACTTTGAGCACAAAATGGTGGAGCATCTGTGTTACTTAGAGAAATAAATTAACCCCACTGAATTGAACTAGTTTAAATCATGATATAGGGTACAAAGTTGGTACAAAAATATAAAAGTAATTTGGGGAAGCTGGTATGCTGTGTCATCCTCCAAAAACTTACAGGAAAGAAGGCTCTATCGGCTTCCCAAATGATAATGCGAAGATCATTTTCCTTTTTCTTCCACAGAGTTGTTTACCAAATGTAGCCTTTAACAGTCAGGATAAGAAGCTTTTTGCTCACAACAACAACCTCTAGGGATTTCTCTGTCACAGAAATAAAATCAAGCAAATGTCAACGTTCTTAGTAGCGAACATCGTACATCAGAGTTGAAACTGTGTCTATAATTGACTGTGGAGGGTGGTATCTGTCTCAAAACTTTAAACACTGAGCTTAAGCTCACACAGTGTTTTGTTTCGACAAACCCAGAATTATTTGTCTGTAATTTGCTCTTTTAAGGTCGTATTGAGTGTCTATCTTGAATAAAATTTCAGAAAATATTCAAACTAAAAAATTCATATTTTTTTACTTAAAAGCTTGAGATTAAATGTATAGGTTTTCTGAGAGACTGTATTCCTTAGTTAATTGTTCAGCATACTTGATGTAGATTCACTTTATTTGGGCTTATTAAATCTGCTTTATAAAGCAAAGGGCTTGGTGTAAAAACCAATTTTTCTCAGGATTTAATGAGGTATTTGATGTTAATACAAGAAAGAACTTCTACAGCTACATAACTTTGAATGAAGAACTCATCATAGAATCGAAGAATCATAGAATGGTTTAGGTTGGAAGAGGACCTTGAAGATCATCCAGTTCCAACCTCCCTGGCAAAGACAGGGACAGCCCCCACTATACCAGGTTGCTCAGAGCCCCATTCAATCTGCTCTTGAATTTCTGTCTTCCTGTGGCCTCTGACAGTTTTACCAGCTGTTCAATGTACTCTTTACAATTCTTTTTGAAAGATGATCAGAAAAACACAGCACATTTGCACGGATCTGTCCAAACTTAACACATTCTTTTTAGCCCTCTTCCCAGTATGGACTGAAGAGTTCAGTACTCAGGAGGATGTCTTTATTATCTGAGAAACTGCTCTGCTATGATACCCACAGCTGTTTAATATGAGAACAGAGCAACAGTGCTCAAGGCTCCTATTGTATCTTCTAGGCAAGAGAGACTGTAAGATTTGCTTGGCAATCAATCTCACACTTAAACTCAAAGGACACTAAACCAAGACAGAACTTTAATAGAAGTCAGTGGAGAGGAAAAGTGGGTGAAAACAGAAGAAAAAAAAAATTTCTGGAAATCTTTATGAAAAATAATTTGGCGCAAGTGAGACTTTGAAGTAAGGAATATTTTAACTGTTGCCATAAAATCTATATATCACATTTATTCTCAACAAATATACCAGCCTATGTTTAACAGACACAGATATATGATTTCTTTTTTTTCCAATGCAGCATGCAAGCTCATCTGTATGCTATTTAGTAATAGTGGATTGCTACTAAAATATTGATTCCTATGTTAATAATCACTATTCAAAAAAAAAAAAAAACTTTGAAGAAAGCATGCCTAAATCTAGTGCTTGAAGGAGGCTCTGCCTTCTAGTTACTACTCACCAGTATTTTTCCTAATATTCTGAAATCAAAATGTATCAATAAAATTCATTATTTTGAAACTCCTTAAGTTATTTTTTTGATGAGTCTGACTTTTCCTGGACTATTTTTGCTGCTGAAACCAGTAAGTTAATTCAGACTTTGTGTTTGCATGAAAACAATTGAACTTTTTTTATAGTATTCCTATTAAAATACATAACAGGATAGATAACTTCTATATAGGGTTAATTTTATACTTCAGGGGTTATTTTTACTTCTAGGGGTTATTTTATTATTTTAAATCAAATTTCATATGAAAAATTTATTAGACTACAACAGCTCTTAGAATAAAAATGTTTGGCCATTTTTATTTACCTACAGCAAGAAAAATGAAGTCAAGATGCTTCCAGTGATAACCTCTAGTGGCTTGATTTCTTCATCTACTCCTTCTTTAAAATGAACAAACATAATAATTTCATAAATATTGAACTTTAATTCAAATAAACATAACATAATTTGGAATATGGAGCAAAAGCAATTCAGTAAATACTACCATTTCACTGTATTTTTTTACCTGGTTTCTCATAATTTCAAGAGAATCATTATCCTATAACTAGAAGAAGAGGAAGATATTGTTAAAATCATGTCTTTGAAGAAACTGAAAATGAAGCATCTCCTGAAGTAAAGCAAAATATGTGTTAATTTTTCAACACAGTAATCTGCTAAAAATTTCATTGATAAAGCACAGAACACAGAAACGTGGTGGCGTTGAAGTATGGCAAAGTAAAAGAAATAATGTGGAAACTTTAGCTGCTAATAGCATCAGAAAGTTTAAAGAGTGCAGGATTTGTTTTTTATTATTTATATAACTTGCATAGCAAGGTCTTGCAGTAATTTGAGGGCATATAATATAGTAGTCAGTGCAGAGTCATTATGATCCTCTTGCCAACCCTAACTATAGACCAAAAGAGAAAAAAATTACTTGTGGTAATCTTTTGTTCTCCCAGGTATACACTGCATATGAAGCATCATTTACTGTCAACACCAAGAGATTTCACAACACAACACAATACGTAGTAAGAGACTATATATTATCATGAGGCTGTCCAAAAGCCATTGGATCTAAAGGATTAATTTAATGAATCTACTTGTAGTAAACTCAGGTTCCAGCTCTGAATACAGTAGACCTAGAGAAAAGGGGAGTTCCAAAAAATTCAAACTAGTAACTGGGATGTAGATGAACATTTCATCATTTTATTGCTATGCCTCAACATCTATTTTCCAGAAATACATCTATCATGATGTCATGAACATAAATGTTGGTTTCTGTACATTTGGAATGAGAAAAATGGAAACTGTTCATAGCTTCTAAAAGGTTTTAGTGATCAGCATTTAATGCAATTCCAGACTTGCCAGGTGAGAGGCAAGACACTGAAGTGTCAACATGAAAAGATAAATCTCATTCTCTTCTCCAGTCTGCTTAACAAGCAATGCAGGGTCAGCAGAATTAGTGCTTGTGTACAGGTGGTCCTGAGGCTGCTTCAGTTCAACTTGAGGGCTGCTCAGCAGCTGCTGCTCAGAGGATTCCACAGCACACCACTGATGCTGCTTAAACAGCATTAACTTTAGCCCAGTTACCATGCATTGAGCTGTGCTAAAAATATGCTGCTGCAGAGAAAAACTGATTTTTGGCTGTTAAAGCCCTCTCCTCCTTTATGCTGAGAAAGCTCAGCCGAATACCCACGGAGATGCTTCTGAGATCTGTTAAGAAGAAACAGCATGGAGCTTGCAGTCTCATCAAAGATACTGTATCATATCAGTGCTACATGACAAATTACCACAGTCTTAAATGGTGAGGAAAAAACAGTGTGAATAAGGGAGGCTGATATAATTAATGTTTCCACTTTAATAGGTATCATTTGGAGAATTTTAGTTTCACAGTGGGTAAGGAGCTTAAAGAAATACTTCTGTTGGGTATTGTATTTTGGTGTTGACTCATAGACAGTTGTTTGATAAATCAAGTTCCAGCATGGATAATGGTATTCAAAAGTATAAATATGCCACATCAGATTTTCTTTTCTTGTCAGAGAACCATTTTTCTACGTGTTATACTCACTGACTTTTGAAAAGCTGGTTGGTTTCTGTGGATTCCAGCTAACATGCAAGCTTCTTGAGAGTATGTTAGAGTTCGGGGAATTTGGGTTTTGGTTTAGGTTTTTTTTTTGTTTGGTTTGATTTGGTTTGGTTTGGGTTGGATGGTTTGGGTTTTTTTGGGAGGTGTTTTGTTTTCTGTAATCAGGAACATAGGAACATTCAGTGCAAATTTTAAAATATTCCTTTCTGCTTTTGAATGTCTCTGCTTATGAAAATGCACACCTGTCACGCTGGAGGCACTTCCGTCTGGGATTCTCTCAAAGAAATCCTACCATTCATACTACATTTATGAGAGGGGGCATGCTCCAGTCATGCCAGACTCTTCTGAGAGACAAGACAAGAGCAATGGACGCAGGCTGAGAAAAGAGGGATTCCATGTGAACAGAAGAAAAAAAATCTTTTTTACTGTGAAAGTGTTTAAAAATTGTCAGTTTGTCCAGAGAGGTTATAGAGTTTTCTTGGAGATATTCAAAAGCCATCTGGACATGGACCTGGGCAAATTATCTAGCTGACCCTGTGTGAGCAGGAAGGGTGTACTAGATAATATCAAGAGGTCCCTTCCAATAACAAAAATTCTGTGATTGGAGCTCTAACTCTATGTTTTGATAAACCAGCTATGAGCTGTGCAGCTTCTAGGGAGTGAAATATTACAGTGAGTACTTGCTTGGAATTGCTGCACCACAATCATCATGCAGCAGCTATTCCATCTTCCTTCCATGCTACTCACATCTGAAAATTTGCTCTCTTGTGAGGCCGCATCGTTCTGTGGATTTTATGAGCAGCTGAGATACACAGCAGTATTTGTGCTGAAATACAAACATGAATGCAAGGTGATGGCAAACAATAATAATCTGATCTTTACAGATTTATAAAGTACCTGCAGTGTATGTGCCAGGGAGCCCCAAGAGGCCAGGGTGTCCATGAGACAAAATGAGCTGGGAATTAAGAGTAGGTGTGGCATGGGCAGGGCAGTGCTCTCCCTCTCGAGGCACCTGGGCAGAATGGTGAGAGACTGGATCCATGGACTATCCCAGACAAGATGGAGTGATGAGTCAAGTCCAAGGTGAGCCCAAGGAAACCCTTGGGAAGGGAGAAAAGCAACTTACAATGTAGGTGCAAGGTCTATCCAGGAAACCCACAAGCCAGGACATCAGGAGGCAGGTCTGAGCTCAGGGAAACCTACAACTTAACGCAGGCAGCTCTTCATTTGCAGGTGTGAGCTTGAATTTGTTCAACCTTCAGAGGGTTTTGACTCCTGTGCCCATGGGCAGAGGGAGTAGATGCTAGCAGTAGATGCCACTTTTATTTACTGTATTGTACCAAGGATATGAAACAATTTTCATTAAACCAATTATTTTTGTAATTATGTTTGATGTCTATAATCAAAAGAATTTATCAAACATTAATACAACGTGTTTATCCTTTTCATTGGTTTTCTTTCCTCCTTTAAAAGAATGAAGGGATTTTTACTTTTTCTCCTGATAGCTGGCAGTTCTATTGCATGTACAGAGTGTTAAAGAGAAATCCATTTCTCTTTAAAATTATTTCTTTGTTAGTTCTTTCTATTATTATTATTTTATTTTGAAGCACAAAAGAAAGGAAGTATGAATGAACTGGTTTTCAGTTGAAAGAATCTTCTTTGAACTTTTCAGAATTCCATGCAAAAAAAAAAAAAGAAAAAAAAAGGTAGCATGTGAAAATAAGCAAAAATCAGATAATGAAGCACACCGTAATTTTCTATGCAGAGAGCAAGAGTGTTCTAGAGTTGTGAATCTAAATCCTGCTCAGTAAAAAAGACCTTTCACTTATTTTGTTGTAGTAAACAGTGCACAGGGCCGATTCACCCACCGAGGAGAGGTACTTCTATTTTTTATTCTCCTTTGTGTGAAATAGGGAGCTCAGAGGTAACCCGCAAAAGACTGGCTCCCTGATCATCAAAACCTCACACCATTTATACATTGTAACAAAAAAGCATCATTTTTCATTATTTACAGCTTATGTAACTTGTTAATTAATTAGTTTCAACCCCCATTTGCTGGATGTATCTCATGCTCCACATTCTAATTAGCAGGGATGTGCAGTTCTTCCCTTCATTTGAGTCTGGGGTCTGCTTTGAGTAGGTGGTCAATGAATCCCAACCTCCTACTGCTGGAATTACCTTTTCCCCAGTTTCTGCTCAGTTCTGCTGACCTCACTCCTGGTGGTGGCTCTTGTCCAGACAGCCCATTCATCTTGGGATTGTCTTCACTTTTCCTTGAAGCAAAAGATTAGCCAAGCATGCAACAGTAATGATGCAATTGCTTAATCATAACTGTCCAGCTAGAGCTACTAATGAACAGCTAAAAAACAAATTGTGAAGTTTAAAATATTGAGGAGTTCAGATCTTGAGGGGCTTAATATCAACTTTAGTAGATATAGGTCATGACCTGGTACAGCTCAATGTAAACAAATAGGGAAGAATGTGTTGTAAAAAGACATGTAGATGTACAGGGTCCAATTAATCCTAGATGTGAACTAAAACTAGTGGGTTTTAGCCTCTTCAGTCTGATTTTTATTAGAAATAAATAATTTTTTTTCCACTGAGCCAGCTTTTCAAGGGCTCTTATTCTAGTTGTCATGCAGTTTAAACACACAATGAACATTCATTACAGCAACATTAATCTGACAGACATTACACTTCAAATAATGGCTGCCTGCCTTAGTGCCTGGTTTCTCCTTTTTTAAGCATTAATTACATATGTCAACAATAATCAATTTAGAGCAAGATAATTGCAGGTATGGAAAAAGGTTACTCTTTGCAAATAAGTACTTGAAAGATAATGTCTTTACAGTATTAAAATTTTATTTACTTCAAGAGCTTCAAGAATTTGTTGGACACCCATGAGTTTAACTATATATACAGAAAGGACTGTCCATTATAATTTTTTGTTTATATGCTTATCACAATACAAATAGGTTTGTTTGGGGGTCTTTTCATAGCAAATGAGACATAGAGGTATTTTTTGGTGATTTGGAACAAAGCTATAGATACAGATATTTAGATATTGATAAAGATGTAGACATTTATTCCACTCCAATATATTAAATTAACTACTCAGTAGTATGATTTTTTGCAGATGCATGTAACACTTTTTGCCAGGCTGTCTCAACTTCAGTAATTCTGACAAAAATTTCTAGTGCCAATGCTATTGCTTGTGTATTTCATGACATAAATGCTAAGCATTCAGTCAGCTGTGGATCCTGTGTATTTTCCAGAGTCCAGAAGCATGTCCTCATCCACATATTTTGCATGGATTATTTTTTTAAATACTTCTTGTTTTAATTTCCCTTACTTAAAAAGTCAAATCAAGTGTGTCTTTGTCATCCAGGACAGATTTATATAAATATTAAAAAATGAGAAGTGCTATTTTGATTCAATACTTCATTATCTTTATGGGCAAAAGGCCTCTCCAGATATCTTATACTTTTACAAATAAGAAATCTTCTTGAACTATTCCTAAGGGATGTAATAGAGAATTGCTCAGTATTTTGAAGTGATAGTAAAGTTTCACAGGCTGGACGACTGCTTTCCTGTCACCACTTGATCTCCTTAAAAGTGGACTTTTCCAGTTTCTTCAATTTTTCTTCTCAGATCATGTTTTATAATCTTCTGATAGTTTCACACATCTGTGGTTAGTATTAACCTCTTAGATCCTTCCACTTTCTCTTCAGTCTTAGAGTTGTCCAAGACCCATCTCCTGGATGAAGCTTCACCAATGTCTAGGAGAATGTTCCCTGTTCCTTATAAAACATCTCTTTAAACCTGCCAAAGTTCCATTGATTCATCTTGAAAAGATAGCATGTTGCTATTTTTGGGCCAATATGCAGTTTGTGGGTCAGTATAACTGTTAGTTAATTTTTTTGCTGTGGTGCTGCATACCTATATTTCCCCAAATATTTATTCATCTGCTCCTTAGAGCAGGCTTTTTGTTCTTTTTCAGCTCAGCCTCTTGTACAACATGGTAAGTCTCTGGAAAGGAGAGCATGAATAGTTATAGGGCAAACATAGTGTTCTTTAAGTAGACAAAAACAGGTAACTTTTAATTGTAAATGTAAATAAATTGAAAAAAAAAAAGTCTGTGAGGAAAAGTTTACTTCAGAGTAAGAGAACTGCCTCAAACCATAATTCCAAAGTAAATGATTATTTTTAGTCATTTGTGATTGTACTTATGATAGTGCATGAAACATTTTTTTTCTTGCATACACTGAGTTCAGGCTAAATTCCAGGAAAAAACATAAGCAAAACTTTTTCAACATTTGAACGGTAACATATTCAAAGTAAAAACATGGTAAGATTATTAGATCTCTTTCAGCAGCTAAGTGAATACATTATGCATCACCAGTACAAGTTTTATATTACATAGAATTTCCAAAACCTTTTTTTTTTTTCATAGAAAATTTTATATTAACTATAGAGAGAGGAACATATATTGCTATAAATTACTTTTCTGGCTGCGTGCATCTCCACTCTACCAGCGATGTTTTTGGGGCATCTGGAAAAGCCTGTTTGAAAAGTTTCTACTTGTATTGAAATATCTGAAGCAGGCAATGAACTGAAGAATACAGGAAGCTAAAATGGATAGCAAACAGTGAGCTCAAATGTATAGCAACTTCCTTGTGTAAGCTGCTTAAAGCTTATAAATATATAGCAGCTCATTATTAAGACCTTATCCGATTTACAATTATGAAAGGAGTTTTTAAAAAGAGAATGAATTTTTATCTACTCATGTAATCTTCCAATGCAGTGCTTTAATAAAACATCTAGTACTTTCAGGGAAGGTTGATAATTAGTTGTTGGCACTGAACTACTAATGACAGCTGTAAAGGATATATTCTTAATTTATATTTTATACAGGTACTAATGGTTAAAGTTAGAAGAATAATTAGCATAGTAGGACATGATGATTCATGCAGTTATTGATATTGTTCCAGTCAACTTTATGCTTCTGTGCCAAAATTGTCATATTGATTATTATTTTGGCTGATGGTATGCAACCCTTACATCAGATTTCTGTCTAGACAGTAACAACTTTTATAAAATATTTACTAAGACTCTCCATGACCCAGGATTTTTCTTGAAGCTTAGTTTTTCTTCCTTATTTTCACTTTAAAGACTGATAGCTACTGAAAATGCAGTGTGATTTTCTGATTTGGAGACCTTGAATAATCTTCTCCTGGAGGGTCTATATTTCTGAATGTTATTTTCAATATGCAGCATATATTAAGGAATAGAAGAATTTTAGCATATTGTGTTTATTAGTCATAAAGAGGGGGCAGGGTAGTGGGGGCTGTAAAGTACATTTTACATAAGCAGAAATCTAGCTGCAACAAAACCAATTAAACCAGACATCTTGAATAGAAAGAATGCATTTTTTTTTTCTAGTATATTTATTCCATCAGACCTGAGGAATTAAGAGCTAGATAATCTTTCATGTGAGGAATACCTGTGCAGAGAACACTAAAACCTGTCAAATTCCAAACAGGTTTTACTTTCACTAAAAAACTGCCTATCCATCTAGTTAAATATTGCAGCTGTGACCCAACACAGTTATCTCTCTGGAAATGGGAGGTCCAGAGGACAAGGCCACACTCCATACTTCTGGGATGATCTAATTCGAGTGTGATGCAGAGGGGTTATGTTTAGAAGCACATGGAGAAAAAGAAAGGCACATTCTGACATATAAAGCAACTGACTGGCATCTAAAATAAAAGAACGTCAAGACTGGACATTTTCTTACACATTCTTCATTCTTTAATTACACATCTGCCTATGTGGTGATATTTGAACACATAAATGCTATTTATTATGTGGGCATCTAGTTTGCATAGGCTGTTGGAACCGTACTTTTACTGAGCTCATATCCTTGAATTTCAGAGTAAGAAAACTCAGATAGAATGCAGGGAAGAAGACACAATAAAAGGGGCTTACAGTGTGCTCATGCCATATCCAGAAAAAGTAAGCAATCAGAAATTAATATGGTTTATGAACCACATCTTCCATGACTGCTAGGTGTAGCTGTTGATTAAAGAACTGGTAAATGGAGCAATAATTCCTTATGGTTAGGAAATAAATGATGATATATAGAATACTGGAGATTTTCTTCAACTACTTAAAAAAAAAAAAAAAAAGACAAGACATTCCATTATCAGAAGCAGAGAAAAGAATATTTAAGTGTTTCTTTCTTCATTCAAGGTAGACTGTGCCCAGGTATGGCTTCTTACAAGAATGAAAATAACAGGAAGGTAATTTTATATATACATTTGAGCCGAAGAAAACATCTTTCAATCTGATATTGTATGAGATATTGCTAGCACAATGTTTGTAAGCATTTGCTACAATTGAAAATGCCAGCTGAATCAATACTCACCAGTGTGCACAGCAGTTATGAGAATCCTTGTGAGAGTTACTTGCCTTGCAGATGCTTCTTGGGAAGGTCTATTTGAATTGTAACTTCATGCACATGCAAACACCTGCATTAGAGGGAACAAGAATGTTTGCTATCTATGGCTTTTCATTTGTCGTTCTTCATTTTTAAAAACATTTAATCATCCAGTGAAGGTATCAACATTGCTATGTGCCTAAGGACACCAATAACACAATGTAATGATCAATAAAAAGCTGAATTGAGTGGCATTCAAACACCTCACAGAATGATATATTTTCTTTTATTCACTGAATATTTGCTATGACTACACAAAATATTTTTAATGGTTTATTGACAAAAAAAGGATGGATATTATTGCAATTTTGGGCAATTGTTTTCTTTTGAGGTGTGCGGATTTGGGGTTTGTTTTTTAATATTTAAATTTAATGTTTAAATATTTAAATTGACCTTTCTAGGTCAAAAAGTTTCCCCACATTAATAACATACATCCACTTGTTATAATAAAGAAATAATAATGAGAATCAAAGATCAAAGAAGGAAAAAGTCAGTTGTAGAGTTGCAGAGAAACATCTTATTGCAACATTGTGAATAGCCACAGAAAGAGAAATACCCATGGTGAAATATGAATGCTGAACTACAGGAGAGGGTCTGAAGTCACAAGTGATAATACTGGGATTTTGTAGACATACACCAGCTTTGCACTGCAATCAGGCCTAAAACAAAGAGAAAATGCTAAACATTTTTTGAAGTCTAGGTTATAGCCAAGTGGAGACATTTAAAAAATGAGGTTTTTTTTTTTTTTTTTTTTTTTTTTTTTTTTTTTTATTTCAAGCAGACATCTATCTAATTACCTTTCAAAAATCTGGAGACCTACTGAGCTGATATTTGATTTCGTTTCTCGAGTCTTCTTCCCAGTATTTAAAAAAATAATTAGCAATGGACTGAACTTCCCAGTGCCACCAGAATTGCTTTAAAATGACAGGATGGTGGGGAATCCTGTTTTATGCATGTCTTGTTTAATGAAATAAAAAATAAGCTATAACCTTTCTCCTAGGAATCAGTAACAAAGAAAGCTATGTTGGGAATAGCTAGAGGATCCCCTATAAATTTGATCAATAGATGTGTTTCAACCTTTACTTGGAAACCTGGAAAAACTAAATATCTCTACTGGGTAGTCATGAAAGCTGATGTTTTCTCCTCTTGCGAGCTCTCAGTCTGGAACAAAAATCCTTATTGATGGAAAAGAAAAAGAAAATGGATTTTGGAAATAATAGCCAAGTATACTAACAAATAAAAGAGATTTATTAACAGCTTTGCAGTTTCTTGGGCAGTAGGTTTTTTTCTTTGTATTCCCATTTGTCAGAAAGGGCAAAATAATAAAAGACCTTTCATGTGAATTGACGGGAAAAAAAAAAGGTTTTGATTTAGAATTTTTGTTAATTCAGTCTCAGTTCAAATGAAATTGACCCACACCACCCCTTTAAAAAAAAAAAAAAAAAAGAAAAGAAAGTCGTGTTAAATTTTGCTTTCCAAGGCAGGTTGTTAAAATTATTGAAACACACATTTCCAAAATCAGATGAGTTCTTCATCCTTTACAGATGCAGTGTCATCTCAGCTATACCGCTGTGGCATAGATGCCTTTAGATGCATGGGTGCAAGGGATCTGAGTACCCTTGGAAGAATCTGTTTCAAAGACACAAGATTTAAAAGATCTCTTCAGGCTGAACAAATCAGGTTCTTCAGCCTCTTATGTGGTGTCAAATCATCCTTGTATCTCTCCACCTGGCTTGTTCCAGTTTGATTTGGAGAACTGCAGCTTGGGCACAGTACTCCAGCTGCAGCTGCATAAGCACAGAATAAACCAGAATTATCAGCTCCATTTACCTTCCCCAAACAATAGTGTAAGGGAGGACCTTATCTGTGCTGGTATAAATGTATTGCTGTCTTCTGACACTTGGCCTCTGATGTGCAAATTAAATCATTACCAGACCCCTAGAAGTCTTTCACGTGTAATAAAAGTACTCATTATCCAAATATTAAATAATTGGGTTTTTTTAAAGTAATGGATTTTGCCTTCAGAGTGCTTCAGGCTCTCACTTCTTCTGTGACCTGTTCAAGTTCTCTCCACAGCATCACTGAAGATCTAAGCAGGCCCTATACTGCCACACATCCTCAAATAAATGTGTGCTTTATGTCTTCTCCAGACTTGAAATCTGTAATCTTGAATCTTTTTTTTCAGAAAAGTTAGCAATTAATGTATTTGAGATACCATTTATTCGTTTTACCCCTAGCAGCAGTACCCGAACAGAACAAACACAATTTTGACCATCCTTCCAGGAAAGATGAATGCTTTAAGATAAAATTGTCCATACAACTTTTGAAGTGAAGAATCTTTCTGAAGATTATCTGTCTATGTAGTTATTACACATGGATGCAGATCCTTTATGCTATTCCCTTTTGTCTATATGGTACCAGTCTGGGAAAAGAGTGAGAGGGTTTTGATAACTTTTCAGTACATTACAAGAAAAAGAAATATGACAGAAGAACACATGTAATAAATTAAATTTGACATGTTTTTTATCTATATAAAATGGATTCAGAACAGCTGGTAATTGCAAATATTTTAGCAGTCATTTTTGATGCGGAATATTGCTTCTGTGCTCAACATTAATGAGATGTGAGTTGCACTTCATCAAATTGACAGTTCTCAGGTTTTTTTGATGAGCACGTGATACATTACTCAGAACAGTGCATAATGGATACATTTACCTGTGAAGAAAAGAGGAAATTGATAGTTTCATTACCTGCTAGCGACCTACTTTAGCCATACATTACAGAGCTGTGCAAACAAATTTATGGGTACATATTAATAGAATAGCTAGAAATACTTTGGGTAAAAAGAAGTAGAAAAAATATTCAAAATGATAATGAAAAAATGAGCATTTTTATTTAAATGAACAGGGAATAAATTTTAGATTTTAAAAAGTAGACCTAGTACCTCTTAAAAAATTCAGGAACACTTTATTGAATGACTAGTATTTCCTCTTCTCTAAGACTTTTTTTTAAAGTCTGTATTTTTTAAATAGCATCTGTATTGTTGTTATTGAAAAAACAAGCTGTGATGACACACGAAAGTAGCTGTTGCCTCATTAGAAGTTTCAGAAGGAAGTCAGAGGGATTATTCAAATATTCATTGTTATTCACCCACATAAGCAATATTATTGCCTTGGATTTTACTGGGAAAGGAGTACTGTCCATACTCAAGTCTAGAGAGATGATTAGAAGGACATTCCCAATTGCCCCAGTCAGATGCATATATGATTTTGAGTAGATATGCATAAAGTCAGTGGGTGAGCTTTCATGTCTCAGCATTATAGTTCTTGGGGGTTTTTAATGTTTTTTTAATTGTTAGTACTGGAGGAATACTGGAGGAATGTGCACACTCTAGCATGCAAAATTAATCTTGCCATCCTTACCTGCATCAGGGGGCTGAGACTTTAAATTTCTTCTTCTGGTGGTGAACCTGAAAAACAGTAAGGAAAATCCCGAAAGAAGAAATGGAACAATAAAGTAGGGATTTATAAGTCAACACTGCAGGTGGAGACTGAAAAGGTAAACATTTGATGGACTTGCTCCTAATTTCCAAAGCTAAAAGCATAATCCTTTGTAGGTATGCACATTCTAGCAAGTAAAATTGGGAGTTTTGTATGATGGTCATGGTCACAGTACAGGAAACTGGTAAAATAACTGACTGCTGGGTTTGAAACTCTGTAGTGCCAAACTCCAATGGAATGAAATGGAGGTATTTTGAAGAATCTATTTTGGTTTCTTAGAAAAAGGAATTGCTGTAGTTCTCTGAACTTCTTTACAATGTAATTATTAGAACTGTAAATGAGAAAAAAGAATTATGTTAGAAGGATTCATTTGCTGTAAAAAAAAAAAATGGGATGTACCATAAAAATGAGGGGAACTCATGAAAAACGGGATGTCCTTTTGCACTGGCTTGAAAGAATTTGGATAAATCTCTGTAGCAAAACCTCCAAATATTCTGTTCTGTTGTCTTTAATTTCTTTTTTCCCTTTTTCTGTTTTCTTTCCTATGTTCTTTTAAAACACCTGTTTTAAAAGGTCTGTGTTCATTATTTGACCACGGGTCATAAGCTCAATCCAAGTATCTTCTGCCTTCCTTTGTGTTCAGAATGTAACCATACATGACAGTAGCCTGTCCCCAGGGATTCCACAGAAGTTAACTTTATCAGCATTTGATTTCACTGCAACTATCCAAATATGAAAAGGAGAAAACATTATGTTAACCTCTGTAAAGACATTATTTCTGATGTAGGTAAAGAATTGGTAGTACTGTAATGTTGACAGCTCCAGAAACTCAAGTTTATAATGTAGGTATTGAAAACAGTGCAAAAATACAGCAGAATTGCCTCAGACATTTTAACCTAAGAGCAATCTGATCCTGTTCTCTGCATATATAATAAGAAATTGAAAGATCATTAACAGCAGTGCTGGCACATATAAAAATATATTCATTTCAGAAAGGCATTGGAAGGAGTTTCCTGGAAATTATTGCCATCAGGTTTTGGATTAATTTCCTCAAATGAGTTACGAGGAGTCTGAACATGTTACATAAAGGATCACTGGCTGCTGGTGACAGCAGAGCATACGGAATTCTGTCACCCAGAAAATCCCTTTGGTTGAAATATTCTTCATTAAAGGATGTTTGCACAGAAAAAAACAAAGGGAGCCATGTGTTACAGAATATGGAGAAAATAATTTATTTGGCATTGATGGACTTAACGTTGTTGACTGATTTAAGTTCTAGGTATAGACGTTCCAACTGTGTTTTCTAAATTTTGTGTGTTCAGCTCATCAAGCCCAATCCTGGTAATTCCATAGAGTCGATTTATTTTTTATCAATAACTTTTGGAAAAGAAAAAAATATCCTGGAAAAATCCCAAATATATCTCTGTGTGAAAAAAAGTAATAAAAAAATCTTTTTTTCCCACTCATACAACTTTATCTTTTTTTTCTATTTGGAAAAATCCAATGCTATATAATAAAATTGGACTGGGAAGCCTTCCTTGTTATTTTAGGCAATTTCCTTATTTAAAGTAATACCATAATAGGACTAACTAAGATAAGTGGTGGAAAAAAATATCTGAAGCTTGAAAGATCATGAGAGAGAATAGAATAGTGCTGAAAGCAAAATAGTACCTCAGCAGCCACCAGGTCTGTGAATCAAACCACAACAATATAATAGGATGATAGCTAGGTGAATGTAAGCTCTCAGGTTCTTATTTCTAAATTTGGACCCATTAACTGGAAAGCATATCTGCTTTAAACTTGCTAGATATCAGTCAATGTTGCTGAAAATCTGAAATGTTGATACATTCACAAATACTCACTGTCATCTAAAATGGGGAAAAGCCCCAATTTGGTTTAATTCTCTTAGTCTCAGTTTCCTTGAAGTGAAATTTCTCTCCACCTTTTTTATCTCCACAAGGGTATTAAGGACAAAAAAAGGCACTGAAAACTTTTCCTTATTTTTGATGACAACATTGAAAATGATTTTTTAATACCACAACACAGAATTTAATTCCTGTGGCTGAGAGCTTCCTTCCAAGGAATAGAGACAAAATTCCAAAGCTCATTGCATTTGTAAAATACATTCTGATTAATGGGCAGAGTTGCACCCCATGAAAACCTGACTTTAATCTATGGATATAGGTTTTAGAAAACCTCTACAGAAGTTGATGAGTGCAGGTAATTATTTTCTAAGTGTAACATCTCTTCAAGGATTCAGTTTGTTGAACCCAGGTTCATTTTTAAACAAATAGCAATGCTATGAAGATTTTGCAGATTTCTGCTATAACTATAGGAGAGACAAAAATTATAAATGTAATTTTAATTTCTATACCAATAACTCTCTTTTAAACAGCTTTAAGAGCATAAATATTTGATTTTGCTCCTCAAATTAATGCAGTTAAATAAGCAGTAGCAATAATTATTCTGTTTCTGAACACTGATTTCGAGGACCTCAGCAGATTACAGAGCACATTGCAGACTGGAAGGTGAAATATATGAGTTTTAATGAATCACAAGAGTCTGCTGTAGCATTCTTTCAATTATAATAAAATTCCGGAACCTGCGTTTTTTAAAATAAAGTAAAATATTAACCTTCCAAACTCATGATTTTTTAAAATGGGTGTTTAATGAATGTTTTGATTGGTCACTTGATGTGGGCTTGTAACATGTGTTTTGCTTATGGCTCAGCCACAAAATTTAACCATAAACTTCAGACATTCATCCATTCAAACTGAAAACAAAATATTCCAGTAATTTTCAGATCTCTATGCTACAAATTTTAAGAGAAATATTCTGTCAGAAGACATCACAAAATTAAGTCTCGTGGCAGTGCTCCACTCTACGGGAACTTTTTCACTTTAGGAGGTTGGCAGACTCCAGATGAGGAACTTTTGTACTTCTTTGGAACTGTGCTGTAGGAAAGCACATTGTGGTTGCACAAATAACTAAATACTGGTTTTAGTACTACTTGCATTTAGTGCTTTATTAAGAAAAGATAAAAGCCAGGAAAAAGGAAGTATTGAAATTTCAACTCTGAAAACGTCAAACTTCCTGCTGCTATGCTGCTAAAATCTTAGAAATTTAAGTCATTTAGTTGAAATTTTTTCTCTCGGTTCAGAATGACTGTGTGATCCCAACCCTGCATAGTGCTGTGATCCTGATATTTTGGTTGAAGTTAGTAAGAACTGTAAAACTGAACATTTATCCCCACAGGAAAATTATATACATAACACATATGTTACATAATATTCCTCTGAAAAATCACTAAAAATCCCTGTGTCCTCTCTCTTTCTCTATTTCTTACGGTTATAGACAGAAGTGTTACAGTGATGCACACAGAGGAAGAAAATTTCTGTCCTAGAACTTAGAATTGTGAATCCTATCAGGAAGGCACATACACAATCTCAAATTTTGTAAGTGTAGCAATGAAAGATGATTTTCAGAATGTTTAAAAGTTATTTGATGTGTCTATATTGTACTCTCACAAAGTTTTTCTTCTGGATACATTATTTAGTGAAACTGATAATAGCATGCCATATAACACCAAAACCTAGTCAGTAATTCTGTATGGCTTAACAGATTAAAATAAAAATATTCATGGATATATTAGCTGGATATATCAGGATATATTAGCTTTCTGGATATATTAGTTCTCACCTTTTAATAGGGTCATAGAAACAACCAGGTAGTAGTGTTTGAGTTACTGCTTATGGCCATATTGTTATTTCACAGATATGTTATCTTAAAATACCACAATGATGATTTTCTTTGTATTCTAATTTATATGTAGGTTCTACTAGACAACCTTAAATAGAATTTAAATAGAATTTAGTCTTTTTTTTTCTTCTGTGTTCTACTTTCTATATCTTAATTTCATAGCCCATTCTTTAAATATGAAAGCTCACGATGTCATTTGCCTGCGTCGATTGACTTCGCTACACTCCTGCCTTTTTCATCTGCAAAAACGTAGCTGCTCCTCAGGGTTTCAAACCAGATGGACTAGAATACATCGAATTGCCAGCCAAGAGAGCTCATTTCTGACAGCACAAATAAGGGCTGGAAAAGGAATTTTCAGATACAGAAACTAAGCAGTCTTTTTAACATTGCTGCTTTTCCCACACATTGCTGTAAAAACTAGGAGTCCATTCTTCTTTATTTTGTTTGGGAGACTCATAAATAAAATACCATAAGAATGAGTTTTATATTTTAGGTAGTCTACTGAAAATGTAGTAATTTATATGACTGCCTGCAAACTTTTTTTTCTTTCCAATAGAATCTGAAAATTATGAAATATTATTTTACTTGCTTCCACATTCTTAGCATACTAATTACATCTGCATCATATTCCACTCATTATTATCTTTTATGCACCCTAATTACTCATTTTTAAGACTACTGGCCTAATTTTGAATGTGAGTGAACAATTATTTTTCTAGACTGATCAGTTGCGGGGGGTGGATTGTTATTTTTTTGGTTTTTTTTTCTCTAACTTCTCCCAGAACTAAATATTCTAAATGTTTTAGACAAAGTTTACTGTTTTAGCTAATAAAAATTTGTCTTTCAGAGGATGGAAATAATATTCTTATTGCTCTTGGATTTTGCCTCTAACTGAAAAAGCTGTTCTGGTGATGTGCAGTACTCATATTTTTTTTCTCTTTTCTATGAGGTTTAAGAAGGCATAACTATTCTTAAATAGCTTAAGGGATGGAAGTCAGAGGAGCTGCGGAGAAAAGTAAACTTTTTTCTTAGCACATAAGATTTTACCTATTTTGAGCACAACCACAGTAGGATGTACGTATTTCAAGGCTTAGTCTTTTGACACTCAAATCAACAATATTGCTGTTTCTCTAAGAAGCATCCTATTCTTTTTGTATCTAGAGAGCTGAATAAGGACAAGAATCAATACCTAGAAGGAGCATATGATTGCACATTCTCTGCATGGTGTGGTCTCAGGAGTAAAATGTGTGTGCTGATATACTGTTATTGGTTGGGCATATGTTCTGATTCTGTTTATGTAGAAATAAACATCCTGGATGTGCATTGACATTTGAAAGTTGCATTCCCACTTACATGTAACATATGCATTTCAGTCAAGTTATATATTCAGAGCATTTATCATATTCTCATTCTGAGGATGCAAAAAGAAGATCCAGATTGTAATTTGATTCCCAGCATTGTTTTTGCCTCCTTCTCTATGCATAATTATTTTATAATGATGAAAAAGACTCACAGTGCATCCTAAAATAATGAAAGCCAGTGTAAAATTACTATCAGAATTTATAGGCTTTGCAGTAAGTAGCAGAAGACCAAATGTAGCAGAAATGTGGAAACAGGCAAAACTTGTCTTAGAATTAAATGAACTACAAGACTTTTCATGAACCTTTGTCATCATGAATTGTAACAATCATATAGGGAGTTAGGACAATATTAACATAACTTAATGGACAGGCACAACTGGTGGCTCATACCAAAAATAGATATGAAATCACTATTTTGTAGAGTGGAGATAAATCCCTGTAGTAGGAAGGTCTCTCAAAAAGATTTTGACTTGTATAATAAAGATTTGAGAGGGAAGTTTGGTCAAGATAATGCCAAAGTTTTTTTGCTGTAAAAATAAATAAGGAGTCTGAGTTAGGACAGCAAATTAAAATTATTCCAGATTTAATTGTTTTTAAAAAAATTAAGTAGTGCTCGGACTGAAGAGGTCTAGTAAGTCCTTTACCTCACCTGATCAGATCACCTCCTCTCAAGAAATGATTAAGGGCATTCAATAAAATTTTTAATGGATCTATCTCAGTAATATACTTCTGTTGAAATGGTCACAAGTAGCTAATGTTAGAGATAAAGACAAAAACGCCAATGTTTAAGTTGACTCTTAGCTTAAGGTGTTAATTTCTCATATAAGTGAAGTTATAATTTTTTTCTGTTTTCCATAATTACATGGTAGGCAAATAATTCCTTTATAGGTCTTACTCTATGAGACACTTTCCCTCAACTTTATGATTTGACACAGGCAAAAATAAAATAAATTAAAAGAAGAAAAGAAAAAAAAAAAGAGATACTGAGAGAAGGAGCCTAAAGGTAGTTCATGGAGTCATTGTTACTGGCAAACTTTTCTGAGACAGAAGTAGATGTTGAATATAACAACATCTACTTTGTTAAGTAGTTGTTTGTGTTAAGTGTTCCAGTCACAGAATTTGTATGAGTCTAGAAAATGAAGCAAATGAGGAATGGTGGATCCTTGGGGAGAACCTATAATTCCATAACTTGGCTTAAGAGGGAAGAAAGGTGTTATGACTGAATGGAAGCAGGAACATTTGTCAAGAGGTTAGGACCTGAGGAGGTCCTAATCTGAGTACAGGTGAGGTAGGACAGGAAAACAAATGAGGTGAAGAAGCTACTGACAGTATGAAGGGACAGTGCACATAGAAATAGAACAGATGAAAACTAAGCAAGCCAACAGAGAAATTTCTGTTAACAATATGAGAAGAGTTTGGAGCATTTTTGTTAAAACTTTCAGAGAACTTGTTGCTTATTGGCACGGTTTTTAATTTTCATGGATGTGTTTTTTCCATATTAAACAAAGAATATGTAAGTAACATGATGATTGTAGTTCATACTGATCCAAAATATAGAAAACAACCATGACTGACAGAGATGGAGTAAAAATTAAAAAATGGGATAATTAACCACTGTGAATAGTAAGAAAAAAATCCAGACATATAGAGGCAGAAAAACATATTGTAGGATTTATATTCATAGATTAGAAAACAGGGAAAAAATATACTAGAGTGTTACTAGAACTGTTGTGGGTGTTCCATTTCCAGGTCTCCAAGTGGATAGCCATTCAGAACTTCTTAATAGTAAGCACTATATATACATGTGTAATTACCATAAACTTTAAACACCCTTTCTAATTACTTATTTGAAATTGATGTCACTGTATTTTCCAAATACATTCTGACAGTCTTAGCTTGTATTTCTTAGCAGCAAAATTATCACTGGAATTCAAGAAAATGGAAGCTGAAATACTGAAATCTGTGCATTTGCTCAGTTTAAGACAAGAGGAAAATTTCCAACCCAAAAGTTTTAAAGACTGATAAGTATAAACTAGGAGGAAATAGAGGGAGAATCTTTACCAAAAAAAAAACCACTTCTTAATCCTGCATCACTTTGCCTGAAAACACATATTTCAGAGCATATATTTTAGCAGTTTAACTGGTGGGGTCATTTAAGAATGCTACATATCAGTCAAGAGATACAGTTTTCCTTACTGCACAATTTTCCTAAAGACAGCTTCAGTTATATCATCTGCTGAAGTACTGTGCTTCTTCTACTCTCTTGTTATTGGCAGTAATGGAAGCAAAATGAGAGCAGAAAAATCACTGCCGTGTCTGCCTTGCTGTACCAGTTTCTCACAGGCTGAAATCTGAACCTAGCTAAAACTACCTATATGAGTATATGTGTTGTGGGGTGCTGAATCAATTTCCTTTTGTTTCCAAAGCAGAGATTATTTTCAAGTTCATCGGATGAATGTGTTAGACCCTGAATTATCTCAATATACCACCAAGCCAATTCTATATCCAACATTTTCTGGGTGAGAAAACACCCAGTGATGCCCCAAGGAACAGTAATGTGCTCAGAGAGCAGCTGAGACACACAGGTTGTACACAACAGATGGTACTGAGCATGTGTTTTAGGCAGAGCTGCATGACATTTACTCTAAAAGTGCTACTTTTTCTTAATATATTTCCTTGGTGTTTTCACTATATTGTGAAGTTTCATTCAAAAGCTGGGGAATGTTCACTTCAGACAGGATGAATTTGAAGGAGCCCTCTTTGGCAGGAGCCACTTTTTCCTCTCTGGTTGTGCATTAACACACTACAGAGGCATTTCTGAGTGGTAGTTTGGGAATTAGAACTTCTTATTTCTCAGTAATAGGACATTGGTTGAGAACAAGAAATTGAAGGAAAAATAGTCTACCAAATTCTGTGCAGGAAATAGTTTTGCTAATTGCCCATTTAAAACACTTCTAAGTGAGACATCCTAGCTCAGGCACCGACAAAACATTTCCCACTGCACAGAATAGGTAAATCATTACTCTTTGAAATTTTCATTGCATTTAAGAAATTTATCAGATGGTGATGGCAAAGAACATTCAACATCCAAGCCAGCTCTGCTGTTTGTGAGCACCAGGTACCTCTGCAGTATCAGGTACAAATGAGCTATTTAGCAATCTTGTCACACCTGCACTTATGGCCCTCTGACTTTACAGCAGCTATGTGAACATAGTCTCTCCTGTTTTACATTGATGCACAGTCTGCTTTGTATACATAGAGGGGAGATTTTAGATTTGATTTTTGGGGAAGATTGCCTTTTAAGGCTAGAAATTGTGATGAATGTCAGGAAAACTTGAGAACTATAGTGAGCAGAGCATGGTCACAGCAATCTTTGACCTTCCAATAAGTCATCTTGCACAACATTTTCACTGTTTATGTGTGTTTCTTGCCAACATTTTACAAAAACCCTTATGTCTGAAATAGCCCCCTAGTGTGGAGATATATCAAGCTTCATTAAAAATGAAGCCAGCTGTGCTGTTTATAGGTGTATTAGATTTTTAAATTTTTTAATGGAGTTTTATGTGATAGATGGAAGAATGTGTTCTTTTATAAAATGGATACTTCTGAGAGTTGTCATTGTCAGGGACGAAAAAGCAAAAGGTTTGCATTTTGTAGAACTTGTTTCTTAATGCTTCAAATTCTTCCACTTATGTTGTTTCATACTTGTAGGTTTTACTTCTAGAACCAAAAACATACTTCCTCCTCTGGAGAGTTGGAAAAGGCAACCTACCAGTGGCAAAACTAAACTAACCCCAAAATCCTTTCTGAAATTAAAATACCTTGCAAGCAAGGACATTGTCACTGAACACCAAAGAATACACTGTGAGCGCAGACAAAAGCTTATTCTTCTGTGTGTCATTCAAGAATTAGAAAATACTCCAGCCACTCCTCTTCCATGTGCTCCATAACTTTTGATCAGCACCACAACCAGGAGTGGTGTGAGTGGGACAGTGCCTGGGGTGCAGGAGCTGATGTGCATCCAGCCCCATCTCATCTCTGCAGGCATCTCAGGCTGCTGCTCTCCCTTTTCCCAGAAAGGAAGACAAGTCATCTCACTAAGGCCTGCATTTTTTTAACTCAGAAGGAAGTTTTAGCTTTCAGAGAGAACATTCAATCAAAAGAGTCTGTAGGAATCCAAAAGTTGTATATACCTTCAAGGGCCAGCTTCTTTCTCCGAGGGGAACTTGTTTTCATTACTAAGGTAATTCAAGATTAAACAAAGCACTGTTCAGATGAATCTGATAAGCAATCAGAAGTAAGTCCACAAATATCTCATTGCAACCTAGTAATAAATTTTCTTTTACTTCCTTTTAGAGCTAGGTAGCTGTCACCAGGGTTTGGGTTGAAAAAGAAATTTCTTTTAACCTTCCAGTGAGAGTGGAAAAATGGTAGAAAAATTGCATTTTTGAAGCTGATTTTTTGGATTAACTTTTTGCCAATCAGGGTGGGAGGACTTGGTACTACCGTTGAAGTACTGACAACAATGTCCATTAGAGAATTTTTCTTTCTGTACAACCCCTCTTAGCTGAGGTCAGTTCCTTATTCCCATTAGTTGGCTTATTTGTTTTCCCTTCTCACCCAGAGGTCTGTTGCTCAGGGTTTTTTTAAAGATCAATGTAATTATAACAAGAATGTTCTGTGTTTAAATAGGTCCTCAATTAATTTGATGCAGCCAATATTTCTTATATTTCCTTTCTCTAAAAATAAAAGCCAAACAAACAAACAAACAAACAAAAAACCCCACACAAAAACCCAGGGCCTCTCCTGGCTATATTAGTATCTTACTATATAGTAGACTCTGTCATTTCTACCTACAATTTTTAAAAAATAATCCCAGGTTGTTTAACCTTGCTTAAATCATGACAGCAAATGAGGTTAATTTAAATTAACTGCATAGTGCTATAAATTAGTAAATAAGACAGTCAATTAACCAAATTAAATCTTATTGGAAATTGGCTGCTGCCATCTGGAAATTTTTCATTAGACTTTATAGCTGGCATGACCTTTAGAGTGCAACTGGAAGGATTTTTTATTTTTCTAAGAAATGCTTGGCTTAGAAGAACAGAGTATTTGTAAAATATTTTTATTTTTCCATACTTGATGGATAATTGTAGTGGAACATAAAATATTCCTGTCAGTGAATAGGCAGTTGAGTAGGTATGGACTTTCTTACTGAAAATCTGAGTTACTTGTCTATGTGCTAGAATCTGTTTTTCTGTGGTTCTTTTTTTCTCTCTCATATTAATTATACCATCTTCTAATACACTCTGGATTCTATTACAGTAAGATTGGCCTTTATCAGTCAGTTTCTAGGATGCTTAATTTTTTTTAAATTTACCACCCTTTAAAATGTCCAGAAAAATCAAAGTCATGAATACTGATGCTTTAAGGTACCATTTCTGTGTTATTAAAGCAATTTTCTCTTTGGGAAGCTTCAAAGAGCATTATCTAGTTGTGTTGAATATATGTGCATGTTTTCCCTGCAGGAAAACAGCAGGGTGGTGCAATCCTGAGGGACAACTTGCTTAATGCTAGCTTGGGGTCATTGCATCATGCTTTGTACGTATAATTTCAGGGCAGGTAAAGTGTCTGTGTTACTGCATGGCATTGCCCTTACCTTTAGTTGGTGGGAGGTTTGTAGCTTGCTGACTTCGTAAATGCTGCTTGATCTGCTGCCTGTGTCAGTTTGTAGGCATGAACTTACACTGAGGTAAAGTCTCCTCTTCCTGGTAGCCCTGTTTCCAAAGGGACTTTAGTGGCAAGTGATGGACTGCCCAGGTAGGTTGCTCAGAAACTTTGTGGAGTCTCCATCCTTGGAGATACACATAAACCATTTGGACATGAACCTGGCAACTGTAGTAGTCCCTGAGTGAGCAGAGGGTGATGTGGACATGATGATCTTAAGAGCTCACTTCCAGCCTCAGAAACTCTGAGGTTCTGTCCTTGAATAACCCATGCTCAGGACCACATATTTGTTGTCTATAAGTGCCTTGTCTCTCATAACAAAAGGCCACATTCTTCAACTCAGTCAGGTGACAGATCCTCGCAAAGGAAGAATGATAGGAAATATTTGCCAAACTCCCAAGCTGTTGACCTAAGCCCTGGCCTTTTGCCTGGCTCTTAGAAGCCCTTGGGATGAAATTATTTGCTTCAAGTCATAAACTGCTTTTGCCTCTGTCAAGAAACGTGCTACATGATGCTTGACTAATGCGCAGTAAAGCTGTCACTGTGCTACACCCATATGCAGCAACAGACGGGCTGAGGTGCCCAGATGCCACAGAACTGGTCATATGGCTCGGAAGTTCCCTTAACTGGAGGAAGAGTTTTGTTTTTTCCAAGCTGAAGAGAACAGCAGAAATATACAAACACAAGTAAGGGGTTTTTTTTCAGTTTTTGTTTTGTTGCTTCGGTTTGGTTTTTTTTCCCCCAGGGGTCTGCTAGTACCATTTTGGGAAGAGAAGGGATTTGGGGAGAAAGGGCACTATTGTGACACAGGTAACAAATCTTTGTATGCATACATATGTTTTGGATACAGGTTCTAGCAAAGCTCAGAATAGTTTCTCCACATTTAATGATTTAGCCTTATATGATCAAAAATATGCTTTTTTTTTTACTGTATTTGCAGTGGTCTTTTGTGTTGTGCTCACTTCCCTCAAATAATTGCCGTGCATTGCTTGCTATAAAATATCCAGCTATTTAGAGAAATTGCTTGTAGAAAGCATGGACAGTTTAAAACTTATTTTGAGTACATCAACTTGCTGGGGAACTAAATACCTGGGTTGAGCTCAGTTTTGATAGCCACTGAGAACCAGAGTGTAAGAACATCTAAACTGTCTTTTCCTTAATGGGTCCTGCCAGTTTGGCAGCTGCTGACAACAGGTAGAATTCATGCCACAGACTGTGGAAATGTATCTGCTACCAAAGGTGTGTCCTGGGAGATTTTTACATTACTTCAAAAAAAATTAAGAGCTCCACTGTAGAAAAATTTTATGCTCTCCTGGAGGGCAACAAGGGGCTGAATGATCAGGGAGATAAAATCTGCTGGAAGGCTTTCATGTGATTTCTACAAGGAGACAAATGTATGCGAGAGCAGCTTCGATCCTTAAGTGTCTATTTTTGACTCAGTTCCACATGGTTGTCAGTATATTGAAACAGAAACTTGGTCTGGAGGCTCTTATGATGCTGAAGTGCCCTAACTTCTTAGAAGTGTTTTACTTCTTAGACTGGAAAGACTCAGACTTCTGCTAAAACTTCAGAGGTCAGATTTGTCTCTGCCTTTTTAATTGAGAGGCTCATTATCTAAAAAGCCTTCAAGAGTGAAATAATGTGGAAAAAAAGCTGGATGTGGTTGTGGAAAATTTTATTTGATATCAAGTGGGGATCCATTTTCTTGAATGCATTAGGCAATATGAAGCATAAATATTGAGCCCCTGATACATTCATTCTGGTAGACCCTTGGGAATACTCTTTTTGAGGGACTCAAGGCATGTCCTGTCTCAATCACAAGACAGAGTGGGGTGATGAGATTCTATGGTTAATATGTGCTCTGCTATTTCCAAACTTATGATATTACTTTCTACACCAGTTTTCCAATGCATGCTCTCACCATATAATTTTGTGTTTATTTTAAAAGGTAGGGTGGTGGTTTTTTTTCTAGCTGTTTTCTAGCTGTGTAAGGGTAGTGTGAAACTACACTTACTGTGATTATAATTAAATACAACCTATATCAGAAAGGTGTATCCAAAACTTATAAATTCTTACTGCAATTACGTCTGCCAGGGGCTTCTAATTTCTCTTGGTCTCAAATTTTATCATTTGTTTGTTTCTAATTGTAACAGTACTTCTGCTTGCTTCAGAATTTTGCCTAATCACCTGATCTGATAGATCTGTGGAACTGAATACATTTGTACATCAACCTCCATGCCTGTGGGAGTGTTAGAAGCAGTAAATAGATTATCTGTCTCTTCATCTTTACTGGTGCTTTGCAGTCCCTATGATGCTGCACCAGAGCTGAAGAATATTAATATACCTGACAGTCATTAAGTCCTAAAAGCTGGATATTAGCATAAATATGGTGTATTAAATATTTTACTTTAGTTGATGCTGTATGAGCTTTGTCCTCAATTTTTTTTTACTAAAATAAACTCATATTAACTTTTAATGCATTTATTTAAAAATAGATGCATCATAGAAGATTTTACAGCAAGGGATGGGGTTTGAGGATGAATGAAACCTTAATATGTACTGAGCACAGGTGAGTAAACTGTCCCTTGCAATTGGAATTCAACTTCTCAGCTGATTGACATTCTCTGTGCTGTTCAGGCACCTTAAAGTAACATCTTCAATAAAAAGTTATTCTTCAGTGACAAATTATATAAAATCATTCAGATTTTTAACCTCCGAAAGTATAACATTCCAACATTATGAGTATTTCTTTGAACACGTTCAGTAGTACATTACTGTAATGGACAAATTTTTGATGTCTTCCTCTTTTCTTTCTTTTTCTATCAATATTGATGATGAACTTGCAGTTTCTGAGTTTCAAATACTTCAGTGTGAAAGCAAAAAAAAAAAAAAAAAATTTACTGGCTTGGGTTTTTTCTTTGTCAGCACTGTGGAAACCAAAGCCTGTTTTTTGGAATAGGTATAGAAAGACTTTTGGAATAGGTATAGAAAGACTTTTAATGTGAGATGGGAGCTCTTTGGTTTTTCAAAGGAAATCCTGTGACTACTTTCTACAGGAGGCAGTTCTTGACTCATGCTATTCTATAGAGATGTGACTCCTTCCTTTTAGTCAAGAAAGAGATTATAAAACATTTTGAATCCCAGGTTACTTATGAACAAAAGATGACATTGTGTATCTCATGAGGCTTTCATACATTTTTTTAGCATTATGTTACGTCAAATAGGATGAAAATCTTCCAGAAGGATAAAAAATTGCCATCTTCTGTGGTGTGATGGGGAAAATTCATTGGAGGCAAAAACTGTATTTCCATTACGAATCTTTTTACCCTCTAAAATTAAACTTTGCTTGCTTTGACTTCTGAAAAATTAAGAAAAACAACCTGTCAATGTTGAATGTATGTCTCTGAGAAAAGATCTGAAAATGGGAAGTTGAGGTCATCTATGAAAGGCTTTGGGAAGCCAAGCTGATCTTACCGGTAATTATACTCCATAGAAAATTAAAAAATTATGACAATTAGTTATTTTTCTCCCTGTGTTCAGATGGAACTTTATTCAATGAAAAGTGGTTAAGTAATTTAGCTTCTTTGTATTACATGATGTTTCAGAACAGCTTACTCAATATACAGAAATCTTTCCTATAAAGAAAGAATAATTTTTTTCTTATTTAGCAATTAGATACATTAAATAGAAGGTAAGTTGCTGAAAGTAGATGGGAAAAAATCTTAAGACCATTTTAGATACTAATGAGGACAAATATAATTTGTAAAGACACCTAATTATCACTTAATAGTCTTTGAGAGACTAATCTAACCTTTCTTGTAGGTATCAGAATTGCAAATACCTAGTCTGAGATAATTGAGGGTTAAATTAGTTCTATGAGTGGCACTTTAAGTATAGGGTGAAATAATCTATTGTTCAAAGTGTTCTTTAGCATTTAATTTTTTCAAAACCTTTGTATTTTATGCCTATATTATCTCAGTATATCTTTTTCTGTGAGCTCTTTTCTTACTGAAGTTGTATGGAGCAGAACAGGCATGTTTTGATAGGTAACCCTTGTGCCATATCTGAATCCCAGTTTAGTACATAGCAAGTTTTGCTTTCTTCCCATATTGTAATTTGTTTGTCATAAACTTCATGAAATACCGAGGGAGACTATTATAGTTGACAGACACAAGTGCTGCACCACTGACTTAAATGGATTTGTGCCTGCCTACATCCATCATAAGTTTGGTTGTCTTCCAAAATATTCTTTCTGTTGGAAATGGCAATTTCAGCCTGTTCTACTGGTAATGTTGCTAGAATTAATGGTCTTTTTATGCAGTATATGCAATGTAACCGGTCAAATTATGCCAATTGTTTCTTTCATTAGATGACCTTATTTTTGTTCATAATTCAATGCTTCTGTTTTATGAAAAATCCAGGGGGGTTTGAAATCAATTTGAATATGGAAAAAAAATCAAACCTTTCTGTTATAACAGTGTTACCCAATTGTCATTTCTATGCTGATATGCATAAACACTATAGCTTCAAACAATATTTTGCTAGCCAGTCATTTTTACAATATCACTTTCCCTGTGCTGCATCAGATGTTAAATTGCTAAATTTCAAGGCCCTTCATAATATCACTCCTCCCTGTTTATTTCCCATTTGGTGTCAAGTGCATCACGCTTGCTCCCAGGTGACTCCTGATGCCAGTACCTGTTTATGCATTTCAGCAAGCCCTCCTTTGTTGTGCAGTGTCCCTCATGCTTGAGAAGAGATTTTTGCAGGTGTTTTTTAGGGTGCTTTATGAATGCCTTCAAATCCCTACTTCCCTCCCCTTTGCTCTCATGCCTGCAGGGATTGTGCCAACAGTTGGGCTGGTGATGTGCTGTGACTCCAGCCAATATGGTCCCACAGTTTCCGTGCTCTCCCCTGTTTGCATCCATCTGTTCTCCCTCCTCTTGCATTCAGGATGTGCTTATGTGCCTGTCACAGTCGTGGGGGAACGGCAGGAGAGCTGAAGTAGCTTGGCATTAGCTGATGGGGACACAGGCAGCTCAGCGTGGGGGACCTGGCTGGGTCCTGGGGTGCTGCACAGTTCTAGCCCTGGCTGCAGGAGCAGACACTCCTCACCAGCTGTCCTTCCTACCTGCGAATGTGGAGATCCTGCCCCATGGTCGTGGTCCCATCCTGAACTTGACCCTCTTCTGGTAACTCTCACACAACTTTAAAAACCTAACTTTGATGAGACAGTCATCTGAAATTTAGTAAGTGGTGGAGAAAACAGGAGGGAATATATTTTTTTTTATTGTTAAGTTGCTCCTAAATTTCTGATAAATAACATATAAATACACAAAGTGAAAAGGACATGCAACTTCAGTACAAATTAAATAGAAATCAGATGTTTTCAAATTGATGTCAATTGAAAATTTAAAAGACCAACACAATATGTTGGTACTGAAAAATAGTACCTCAGTAAATTATTAAAGATTATTTCACTAAATCAGCAACATAACAAAATTGTTGATATTTTAAAAAGTTGTGTACAAATATAAACAGAAGAGATATTAAATAGATGATACAACAGCAAGGTTCTACACCACCTGGGGTATTTTTTTATGTACTGTTCTGGGCAGGATGTCTTGTCTGTGATCTCAGCATAACTGAGTCTGCTCTGTGAGCATTTAGTAGTCGTGTTCATTGCCTTATAATTTCAGACTACAAAGTAATCCTGTAAGTTCTTGGAAGTCAGATGTTCAGGCTTTTTAACCTGTGAATTGGAGCCCTAAGCAGCTATTTAATATCCATACAATGCGAATTTATTTTAAAGATTTGAGGACTAGATATTTTAAAGCCACAGAATTTATATGACTCTCTTAATCAATTAAGCAGTTAAATTTGGATAGACAGAGTTTGGAGAATTTCAGTTTCAGAGGGCTGGATTCAAGGCTTTCTAAAGATTCAGTTGGATTATATTTTATTTATGAGGTTTTTAAAATATTGTGAAATGTCTCTTTAACTTAGTTTCTGGAGAATGAAGGTTTTTGTGTTTTTTAAATAGTGTTTGACCTTCAGAGTAATTTCACCTAATACCAGCTAAATTCTTTTATAGATTTTCTTTTTTTTTTTTTTTTTCCCCTTATAGGGAGCAACAAATAATTTCTAGCTTTGTAGACAGATAGCTTTGGGTTTTCAGGAGAAGTAAATTACTGTTCCTTCCTAAATTAAACAAAATTCACAAACAAAACCAACCAAAACTCCCCAAAACTGTCCCTCACCCAGATTTAATGCTTGAATGTAATTAAATATCCTTGGTGTTCTCTGGTGAGGATGAGGATACTTTTTTACTTTTTTGTAATTCTGAGGTCCTCTGCTACTGGTGTGATGACTACGTCAAGTAGGAATGAAGTTGTTGTCAAGTTGTTTCAAATGAGAGCTAAGTAAGACAATTTAAAAAATGTTCTCTGGAAAGATTACAAAATATCTAGACAGCTGAAGAGTTACAAAAATTCAATTTGTAAGAATTAAAAGAGGAATCTATTTAAAAATCATTAGTCTGAAATCTGAATGTTACTGCTACTGGTGTTATTATCAGTTAATAGCTTGTGGCATATGTTGGTAGCATCATTAGAGATAATAACAGTTAAGGCTCTTATACAATACTTGCAGTTCTGCAGTGCTAAACTCCAACTCAGCTGGGCCAGGAAAATGTACCTAACAGAGCTGAGCATTCTGCCTGGGAAATCAAGCCCAGTGGTGTGTAAGGTTATGGGCCTTTTGCCTTAATCTGGAAGCAATATTGCCAATACTGATGTACTGGTGTCCACAGTCACTTTTCAAAATAAAGTTTTAGAAAAGTGATGATAGTTGGTAGTGTAAAGCTTCAGACTCTCAAAATAAAAGTAAGTTTTGAATGACTTCTCCAATCCATATTTTCAGTGGAATGTAGAGGTTTGTCTTACTGGTTGCAGGGCTTTTGGGGAGAAATCATGTATTAGAAGGAAGATTAGAACATTAGTAACAAGAGGGAGAGCTGAATAGGCCTGAATACAGACATAAGTACTTTCCAGGAATTCTTATTAAATATGAAATATTACTGTAATCAAAGAAATAACTCATTAAAGTCAAAGTCAGTAGTTTAAAATAGATAAATTTCTCTAAACTGAGGTGGTAAAAGAAGAAATACCAGTACAGCAAATATTGTGACTTGCAAAAAGACTCTTAGGTGGTCCCTGCTTGCCCATCCCTCAATCCTTGTCTCAGAACAAGTGTAACCAAGAGGTTATTTTTCAAGGGAAAATGCATCCTGGTGTTTAGCTGATTTCACTGTCACATTGGGAATACTTACTTACACATGTCGTCTTATCTCTTCTGCACTTTAATTAACAAACATAAACTTCAATGGTCCATAATAGTAGCCTTTAACACTATTTAACTACTTAGTCCCTCTCGCTTTTTCAATTGTTTTCCCTAGCAAGTACACAAATAACTTGCATAAAATAGTCAACACAGGTTCTGTTTCTCAGTAGTGCCTAGAAATATCACTAACAGCTCCAGCTATAATTACATATTATGTGGTGATTTAAAAATGAATTTTTGGGGTATTGGACACTTGTAAATGTGGAAATATGAAACTCAGGGCAAGGTTTTAAAAATCTGTTAATGTATTTGGTTTCCTTTTAAACAAAAGGAGCCATTCATAATCTTCAGAAAACAAATCAGTACACATCTGATGTCTGACACCCCTATAAATTTTTCTTCTCTGTCCTGTTACTTACCAATAATCTCCAGAAATGGTTTATAATGAGACATTATAAAACTCAAATGTTAAACATATTTCCATTTTTTTTTTTCCTTACAAAAAAGTGTTACACCTTACAAGATTTACTTGACCCATTTAAGTTTTTTCATTGAGTTCTGTCAAATTTCAAATGGTCTTGCATATTTAATTAATATGAGAAGTTTCATTTATTGATAATATAGTCATGATGAGGACATAAGCATGTACTTTTAATGTTATTTTCAATAATTATTTGCACATAATAGATGGTATTTCTGTAAGACTGATAAACATCATCTGCAATGTCTGAATTAACAAGCAGGCTGCATGTTTCTGAATGTCTATATTCAGCTATGTTCTGTTATAATGCTTTTTCTGAGGAAATACATGCCTAGAAAAACAGGATTTTAAGGGAACTTGAAAAACTTCTCAAGGTGATCACAGCACGGAAAAAATACCCTCTTTCAAATGGCCACTGTGGCTTCCTGAAAGCATTCCTGGGAGTGAAAAAGTTTCCACTCAAGCTCCTTGTGAGCGGAAAAGTTCCCCTAAAAACCAGGGGACATGGTCAATTTTGGAAGGGACGCATGTGATTAGAGGTGGTGGGAGAACTGGCCCGCTGCTGCAGTCCAAGGTGGTTGTGACCATGTACGGATCAAGGCAGCTCTAAAACGTTACAGCCTCTAAGGACTGACAGCTCCATTGAAGCTCCACATCTGAACAGGTCTTCAGCTGATGTGGGATTTGTCATAGTGTCGTGGCTAACAATTTGCCCTAAGAATTCCTGATGTGCCAAACCCCCCCCTTACTAATATTTGTTCTCTGTCGACATTTTTCATTCTCATGAATATTTTTGTTGATGCCTCTGTCTCTTTCTGCTTTCATTGGACTCATGATGGTACCTTAAATGCTACTTTAAACTTGTTTAAAGTTTGTGTTATGAGCTTCTTGTGCTTTACAGATTATGTTAACAGATAATTAAGTAGCCTTACCAAAACTGGTATAACTTTTTTACTTGGACCTCATACCTAGGAAACTTTTAACTTTGGAGTTTCTAACAGTATACGTTTTGCTTCTCCTGGCATGTATTGATTTCAATTGGGTAACTATTTGTTGTACAAAGATAACTCTGTATTCAGAATGTATTCAGGAGTGTGAATAGTAAAGCATTTTAGTAATAATAAAAAAGCTTTCATTTAGGGAAAAAAATGCTGTGGTCTTGCCTCTAGTCTTCCCGTGGTTTCGTTATTAGGGGCTTAGGAAGGTTTTCAAAATTGTAGCTAAAAATCAGTATCAGTTTGCTAATAGCTTGCAAGGCTCTTCTATAAAACATTAAAATTTCAAAAGTAGAACTTGCTTCTAAACAATTTTTTTTTAGTGAAGAGTAGATTAAAGGAGAGATGAAAAAAGGCTTGATACATTTGAAGGAAAATGACTGCTCACTGTGTGTAATACTTGGTCTGACTTCCCACACGACAGCTTTGCCAACATTATAACTGAGGAGAAGGTGCTTTAGTGTTCAAAAGTTGAGGTGTGGACAGTCCTGGTCTGGATTTGGGGAGTCAAAGAGGGAACACGGGGACTTCATTTGCCACAAGACGTTTTGCTAAAGACATCATAATAAACCGGTGACTGACAGGGGGAAAGAATTTTTCCTTCTCCTTCTTTCTCCTTCCTTAGTTCAAGTTCCAAATCACAAACATGGATCTGTACTCTTATCTGAAAACAGAAACTGTCTGGACACACAGCAAAAACTTTCCTAATCCCACGTTGATTTGGAAGGTCTAATCTTGCTGTACCATGGTAGCTTGAACAAAGAAACTGTGCTTTTGGGCACAATATTTGTCCATGAATTATCATCTTCGCTTACCCTAAATACACGACCTGATATTTCACACAGATTAACGAAGTTTAAACCTTTGGGTCCAAAGCATTTACTATAACTCTGCCTAATTAAAAAGGCTTTACCTCAGTCTGAAAAATCCAAAAAAACCAAGCAACAACTAACTGAATGCACAGAGAGGTAACTCACAGGAATAATCTACATGAAGCTGACAAATCATTTTTCGCTATTAAAATTTACATGTATGGTAAATGTCTTTGAAATCTGGGGAGATATATATTTTTAAACTATTCATAAAAAATAATTATTTGTAGTAAATATTTGTAACTTTTTTTTTTCTCTAGAATAAAACAAAAAGGATTATTTCAGGAGTTTTTGTATAACTATACAACACAGCAAAAACTGTTCATGTGATGCCTGTGGGAAAAAACCTACCTCCTACAGCTTGCCTTTCTTAATGGACTGTTATTGCAGCCATGTTCTTCAAGGGTCTGATCACTGATGATTCAAAAATCTTAATTATAAAAAGTGCTAATTTTTTAATTGCAATTTTTAAAAGACTTGATGTAGATTGGCAGTTTACAAACTTGAAGTGACAGTTTCTGTATCACTTTTCGTACCACCATGAGTAATTGTGTTCCAATTAGTTATTGCCACAGAAGCTCCTGTGTCATTCATTTGGGAAGAATTCAGTTCTGCTTGTTGTCATTGAGAAAATTAACTTTTTTTCAATAAAGCTCTTTCTTAAATATTAACAGGTAAAGGCTCTTATATTCTGTCGTGTTAAGTTGTTGTCTAAAGGAAATCCTTGGTCCTCTCTCCAGTTCCTACAAATTCTTTTTTTCCTTCCTCAGTGATATATTATTCAGTAATATAGAGTAAAATTCTAATAGCAGAACTTCAAACAGAAGGATAGAGAAATTCAATTCTATTCCAACAATTTATTCATAATTTACTGAAGGTTTTGTGCCTAGTCCTCTTTCTGATTCATAAATTGTTTAAGAACACAAAATCTAGAGTCAGCACAATAAGCTAGTCTTATGCTAAACTGAGAAATATGATAACATGAGTGTTATTTCATGTTCCATTTTACCTTAAAGTACTTTTATGTCTCCAAATTCAAGGAAATACGGATATCCCAATTTTCAACTTAGCACTCATTTGACTTATTATAATTACAGATCTCTTCAGATAGCTTTATGTAATTACAAAGAACTTACAAGATTTTCACATTAAGCTTTCAGCCAAACTTGTATGAACCATTCATTTCCAAAGCGGTTTGACCTTTCTGCAATCATAGAATCCTTGAATCATTTACTTTGGAAAAAGCCTCTGTTATCATTGAATCCACCAGTTAACCCAACACCACTGTGTTCTCCGCTGAACCATATCCCCAAGTCTCACATCCATGTCCTTTGAATGTTCCTAGGGATAAATCCCCCACTTTCCTGAGCAGCATATTCCAACATCTGAAATGTGCGAATTCCAAGGCCTGAAATCACAACATTTGTGAAATAAGCATTTCTTGGTGGGTCCCTTCTCTGGTTTACTCAGCTTCAGGGTCAGCACAGTAAGGCTGAGTTTCTCTGACTCCTGCTGCATTTCTGGTATCTCAGTGTGAATGGTGCTGGATGCACAAATTCTGCCCTGCTCTCTATAGCAGGCACTGTCAAGTGGGACCATAGGCTCAGAGCTGTACCCTCACCCATCCTACAGATGTAGGGTGTTCTGAGTGGAGTTATCTTTGGAGTGCAGCTGCTTCCTTTCCAGCCAGCTGCTAAAGTGGGACACAGGACCATCATGTGCTCAAGGATTAACTTGTTAGGTGTCTTCATCGTCTTAAGGGCTTTATTTCATAGGGTGAATTTAAATTCCCAATGTTAAGAAATAATTTAAATCAGAATGCAATATACCTTACCCTAAAGATTTTTTTTATGGTCTTGATTATTTTTCTCTAGGAGTAATATTTTTTTTAAAAAAGCTGTTTTAAAACACAGTGTATCATAGCCCAATACAGTGTTGGAACTCAGTACACCACTGCTTTCAAATGACCGCGACACAATAACATGTTGTAGTTGAAAAAAACTTTTACCTGAAAAATCTATTTTTTCATCAAATGCTGGCTAAATTCCCAGTAAAAGTGCATAAGCCAAAGCTTTTATGTGCTGCCACACATATATACAGGTGTGCACGAACATGCATATGCAAACACTGGATACATGCATTCTTTTTATCAGATGTAAAATATCATCACTAACTCCACTAGAAATGGAAGGTTTTAAGTGTTGCAGTTAGCTTGGGAATTAAGGCCAGAACCTAAATCCTGTTGGAGAACACTGATATATTCCCAGAACACTGTGCCAACTTCAATATCAAGGGTCTAGAGGCATATAAAATATACTATTGGCATTTCCAATGTGTTAGCTACTTAAAAGTATAATATTTTTGTATGTGTAACTGGGGCAGAAGCACTTGACCGATACTACTTTAGGTGGAATTTCTGAAGACATTTTTAATAATATATAGCTACTTTTGTAATGTAAAATCTATTCTAAAAAGATTTATCTAAAGCAGAGTTGGCAATATATTTTTATCAATTCTACCTAGCTATGTTCTTGCTGAATATTAACATGTATCTTCCTGCTGCTGAATCAAAGTCATTCTTAGGAAAAACTATTTCATCTTTTTGAAACACTTGAATAACACAAATCATTATGCTAAGTACATACAGATTCAGCCTCTTGCTGAATTTAGGGCTATAGAGAGGATCAAGCACTTTACCTGTCTCAAAAATAGGCCAGGTATTTCAGTTTTGATAACTGTAGTTATCAGAGTTCCCTTTCATTGGTTGATGTGTTTTCCTGTGGTGTGCATCACAGAGAGAAAATTGAGATTAATGAAAATAGCTCAGATATTCAGGAAAGATGAAATAGTAAAGAAAGAGATGCTGGGCTGTGCTTTCATGAGTTGCAATGTGTATACGCACATAAAGCAAGTGATATAGCTCACAATTAAATTGAATTAGAAATGTGTTGAATAAGTACACTGAAATTATAATGTTTAGTAAAGAACTTCACTGTACAGGTATTAAAATCTTACACAAAATAGTGTAATTTTCTTTCCAAAGAGAAAGACAGAAGAACCAAAGCAACAATTTCAAAGCAGTTGAGCCACATGAAACAAAGGATTGGTTTCTAAATTTTCCCATTTATATATGTGTGTATAAGTGAAAGAACAGAATATTGTGAATCTCTTTCTTCAAGATTAAACAGCAGTGACTCCAGCCAATGAAAGGGTAAAAGTGATGAGCTTTTTTTATTTTACTATATCTTTAGTCTCACAACATTATAAAAACTCCTAATTTTGATTCACTCAATGGCTTTCTGATGTTTAAAAGTCATGGAACTGATTTTAAAAAGTGGATGTAATTTTCACTAAGTGCATTGATTTTTCTTTTATTTTTCTATTTTTTGCTGATATTAACAAAATTAGGCTCAGAATAGATGATTAATGTTTAGTTTATAGGATAAACCTATGTTGAATTTTTTAAATCCTAGAGTGGTAGGCAATAACTCCTTACTACTTTTTGTATCTCCAGTTATTAGTTAGATCAGTTCTTGGGTATATGTCATTTTAACCAATACAAAATAAAACAAAATCTAGGTATCAATGTCATAGGCAGCCTCTTCCAATTTCATTCTAACTTGATGACTGGCCTCCAGTACCTTGTTGATTGCCAGTTATATGTTATATTTTACAGATCTAGTTAGGTGGTTCATGTCAAAAATTACACTTGTACTGCACAAACTGCATAAATCATCTTCACCTGTAAGTACCCATCAGCTGGTATATAGCTTGAATATAAATCTAACTTAAATATATAGCTTTATCCATCAGCTGGTATATAGCTTGAATTTAAATCTATCTTAAATTATCCAGCACTAAATGTTGTTGTGCTCTGATAATAAAAAAATAATAATGACTTTATTAGGGGAAAATATAAAATACATAGAAACATGTGAGATTATAGTTATCCCCATTTATTAGTTTATCAGTTCTTGTCTTTAGTTCTTTAAAGAGGCAGAAGTGTTTAGTGGAATATAATTGTTATAGTAACCCCAGTAGTACACCAGTAGTTGGAAGAATTCAGGGGTTTTGGGTTTTGCTTTAAGATGACACATAAGCCAAAATGGTTTACACAAAAATGTGGGGTTTTTTTTTGTTTGTTTGGGTTTTTTTGTTGTTGTTGTTGTTTTTTTTAGGGTTTTTTTGTTGTTGTTTTTGTTGTTGGTTGGCTTTTTTCTGGTTTTTTTTTTTTTGGTGGGTTTTTTTGTTGGTTTAGTTGTTTTTTGGAGGGTTGGGGGGGGTGTTGGGGTTTTTTTAGTGGTTGGGTTTTTTTTTTTTTGCTTTGGTATTTTGGGATTTTTTTGTTTTTTGTTTTTTTGTATGTACAGCCAGAATAAGATGGCTGAAAAACAATTCTGGGAGCTATATGACCAGAATGGAGTGAGGTCAGCATCATGTAAGTTGGGTATCAGTATGGCTCATACAGTGAGGAACTGTGAAAAAGAACATGTAGCTTATTTTGTGCTTGGGTAGCAACCCACAAATGTTGCAGATGGTTTTTTTCTCATACTTTTGGCCATTCCTGATGTGATATGTCTCATTACATTGCAAAGTTCTACATGCTAATTTACTTCCCTGCATTTTATCCTGTCACTCCGTTCCTTCCCTTATTCCCAGCTAGAAGGAGGAAAGCTTTGTTTGGGAAAGTCTACATAGGGAAGAGTGTTCTGTCAGCAGCTTGGAAAGATGCACATACCTGTGTATAAGTATAATTTTTATTTTTTTTTAATACTTGTTTTTTTTTGTAGCAGTTGCCTCATGGATATGCAGAGAGTAGAAGGAGAGGAGTGATAGGACAGGTTTAAGGAATTGACCAGGACCTAGAATGACTAGGAATGCTACTGAGACATAACATCCCTCATTATTTTGATTTTAGGGATAAACTGACTATTTGCAGTCTGGAAGCTGCAATTAAGTTCCATTATAAGAACAAGATTAAAAAGTTTTCCCATTAGATGCAAACTGGTGGCTTTTAAAAGATACAACAGCACTTTCAGTGAACACAACTTTTGGGTAAAGGTGTTCCAACTGAAGTTCAGTGGACCTAAGAGTTAGATAGTTAAATGCTTTTCTCAAGCTGCACAAAACACATAGAATGGGCCACGTGGAGAACTTTGTGAGCAAGCAGTCTTTCTTGCTGGTCCTCAGTCACAAAAGGCTGAAAGGATTTTTAAGTTTTATAAAAGAGAAATTCTCATAGATTCATACTTTAAATGAAGAATCTTCTATAGACACAAAGTTTTACAGTTGAAGGAATATCTTATAACCTTCCTAAGGCTTGTAAATTATTTTTTTTGTGTGCAATTTTCCCTGCCACATTATATGTGAGGCATGTTTCAGTGCTGTACATCCCTTTATATATTAATGGAGAAAAAATATTGGAAGAAATAGGAAGAAATATTGGAAAAAATTTAATGATATTGCAATTGGTGGGTAGTATCCCAGAAGGAATTATTCAGAAGGAAAATACTTTTCTCTAGTCTATATTGAAAGAAAATAAGCCACTGAAACAAATACTTTGACATTTTCATCTTTGGAACTCCAAGCACTATATTAACATGTCTTTTTTGACATGTTTCTTACTCTCTTTTAAAATAAGTCTCCTAAGGTCAAGCTGTGCCCTTTTAGAGTATGGGATCTGCCTAAAAGAACACAAAATTCAGGGCTGCAGCACTGGTGAAACAAAAAGTAGCTGGGATTTTGGTCTTAAAAAAAATATCTTTCACCTTCAGTGTGCACATCAGTCAGCCTCTGTGCTCAGGTGCGCAAGGATTCAGTTATTTACTGGGATAATGTAAATAACCCAAATCAGAACTGTGATTTCTAGCCATCTGCTGGCTTCTCTTTTCCTCCAGCGTTGGTTTTACAGTTTTCAACAACTGTTCTCTCATCCTTCTCCTAAAAGTGAAATCTTGCTCTGCAAATGTTATTTGCATCCCCTGCTTTCCTCTCCAGAAAAGCAGACAGGATCTAACTGCAAACAATGGCTTCTCATTGATTGTCTCTGAGCTTCCTTAAGGCAGAAGGGGGAAGAGTGTGTTATACTCTTAACTTACTGGTGGTCTTGCTGGAGGAATAGGAAAATCTGCAATATGTTTAGGCAACCAGTGTGAGAACAGCTACTTTCAAACAATCAAAAATGAAACCTATTGGAAGTAAAATAAAAAAAAATCCAACTAAAAAACCAAAAATGAGCAACCAAAATCAACGTTGAAGCACTCGTCAAGTAATTCTGAGGCTAGGGAAGCTGATGGCATGAAATAGCCATGAAAATGTTCCCTCTTCCTCATGAAATGTCATGGATTAGGCTTTAATAAGTGCTGATATTTACTAGGCAAAAAATTCTGACTAGCATTATAAATGGCCTCATTTGATAACATGTGGTTGCAAATTCACTGTGTTTGAGAAGAGAAAGCAAGCTCTGAAGCCATTTGGCATGCAAAGACAGGCTTACAAAATATGTACATCTTTTGTAGACCATAGAGAAAGATGATATTTACTTAAACTAGCAGTTTGGGTTTTTTTAACTATTAAACTTAGGAGTTTCTTTGTATAATATGTAATACAATAATAAATGTCCCTTAATATTTAATATTAAAACTAAATAAATTATTTGAAATTTAGAATTAAGAAAGAACTCCCAGATTGATTTAAAGAATTCAGTAGAGGTTATTGAGTCAACAGTATTGGCAGTTCTAGACACAACCTGTTTAACTCATAACTTGAATTCTGATATAAAAGATTGGAAAGATCAATGAATGGGCAAACACAAGATGGCAAAATTGGATATGTAAGTCTTCTTTACACAACCATAATGCTGAAATTGTGATTACACTACTCATATTTTAATTGGAAAACATAATGTATTCTGCAGAAAAATGAATGGGAATTTTTGTCTTTTTTGTCTGTCCAACATTTCACCCTAACTCCTCCACATCCACTGAGCACTATTTTGTCCAAAAATGATGGCTACTAATCACCAAGTAGGTGATTTCCCTGTCACTGAGGCGTATTGAACAGAACAGGACTAAGAAGTACCTTTTAAAAAATTAGAATACACCTGGAACTTAAAAGGCAAAAAATCATTGCAAGGGATAAAAAAAATTAATCTTTAAAGATTTTATAGTCAACGGACTATAAAACAGATGGGATTTTTTTTTGGCTTGATCCAAAGTATAACTAAGCAGCAGGAATGAAATGTAGACTTTCCAAGCACTTGAATTCTTTATTTTGAGCCTGATATGTTAGATTCTAATTTTCAATAGAATTGGATAATGCATAAAAAAAAATTATTTCATTTTTTTTTACACAAATTACCTTTAAAGCTGTTATCGAAGACATGTATTAGGTAAACTTTGAAAAAATAAGAATGTTCACAACATCTTCTGAAAACACTATTTCTACTATTATAACTGTCTTTTATGTCACAATTTATCATATTTAAAGCTTTTCATTTGCCAAATCCCAAACATCATGCATACAGATGAACAGGTAGAATGCATTAATGAAGCAGATCACCCTGAAAATTGTATAATTGGTAACACCTGTAAGCTCAGATTTTCAGTGAGTTTAAGACTTATTGCATAAATCATACATAATTTATTTTAGTCCTTAGTGTAAAATAAAATCAAAGAAGGCAAAATGTACATACAGATTTATATTAGAAGAATTACCAGTTCACATAATCACCAGTTTGCATCACAAAATCAGTGGTTTCCCAGTGAATCAGTTTTCCCAATACATGATTGGAAAAAAATTTGGATCTTCTGAAATTACAGCTGATGAGACTTAACTGTTATATATATATATATATATATATAGATATAGATGATATAGATATAGATAGATATAGATATAGATATAGATATAGATATATATGGGTTTAAATCTTCTAAAGCATTAAAAATGCAGCAACTGTAATATTTAGGCATTTTGTTTTACTGTGGAACAATAAAAGATGAAATAATTTTTAGAAACCCTAGAAATAAATTTTAGTAAAAGCAGTATCAAACTTGAATGGAGAGGTATATATATATCACTAACTTATGGATTTTGTTTCACAATGGCAGCCCTGAGATCAAGAGAGTGAGAGTTTCAGGCCTTGCTCTATTTTAAATCCTCAGAAATTTGCAGGAAATCAGAGCAAACAAATTAACATCTCTTGCTTTGAATTACTTACCTATATGTATAGACAGAAGTTTTCCTCCCTGAAGGGTTTTACAGCACATGACTCACTCATGTGAAGATTTGGGGGGAGGAGAAGAAGAAATTTTTCAGAAGGAGACAGTACTTTGTGTAGAAACACTTTCATAAAGGGATTATACTGTTATCCACGTGAAAGCAGTTTTTGTTTCTAAGGTAATTTCATTTGCTATTCTAATCCTTTCAGGTGGTGATGTTTGCTTTGCCTTATTGAACATAGAATAGGATTTTTTGCATGCTTTCTTGATTTTCTAGCCATTAAAACAGTCTGTGCCAGTGACTTGGCATAAAACTAGTGTTATCCTGCCATACTGTTCCTTGCACATTCCTGTGAAGCACAGCAGATGCCTTCTGCAGTTTGCTCAAAGTGTGGCTGCAGTTACAAAAGTGTCACTGTGTGGAAGAGCAGTTTGAGAACAAGTTTCCATAAACAAAGGATGTAGAGTTGGTAAAACTATCTTCTTGGCTTATTCACACTGATTCCAGGCGAAACGGGCTGCTAAACTAGATATCCACAAAAGGGTGATTGTTACTCATGCTGCTGCCGTGAAAGGTATGCAATAATTCAGTGAGAGAGTGGATTTTGTACCTATTGCATAGATTATCTGAGACTATCAGTTCTTTTATGATGGTTGCTAAATTAAAATTTGCTTAAGTTGTTTCTCACCCATATTGTTCATTTGTTTAATAACGTGGACTGGAGATGCCAAAGCCAAGTCTTGAAATACGTTTCAATGATCACTTAGAACATTGCCAGTGAAGGTGAGATATGACCACCAAGTAATCTTTAATGCTGTTGTTTCCAGAAAGAGCTGTATGATAAAAAACCAGTAAACTGTGAAAGATAACAATCAGAAGATGATTTACCTTTCTAAAGGGGAAAGGCTCCTACTTTGATAAAACACGGCTAAGAAAAGTTTTGAAACTTTCTTTAGCACGGGTTCTTTCAAAAACAAAACTGCAAGATAAACACAGATGGTGATCAGAGAAATATTTTTTTCCTTTTTTTTTTTTTTTCATATTTTTAATGCTGCAGTTTCCCAGAAGAAAAAGAGCTACAAAGGGAGAGTGGATGGCACATTTCTCTGCTTTTGTTCTCCTAGGCTTGCTCTGGTTGTTCTCTGAAGACATTTTATGTAGTTAAGCAGAGTTTCAAACACTGTTTTTTTAGATAACTTGAGGCACTTAGCCCTTAAAGCGCAGCTGCTTGGTGAGTTATGCTTGTCCCTCTGCCCAGACATGGCAGGAGTCTCCATATGCAAGAGTTCAACCCAGAATGTGAGAGAATTTCCACGTCACAAATGGGCCAGGAGCAAGTGCCAAGCAGCAGTATGGAGACCATTCTCTGAACTGGGCTATAAAGGGCTCATTAGTGAGCATGACCTAGAAGAATGCAAGGGAGGTTCACAAGTGCATCCCTTTGCCAGCCTATGATATAAGACAGAAATTGCCAACACAGGCTAGATAATTTGAGGGACTGCATTTTTATTTAAAAGGAGAAAAGTGGTGTGTGTTGGAGAAGAGGTAAGCGTGTCCAATTTGAAGTCAGAATTGCCAGAAGTTGGTCAGTTTTTTCCCTCCCCTTTCCCCCATACAAAGTCCAAGGATGTTGTCATGCATCCTCTCTACTCTTATTACTCAGACCATTTTCTGCATTGGATTTGGTTGCTACTAGGAATCCCTTTACGTCCATGAGTTTATCATGGAGGGTAGACATGGTGGCTCCTAGAGGATAGCAGACTAAACAAACTTGAGAAGCAGTCCTTCCTCAGCCTTCCAACTTATTTCTACCTCATAGAATTACATTTAGTTCTCCGTTTCATAGACTTCAAAGTACAGACCAGATTCTTGAATGAAACTTCTTGCCATCAGAGCTGATGTTCATTTTTCTTGACCTGCAAAAACATAGATGAAGCCTTTTCTGTAAATATGTGAGGGGTTTTTTGCACCTTTTTCTTTCAATGTGTTATTTGTCTGCGTTGCATATAAAGACTTGAAACTTGAAGACTTTCATAGGACAGGGATGGATGCATTTTCAGTGAATACCCATGATGTAGTTATTCTTCAGTCAAGACTATTTCAACTATGTTTTCTGTACTGGAGTCCTGAGAAAGGATATCCCTCTTTGCCCTTGCTCCTGGCACTGCCAGCTAATTTCTACTATCTAAGCAGAGGGAGAAGAGGCACATTTAAATATTATGTCTGTAATGATAATTCTACCCAAATGTCTTAGAAGTAGGGGCTAAAAGTTCATTTAAAAATAAATATACAAATCCATAGATAGCTCTAGTAAGATTTATCACAAAAGATCACCTTGATGCTAGAAAGGACTGCTTTGTCAAATTATTATGATTTTGTATCTGATGTTGAATAATTTAATAGTCTTTTTGCATTTAAAATATTTGTCACTGAACAGCATTATTTACAATGAATGCTATTTAAATTTTGCTTATGTGTATCTGCAGTCCCTATTAACAGATATCTGGAAAGGTTCCTTATCCTTTCAGGATACCAAGAAGTAGATACAATGATGGGGAAACAAGACTTAAGAAAAAAAATAAATGGCTTGCCTTTTGAAAGTCTTTGATCTGAAAACCTAATTTACATGTCCCAAGACTGAGATGTCTTATGCAGAAATCCATCTTGTTTCTCCATAATGAAGCAGACTTCTGCATGTGCTTCATCTTCAAAATGCACTAATCAGCACACAGTTTGCATACATTAATACTCTAAATGTATACAAAAGTGTTAACTACTTTGCTGTACTACAGTTGAGTCAGACTCAGATAATAAGTACGTAAAAACTCAAAAAATTCTTCTCCAGTTTGCCTTTGTAATAAACAGTACCATATATCTACTCCTTCACTAGTGTTATTTAGGAAAATACCTGTTTCTGAGAGATTTTTATCACAAGTGTACTATTCTCCAAAAGTAATATTTATACTGTCATTATTGAGGTAGAAATGTACTTTTATTCAGCACCCAGGTTCATGAAAGAATGCTATTTTTCCATTGTTTAAAAATAGAAAATTGCAGCAAATACCATCTGAAGTATATGACCTGATCTGACACAACCCTCCCCCCTCAAATTAATTACTCACGTTAGTTCAAAATAATCAGACTGTCAGTGCACCTATGTTGCTAATCAGTAACAAGAAATAATAAACTCATTATTTACCAGCATTGCAGAAAAACTTGGTTGAAGTCACCAATTTCCCTGCATTTGTGACAGGTAAGGCTGTTGCTGACTTTTTTAGTTCAGAACCTTTCTCTCTGTCTCCTATTCGCATTTGTGGATAAGTGGTTAAGATTAACTCAATTCAAAATAAGTCAGCAACCAGCTTAGAAGGCAGATTCTATTTGATGACAGTGCTGGCTTGTCACCGATATCCCAGACAAATCAACCACGCATTTTAGTAGCATCTATCTTATAAAGAGGATTTGCTGAAACAGGAAAATACAAAACCATGATCCTCACAGTGAAATGACATAATAAGTGGGTTTTTTTTGCCTGGTCTTAAAGAGTCAAAAATTCTTGTTAGCTAAGTGTCATCATAGCATGTCCTGCATTTCTGTGCATTTTCTTGACTTTTGTATTTCATTTTAATTAAGTTGCAACTTCTTATAGCTATTTTAAGGATCAATACTTATTCACAGGGGCAGGATGAATAAGAATCAATCTGAACACTTCAGCTCCTTCATCAGGAATTGCTTCAAACAGCAGCTCTTTCTCTGCAGTAATCTGTGGGATTCTGTTAGCAGCATCATTCACTGACAACAAGACGCCTGAACTGTGTATCTTTCCCTGTTCATTGGGATTTTTCATTGTTACAGAGACCAATATTCTTTCTTATAAGGTTAGAAAAGATCTATAATAGCTTTTTTACCATTATATTTTAAACTCTAGACTTCATTAACACACTCTTCAACTTGTTCCCTTTCTGACTCCTTGCTGCTTATGAATTATTCAGAGTAGATTTCACTTGAGGTAAATAGTTTGATTTGAAGTTTTTTGTATCTGGATTTAGATGCAACGAGAAGAGTTAAATGCTCAGAATTTTAAGTGAGGAGAATTGCAGAGGCTCAGCTATTAAGATGGAAGACATTTGCTGTTAGTGCTCTGGGGCTGCCATTGAGATCTCAGCACGGTACTATTTGTCATTCTGAAGTAGGTAGGCATTATGATGCCTGGAGTATAAATCAGCCTTTACATGGTGTCGAGTCCTGAAGCACTTTGAACACTCTAATCCACTTCTGAGTTAACAGAACATTTCTGGTTTTACAAGCTTTAAAGTTTCCCTTTTTAGTTAACTCTGTCATCTTGTTATTAATCATCATTTTTTTCTAGAATCTTGCATACCTCTTCGGATACAACTCAATGTTTTGCTTCGAAGTTGTGGTGATGTCACTGAAATGAGATTTAGTTTTAAACATCTAGTAGAGATGAAGCTCCAGCAAAATTAGAATTATTCATTCTGGTCATGTAAAGAGGAATACTGCCTTGTCCTGCTATCAGGTCAGTATTATTTGGATGCTGAAACAAGGTATGATGTCTGAACCTTGTCTCCTTCACTCACTTCTGTGTAGTATCATATTAGTGTTACCTCATGGACAGAGCTGAAATGAAAGAGTAATTGTTTCCCTGAGCCTGTTTTCACTGTATGTCTGCAGTCCAGTAAATATTAGCTATGCACAGCAAAGCAAACTCTTTTAAATGCTAGTTATCTTCTTTTTCTTCTGGGAAGTTAGCGTACATACAAAGGGTCAGTTCAGAAACTATAAGTACTGTATGTTTTCAGTTCATTGAATCTTAGTTTCTGTTCTTCCAGTGGCTGAGTAAACATTTTAGCCATCAGCGACCGTTTTGCTGATTGAATTTTGCTACGTATAACATTATATAGACTTCAGTCTGAGGGCACCGTTGTGCAGTCAGTTCAATTTACAGTGGTTTTACAGGTGGAGTCGTTAGCATGAGTGAAGCCCATTAAAATCACGTTGTTTTGCTGCCAGGCAGCAGAGCCTGCAGGCGCGGGCCGATGCGTCACTTGCTGTGACAACTCAGTGTCACGGAACAGGCGCTGACTCCTGTGAACCGACGGCAACCCCGGCTCAGCCACACCTGCTGTTGCTGGGCTAGAAACTCCCCTCTGCTGCCCTGGTGCCATGCAAGACAGCTGGGGTGAAGGGAAAAGATTCTCTCAGATTAAGGTGCAACCACAAGCTTTAGAGAAATGCAGGCCATATTTTGATTCTTCAGTCTGCGGAACAGAGAATCCTTAAAAGACAGGATAAAACTGAGGACTGTGCTGTCAGATTCATTTACTTGTCTATTTATTTAACTCAGTTTTTTAACTTTCATATAGTGGAACATAAATATTCCATATCTAATAAATCTAAATTAGCTTAGCCCAAAAGTTAAGTCACTGTGATCTCTGCTAAAATGCTTGTTTTCTTGTACAGCTACACAAAGTTGTTATTTTCATTAAGATGTTTAAGCCCAGTAAGGAAGTATAACAGTTCAGTGGCAGAGTGTTGCTTGTGCTAACAATAGCACATTGAAGTTATATGACCTCTCATTAATCTGTACTTTGATAAGGTCCTGGAGTGGTAGGATTAATGACATTCTACTGTAAATTATTCAAATCCCTGCCTGTGCACAGACTATCTCTTTGGAGAAACACACAAGTGATACTAAATCTTTTACTGCCTTGGAGAATTACTATAGTGGTCCAGAGACAGAAATTTGTTCATCTGTATTGTGGACCGTGTGAATTGCCTAAAACCAGGCAGCTTTACTTTTCTCTTTTTATTTTTTCTGCCTATAATTTTACTTCTAAAAGCATTCTACTTATGCAAAGGCTGCTTTTCCTATTTGCCCATCCTTTTCATTTTATCTTTTGAGCCCCATACAGCATGCTGAGAGCTATGTACCTAGGCTAGCTTGGTGACATTCATTTCATTTGGTCCACAAGCCTTTCCTGGCTGCTTATGTTTCCCTTGTGCCAGATCAGCCTCATCAGATCCTGGTTTTCCTCTTGGCTCCTTCCTGTCAGCCTGCATTCTTCTGAGCATTGTCTCTTCAGCCATATCTCATTCCATGCAGTGCTTTCAATTCTTGTTACCAACATTACCTCCCCTGTGAGGATTATAAACCCTGCTCCTAGTGCAGCAAAACTATGTGGATTTCATGGCCAGGACAACCTTTCTCTATGGAAAAGAAAAAATGAGCATGCCAGTCTCACATTTTAGGATCTATTCCAGAAATTTGTGGACCTGAATGTCAGAGGGACTATTAATGTTTCTGGTACAGTCCTATATAACAGCTCACAGAATTACTTCCTCAGTCATCCCTCTATACACCTGAGTAAGCTCTGATTAAAAGGTATCCTAGAGCAATTTATGGGAAATAATACATCTAGCAATGGAGAGTTTTCCATATCCTTTAATCATCATTGATTAAATGCTTATCAATTATTCAGCTGGGAGTCCAGCTCCTACTCCTGACTTTCACAGCTGTTTCTTAGACATAAGAAAAATTCCCTTTTCTATGTGCTACTATGTGCCATATTTATATCAATTGGATTTTTGTCAGGTCAAAAGCAAGTCCTTATGCATGGCAAGTCAATGCTACTCTATTGAATTTTTTCCATTTTTGAAGTGCAAGAACTGGATGCAGTAAAGACTATTGTCTCAGTCTTGTACACGGAGTCATCCTGCCTGAAAATTTATTTTTTCTATATTGAGTAATTGCATCAGCCATTGTTGCAGTGGCTTTCTGTTGACAATTTGTGCTCAAAAAAGGAAAGCTCAAGAAAAGCCAATTTGAAAAATCATCAGAAAGTGAACGTCCTGCACTGGAGTTCAGGGCTGACCAACATCAGGAGGTTGATAAATCTCCCAGGTCAAGGAGTGTTTTTTTCCTCAGCACAAAACCATGTTCAAGCTCTATAGGCAATTTCTGCTAATAGAAACCATCCTTTAATTTGGCTGTGGATGGTCCTAAGGCTGCTGTGCTGTTCTGGTTGTGATTATCACTGTAGAAGAAGGGATGGATCCCCAGAGATTCTACCTCACCTGTCATCACTGGGTTGCTCTGTACCATCCCTTAGTACACATTATGGGCTGAACCTGTGCTGAGTTTCACTTTGACAGCATGTGTGCTGCCTGTGCTGCTTCTCAGCAGTTTGCAAAGCACTGCTATACCTTTTTCTAGTCCATAGAGAATGACACTAATGAAGACCTTCACAAACATTCTCTTTATTGTTCTCCTTCCTAAAAGTTTTAGACTGCTACTAGTTAAAAGAGGTTACTTTTTTTTCCTTGATGTTATATTGTTACTGGAAATAGAGATCAAAAATTTTTTATTTTTTTTTCACATAACAACATTTAGAATTTACAACATATGTATGTAAAAGTTATTGGTAGACTTTATATACCAATGCCTTTGGAGCCCTCAGTGCTCTAGAGACTATGAGAATATTGCTGTTTGCTAAGATCATACTTCTCAAATGATATTATCCCATTTTAACAACACAAAAACAGATTTCAGGAACTTTGCTTAAAATCTTTTACAGCAGTTTGCCTTTGAAACTGCTACAAAATTGTTATGGCTTTTCATTTTGATTTGTTGGCAAGAAACAAGTTGACTGCCCTTTCTTTGAAAAACTTAAAGGCTGAACAGAAAATTATTTTGCTGACACACTAAATGCTTTTTGCAACTGAACTGATTTTCTTCAGTAATAAAAGTCGATTGGTATAATGAAAAAATGTTTTATGTAAGCATCACACTACTGCACCAGCACAGCCCTCCAGCCCTCTCTGAAACTCTCAGGCCACACTCATTTGAATCAACAGGCTTATTCACACGTTACAAGCTCAGAACAGAAAATGTCAGCCTCAAATTATTTCTTTGATTATATAATCAGATTAGGGAACAGCATATTAACATGCTCTCTGAAATGTATGCATGTGTATATATTTGCATAAAGAAATGCATATATTCACACATAAACTGACATTTAAATATTATTTGTACCTTTTAATTTATGTTCAGTAGCCTAGTTTCTATTTGACTGGAACCCTGTAGCTCTTTCTCACTGTTAAGTGGTAGTTAGTGATGTGCAATTTCCCAACAAGTTTTCTGAGAATAAAATTCACTGTTACACTTCCCAGAGTAAGGCAGAAGAAGAGTTTGCTGTTGCATAAACTATTGCTGTTTTCTTTCTGAAACTCAAGAAATCACTGATGCTTTATATTGCCAGATCCATAACATCTAATATAAACTATATATAAGCTAAACATAGATGCCTTGATAACTGCCTGTTCACTAATGACTTTCTACTGAAGCAGTTTAAAATCACCAGTCATTTATTTAGGCACTCCTCTTTTATTTTTTTTTTCTACAGCTTTCTTTATCTTATGTTACTGAAGCATTTAAATCTAAGAACTTGTACTCCAGTATGCTGTAATTGAGTTTAAATGTTAATTTTCCCAATTTCCTGAAGTATATGGTTAAAAGGATTTCATATCTTGGAAATAATGATATTTTTTTTCACTGAAACAATAGAAAATTCTCATTGTGTTTCTGTTTCGAGTAACCCTCTTCATTTACATACCAACATCCCCCATCATTTCTGATGAAATTCCTCAGAAATCCAAACATAAATCTACAGAGCAAAAGGTTCCCCTTGCTTGATGCTGTAGAACAGGGGTACCTGATACTGGTCTCACTTCCTTTTTTGCTTGAAATTTACCTTACCTTTTTTTTTATTTCCCTAGTTTATTATCAAAATAATTTCTGTCATTTGACACCTTAGAAATACCAAAATAGAAGAATTTCCAGAATTACAAAGTCTATTTCTTTACTGCTTTTATAACTCTCTTAGCCATTTAATAAAGCTTCTAAAAATCAATATGTCTGTTGCTCAAGGAGTTTTGAGTTATCCAGGATTCCAGATTAAACTTCCCTTATGCATCTACACTGTCTTTTATACTGTCTTTTGGAGTTGTTCCTGTTTACAGCTAGTTTCCACTTCATAGAAGAAGAGAAAAATATCTGCAGGAGCTTAAGAGAGCTTCTTAGTCCAGTGAATTTGTCACAAACCCCACAGATTTTACTCAGAGGGCTCTGCCTTTCATAAACTTAATTACTCTCTCCACCTGTTGTGAGGGGCCAGATGTGCCACTGCTGTTATTTCACCCTTTCTAGGGGAAAGAGCACTTCCAAGAATTTCTGTAGCTGCACAGTGAATGTGTTTGTTTTTCATGCTGCTCACACACAGTAGAAGGCTCCTTTAAACAGGGCTGGCAGAAGTCCATGCTGTCCCTCACTGTGGGAGCAATTAACTCTATTATATAGATAACTAAGCTCATAGAAATGAGGTATGGGTACCATTACATGCCCCTGCAACATTTGTTTAATTGCTAAAGCACTTGTTTATGCACTGCTTTGTTGGAAGAAAATGTATTAAACTATAAAACAATGATCTGTCAGGTATAAAGCCTGCAACCTTGAGGGGGTCATTACGGAGCTCAGATCAGAAGAATTTCAGACATTTTCTCATATAACAAATGTCTGAGACCTAAGCTTCATCTTGCTGCTAGCTATAAGGCAGTTCTATGGACTGTCAGCATGAAGAGAATATTTACATATTTTTATCAGCAAGTAATTGGGTTTTTATCATTTGTGTTTTCTGTCTTCTTGTATTACACTATATCATGTTGTTCATGAGGAACTGCAGTGCTGTCATGTTAAGTGGCATTGCTATGTTACCTCAAAGCATCTGATTTACTTCCTTACTGTTGTTTAGTAGAATAATGAAATTAATGAATTGTGTTCAAGCCAGTGGCAGCTTTGATGCTTTTTGGCTGGCTGATATATCAACAAAATTTTATGGTAGATGTGAGTATGCAAATATGTGTAATGCAATGAAGGTTTAACAGATCAGTGCAATACAAAAAAAAAAGAAAGGCACAGCATATGTTATTCATCATCAAGCTAAAACTAACTAAGAAGAATAAGTGCCATACCCAAATAAAGATGAAAAATGTTCAATACCTTTTGAGAGCTAGCCTTGATTACCACATGTCTGTTCCTGCAGTCTTGCATAGAGGCAGTGAAATCAACACTGAAGGCTGCTGCTTGGGTTTATGTAGAAATTCAAATACTTGTGGCCTCTTGTGACCCTTGCCTTTCACAATTGCTTCTGGAGACAAGTAGGAGAACGTTACAAGGTCCTTTCAAGGTAATGGCCATTCTTCATCATTCCTTGCAGAATGAATTTTAACAGCCTTTATGATGTTTTAACTCAGGATTGAAAACTCTGTACCCTAGATAAGAGCTGTCTCTATCTCAAACCTTATTAATCTAAAAATTATTCATTCCTGGAAAAGGGTACAAGCTCACATCTTAAATTTTGTGTGCAATAACCTACATATGTATTGATAGTGAGATACACTTCTTCACCTTACATTTATGGATTTAAGCCCATAATTTTAATTTGTTCAAGGCAAACAATAAATTTGCTGCATTATGATTATTGATAAACCTTTGTGAATCCTAAGCTGCTGTAGTCATGCAAAAGGACCCCTATCATGTGGCAGTTGCACCTGCTTTAGCATAAGCTGTTGTTTAAGACTGAAAGTTCTTATTTAGTAATCTATTTTTCCTTTGTTATCCTCTATTTAGATGCCAAAATTTAAAAAATGGAAGAAATAGCATGTTTTCTGTCTCTATGGGCTGTCTAGAGTAATCAATATTCTGTAAATTCAAGCTTCTGGAAATTAAAACAAGACTTTAAGTCTAAAAAAGTTTTCTAAATTATTATCTTTAATTTAGGAATAAATTATTATGGGATTTTTTAAAATACTGATTGTTTTGGGGAAAGAAGTTACTTCTACTAGAAATCTAAACCTTCCCACATCAGAAGTATTAACTTATTTCAGTCTTATTGAAGCATTATATCTGAATTCTGTTAATGCTTGAGGTTTAAGTATAAAGTAGCATTTTCATTCTCTCTAAAGACAGCTTTTTATGCTAGAGAACTCTAGAATGGAAGAGCATGGTACAGACACTTATTGAGGAGGGCTAAATATGACAATAATTTTTTTAATTATGATATGTTTTGCTTTATGATCTCTTGTTTTAAAATAGAATCTGAAGACTCTAAACTGCTTGTTGAAGCTCCAGCACACTTCTGAAACATCCAAATAATTTTCCATGTTGGTCTGTCACTCAGGTATTGATCCTGGCTGCCTCTGACACTTTGAATCTAATGAGGTGACAGCCCAAGGTCTTATAGCTGCAGGCTATTTCTTCCAATATGTCATAATTTTCCTGCTTGTTTTTAAAGCTACCTATATCTATTTCTCATTTTAGGTCAGATAACCTTGGACTATCAAACTGTATGCTGTTAAAATGAATAGTCCTTTGACTGGTACAGTGACTTTCTCAGAACTTTCAGCAGTGAAGATATTCCACTTTGTTCAGTGTGACTAACTTTCTTTGTATATTTCAGTTGTTCAGATATGAGCTTTAAAAATTAGTTACAGGTTTTCTTCAATCCAAAATATAAAAGTCCACATACACAACCTGATTCTGATTTTATGACCATCTTTTTTCTTCTCAACCCGCAGTATGTTTTTTTTTTTTAGAGAACTCTCCACAAATTGTAATAGTGATTATTTATACAAGCTATCAATTTGGTGCTGATAAATGATCCCAGATATTCCTTACAGCTGTGTATCTCAGAGCAGCTCATTCAAAGAGCTTTTGGAGGTAAAATGATAGCTGGGGAATACTGTCACTTGTACCTGAGGCTTCTCTGGCTCTGTAAAGTTCTTGTTGCGCTTTTATAGCAACCATACATGCATTGAGCTGAATTTGTTAGCAGAAATCTCTTTCTGCTCCCTGGATCCCACTTGGACTTCATGACTTCTGAGAGCTCTCTGACAAGGAATTGGAGATGCTCTGTCTGCTTGAAAAGCTGACTGAAGTGCTGCAGCTACAGCAAAAACCTCTAGACCTGAAGGCATTGCTTTTCTGCAGAACGAGTGCTTCTCCATGAGATCATACCTGATCTGTATTATAGGGTCTCCCTTATATAGAAACAGACCTTTTTGGTTCTCCGTGAGCAAATTTTCCCTGTGTCACAACACAAACTTCCACAAACAGGCTGCTGTGGACACGAGATTTCTTTTCCCAGACTGCTCATTGTTTCAATGAAGTAAATCTTTAGGCTCATCTAGAGAAGCTGGGATGTAGTTTTTGAGTGGGACAGTCCAATTAAATGAGAAAATACACCTGAATAATAGATTTAGTGTTTTTTATAATAATGGTATTTTAAGTTATTTTAGGAAATGTCACACACTATACCTTTCTGGCTTGTTCTGAAGTAATTGATCAAGTGTGACATGATGTTGCTCCATAAATCCTGCATGCTTTGGGAGCACAGAGTATAGGAGAAATTAGATATCATCCATAGATATTTGTACAAGATGCTGCTGGTTAATGGCATTTTTACCAATGCTATACTGGTGGCCATTTTTTTGGACGAACCCTCCCAGGCTATCCTACCATGATCAATCAAGCCATAACCTGAACACATAATCATTAGGAAAACGAAATTTAATTACTCATCTATTAGTCACAGATTTTTAGGCAGTGAGCATTTAGGAGGCTGTGGGCAGTAAATTGCTCATACTGTGGTTTGGATGTCAGTAGCACAAACGTCATAGTGTGGTGCAAGACAGCACAGGCCAGCAGGAGAACAGAGCCTTTTTCCCAGGGAGGGGATGCTCAGCCTCTCTGCCTGCCAGAATCAGTGTCTGTAGTGCCAAAGCATTACTTCAGAGCAGGTGGAGGAAAGTTAGCCCAGGGCATGGCCCTATTTCTACACAGCTAAAAATGCAGTACTTGTTCAGATATCCTTGTGAAGGGCATCATCCATGCTTTGATATGTTTACCTTTCAAACTGGGTCAGGAGTGACTGATATTTTGTTGTGTATTGACTGGTAGCCTCTATTGATTTCTCTATTTGTGCTTGTGACAACTCATGTTTGCACATTTTTAGATCATGGGATCCTGTTCAGCTAGAACTGATTGCTTTTTCTGATGTTCAGGTTTTTTCCCTCTAGATTTCAGCACCTTTTCAACCAAGCTATCTTCTACATGACTGTGTATTTTAAGACATTTTAGGAAGATTTTACCTCTATAATCAGTTCTCAAAGTATTTTCTTAGAACTATAATGCACTGCAAAACCAATAGTCATGATGATTATCATGAAATACAAGATAGGCTGAAGAACAAGCAGCTATGTCTGCTGTTCTACTTGCTGGCTCAAGAGTCTTAACATATTGCATAACTTACTAAGAGGTCAAAGCCATAATTACTTCCTCCAAATGGATAGACAGTGGTGAATGTTTGAATTAAAGATTTGCTTTCCAAGTGTGCTAAGAAAGCAATTCTAAATACCTGTACTTATTGGTGCATTATCATTTCCTTAGAATAAATTTTAAAATCCTACTTTTCCCATGAAAAATGCTGAGAAACATACAAATGTCCTTATTGACCTCTCTTAGGTCTTTGACTGGACCTTGCTGAACTCAATAATGAGGGAAAAACAACCTTGAAAATGTTAAGTCTGTTAAACCAGACCAGCATAATAAGGTTGTGTGTAAACTACAGAAGACTGAAACCTGCAAACAGTGAGAAGTTAAAATCTGTACTATCAGAAGATGGAAAGATATAGTTTCCTATAACTTAAAAGAAAGTTTGTATATTGTCACAGACCCTTAATGGAAAATAAAATTAGCAAACTATTCAGCTAGAAAAAAGAAAATAAATTATCAAATGAAATTACTAATTACCTGATAATTTAATGTTTTATATTTAAAAAGAAACATCTTCCTCTTCATCAAATATAATTTAGGAAATCTGTTACTAGAAAGTATTTCTAGGAAATTGTTTCTTAATTCATGGGTCCAAGCCTTTTTGGGGAAAAAAAATGAAAAATTAATAAAAAAGTGAACAGTCAGATGTCTGACTGTGATGAGAGAGAGGATAAATTTCAGTATAAATCTGTCTTGCATGCCTTCTGTATAATGTCTGAATCATAGATGTAAGGAATTAATTATTTTTTGCAGGCCTTTTGCACTTCTATCTTCTGCTCTTAACTAAACAAAAATTACTGTGGAATAAAAGTCTGACCTTAAAATATTTTCATTAAATTGTTTAGTCTTATCCATGCAACAATTTAATCATATAAGTATATATGTTCTATATTTATTCATCTAAAGGAATAAAAAAACTTGACTACTTTCAGCATTGCTCTGCAGTAGAGAGAAACCAATGCAATAAAATGGTATTAACAAATGACTTAATTTCACAGAGTGAGTATAACTTAGGCCTTAGGCATTTTTGTTTATTTCCCATTTCTAGGATTAGCCAGCTAGAGCAGGAGGACAGAAATTAATATCAAATCCCATTCTTACATTTTTATCTTCATTTTATTGATCCTAAATAAGCTCACTATACTTAGAGGATGAATTCTATTAAGCTGAAATAATCAAAAGCTTTAGAAAGGCATTCTTGGACAAATCTCACATTTTCACTAGTAATTCACAGTCAGCATGGAGGTTACTGAAACAGTCCTAAGAAATATGAACAATACCTGCACAAGTGGAGGAACAAGAGAAGTCCTTGGTCCTAAAGTGTCATGACATCATTGTGTTTATTAGAAAAAGTAATTCACTTAATATAAGGCAGGGTAAGAAATGTTGTTATTAGTTTTTGTGTTTTCTCTCTTCAGAAGCGGGAAGAGAGATGAGGAAGGAAATATATAGGGAAAAGATCTAAAGGAGTAAGAAAACTCATATAGAGAAGAAAAAATCCTCCTATTTCACTGATATTAGGGTCTTAGACAAGATGACCTCAAAAGGTCCCTTCTACATTCAACCATTCTCTGACTTTTTGTTTCGAAGTGAAGGGCAGCAAATGAGATCCATAATTTTCATTTCTATAAAAAGCTTCTTTTAAACAGAATTTTTACATTATGATATAGGTATCTGATCAATAAGTGTTTCACATTAAAGACATGGCACACATTTGAACACATTAAAAGTATGTCTAACTAGTATATTTTCTGAAATGAATCAATTAAATGGAAATATGAGTAGCCCAATATAATGATGGGCATTAATTTTTTTTCAGAAATATCTGCTATTAGCTATTCTTGGCTACTGGAACAGACAAGCCATTGGTATAAATCAGTAAAGCAATTTTATTTAGATCTTGCAATATAGGAGCAATGTGAGACCTGGTGTGCATCAGATTAGGTTACTTTTTGTATGCATTTAATGTCTTCTCTGTCTCCTGACTGTGGTAAGTTATAGCACAGAGATATTAATTCAAAGGCTTTAAAAATGACAATGGAATAAACCAAGTACATTGGGAGAGGGTAGAACCCCTAAAGGTATATCCTGCCTAAATTACCAGATTTTGTCATGTATGATGAAAGAGAAAGAAGATATGAAATTAATCAAGATAATCTTGTGGGGATGAGAAGTGCATATACACAGATGTTACTTTTCCTCTGAGTCAGAGGACAGTGCAAGCTGATTATTGAGAGGACTTTATGCACATTTTTTAAATTTTTAATAAACAGTATTATGTGCAGAGGAAGCTAGCAGCTGTCCTTTTTTCCCTTCTATCCATAAATCTGCCACATCACTGAACCTGACAAAGTGAAACTCTCTAGCTTTCAGTTGGTGCATAACACTGTTGCCAAACTTCATAAAGATATTTTATGGCCTGTTGAAGTGCTAAGATGCTAGACTTCATGAAAAATGAAGTCTCTAAAAGGACTGGAGCTATATCACTTGAGGAGTTTAAAAAATATCAGTCACAGCTATTAGTGAGAACACTGTGGAGAAATCTTACCCTGCTTGTATCATAGATCAATTTTAAAATACCCAACACACAGTGTCACTAATGATGACCAATTTTCACCCAGACACCAAATTATGGTACCTAGGTCCAGACTGGTTAAGTCATTTAAGCTTACTTTGTATGACAAAAAAGAAGCAACAAAGACTTTTTCAATGCCTTGGTCTGTGTGAAAGGCAGACTATGAGCTAGGGTTGTCCATCAGCACAGATTCACCAATGCAGGGGCTGTGATAGACCTGTGCTTTTGACTGTTCTCAGATTTTTCTTAGCTTTTCCTTTATAGACAGCAGCTTTGAAGCACCAAGCAATGAGGTGTTTCAGAAATATGCGATCAAAAGCTCAAATTCCCAAAGGGTGAAATCTTGAATTATCCTCTGAAATTTCCTTGTATGCAATCACATGAGTATCAGGGCTTTCACAAGGGAAGAGGTAAGAAAGCACATTTGGGGAGGCAGCACTGTGATTCTCCCAGTATATCTTACCTTAAGCACTGTAAAACCTCACTAGTAATATCTTTGTTGCTATTTCATGGTCTCATAAACCCAGGTCCCATCAGACCAAGTCATCCAGCACTGATTTCCACCCCCTCCATCCCCCAGATATATGTTTCCAATATATAAGAACTGCCAGAATTCCAACTTTGTAGGCAGTTCATCTAGAGTTTACCTCTTCAGGAATACAAAAAGTAAAAATCTGTGTGGGTTGGTTTTGGTTTTTTTTACTCAAAGTATTTTTTGCTTCAAGTCCAGTGTACATGAAAGTCTAATTCTTCCCTTACTTTCCTGCAGGAAAGTAACTCTACTCTACTCTAGGATATGGAATAGCCAATCCCAAATTTTTCAACCAGCTAAAACATGTTTTTCCATCTTTCCCTTCATTCTCTAATGTAACTATTTCCAGACAACATGGTTCTAGGTTCTTCAGTAATCTGGAAAATACTAATGTGGAGATGACAAATGCTCTTTGATGAGGTCATATGTTGCTGTTTGTCATGGTATTCAGACTGTGAGGCAGTAGCTGCCCCTGAATCTGTCCAATATTGGGAAAGCCTCTGGTGCCCTCTCTCAGAAGCCTCCCTGGCAGCCCACTCCCACTACCAAAAACTTGCCACTAAAACAAAATATTGATCCAAGAAATTACTACTAGAATAAGAGAAAAGCATTTTCAGAAAAAAAAAAAAAAAAAGAAAGTCATAAAATAGTATTTCAGAAACACTCCAATTCGATTTAGGATGATGGGTCATTTAAATTTAATGTTTAATGAAGCCATCAAGCTTTTAATTTTTACTGAGGTACTAGAAATAACAAAGGCTTTTGAAATAGAGTTTTATTTCCATCCCAGTTAGATGAGTAGCCGAGTCCAACCTAAAATGTTGACTTGATGATCTGGAGGTCTTTTGCACCTGTAATGATTCTATGATTTGAAAATTTTAGTTCTTTGGTTCAGATATGTTAACTTGGTTCACCCCCAAAGGTGGAGTTAGGAGGCAGACCCTCAGAGTCAATGACCAAAGAGGAGCAAAGAGTGGTGTTATCTTGCCCACACTTGTGTTTTATCAGACTTAATTTCCAAAGCTATTCCTTCCTTATTTCCTCTTTTGTTTCTGGTTGCCTATGTTTTGCACTGCAAACGTCAATGCAGGAGAGAATCTGTCCACATTTTTTTTTCTTTTCTGAGGAGAAATAAAGTTATTCTTCAGCTTCAAGTTTTTGAACAGGCTTGTATGGAACTTCATGCAGTTCTTTCAACTTATATTTTTCTTCTGTGGGCAAAAGTTCTTTGGTTGTTTTTACTTGCTCTCCTCCTAGGGTTTAAAAACTGTTTTCTTCCTATGTATTAGGCCTTCCTTCTATCACACTGGATGTTTGTGTGAGAAATTTTTCTCCATTTCACGCCCCCACCTTTGTATTTGCTATTTTAACAGGATGCTTGCATTGAAATTTAACACAATTACCCTGCAGTTTTCTATTCACTCATTCCTTAAACATATTTCAGGTGTTATAAATTGTGTTTCAAAAGAAGGAAGGAAGGAAGGAAGGAAGGAAGGAAGGAAGGAAGGAAGGAAGGAGAGAAAAAGATTTTTTCATCCTTTCAGGCATTTGGTGACTCTGAAGGATTAGGAATACACTTATCTAAAAAGGGGTTTTTATCCATAAAACTCTGATACATTTAGTCACAACTTACCTGGAAATAGCTAATTAGCTAATGTTGTGAAGATGATTACCAAACTTCATATACCATTAATTTAATCAACATGACTAATACCCTCCTCCATGACTCTGCTTCTTGTATTTATGCTGTTGTACTTAACAGCTGTACAGGTCTTCATTTACACAAGTGTTTTGAGGATATTTAAGACAATTATCTGCTTCAAATTTGTCTTCTGATTTCTCAAATTTGCCAAATGCTAGGAAGCACAAACTAGGCTTCTCTTGACATAAGCCTGAAATCAAGAAACATTTACAGTGACTAAATGGATATTTAATTATTTGTGATAATGATGAGGCATACTGCAATATTCAGTACTATGCTCATTATCCAGTGTAGAGAGTGATTTGTATTCCTTAATATAATTGCTGATTCATATTCCAGTATCTCTATGAGATGGTTAACGTACAAAGGAAACAATAAGACATATTTAGAAGAGGTTAGGTGAGAAATAAAAATTATTTGAGGGAAGGTAGCATGAATTTTAAAATTTGTTTTAGCTGTTTGAGACAGCTGCTGAATTACATGTGCTAAATTAAAGGGATTTTTCATTTAGTAGAAATGGAGACAGTTATGTTGACTGTCTTCTTATCCTGGTTTCAGCTGGGAGAGTGTCAATTTTCTTCTTAGTAGCTGGTACAATGCTGTGTTTTGAATTTAGGGTGAGAATTATGTTGATAACACACTGATGTTTAGGGTTTTGCTGAGCAGTGTTTACCCTAAATCTAGGATGTTTCAGTTTCCTGTGCTCTGGCAGCAAACAAGAAGCTGGGAGGGGTCACAGCCAGGACAGCTGAGCTGAACTAACCAAAGACTTCCATACCATAGAATGTTCAGTAAATACACTTCTGGGAGTTGTCCAGGAAGGGCCAATCATTGCGTGGGGATTGTCTTGGCATCAGTCATTTCTCTCTCTTATTCATTACTACCACTGCTGTTGTTATTATTATTATTGTTATTATTATTATTATTATCATCATCATCATCATCATCACCATCATCATCATTGTAATCACCATTATCCTCATCATTAATATTAATAATATTATTAGTATGTTCTACTTTGTTTCAATTATTAAACTGTTCTTATCTCAGCACATGAGCCTTTCCTTTTTCCCTGATTTTCCTCCCCATATCAGTGCAGCAGGAGGTCAGTGAGTGAGCATCTGTATCATCCTTACCTGTTTTGTGGAGTTAAACTACACCAATTATCTGCAGCACTACTAATCACCATCAATTATTACATTATTATGATGAAATTGAGAAACTAGTTATAGAAGTAGAGTAGCTTTAAAACATAAATATATTAGAGACAAAGTACTGGAATCAGCAATATGTCTCAGTTTCCACTAGCTACCAATGCAGAATCAGCAGGACCAGGCAAGGACGTCTTTTCTTATTCTGCTTCCAGCTTTTCTCTCATCCTTGTCCCCTCCAGTGCCGCTTCCTTCACCCCCCCCCCACCTCCCTACATTGGAGAGCAAATGACCTTGATACATTTCCATTTCCTTTTCTTTGGAGCAGAGAACAGACCTTATTAAGTTCATATGTGCATAATAAGTCTATAACCATCTGCTGTGATTATGAACAGTGTGGTGGTTGAGTTTAGCATTTGGAGAGGAGGTCTGAAGGTCAGCTGTGCTTCAGCTGTAGTGTAGCATCTTAGGTTGACTTGAATAAGTGAAAAATGGCATCAATTAATGAGCAGCTAAGTTTTAAAGAGGGTTAGCATATAGGGTATTTAAGATCAGGGACGCAGCAGCAGAGGATAATATGTTCATATCTCAGATATAACAGTAATTGGAGCAGTCTCAATATTCTTGTGATGCTGGACTAGCTTCTTGACAGTTTGTGTTTTTTTTCTTTTCAAATTATAATGCTTAAAAAAAAAAGAGTAGACTTATACCTTAGGATGCATTTGCTCTGTTTTGAGCAGAAATTCACTACTTAGGTGGTTTTTGGAACCTGACACTTCCTTTCCTGCATGAGGCAATGGAAAGCATGAAGTGGCAAGTAGTCCTGATGGGTTGTGGGAGCAACCAGCTCTCAGAAATACAAGTGCCTGTAATGTAAATTCTTGGTGTTTATGACTCATGTTTTAGAATTCTGGGAAATCATGCACCTAGGTAATTCTGTTGGTTTCAATGGTTTTTTCTTTGTTTAGTTGCTGATTGCCTAGATGGTAATAAATTTTTTTCAGGTATCAACCCAGTGGTGTCACTGCATGTTTTTTCTACAAGCCATAATTATGATAATGAAATGCATTATTTCTGAGAGTGTTTCAATTACTTAGATTAAAAGGATATTGATAATTAGAAAGTAATCTCCCTATGGAAATTCCTTTGCCAAGGTTTGCTTTATTCAGTTGGAATGTTTAGTGTATCCACTCAGTTTTGGTAAATTAAGGGAAAGTAAATCTATCTCCATCATGACCTGATAAACTCCTTTTTCAAAGTGCTCTATGCTCTTGCAAGCAGGTGATCAAAATCTGGGCCTGCAGTCTGGGGACTGGAGATGGGCCCAAGTAAGTCCAAACAAGAATGATTCAGCCCAGTGTTCAAACTCTTTCTGTTTCATGTTCTGAAAAAGAATGAAACACATATGCATGAACAAGGGCCAGCAGGTTATTATCCTAAACTGTTTTGGAATATTTAAAGTACAATAGGGACGCTAATACCCTGCAATAGTTTCTCAGACTTGAAAATAATGTTCATTGACAGATGTCAAGGACTACAGAAAGCTGGAGAACTCGAGGAACAGCCTCACCTAATATTTATAGGCAGTGTTTCTTTCATGAAATTGAATTATTAGAAATTAGCAATAACTTTGTCAAAGTGTTATTAAAAGCTGCCGAAATTCACTGGAAAATATATTGATTGTAAGTACTGTTTTCTTTTTCTGGGAAGTAAGGGAATGTCTGGGGAAGAGAGAATTGTTTAAATTTTTACCCCAGCCCTTCTGATGCACATTGAACTCAGACTTGGCTCCTGATTTCATAAATTGGGACAATTACAGATTGTTAATGACTACAAGGTATTGTTTTTATATGAGTTTGCCACTTAGTTTTTGGATGAGCATCATTCCACAGATATTTCTTGTTTTGCTTTTATTTACTTCTTTAGGGAGCTGTGCAAATATGATTCAATGTGTAGTGTTTTATCATGGATTTAGAAAACTTCAGATAGTTTGAAATTATTGGGTTTCTAAGACTGCACTTCTGGAAACTTGGTTCAGTTAGCCCAAGGAATGGTGTTACAAAACTGTTTCACGTGCCTTGAAATTCATAAATACAAAAAATATCTTAAATTTCTGAAGAAGTAAAACATGCACTTGAAATAAACTTTTAATGCAAAATTAAAAAACACATCCAGAAATCCTTCTTCAATTTATTCTGTACTGAAACATTCCTACTGCTGTTTTTACCTTCATAATTTTTTTATGTCTATAAGAAGTTTCCTTTTTTCTAAAATTAAAATCTAAACACAAACCCATTGAAACTCTTAAACACTTGTTACCTCTAAGTTCTTTCCAAACCCTAATTTAAGGAGACCACAGGCATTCATCTGTGTCATTTTATGTTTATAGATTTATTTCATTTTCAGTGAGTCGTATTCTGGTCTTTATATGTTTTACATCATCTTATTTCTGACATGAATAGGACATGAAATAATCTAATCTAATTTCTGAGGTTATGACTAGGAAAAAATAGTGCTTATTTTATTATTATTTAGTATTTTCGTGTTTCTATAATGGGTTACAATTGTCATAGGGTATAGCAAAAACTTCCTAATAATTCGTTTCAGCAGTTAAGATTTCAGTACTTGCTTTATTGAATATTCATTTCTGTCTCAGCTGAGGTTTTTGTTCTGTTCTCAAGGGAGCAAAGCTTTCAGACCAGTACTTCATTGTTTTTATTTCTTTAAGCATAGAGATTTAGGGCATAATGCCAAAATAAAGCTCTGTGGATCATCATTAGTGTGTTTTACTCAGTTTACCCTTCCCAATCTCTAATTAATCCCTTAAAGATAATCTGTCTGTGTAATGATTAAAAAATGTTTAAATTAGGAAATAAATATTAATGTATAAAAGTAACAAATATTAGTCTAATATTCTATGATTATTATTAAGTAGTGGCTGATGTTATCTGGAGCTGAGAAGAAGAGAAAAAAAAGGGGCTCAGTCCATCTACTTACAGACATTACGAATTGTGGCTGATATTAATCCCCTAATAATAAATGTAACAACTTTTCTGCAAAAGTCAGTGGCACATGGCTGGCTCATGTGAGTAGCTGACAGTATGTATCATGGTTGCACAAATTTTCTAGAAGAGCAAGCTACTGTATCAATTACAAATGAGCATTTGCACTCTAAATTAATTGCTAGCTGGGTAAACCAATACGTGCGTGGACTGAAGCCAGGAGACTGAATTTTTACAGTTCTGACAATTTGGTATTTATTCTGCTGGGGTAGGGGAGCTGTCTTTATATAAAAGGGAGCAAAAGGGAGTCAGGTGAAATAATGCAATGAACTATTTTTAGTTCTTGGTCTATTATTTAATGGTAAATTTAACTCACTGAATTTCCTCTGAAAGATTGCAGCTATTTCAATTCCTTAAGTAACCTGGGAGTAATGATCATTGACAGAACAGTTTAAAAGGTTACAGAATTGAAACTTATGCTGTAATATTTACACTTCCCCGATTACTTTTTGATTCTGGAAGTATTAAATGAGTGGCACTTTACCCTTCTCAAGATGCACATTTTTCACTTCTCAAAATATTGTGCATACTCTGAGTGGAGAAATCCATGTGTGCCATCAGTGATGCCTGTGACATGTGATTTCAAGATTGACTCCTTTGTAAAAAGGTTGACTCCTTCAAAGCTTGTGGTAGTTTCTGCTCTGTGATGCTGACCTACATGCTTTCCTATTGCATTAATTCAATTCTAAGAAATACTAATACTAATGCTAATACTAGTATTAAAATTTTAGTAATAAGGAGTACTCTTCAAAACTGTGCTTTGTAGTTGGCATATGGTGTTTCTTAACTACCCTGTGTTCTAATTAGCTGACTCAGTGCTTGAAAATATAGGTATACTTTTGTTTCAGCTATAAGCAATCCCTTGGAATTCAGATTCCTGAAGTTCTTTATGCAGCACCCAGTGCCATTCTGCTAGTGTTGCCTTGGAGGAAAACCTGTGAGAAACAGAGGTCACATGAAGCTCACATCAGAAATATAATTTGGTGGGTTCTTCCTTTTAAAGTAACAGATAAACCCTTCCAGTAGTTAAAGACAGCAACAGATTTTAAATGAAATATTATCAAGTGCCTTAATGCTATTTGCTTGTTTTAGCATATGGCAGGAAATTTTAAAAGAGGAGAGGTGAACCCTCTATATTTTGTGTAAAGTTATGAATGAAACAGTTCAATGAGTAAGAAAATCCCTGTAGATCATCCCAGACAGGACTCAGATCTTGAATGTCCACCACATTCATGAATGATGTGTGCGCTTTATAGAATATAGGACTAGAAAAATCAGTGTGAGTGAAAATTTAAACTTTGCCTGATTTTAACACTCAAAATACTACATATTTTCAAGCTGCAAAACTTTCAACTGCTAATTTTTCCAAAGTTTCAACTTTCAAATATTTCCTTTCAGCCATGAGACCTAAAAATCCAGTTAGATTTTTAGTAAAAAAAATTGTGATTGTTAATGGTTCATGAAAGGAGAAAGATTTCAATAATTCAAATGTAATAAGTTTATAATAAACTGTGCATATCTAATATTCTATGATTTGAATATTTTTGAGTAACAAACTTCTGAAAATTGTGGTTAGTGCATTCATTTTTATAGACATTACTCTTGTTTCTATCTTTCCATCTATATCAATTCAACAATAGTAATTTGTTCAGAGATGGAAAATAAAGTAGCAATTTTGAGGTGAATTTTTTGAGTAGATTCTCAGCCCTAGTTATGTTATTTATTCCTTTGAAATTTACCACAAATGTTAGAGTTAGTTATGAAATGTAAATAAAGGTTAAAGTTAAAAAAACCCTCGAATCACCCAAACTGAAATCTTGTAGAGGGCTGCAGTCTTAAGTTGTTAGATATGTAGGTTTGTTTGTTTGTGTATGTGGGGATGGAGAGCAGATGAATTTTTCTCAGAAAAAAGTCCTGCAAGTGTGTATATGTTTTATGCATATCAATTCCCAGTTCTGCAATTAAAGTTTATAGATATGTGAAGTTTTCACTAATTTATCAGTTCTTACAGACCAAAATGACATTGATACATCATTTTTTTAATAAATATTTTTTTAATTCTAGTTCTGCCAGGGGCAATGATCTGGGCTTTTTAATGTAGCATCTCTTTCAGGTTAATGTATCCAATACTTGAACTTTCTGCAAAATTAAACTCATGTTCTAATAATAGCAAGTCTTTAGCTGTTCTCTTCTAAAATTACTCTAAGAGCTATTATAAAGAGCTTTGTAGTGTCCACTGGAGACAGGATTCTGAAGTTATGGTCAAGGACATGTTGACAATCCATGATTTTCAAAACTTCCAATAGGTTAAATTGTATAAAAATGGGGTTTTTTTCGCTTTGGAGAAGAAAACAGAACATTTTTTCCTTGATCAGAATTGAGCTAGCAATATAGCTTTCCAAGAGTGACATTGTCTGCTGTTCTTAGGATAATCTAACCCCATTAATAAAATCACAATTACCCACTGTTCATCTTTGATTATTTAGTTTGGAAAATATTTGGATTTTTCTTCCTTTTGTGCTGCTTTTTTATTCTGTCAGCAGTCAGTGCTGCAGACAGCTATTATAACACTTGTCTCCAGAAGCTTTCACACCATGATGTTTGCCCATGCTAGACATGTTATCTTAGATACAAGACTGCTATCTCTGCCAGCAAGCCTTACTGTCTTGGAGACTGCCTCCTTGATTTATGCCGAACTGCCTTCCCTGAAAATAGCTTACTTGTGCAAGCTTTGATCCCCTCTGGAATGCTCTCAGTATAAAAAGAAGGCAAAGATATGGTAAGAAGCTCTATAATGGTGATGCTGTTGCAGCAAAATTCTGATGTTTTCGCTAAACCTATCCAGGGAAGCCAAGATCCCATGGATGCTGGCAGCCACTGAAATGCATGGCTACAGCAAGAGCTGCTAAATTGATGTACATGTCAGTAGCCCAAAGCTATTCAATGCTCTTTCTGTGAATATTGTTCTGATTTTGTCTTGTTCTTTGAAAAAGGAATCAAAACTCTCTAGCACAGGAACCTTGATCTTTCTGGTCCCGTTTGTGAGTGAAAACTTCTAGCAAAGTTAGCAGAGAACAGTTCTCCCCTTAGGGACATGTGCTTTTTTTACCTGCTAAGACTTTAACTGGAATTTTGCCTTCTGTTCTATGGAATAAGCCAAAAAAGCTCCAAACAACAACAAAAAACCCCTTACTTTTTCTAGGTTTTATCATATTGTTTTCCTCATAACATTTCTACTAGCACAGTGGGAATTTGAGATTTTTAATTAATAAGGAAATAATATTTATACTAAGAAGAATTGCTAACTTATTTTCTGTGTTTGCTCTGTTATTATTACAAATATATATGAACTGAATATTTACTCTTAAAAACCTGAAGAGTGCTGAGAAATCAGACTATAATCAGAGCTAACAGATTAAAGAATTTGTGGGGTTTTGGTTTTGGTTTTTTTTTAAATTGTGATCATCCATTTTGAAATGGCAAAGCTACACAAAAATGTTTTATTTGAAGTGTTTTAACATTGGGAATGCTGCTGAAAGACAATAGTTTAAAGAAGTGCACTGAGCTTTCCCACAGTGTCTGATGTGTGATGCATGTTGTTATGAGACACTGGATGCATTACATTATTTTCCTTCAGCCAAATGAAAGTACAGTCAAATGTTGAACTTGAGAAAGTAGATGGCAATCTTTGACACCATGCTGCCATCATAATGTTTTAGATAATAGCAATAGTTGCACTTGGAGTTAGATTTAGCTCTGTTCTAGAGCAAATGCAGTGTCATAAAATCATAAAATGACAGTAACTAGAGTCTTCTTGTGAGTTTTTCTGTTTCTTTCTGCAAATTGAATATAAATAGCAGATATGTATTTTTGTTTATGCAGCACTTGAAATAAAATGAAATAGGGTTTTTTATGGAATGTAACTCTTCATTTCTAAATATATTATATTTCAATCTATTAAGATTTTAAAAGCAGCCTAGAAAAAAATATACTTACAGTGCTTGAAGGGATGCAAAGATAGAAACTTCAGTTTTTGCATAATAAGCATAGTATTTCAATGCTGACAGCATAAAAGCTTGATGGTATGGGAGTAAGTTTTATACCTCTTAGGGAGAATTTTTTTCAAAAAAATTGCTGTGGAAAAAGAATCGTATTTCAAGCTGTTTATACTTTTATAGAGTAAAAATAACACAAAGAGCAATTACTAACTATGGATTCAAAAGCTCCTCTGCTTCCTGGCTGAAAAGTTCATCCTTAATCTGTCTTAACTTGCTCAAAATATAAGCACTGCAGAATAGCAAAACTATCCTTTAGTTCCAAAACAGGAAAGAAAATTTATTAGCTTTTTCTCGACAACTGGAGACAAGCTTTTGTTGGATTTTACATATCATGAAAATATATTTATACTAAAAATAGTTCACTTTAAAAATCTGGATTCTAATTTGTTAGATACAGTTTTGTTACTGTGCACTCTTGGTGTAATGTTTTGGTGTGTAACCCCCTTGAATGTTATTAAATTGCCCTCTATTTCACTTCCTAAAGGCAAATTCTGCCTTTAAACAGGTACTGGACTTCAGCTGCTGAAGCATATCTGAGGTTATAATTTCAGTATTTGTCAGTAGAACCCCACATTTAAAACCTGAGAGCAATTCTGCTTTCAGTTGCAATCATATGGATAAATTTGGTCCATGAGAGGACTTTAGGAATACAGATGTTTTTTAAAATTTGTTTCTTAAAGTACCTTCTGTTGTTCTTTTAATTATCTTGCTTTGCTGGAAGATATGTTAGATGTGACCTGTAGACTTAAACAAAGAATAAAACCTGATGACATTTAGAAAAAGATTTCTACAGAAACTTTGAAAATGCATCTTAAAATCTGCCACCAAAGTAAACAAGTTACTTTTCCAAAACAACACATATCTTATGTCAGTTATTTGAATAGCAAAAGTAATTTTTGGCTCTTTTATCTGACTTCTGTTCTATAAAACCTTTCCTTTGTAACTGTATGTAATGAATGATTTCAAGACACAGTACAGGATAGCACAAGGTCTGCAAAACATTTCCATCCCCTTCAGAGTATGGTTTTCTTCCACTGAACTTCTTGCTATCAGAAACAATGGGACAGGACTAGTCACATTCCAAAAGACATCAATTATGTGTTCTGGTTTTTCCCTATAAAAGTGTCCAGTGACAACTTAACTTAGAAGGAATTACACTTCCAAGATTGCTCCCATAAGTTTTTGTATGCTGCTCTTAGAGCAACGTAATCACAGGTTTCATGTACCCAAACCCCTTGGGTGTTGAAACACCCAAGAAGATCAATTTGTTCTCAATGAAAGGCTGAGCACCTTACCACCTGAGTTTTGCATATTTATGTAAAACACAGTTTAATGCCTGGAAAGCCATGAGAAAATGGTTACCGACTGACCTGTGTGCCAGTGGTTGGGACAACATTTAAAGACTCGTTAGACAATAACCATGGAAATGGAGACAGATGGTTTTATCACAATGATTTTTTGCTATTATTGTGGTGACACAGGATGTGGAAAGAGATCCTGTGGTTTTAACATGAAATTTAGCCTGAATCCACAGCACGTTAGAAACAACTGCTAGGCTGGCATTGTGGAACAGGAAAAGAAGAAGCATTTGTCTTGTTCAGCTTTAATGAATCTCAAAGTTCCGTTTGATATTTGAATAAAGGTTATGGCTGTGCTTGAAATGATAGTGTATAAAATGAAGGTCACACTTAGGAACAATATTTAAGAAGAAACATTTACTTCCGTTTATGCCCCTCACTGGTTGCTTTATACAAAGATGTATCTAGAGTGCAATAAACCATAGTAATTTGATGATTTCAAGGATTAAGAGACACCACAGGCAACAGAACAATTAAGGGAGGGTAACCTGCCAGCAGGACCAGAATGGATGCAGAGGCGTAGGTCAAGCCTAACAGCACTGTTGGAATCACAAAGGTAGATCCAGAACTAAAACTCATGCATTTTCACATTCTAGATAATTTCTTTATTTAACTTGCTTCTGCTAAGTTAGATAGATAATTTAAAAAAATCTTAACTTTTACATATTTTTGTGTACACATTTTGAAGGTATCGTATACTTACGATACTTTTTAAAGTTTTTTCAGGATACTAGTCCAAATTTATATTGCAAGTAATGCCTCTTAATGCATCTAAGACTGACTTTTGTAAATAAATAAGTTAAAGTGGAGAAAAATATTTATTATTAGAAATATGTTGTGACACAGCTGTCAGGTATGAAATCTACTATCACTTGACTGAAATGAAACTAATTTTAATAGTTAATGTTGGGAATAAATTGAGATAAAGACTGATTAAATCTTCATACTTGGAGAATGTGAAGACATGCAGATATCACATAATAGAAACATCAGTTGATCAAGATGTGGAAAGCCTGATAATGAGGAAACCACTGCCAGGAAAGGGGAAATATGAATGGAGTTAGTGAACATTAGTACCCTACTTCCATTTGTTCAAGGCCAGCCTTGCAAGATATGCTCCTGGGAAGAGTCCTATTCTCACCAATTTCAGTGAAACAGCCCACGGGTGCACAACTGAGATCTTAGCAAGGAGTTCTTTGATCAAGAAGTTGCAGAGGTTTTTATAAGATCAAAGTGGAAAAGCTTTAACCCATCTGTGTGATGTGCATTTTGAATAAAAATGCCCTAATTCCTCTTTTGATAACAAAAAGAGAAGGCAGGATGAAGTGAGCAGGTGAATAAAATAGAAAACAGAGAGCTTCACATTTCTTGGAAGAATATTAGTTTTTATAGCGTCTGTTTGACTTCAAATAAGAATGATAAATTATTCCACAGAAGAATTACATCAAGTGAAATTGTGGCAAGAATAAAGGCTTAGCTTTTATGGCTGCACAAATTCCAAAAACTGTCCCATGGGAGAACTAGTAAGATATAATCACAAATTTCAACTGTGATCCATTTAAAACTTCTTTCTATGCATCAGCCTTAACTCAATCATTTACTGATTCTGCCTTATTACTGTATTTTTTAACCAGCAAGCAAAATGTAGATGCTTGGGAAATGCAACAAGAGTATACAAGTGAGGTTGAATTCATAATGTTCCTTGAAGATGTATATGGCAATATGGAACTCATAATCATTCCAAATAAAAAATTATTAGTTTACAATTCTAAAGCTGGTTTATTTATTGCAATGTCTTGCTAAAGAGAAATTTCAGCAACCTGCTAAAAACCACATTTTTAAAATTGATTAAAGGAAAATTATGTGAATTCAAAGTTCCTTCTTTCTATGACTAATAACAATCCAGTTAAAACTATGGATTTTCTGAAATGCAATGTGTTTGTTTCATAAATAAAACAAATAATCTGATTTATTTTGAGCTCTATCTATGCATCTTCATAGCCTGTTGTCAGTACTGGTATATCTTAATATCATAGATGCTATTTAAATAAAACAATGTAAATTTACAGTCAAAAGCCATGTAACCCATAGCTGCAGTGCAAGGAAGCTGCTGTCAAAACTCCTGAGGTCTTTAGTTTGAACACAATGTATTTGCAGGAGCACTTGACCAAAAAGAAAATACAAAAGACTCTTTTCAACTTACCAGTTAATACACATATGTAGATGTTCCAGGCTAAGCAGTTTCTAAAGGGTGGGATTCTTTTCAAGTAAAAGTAACATATTCTGGAAACAAATGGAACAAACTAAGATTTGGTTCAAGTAAAGACTTTTTCAAGAGTGGAGTACTACTGCCATGTGGATTCTGATTAAAAAGTAAATGCAACTCATAAAATCCCTGGTCTGTTTTTTAAATGGAGCAGCACTAGTGTCGCAGTCAGTGTTTGCTCAGCCAAGAATGCTAATGTGGCACTAAATTTTGTTAATCTGTTTGTGTGATTGTGGACAAAATTATTATGTGCCAAATATTGGCCTTTGTAGAAGCACAAAATTAAGCAAGCAATATCTGATGTGATGAAGAGCCCATCCACAGGCAGGCTGGTCAATAACCCTGCCTTGCAATTCTCCATTTCCTTCCAACACAGCAGCAAACAAGCTTCAAAACAAAACAAAAGAAATGTTGCGTAAGGAAGTGGGGTCTTCTCACAATGATATGTGAGATATACTATATTTAGTGGAGTTATACTATATTTTGTGTGTAAGTATCTTCTGGAAGTTGTACCAATGATTTCTGAACGGCTACCATTTTTTCAACCCATAGTAAGGAATTCAACCTTGGCAGCTTGATATTAGACCAGATCCCTCCAAGGACTTGGTCACTCCATAAAGCCTTAAAACCAGGTAGAACCCTTGATAATTGTTGCAGGGCATCAAGAAATTTTGCCTGTAGCTTCAGATGATGACAGAAAACGTTATCATTGATAATTATGCACTTATTATTTATTAATATTATTTAGCATTTTATATTATATTAACATAGTATGTTAAATTATAATATTTGAAGCTTTGGAATTTTCATATCAGAGTAACACTTCCTTCACTACAGAATTCTGCTTCCACCAGTTTTCATAAGTAATCAGCACCTCCAGATGGTCCTTGACTTGTGCTGCAAAAAGGCAAGGATGTTGGCAGAATCTGACTGATATATTCTGTGATATATTTTCACATATGTGCATGTGTAAAAACTGAGCAAAATTAGAGGCCAACAGTAATGTGAAGCTTGTGACAATAAGACATGAGATCACTTGGTTTGTTCAGCTAAGAGAAGAGATTGAGGAGAGACTTCATTGTGGTCTTCAACATCCTCACAAGGGGAAGTGGAGGAGAAAGTACAGCCCTCTTCACTCTCTTGACCAGTGATAGGGCTCAAGGAACTGGCATGAAGCTGAGTTGGGGGAGCTTTAAGTTGGATATTAGGAGAAAGTTTTTCAACCAGAGGGTGGTTGAGCACTGGAACAGGCTCCTCAGGGAAGGGGTCACAGCACCAAACCTGACAGAGTTCAAGTGTTTAGACAACTCTCTACAACACCATGGTGTGATTCTTGGGGTTTCCTATGCAGAGCCAGGATCTGGACCTGGTGATCCTGATGGCTCCCCTCCAGCTCAGCATTATTCTACAATTCTGTGATTCTCGGTCTTAAAATAAACTTTCACATTCAAAGTTAAAACAGATCCCAAACAAAATGTATTAAGTGAGAAATATTCTCTGTGCTATATTTTTTCCAGATAAAAACAAAACTTGTTTTTTGAAGTTTTTTTCCTTGTTGTGAAATGCGGGTGTTAAACTAACTAGGGAAAAAAAAAAAAAAAGAAGGATCTCCAAATGTACCTTACATCAACAGAATACGTGGGTTTGCACCTTCTTATCTTAAAAGTCATTGTCAGTCTAACTTCCCTCAACAGTCTTCGGATATGAAGTTTTTCTGAAATTCATCATGTTTTTCATGTGTTTTAAAATGTGTATGAAATCCAAGAACTATAAGAAAACATGATCTATAAGATGCAACATATGTTCAGGGACAGCAATACAACAAAGATTATAAAAGAGCCATGTAATTTGATTACATTGCAGTTTACATGTATACTAAGGCAGAGGAAGAAACTGTGAAGATGATACCTTCTTAAAAGGACCCAGGAGATCAGGCAAAACTTCGACAGGGGAAACCAGAATTGTGCAGTCCAGTGAAGAATTAAACTACTGGGAGTAATAATATGGGCTGATGCACTCAATATAGCAGTAATGCCCTCCGAGAAGGGTAGGAAATAATTCAGTTCCTCTAGGCTGCACAGAAGCTAAATACAGTATGACAAGAAATAGTAGCAGTACTCATTATGTCTGATTGCTAATTACCCCTTTGAATGATTCGGTTATGCCTGCTACTAGATAATTAGTTTAGTAATTTATGGCTGCAGCACAAACTAGTATTTTAATTTTCACTGAACAGTTTTCACAACACCTACAGTTTAGATTATATCTCCTTTTTTACTCAGTTTTAAATTGCTTTTTTTGATAGCTGATGGAGGAAAAAAACCCCGTAGTAATTATTTCCATTTCCCAGCATAGCTTTAATGGTAAATTGCTTATTTTTATGTAATTGTATTCAAATGTAAATTATATAAATGTAGAAAACAACTCTACCTGAGCTTTTAACATGGTGTCTTTATAGATTTGGGAATTAATCCTTGAAACACTTGCCTGGGAATGTTTGCTCTAATAAAGTTATTCATTGTCTTTATTCAGAATAAAGTAAAACTACTCCTGTGCATGATTCTTGTTAGGATTAGAGCCTTGGGATGAAGTATTTTTTTTTTTTTTGCCTTTTTTTTTTTTTTTTTTTTTTTTTTTTTTTTTTTTTTTTGTAATTACACAGATATTTCTGCACTCCCTGATTATTCTGCTTACGGGCATTGATTCTTTTACACAAGGAAGGTGCAGGCTGCAACTGGTGACATTTAGAGTGCTGCTTGTATTTTATTGATTGGTGGGATTTTAAAGAATCATCAGTTTTCATGAATATTTATATTTCTCAAAAAATCAACTACTACTTAGTTCACTCAAGCATGAAAGCTAATTCTAAAAGGTATTCAGATATATATGCTTGGCAATTTGTGAGCTGTGTTGTTTTTCTAATAAAGCTTCCACAGAGTAATTTAGACTCCCAATGGAAGATGAATATCTGAGTACCACTGAGGATCAAAGTAATATTTTAATTATTTGAAAAATGTTTTGATTCTCAATCTCACTTTTCTGGTTTAAGGAAAATTCTTATGTCATTAAGTGATTTTGTGTGTGATTCATGTGACTGTTTCCTCCCTTAGGACCAGACTGCCTATGTTTGATTCACACCATCACTTACTTTCAATTTTTTAAAATATTTTTTAATACTCTTTTTGCCTCTGGACTTTGGGGAGCATACTCTGGCAGTGCCTAGGATGACCTAAAATGAGGCTGCCTGTGCAAAGTACTTCATAAAGTAACAGTCACTTTGCACAAGAGACTTTTGATCTAAATGCACTAGAAAGGTATGGGATTTGTTTTTATGTGTAAAAGGGGCATCAACTGGGTCACAGTAACCTGTTTAACCTGTCTGGCTCCATGCAGCACAGCAGCAGGAAAGGTTGTGTGTGCAACACGGAATGTAGAGTAAAAGGAGGGAGGAAGTAAACATCCAGTCAGGAGAGCAAAGTCTACCCAAACCAAATAATTTTTTAATAGCTGAAATCTCTTCTTTTTTTCAGAGATCTCAGCAATTTTTGATTGCTGTTTCTCCCTCTTTTACTGCAGTCATCTTAGTTTTAGGTAAACTGCTGCTGCTGCTTCACTTTTCTACATCCCTCTTTTCACAGTGACCATTTTTGTCTCTACCAGGAGAACTGGATTGAACCAAGCAAGTTGCTTCTAAATTTACTATTAATCTCTGAGCTAGCTAAGGAATGGGTGGGCAGAGAAATGAAAGATGACTGTGTAGGATACACCTCTTCTCTTTTCAAACAGCACAACAATTTCTGTGATTCTCCTGCCCTCAGAAGAAATCAGCAGGGTTTTTCTTGTCTCCAGGGGTGTTATATTTCAATGCCATTTTATCATCCTTCAGAGGCAGATGTCAGTGCCATCTCTTTTCTTTAGAGGAATACCTAGGAATACTCTTTCTGTATCGAGCACTCTGCTTCAGAGTTTGGGAAAGACATCCTTGAACTTGACTTGCATGTTCCTACTTCTCAAAAACATTTCTTTTTGAGGGTTTTTCCCCACAACACCCAAGTCTCAAGCACAGACATAAAAAAATTAGGAATCCTTAGTCTGTGGCAGCTTCCCTGCTGTGCTGCATCTCATGTCCACCTGTACCTCATCACCAGGCACAGCCTGCAGGCAGCACAAAGCAGGGATGGTTTGAACCAAGGAGGAAAAGAAAGGTAATGAAGGAGCTAAGCTAGAGGAAGAAGAGCTGTGCAGGGTTCATCACCTTCAAGGTATGAATGTGAGCCTTGGCAAACTGTAATTTTAATATAGCTCTCACCAGCAATTCCTCAAACATAAGATAAAGCTGGTAAAAACATCTGCCTGTGCAGGATTTGTTAATGAAGTTTTCACTTCTTTGTGAATGCAATGTAATCGTTGGTATTTTGGGATTCTTGTTCCCTTTCAGTTTTGGGCTTCTCACTACCATATCCCATGTGTTCCATGAAGCTGGGCTGGTTTGTGTCTGGCTTTATCTTATTGCTAACTGCTGAATCATGGGCAAAATTCAGTGTTATAAAGAAACTAATCTTATCTCAAATTCTTTATTTACTGAATTTTTGTCTGTTATGTGAGTCCTTTTCTTTACAATAGGAAAGTTCACTTGCTGTATCACATTTGGTCTCCTGAGGCTCAGTAGTTTGTGGGAGGTTAATAGCTTGGAAGGAGAAAGTAGAGAAGCAAGTGAAAACTGGTGCTGAGAAATTGGGCAGTAGATGTTTGTTGATTTCATATAAGAAACCAAATAATTTGAATGGAAAACTGGAGGCAACCAACACAATGAAAAACTCTGTAGGAATCTTATGCACCGTTCAGCCTCCGCATTCATATTTATCTACCCAAGAGGACCACTAGCAGGCTCTGATTTTATCAGTACAAGACCAGTTTTATTGAAAATCTGTGCATTTGTTGGCTGTTCCATATTGAGTTTAACATTTCAGAGTTCACATTCTAAAGAAAGAAGAGGTCCATACTAAACATTAGATTATTATTATTAGATTAGATTATGACAAGTCTCTTTGCAGAAGTAATTATGTGATTTTCTTGTTCAGGCACAGCAACTGAGACACTTGGAATATCAAAGGAAACATAAAACTGTGTTCAAAATCATTGCATTACCATTCCTAGCACATTAGCACTGTTACTGACAAATCAGTTGAGACTAGCAGGCAAATATTTAGATTATCAAAATGAGTTTTTCCTTATGAGCAGCAATGCATATTGTTTGCAGGTGCTGAATTACTGAGAAAAATATTTGGCAATATGGGTTCATCAAACTTGTTTTATTCCTGTTATTTTGTTTTCACTGCAATTCAATGACATAATATCCATGGCTTGTATTTGCAGCAAGCTTTCTGTCCTCTTTCTGATGTTTACCAGCACTGGATCAATGTTCTAAAGGGCAAGTCTGACAGCATTTCTCTGAACATCAAGCTCCTGTTTATTAATGAAACTACTCCCATTTAGACAATGGTCTAGCTTCTGCAATATGAATTCTCTGACCAATTTGATGAGTGTTTTCCTGCAGACTGGATGTAGTTACTCTTCTCCATTACCAATTACACAAAGAAGGGGCTGTTCCTTGCAAGGCAAGCTGTCTCAGCATTAGCCTGACCTTTCCAATTTTGTTTAGAGAAATGCTTTAAGTTTTTCCCACCTGGCAGAGATTTCCACTTCCACATTCAAAACAGCCTATCCTTCTGTTCTTTCTCTTAGCTGTCTGTTGCTAGCCATGACTATTGCATGAGAATAAATGTATGCATCTGTATTCCACTCAGAACTTTCCTTGCTGTTTGTGTACCACATTGCCAGATAAAAGCACACGAATATGTGGTTGCAGGACTATATCCACTGCTTAGTTTCTGCAATGGGGAGGGAAAGGATGAAGTATTTAGGGCCAGCTCTGTGTTCTGAGGATGTTGTGGGCAAAAGCAGCTTGGAAATTATGATATGGATTAGATTGAACATACAGAAGGCATTTTTTACTCTGTCGGTGGTGAGACACAGGAACAGGATGCCCAGAGAAGTTGTGAATGCCACATCACTGAAATTGTTCAAGATCAAGTTGGATGGGGCTTTGAGAAACCTGATATAGTGGTAGATGAATGTGGCAAGGATGGTTGGACCACGTGTTCAGTCAAGGTCCCTTCCAGTCTAAAGCATTGTGTGATTCAATATGGATACTCCTTCCCAGTATTGCAGGACCTTTGAGGGGCAATGAAATTTAGAGCAGCCATAAAAGTAAAGTCAAGGTGGTATAGAGCAAATAGAAAGTAGTAAATTGCCAAAATGTTAAAAGAGTCTTCCATATTCCTGACTCATACTTTAGAATATTGCTGACTCATTGCTGCAAAAAAACATAATAAAAATGGGGTTTTTCCACTAAAGAAAAAATGAAAAAATAGTGACCCTTGATTTCTAGGACCGTAGTCTTAAGTTTTGGTCGTGTCTATGCACTTGGTAACTCTACTATGAGGATAAAGTGTTTGCTGATATATCAGCTAAAAAGCATTCTTGGTATCTAATATTTGAAGAATAATCCCTGCAATGACTCATGAGCTTGGATATTTCCTGTACTTTAATGGTGGCTATATAGCCAGGTGGTTAAGCTTCATTTCAGGAGTGCTGTAATGTAATTAATTAAAAGCTCTAATCTGGATTTTAGGCCGTTTGTGTTAGTTAGATTATTGATCCCACTGGTCCTCCAGCTGGTTTGATAGCTCTGCTCCTGATCTGCTGGAGGTGAGTCACTTAGTTACATAGGCAGGAGCAGTTCTGGACATGCACCAAAGGCAAAACTTCACAGACAGCCACCACACTTTGAGTCATAAAGTGATTTAGGAGATGATGAGTCACCACAGCAAAACACAGAAAGTCAGAGTTAAACACCAGAGAAATGGATAACTGTAAATATCAGCTTCAGTTCTGTCATTATGAAGAATAAGCTGTAATAATTGATTAGAAGTCACTGTAACTGGGCTAATAAAAAGTCCTTGATTTACCAGTACTTTTATGCTTGCAAGAAATAATTATTGCTCTGCAAGGTACTTCTTCAAGTTTGTGGTTGTATGGTTTAGTATGCTGCCCTTGAGGCTTGTCTATAATCTGGATGCATGTTTGACTGTTTCTTCACTGTTACACTTGCCTTGCACACACCCCTCAGTGTAGGTGCTGTCTCATGGTGCCAGTTTTGTGTGAATTCTGCATCACAGCTAGGCTGGTGTAGAAATAAGCACCACCAACTCTGTCTCTCCAGCTAAGCACTCACTTGTGCTCCCAGTGCCTCCTGATGGGGTACCACAGGGGCACTGCAGCACCAAAATTGGTTATGTGGTAACTTGTCTGCTTACGTTACTCCAGAGAAGCGATAAGTTAAAAAAGCTTTCTCAAGACTATTTCTCTGCTAATCTGAGCAATAGCCTTTTAAGCAAAAGAGAGAATGTTTTTAGAATGCAGGATGGGATTTTTCTGCTGCAGCTTTATATAAAAACTCATATATCAATTTTAGATCCTGTTTCCTAAATCATTTAACTCTGGGCCAGATCCAAAGGGTGGTCCTTAATTTGTTACTGCTCTTAAAGAAAAATACAAATTAGAGGAGGGAATAAAGTACTGTGAGGCTGACAAGCTTTAAAATTTCTTTTGCCATGCTCATAGTAGAAGATTGTATAGTAACAGATAGAAAAACAGGTGGTTCTGAGCTCTGAATACCAAATTGTTTCATTTTTTGGCAGTGGCCCAATCACATAAATATTACTGGGGGTTGAGAAAAGTACCCTAATAAATCAGCTGACATTCAGAATACCTAGACTGAAAATGTTTTTGGTTATTGTTTTGGGTAAAGTCTTTGTATTTATATTCTACTCTCTTTTAGCTGTAGGAAAAAAAGGCCTAATTTTCTGGCTGTTAAGATGTTTGCCATGAACATTTGGGGCTGAGAAATTTTTTTTTTTTCACAATCAAAAATTCAGCTGAATTTAATTTTTCTGTCTGTTTAGTTTAGATGTAAACATTGTAGTGAGAAGTAAACACAGCCACTAAAGCATTTAAGCCATTCTGGCTGGCCATATAGCTGCTGGAGCAGGAGGGAAAAACAGGATTGCAATCCAAGGGGAAAGTGTGACCTTGTGTCCTGCGTGACTGGACCTTGGAGAGCCTCTGGGGATCATTGCCATGTGTTTTGCAGTTGACTTGCTGTTGCTTTGTGGATGATAAACAAGCCCTGAGGAGGGTGCTCTCAAAGGATTGCAGCTTGGAGCCTTGTGCTGCTTCCCTCCTTGCGCCGAGTGCCCACCGGCACCGGGGCTGCTCCTGTTGCTCTACTCTGCACGTGGAGAATTTCTCCTCCCTGTGGCTAATCAGGAATTGGGAAAGCCAATTAGGCTGAAGGATCAGGGCCTGATGAAGCCGGAGATAAAGATAAAAGACATGTAGGAAAAAATGTCAGTATTCTGTGTAACCTGCAGAACAGGGAGGCTTAAGCCTCAGATCTCTATCTAATGTGCCCACATATATCTCTTCAAAAATTAAATTAACATATATGTTCTCTTTGTTGTTCTAAACTTCTCTCTTCATGATCTCAAAAGGTGGTTTGCATTTGCAGTATCTTTGTTTCACAGTACACTGAAAAGAGTTGGAAAGAGCTGATAATATGGAAAGCTTCTGAGGTCAGGACTGTTAAAGCATTTTTGGATTCACCAGTGGGTAAAGGTATAATCTAGCCTTTCATGATGTCTCAGATCTTGGGAATCAGACAGGTCTGGTTTTGTGAGTGTTTCAGGGTCTTGTGAAAGTAATGAAAATAAATGGGGGAAATTAATGGATGTTATTGTTACATGCATAACAGAATACACTTTCTGCATATCATATAATCTCTGAGTGGTGACAAAGATGGTTTATCACCGTCTCAAAGATTATTTTTCTAAGCACAATTCTTAAGAACATTTGTATTGCAATGTCAATTACTCTTGGAATGTAAAATAGAATGATGATTCTCTTATATGATGAATATTCAAACTTGCTTTTGTTCAACCTGCTCTATTCCTCATTATACATTTACTTGTAGCACTATCTCTATAATATTAATTTAATTTAGATTAGTGGATAGAATTTATTTATGATTTCAAATAAAATCTCCTAGCAAGTCAGTCTGTCAGCAGACCAGTCTTTTAGGAAAAAAGGCATAATCAAAAAGTAATCTATATTTATATTTATTGCATCTCTATCATACACACTTTATCGCCAGTGATATTCATGTGGGTCTGTGTGTGTGAAAGAGAGACAGAGAGAGAGAGATACTACTGTGCAGTGACATTTTGTTTAATGCATTATAAAAAGTAAGAAATGGTTTGGAATTTAACTAAACTGGAATTATTTTAAATTACTAAGAATTAGAGTGAACTCATCTGGAAGAACATTTTGGTCTGACATTTGATTTTGGGAATTAGGACTGTTTGTTCCCTCTTCATCTCCATCAGTGATGGAAGCAAAACAAGAGAGCTGGAAAGAAACAGACAGTAATTTTTTTAAAAGACAGAAAAAGTGAAAAGGAGACACTATTTGGTTTGTTTCATTGCAAAGGCTCTGTAAGCAAACACTAATATACAGCAACTTAAACCAGAAGTTAAAAATGATCTAGTCTGGTTGCAAGTCATATGGAGAAAACCTGGACAAAAGCTAGGGACCTTACACTGCATTCAAAATTCCTGTCCTCTAAAGCCCAAGGGGAGGGTGTGCTCCCAGCTGCAGTGATGTGAGTCCTTCTGTGGAGGACTGGGAGCATTTGGGGTGCAGGTTTCATAGCATTGCTGTGGCTATGTCTGTGCTGGGTGGGATCCTATGCCCTGGATGCTCACCTTAACAGTGTCAAGGGCTGCAGGTCTAAAATGGTGGTTCTGAAAAGAGAGGTCTGTACCACTTTAGCTTTAATTTTCTCTTTATACAATAATCACAGTGCCCATTCTGTTATTTTGGGGGGATATAATGACCCTCTGTGAAACCACTTAAAATGTATGGTATGCATAAAATGGTTTTTCCTCTGTGATTTACTAATCCATACAGAAGAAGCCAGCCTACTGAGCTATGGGTAACAGTCGTGCCTTCACTTGAACTTGTACAAAGACAAGAAGGTCAAAGCTGGGAATTTTCTGTTGCCAACTTCAAATCTAGTGGATTCCCATTGTGAAATATGTTAGGAGATTGTTGTTAAAGACTTTCTATTTAATCATCAGCAAATTAATTTAATGTCTGAAGACTCTTTTGAGTAGAGATTTTTTTTTTTAATCTTATTTGATTGATGGTCAGTATTTCTCCCATCCAATTTCCATTGGCATAAGGTTCTGAAACAGGACAGAGGATTGCTCTGAGACCATAATTAGATTTTAAATGGTAATATCTTTCTAATATCTTCAGGCAAAGAGTTTGAATGGTTACTTTTTTCCACTAGCATCCAATTAATGGTTCAAAGTCTCCGGCTGGGAAAATTTTTACATGCTTTATTCTTTTATTCACACAAAAAAAGAAAATGCTGTCGTTTTCAAAGATGACATGGAGAAATAAGATTCACCTATGAAATGTCTCTGTGCAAGAATGCAGGGTATTGCCTGTGAAGGTGCATTTCATTTTATGCATATTTTATTTCTGAAGCTCACAAAAAAGCAGAGTTCAATTTCTGCAAATATATTCCCAGAGTAAAGACATGAATACAGCTTTCTTTTTGGAAAAATCTGCACACTTTTATTAATCTCAAAATATTGATACAAATATATTTGAAAAATATAGACACAATGTTATTTGTAGCAAGGGCCTATTTCAGACATTGATTACTGCACTTCAACTGCCTTTTTCTAAGCCAATAACAATGGGATGTTTACAATGTAAGCCTGTTTGGAATCTAACTGATGGCCTTAAGATAAACACAGCACAAAAATAGATACGTGGAATAAAATGTCAATTGATCATTCTAGTAGAGTTACAGCTGGTATTTGTGAGTTCTTAACCTACATCACCTCTTCCCATAAGAGAGCTTTAAGTCATAGCTCCTCTAACTCTGTGGTTTTGTCTTACTGCAGAATTCCAGGCAAAATTTACCCTTCTCATTTCTTTTGTATATAATTCATTGGACTCTAAATCTAAAGTATTTCAGACTTTATAGGAGTCAACCTAACACTTTTAGTTTATAAATCCAAAATGGCAAGGATTTCTAATGCACCTTCTGATGCATTGCTTTATACTTCAGAGATACGGATCTGTAATGTTTTCTCCCTTTCCTACACTGGAAAAAGAATTTATTCTGCTGACTGCATATGTAGTCATTGTTCTGAATGAATTAAAAAAAAAAATTATGTGCAGTGCATTCAGCTCTCTACCCTTACTAGGAAAATGAACATGGATTATCTTTGGTCTAAGTAGATTATGAAAAAACTCTGTTTGAAAGTAAAGCTTTTAAAACTAATTTTTAAAATTTTTATTTTCAGTTTAATTTCATAGTTTATTCATACATTTCTACATTTCTACTTTGAACCTATATTTTTTGTTTTGGGCCAAATAGACCTAAGTATCTTAGAATGGAAATTTAAATAGTTTACTTTTATAATTACATGTACCAAATACATATATCCATCTGACAATTTATACTTCCTAGGCTTAAAAATAATTGTGTCCTTAGCTGCTGGTTGGTGTGGTCTTCTTTCATGGAATTTGAGAATAATTAAATAATTTGATCAAAACATTAAATCTAAAATATCTATATCTGAAATTGTACCAGTCCATAGAAAGTATGTTTCATACAGAAAATAAACTAACAGTCAAGGGATCTGGCAAGCACCAGTTGCAAAATCTTTGATGGTTATAGCATTTTAGTGTGTATATACATTTGTATAACCGAATGTATATACCTCAAGTATATATGTATTACATATATTACACATGTATATATAAAGTTTCATTGGTTATAGTTTTCAGTTGCAGTAATTGAGGGAAGCTTTTTTGTTTTGCAAAAGACCTTTGCAAGAGGCTAATATTTTAGCATGCCTGCTTTAAAAATCTCATAATTCATGCTCCATTACTAAATACAAATCAAATCTTTCTCATATTTTTATGGACATAGAATGGAATGTCTGTGTCTACCCACCTGGTCTGGTTACCCAGGTGAAGCTCCACTACACAGCTGTACTCAAGGGAGACTAAGATGTTAATAGGCAAAATACTTCACCTTTGCAACAGTTTCCCTGTTCTCTCCTCTCAGCAGCATCTCTGATTTCTCTAAGCAAATCAAGGGAACTAACTGGAACACCATGGGATCACCATTGTTCCTATGCTCAAAGAAAGGCATTTTTCCTCTGTTTTCCTGTCTGCTGGCAAAATTTGAGTTATCTTCTATTGATTTTTTATTCCTATCCAGGCATTTTTTGAGTGTGTGCATCAACATCTGGCGACTTTGGAAGACATTTCTATGTGCAGTCTAGCGACCAGGGTAATATCTCTCTGACATAAGTCCCCTGACAGGACTGTCTAAGGTCCTGAGGAATGTTTCATGGCTCACTGGTGCTCCCTAGATCTTCTGCCAAATGTGCAAAAGTCTATGGGAGCCTAGTCCATAGTTCAGTCAGAGCTGCTGTGGCCATGCAATAAATGTGAGCAATAAATATGAGCATTAATAGAAAAAACATTTTAAAAAAGAGGTTTCATCCCTGTTTATGAAAGAGTGGACGAACTTTCTATTTTTTAATGGGCTTGTACTGTTACATGTGAAGTGTGTTGGTATTTCTGGAGTATCCCATATGATTCTGGCAAAGAATAATGCTAAATAGAAAGAAGAATGCATAGTAAAGCTTACTGAAGATGAACAATACATCTCAGACACCTCAGAGCCTCTATAGGGATCAGAGTTGCTGAGATACCATTATGTCAGCTACCAGAGAGATTGTGAAAAAAGCCATAAAAAATCAAATATTCTTCATATGGTAAGAAAAATCTCATATTCATACCAATGGATGCAATGAGTTAAAAATAACCTTCTAGTTCCAATGTGCTCATTCCACAAAAAAATTGGACTTAACAACTGAGCAAAGATTTGGATTTCAAAAGCTGTCAGATATGTAAAATTAGTTGATTTCTTTTGTTTTGCATTTCAAAATCAGCCTTCATTACAGTTGCCACATTTAAATTCTAGTTAATACTATGCACCCTTAGGGCATGAGTGTTGCAAAATCTCTGTCCTATCTCTGGAGATAAATATCAGCAAAAATGGATAGGTAGTTATTCCAAGGAACATTGATGATCTGGTATAGTTATCTCAGATGCCTCTGGAATATTTTTTCCTTTTGATGTGTCTGTATATCTCTATATGCAGTGGTTCTGTGAAACTACTCTTTTAGAGTAAATATTTTTTGCAAGTATTGCTTTAAAAAAAAGTTAACCCAATAAAGCTGAGAGGTTTAACTCCCTTTCCTGAAGTGAATAAACACCTAAACAAGAACATGTATTTTCGGGTGAGGAATGTGAAAAGGAGAATGTTGAGCTAGCAAAATAAAATAAAGTGGGGAAAAAAAGAAATTAAAAAATAAATGGGGAAGTATTTCTTTCTCCACGGGCTTTTAGAGAAGCAGGGTGTGATGGAGTGGGTACTCAAGAAAAGCATCAAATTGGCAAAATAGAAGCTAATCAGGCAAGGAGAAGATTATAGATGATTGGGGACCTAGGCAAAATCTGCATTTGCTCCTGGAAAAAGGGGTCTAGAGAGCAGATGTGGCCTATAAATAGCAAATTCTTTAAACCTCCTGTATGACAAAGAGCAGCAGAACTGTAGGTGCACTGAATAGGAGAGCGAGCCACAATGGTGTGAAGGCAGAAGAGCTGGGGGAGGGAAGGGAGCTGTGTGGTGCTGGAAGGAGCAAAGCTGTGGGACGTTCCAGACCTATGAGGAGCAGGGAGCTGCTTTGAACAGCACTCTGCAAAAAGCAGCCACAATGGCCAAGCTGTCTGGCTTGCCTGAAGCAGAGCCATCAGAGGCAGTTTCTCTCTTTCAGAAGCAGGAAATACAGAGGAGGTTGCAAATCTGGGAGATTCTCCCCTGTCCCACCTACTCTGCTAACGGTGGGTGTAGCAAAGCAGACTCCATGTCTCACACCGCTCTTTTCTGTTGTGTTGCATATTTGTACTATTTTCTTTCTCAAAAAGAAAAGAGTATGAATATGCAGTCCAGTGGCAGCAAGATCTGTCCCTGAGGCAGCAAAATACAGAATCAAAAGAAGAGGGTGAGAGCCAGACTTGGTGCAAGATACAGAATAGGAAAGGGTTGAACAGGGAGTTGTAACACTCAAGGTGTAATCATTGTCAAATGCCCAGTGGCCCTACTTTGGGACTGAGAACAAGAGATCACTTCAGGGAAACATTTTCACTCTCCTAAGCTAAATGTTCCACTCTTTCCCTAAATCCTTCAAACACAATATTGACTGTACTGTTTGCTTTCAGAGTTTGGAAGGGAACATATTTTACGAATCCTTTTATGATTCCATATAATCTCCAGGAGATACATGTATGGTTTCTGGTTTCTGTGTGGTCTAACACCAGCTAATAGACTGCTTGTCAAAAAGGAATAGAAAATATTATCAATTTTAAGATACTCACATCTGTTTCTTAAGCATGCCTTAAAGAGATGAATCGTGTGTTAATTTAATTATTAATCTTTTTGTTACCTCTCACCTTTTGAAAACATACCCTTGTGTCTTCATTGTAAATAAGACTCATTTCCTGCTGTAACCCTGCTCTTAGACATTAGTAGTCTTCCTCCTTTCTCAACAAAATTAAACTTGACTCAAAGATCTTGATGGGACTTTATAGTTTGTAAACCTTGCTTTTTACAGTTTCAGGTCAAGTTGAAAGTAAAGGCAAGAGCACATCTCTTGTGAGTGGACACAAGTGAAACTGTTGATTCAGCACTCAGCTGTTAGCAAAAAAATGTTAGCACCAAGGAAAATAAAAATTATTCTACAGTTCACAGTTCTGTTGCAAAATCCAGTGTGCATGTGCTCATGACTTTTTTCCATTATATGATGCTTTTCTGCTCATTTGATGTAAGGTATGTTCTTCACATGTTCCTTATTTTTTCCCAGTAACTCTTGAAATTGACATTTCCTTAGATCTTTTTTTATTTTATACCACCAATATTACATTGAATCACAGTTCTCACCAATCATCTCACCTCTGATTTGTGTTTATTAGTCTGCTTTTCCAAGTCTGAAAGTTATTTCATGTTCCTTTTCTTTGCTTCTAATTCAACACTCATTGTATATAATTGCAGGGTAGAGCGATGATTACTCTCCAAAGAATTACAATCAAACTTGGCTTGTTAGTGTATAAAGCTCTGACTCTCAATCACAATCATTTAAACAGTAGCTAACCCTCACTGAAACCCAGATGGCATGTTGTCAGCATTTCAAGCTACCCAACTCACTGTCCCAGAGAGGACTTTGTTATGCTTTTATGTTCTGCTTCTCTTCCGTGATGCTGAACGGTATCTGCTGGATTTGATGCTCTCTCAAACACTAAGGAGGAGCGCAGAATTACTGTACAGCTGTAGCATCTCATGCAAATAAAAATGCATAATTTTTTGTTTCGTTTTACTCAAAATGTAAAATTCAACCATACAATACAGGATGAATACAAAAAGCTCCATGAATTAAAACCCCCTATATAAATAGGAAGCAATCTTGATTTTAAAAAAGAAAGAATTTTAAACATGTGCATATTTGACTTAAGAAAACATTGGTAAGCTTGATCGGTAATGGTAATTGAGAGGGTTCCATGATCTCATGAGAGTTCTAAGGTCTGGAAAGCCATAAAACAAATAGGTAACTAATTTTCCAGTGCTTTTGACACAATAGCTCAAATACTGTATATCTAGGAGTAGAACAAATCATATCATCAGTTCCAAGGCCTCAAGCAAGGATTTTCAATAAGAATTATTAAATGCTTGATGCAATATGACAACACAATTCATAAAAGACTGTGTTTCTTCAAAAACATGTGTTTTGAAAAGGTTTAAAATAACTACTCCTAGAAAAGTTTAATTCTTACACTGTGGAAAAGGATTCTTTTAAAGGCCAGGGTGCAGTGTGGCGAGCAACAGAAGACCGACTAAGGCTTTTGCTACTGCAGATTCAGTATGTGCTTGCCTGTCACCCTGTCTCCTTCCAAAAGCTACCCCATCAGTAAAATAGAGATTAAAAATTCCTCATGCAGAAGATACATTTGGAAATTGTGTTGAAGTTTTGGGAGGAAAAAAAAAAATTTTTGTTTTAGATTAACTCTGGGGAATAGGAAAAAAAAAACAGTCCTCAGTAGAAAAAGATATTATTTAACTGGAACTAACCATGCATGACTTTTCATTAGTACGTACCAAGTTAAAAGCTCAGACATCTGGATGTGCTTGCTCCAGTGCTGCCAGAGTGCAGGAGCATTTTCACTTTATACCTCCCAGGGTGCTGGGAGCAGGGTAGGCTTCACCAAGGAACACAATCCCACCCGGAGGCTCAGCCACATATTAGATATTTTGTTGTAGAAATTAATAAGGCTTTTCTCCTTACCTTGTACTCTGATCATTTTTTCCTACATAAATTCCATTCTGTAATGAAATATTGGTGTATAAAATCAGAAATTAAAAAAAAAAAGGGGGGGATGACTCCTGTATTCATTTAGGCACATAGTTAGATAAGAGGTAAGTAATCTCTTCTCATGCTCAATTTCCCTCTACCACCTGATACTTTTTGTACATGTTTCACTAAAGACTACTGCTTAGTTTGAGTAGGCAGAAAAGATTCAAACCAGCATCTAGAGCTATCTTTTCATCATTGACCAGACGTGTTCTAGTAGGTGGCATCTCTGCTGCAAGAATGGGAGAAAATTTAGTTCTCATTATTAGCTCCTTTAGCAATTAAAATGTCAGAGACATAATTTACTTAGCACAAAAAGCCATGAAGACTAGGGTAAATGGTATTTCCAAATCAGTCTTTCTGTGTTATTATCCATTCTTCAAAATACCAATGGAATTGATATTAATATCAATGAAATTCCTTATCAAGTTTAAATTATAGTCTTTTGTAAATATTTAAGGAATTTCTTTGCAGAGATTTCAAAACCAGATGCCATCTTCCACTTGTCTTTCATCTTTAAGATTTAAATGTGGATTGTCCATGAGGAAGATTGCATGGACAAGCAGTGGAAAAAATACTTGCCAGCTCTGTGATTGTGTAATTATTAGGGTTTGTTACATAGACACAAAAACCTATTGTCTTTTTGTTCTGGAGAAATATGCGTGGAAGAAAAATCACATCTCCTGTGAGGAGCTGTGGTTCCTGATCCTGCATCATATAATTCTTCAGTGGCAGTGGAAAATATTAAAAAGTTTTCATAGGGACCTTACTGATGGAATGCAGATCCAGCCATTTTATACGAGTGACTCGGGATCTTTGTCTTAATACAGTGGCACAGGTAAATGTGTATAAACATCCTTCTCTTGTTTCCCAGGGCTGATATGCTTTCAGATCTTTCTTTAGACCATTCATCAGAAGTTCACCTTCATTCCAGTTCAAATAAGGTGTAGTACCCACATGGATGTCTAAAGAGAATATACTGCATGTCATATATTGCAGCTTGTCCACTTGCAAATAAACCCATCATTTCTCTGTTGTGCTCAATGTTCAACTTGATTTCTTTGATTTGAAATGAGGTGTGATTTGAATACAATATGATTTCAATCCAACATACTTATAGCACTCAGGACAGATGTATAGCTGGTCTTACTTCAGCAATCAGGAAATTAAAGCTTTGAGACAAATTCTGACCTCCTTGGAATGTGCTTTTCTGCATCAAACACCTTGAAATTGAGTTTATTTTTACGGCAGCAAGTTTAATGTCAAGTGCTTAAATGAAAATTGAATTAATTTGTTGCTTTCATTAATTGACCTCCTTTAATTTTAAAACTTTACATGTTTGTTTAATCTTAATACCTTTTGATTTATTCATGAAATGTTGTTCTTCTGGCTTTGTAATAATCTCTGACTATTCAAGCATTTTAAATTCTCCATCCCAAATTTTTAATGAGGTTTTTTATGTATGTATTTTTTAAATAAGAATTGTGGAGGTTTTACCTTTCTACATTTATTAACTTAATATTAGAAACCATGCCTGGTTAGGAAAATCTCATCAATTTAAGGTTCCAGAATAGGTCACCAAGTGTCATTCCAATAAAAATGAAATTTGTATGCAATGCTTCATTTGCAAGGAGTGCTTGTATCTTCTCTGGCATTTATTACAGTGATCAAGCAACTGAAATAATCTGCATATTATGCAAACCAGTCTATTTCTCAGGAAAGTTTTCAGGCTTTTTATATTAAGAAAAATTTAATGCAAAGGCTTGTTGTTAGATAGCATGAGAAAAAAAATTAGATCTTGTCACAAAAAATTCTTGTTACTGTCATCTCAGGGGGCTAACCTATTTTGGGAAATTAAAGGTTTTGATATTATGGGTTGCATCATCAAAATGTTTTTTTGTGGGTGTTCTTAGAAGCATGAAGGAATGTTCTATTTTGCTTCATGGCTAACTGAATTATTGCCCATTCTACCAGTGCAACCATAAAGATGATTAAAAGAACTGGAGCTTTAAAAAATGGAGATTTCACAATAAAGTGGGTTCTAAGCCAAAGTTAATTTCAGCAGGAAAGGTTAAGTCAGCTGGGAAAAGAAAGCTAACACTACTTGTATCTTTAGAGTCAAGAAAGTGAAGATATTGAATGGGGAAAAGGTAGGTTATACCAAATTGTTAGAAATCACAGTCAATGAACTTGTGAAAGTCTCTTTTTAATTTTGATTTAGGAACATCTGTGGAAAATGTTTTTCCAACAAGATAAAATTATTAGATTTAACTTCACAAAAACAAAATTGAAAGCTTAGCAAAAGAAAGCAGTCTGCTCTCAGATTATATGTTTTTATGTGCATGCTTAGGTAGTAGAAAGTGTTTTGACGAAGCTTTCTGAAACTGGGCTCTTCTTATGCACTATTTGCTGCAGAATTCTTTCTACACAAGCTTTGTGAGTGACAGAGGCAAGTCTTACATAACTTTTCAACTTTTCAAAGGAACGGGCCTTTAATTGGTAAAATTATACTTTTTAACAAAACGCAAAGTTCAATTGGTTTTAATTATAACACAGGAAGGAACAATATTCTAGAAGTAGAACTTCAACAAATGTTGAAAGGCCTATTGTCATTCTCTTAGTTGATCTATTCTATAAACTTAGGTTTTATGATATTGGTTGGACTTGATAATCTTAAAGATCTTTTCCAAGCTGAACGGTTTTAGGATTCTTTGGAGTGGGAGAGTCCCCTTCAGAGTGCAATTCAGAACATTAAAATTGAGATTGTGATCCAAGCTTCCCTAAGGAGCTTAGGGAGAACAATGAGATATGCAAGGCGGAGATGTGTGGGAAGGCACATTTCTGACTGTTGAGATATTACAGCAAAGAGAATTGTCCCCTCCTGGTTCACCACAAGCTAACATGCCTATTTGTCCAAATAGATGCTGCTTCCAGAATAACCCATCACTCAGATGTGCATGGTTGGTAGAACAATGTCTGTCTATTTCATGAAACAGTTTTTTAACATCTTTTATGTGATTGAAAGCAAAAATTGCTCTTTGAAAATAACAAACTTTAAAGTTATGATCTGTCACTGTCCTGCCAACCGCCATTCATTTGATTGTTATAACATCTCCTTGTGTCTTATCTGAAATGAGATCATAAATTCTCCCTGGAAGGATTCATCTCTTAAAATAGGACTTGTACAGAAATTAGCATTTTGGCTTGCTGAACTTTAATGGTGTTTTCTCATCTTTCCCTAACGTAGCAAATAATCACTGAAGTATGAAAAACAGATCCAGAAGGCATTTTAAGACTATATTATCTGTTCCCTGCTTTGAAACAAGGTTTAAATATATCTGTCAAGAATGATATTGATATATGTCCAATTCTAAGGAGCTCCAGAAATAGAGGTCTCATAACCTCATAAGACATGTATATTCAGGGGGTTTAATGTACATTTGCACTGCATTTACTTTGCATATTTTGCTAGAGTTTTTATCTACATTACTTTCTGTGGTTAAACTTAGCATTTTTTCTGTTTCTCTCAGGTATCTGAAGAGTATATTATTTCCTTTTACAGCAGAAACCTTTTATTTATTTGAAGTCTCGCCATCTTCCTACTTCATGATTTTTCCTTGACTATGAATTAAGTGAAGATAGTAAACAAAAACCCCATGTTCCTATAAAAACCTCAAAACCAAAACCTGAGAGTTAAAGTTAGGGCTAGGCAGTATAAAGGCACTAGATGAGAGGCAGTATAAAGGCACTAGATGAGATGCTGAGGTTTTCCTTTTGACCCAAAAAACTACAGAAAACATAAGCTGTGTGGATAATTGTTTCACTTGCACAGTTACAATAGAAGGTGCCTGACTGTGCTTTGTGGACTACAGAGGATATCACAGGAATGGTCTCAAGGGCTTCAGAGTTAATGTGGATGTTTCCACTTCATTACTTTCAATGGACCACAGTCTGATCTGTCTGCCTTAATGAATGGTTACCCCTCTGGAAGACATGCTACTGGTTACATTCTAATAATGACATAATTAAGAAGCAGAAATAGATCTCTGTGAGAGGGCTGCCTGTAGCTATGGCCCATGAGCTCCTTGGTTTGAATATGCACATATTCAGGACTTCTGAAGCATGGAAAGTTGAACTGTATGGTGCTAGAGAAAGTGTCAAAGTGATAAAAATTATTATGTGCATATTTTGGGGATACTTATTTATTGCAGTTTTGTAAGCCATACAAATTTTTGGATGCTGATTTTTCAAGAACATTTTTATCTTAAGATGATATCTGAAATGTAGGTTGGAGAGGAGTGCAGCGAGCTGCACCAATAGCTCTAGCATTTGAACTATAAATTTTATTTATTTTAATAATAGGAAAATAATGAAGGCATAGTATAGTATAGTATAGTACACTAGAGTATTGTAAGGAGTGGATGAGGTTTTCTGAGAATTAAGTTTATGAACAAAAAGACCCCATATATGGATTGTAAAAATGAAGCTGAAAGCAAAGTGTTTTTTTGAGTAGGACTTACAAATAAGCATTAGAATTTGATCAACAGAACAAATCAGAAAACAGGAATAATATAAAAAATATCTTCTGCACTGCTTCTTAAAAATTTGGCCAGTCAGAAAATAAACATAAGACACTTGTACAGACCATGCCATGTCTCATATCTTTTTGTGTGGCTGAGCCAACTTGCTTACAGTCATTATTGCTTACAGAAAAAAAAAATCCAAAGCCAGAAACTGCAGCCAGTGCAATGCTAAACTTTGGGACTGAAATGCCCTTCCATGTGGTATCATCTTACTACACAGCAGATGATAATTGATAAACTGTCTCAGATTATATGTAGCCATATTTTAGTTTTCTTTAATGCAGTAATCCAATAACAATTTAATTGACACTATGGTAAATTTAAAGTATGCTAATTCAGTATATTAGCCAAATCTTTGATTTTGAGATGATATTTTAAATTATTTCCATTATAGAGTCAACATATTTATATATTTACAGGTAGACATAGCTAAAAAAAGTTAGTCTTTCTTCTGCTCAAACACATTGGTTTTTCTGCTCTAAATGGGAGTATGTGAACTAATTCTCTTCATTCTTTGCAAGAGCCGGGAACCACAAATTTGAGCAGCTTATGCAATATGAGTTAAAACACATTATCCAGAATAATAAGCACTACTAGTTGTATGATTATGATTCAATGGGATTTAAATGTCTGTTTTAAAGTAAGCAACAGAAGGCACCTTCTAATAAAAGCAGCACAGAACAGAATGTTATACCAATTTGCCAGTTCTTTTCAGATTCATGTCTAAACTACATGTCCTGACTAGGTATTGCATTTGCAACTAATCACATATTGCTTTGGCTTTGAATTATTTTTTTTTTACATTTATAGATACCATTGTGATGATTCCATCTCTGTCTTTATCTCTAAAGTTACCCTTATCAAAAGCACCATTTTTGCTTCGTTCTTTGTGTTTACGTGTGACACAGAGCTGTCCAAATTTTTTATTGCAGTTTGTGAATGTAACTTCAAGTTTGATGTTGGTTAACCAGCTTTGCATTTTCAATTGGCTACTGCAATCACATAATGTTGTGTCTGATTATATCTTCAAGTTCCCTGAGCAATATCTGAGCAGAGCACCAGCATAGATCCTCAGACCAGTGCACATTCATACACATATTTATGAAAGCTTTTTTGTGGACAGAGATCACAAAAAGAAAGCTGGCTTTCATTCAGTTTTGAAAAAGCAAAATAGTACTAATACTTTTTTTTGTGAAACAACAGACAGATTAATAGTCATTATGTTTTGGCTATTCTGTATTTTCTGTTACCATACCTCTGCATAGCAACATGGCAACTTGTATTTTTTTATTAAAAAAAATATTATTTCACCTTTCTTTTATGATCCACTACTCAGCCATAATTCTTAGACTTAAGTGATTTAGCTAGATCCCACAGTTTGCACTTTAAGTACTGCTGTACTCCATGGTCCCATTGAAATTGCAGGGATTACCGGTGCAGTGAGCTTTCATTCAGCTCAGCTGAACTTAGCAGAACTGATCTCCTACTTTTTCTAACAAAGACAAATTTATCTATGGATATGGTGGATTTACTGTTAGCCTATAGACGTTATTGGGACTCCACGCTACTTGCAGGTAGAATTTTGTACTTTCAATACCCATTTGTGACATTTAACCTGAGACTATGTTTAAAGCAGGGGAGGGTGACATGGCCATCACCCAGGATCAGTGATTAGGGCACTGAGCAAGTATTCTGGTGCACAGCTGAGGAGAGACTGTAAACAGGATCTCTTGAAAGAGAGCCATAACCCACACCCTGTTGCTCAAAGAAATGGGGGCATCAGCAATATCACTTCATCTGGTTTCAGTCATTGTCCCCTTGTTGGTTCCCTGTGACCACAGCATGAGGCAGGCAACCATTGCTCCTGAGCAGGCACTACTGGGAGGTCTAGATTACTTTTTTGTGATGACGCAAAATAATCTAGATGATTTTTTTTTTTTTTTTGTAATGAAGAAGTGTAGCTTTTGCTCCACTCATTTTTTATAAAAGCACTCTAATAGCTCTTCTACAGATTTGGAGGCACCATACTACTTACCACGAATATATATGTGTGTCCATTATTTCAGTTTTTGACACTCTAAAAACCAAATTATTCCTAGTGTTCTGACATAAGCAGTGAGACTAAGAGAGGAGAATTTCATTTTCTCCTTTTAGGAATATAAATTAGGACAGATTAAATTCAAGGTTCTTTCCGTTATGACTTCTGTAATTTTGGGGACTACCTAGCCAGTCTTGTTTTCATCATCAAGGTATGTATAAGTAAATCTAGCCTAATTTCAGAGGTGAAACTGCATTAAGAACTGAACTTTCCTCCAACTACAGATTAGTAGCTCTAACAAGTTCTTACAAATACTCTAGGAAGTGTATGCACTTTATTCTTTCCCAGTTTCCACTTTCCCTTGCTTGCAGGGCAAATTTATAAATAAAATTAATTATGAAGGTGGAAACTATTTTTTTTTGCTTTCCTTTTCAAAGAGGTGCAGATCAACAAGGGATATTTCATTCTGCTATGTACATTTACAGAAATTTGGCCTAAGTACCATAAATTATATAATCTTATGCTATTGGCAAAAGTCAGTGTAAAAATAATATTTGCCCAGTACAGTGTGAGGATGGTCACCACACAAACAGGGACAGAGGTGTTTATCTCATTTTCTGCCTCTGCCTTCAACATGAATGTTGGACCAAGGGTGTCTCAGTGACTTGAGCTGGAGGACCAGGACTGCAAAAATGATCATCTCTCAGTTGACAATGAAATTGTGTGAGATCTGCTGCACCATCTATGGGTCCTCATGGCATTCATCCAAGAATCCTTAAAGAGGTGGATGATGTCTGTGCAAAACCTGTATTGATGATTTTTGTATGGTCTTGGGAATCTGGAGAGGTGCCAACTGACTGTAAGCTGTCAAACAGTTTTCAAGAAGAGCAAGAAGGAAGACCCCAGAAACTACAGGCTTGTCAGTCTCCCTTCAGTGCCTGGTGAAGGTATGGAGAAGATTATTCTGGGAGGTATTGCAATACACCTGAAAGTCAATGCAGCCATTGATCACAACCAGCACAACTTTGTGAGAGGACTATTCTACTTGTCAAACCTTTTTTCCTTTTGTGATAAGGTAGCCCACTTTGTTGATCAAAAGAAGCCAGTTGATGTGATCTTTTAGGATTTCAGTAAAGCTTTCAATGCTGTCTCCCACAGAGTCCTTCTGGATAAAATATCATCTCACAGCTGGATAAACCCATCCTGTGATGGGTGAGCAACTGGCTTACAGGTAAAACACAAAGGGTTACAGGGAATGGGGTGACATCAGACTGGGGACCTGTCACTAGGGGGGTTCCACAGGGCTCCACCTTAGGCTCGGTGCTCTTTAACGTCTTCTTGAATGACCAGGACTGGAAGGGACACTGAGCAAGTTTACAGATAAAAAACTGAGAGGAGCTGTTGACTCCCTTGAAGGAGGGAGGCCCCGCAGTGACCTTGCTAAATCAGAGGGCTGGGCAATCACCAACCATATGAAGTTAAACAAGGGAAAAGTGCCAGATTCTGCACCAGGATGGGACACCCCAGGATGTACAGACAGACTGGGGAATGAGAGGCTGGAAAGCAGTGCAGGGGAAAGGGGCCTGGTATATGGCCAGGTGAACATGAGTCAGCAGTGTCCTGGCAGCCAGGAGGGCCAACCCTGTCCTGAGGGCATGAGGTACAGCATTGCTAGCTGGGCAAGGGAGGGGATTGTCCTGCTCTGCTCTGCACATTTGCTCTCTCTTCTGCATCTTGAGGCCTGGGGGCAGGTTTGGGGGCCACAATATATGAAGGATATTAAACTGTGGTATTACTCTGGAGGATGCTCCTGTGCAGGACTGGGAGTTGGACTCAATGATCCTTCTTGGTACCTTCCAACTTGAGATATTCTGTGATTCTGTAATTCTATCATCTTGCATCACAGTGGAACTGGAAGAGGAGAGAAAGATTTCTGGACTGGTATTACTTCTTATCTGCACTCATTCTGAAGCCTCTTATTTCCATTGCTGTCTCCAGCAAGGATGATAGAAATCATAGAAGCAGTGACTTGTAAAACTTCATTCACTTAACCACAGATGCATACAATGCTCTTCATGTAAATGAAGCAGTGTTTCCTTACTACCTTTCTAATTAAGGATTTTGTTTGTGCATAATAATCATTCACAAGTGAGTGCTATTTCTCACCATAAATGTAAAGTGAAGTGTTTGAGTCTATTAAAATAAATTTTTTCTTGGCCAGGGAAATAGCACCCAAGAAACTCGTTGTGAGTCATTTCTTGTTTTCACACACTTGAGAGTAAAATTGCTCCATCCATTTTTTTTTCCCCAAACTCAGCTTGTTTTTCCACAGTACTTTTAGCCATTTTGATCTTTCCTGCATTGGGCACTCTGTTTGTGTTCAAAATTAGACTCCTGGTGATTCAAAACTTGGATTCAGTATATCATGGTTTTGCAGTTGTTTGTTGTAAGTCCAGAGCTTTTTCCGGTGACCTTATGCAAAAGAAACCAGAGTAGTTCCTGATGAGTTCTACTGAGTCTCAGACTGCCTTCATGGTTTTATGGATGACACAATGACATCTTTCTATAATTCAGTAAGAAGCATTGCTGGGCTGCAGCAAATTCCCTGGCAGTGCTTAACTGTCTCATTTGCTTGTGTCTCAGGGTGGCAGTCTGAAGGGAAAAGCATCTGTAGATAAAGAGATTCTGATTCAATGGGAGAACAGACTCTGGAGATCAAGATTTTAATCTTATGTCACTTCCAGAAATCCTGCTTAATCAAATATATTTTTTTTTAATATGTCATGTCTGTCTGTGTTTAGTTCTTTCATACTTGCCAGGCAGCAACCTAAGCACTCACAGAAGTCAGTAGAAGTTTTGCAAAGGAAGACTGCCCCATCATAAATAAAAATCAACCTTTTTCCTCATGGTACCATGGGCGACATTGCAGTTTTGGACTTACAAAGACCTCCTGCTCCACTTGAGAAAAAAGAAAAGAGGGAAGGAGAGCTCAAAATGTCAGTGGAGAGACACAATGCAGTGATTTTGCTAGAGCTTTCTCCTGAACTGCAGGTTTAAGCTGTAGTGGACTCATTTTCAGGATGTTGTCTTTCTTATTTCTGCTAAATGACGTATTTGGTGATATCAGCCTCATGTAATCACAAGAATTTTGTGAAAACAATGGAAACATTGGCAGGAAAATAATTCGATTGGAACTCAGGAGAAGCTGGATAAAGAGGAAAGTCATGTAGATATGTGTTTTGTAGTTTAGATTTTTCCCCTCTTGTCAGTCATGAAAGTTTGTGATGGGAACAGAAAGGGGTTTTTCTATATTGAGTGCTGTTAAAAAGGGAAAAAATCCAAAATAAAATAAGCAGTGGATATAATGCACTGCACTATTTCAGTCAGAAATTACTGCCTCATGGACTCGGACTTTCTAATGGCTTTTCACAATCAGCCATCTGTAAGCCTCCAACTGGTATGGTGCCTGCAGAATTTATTTTGGAGTGCTATATAACCCACAGCATCTGGGAATACCCTCAACACACAATATAGCTGTGCAACCACAAACTATATAAATGTCAGAGACTCTTCCCTTTATTTTTTTGTTGTTGTTGTTGTTGTAACGTGCAGAAACAAGGCCAGAATGTAATAAGGTTCATCCAAGTGTAAGTAACATTGTGTGCATCCTTTTAAAATTGCCCTGTCACTGTGGACATTCTTGTTCTTTGAGATAAAATAATAAAAAAATCTTGATGAAAACATTAGAAGATGCTACAATAGAGTAAGACAAAATATCCTTAAGAGAGGGTTTGTGGGAAGATATAATGGAATGCTGTCATTGGTGCTCTCTATTCTCATTAAAGTCTTTCTGTAGACCACTTTGGCTATATTTCAAATGGAATTGCACATGTGCATGAGTAGTTGATTGGGACTTAAGGCTGAATACATGTATTTATAGAGATATTTTGAGGGAAGAAATTTGGTAATTTGTTGTTATGCTGAGATAGAAAACATCCTTTCCACCAGGAGAGATTGTGAAAGTAAATTTGTTAATGTTTTGAGGTGGTTGCACTTGGCACATGAGAAATAATCATTGAAAAACTGCAAAAATTTTCAAGCAGATGTACTTAATTTTAATGTCAAATTTATCGTGTTCTTTCAGCATGAGAAATGGAGAAAGAATAAAAGTCAAAGCACTTTAAATGGACAGTTTCAAAATCACACTGAATTCTAACATATACCAGTGTTTTAAAATATCTGTCTTCCTGTCTTATTGTGTCTTCTAGCTTTTATCCAAAACAATATATTTCCTTCTGGTTGTTGCTATGGCTTTAGAGTAAGAAAGTATGTTTGGTTTAAATTGATCTGAAAATTTTCCTTTTTTAAATTTAATCAGCAATCTACTCTCCACAGCTTTTTCCTGGAGCAGATTCTATTAAGAGGTTGAACAGTCATTCTACAGCATCTTTTATTCATTTAGTTGATTCTGTAATTTCAGATTAATTAAAATATACCTCTATTTGCAAATTGTTATTGGCTAAAGATTCTTTAGATGTTACTAGCTGAAAAAAAAAAATTGTAAAACACTTAATCATTCAACATTTTTATAGTATGCTCTTTAAAGTGTATATACTTCATAAACATAAAGAGAGAAGAAGTGTGTATTGGTATCATTAACTGAGCTTGTAGCAGTTTCTTAGTAATCTTTACATCTGAGTTGCCTGAGACAGTGTGGATATTTTCAGATTCTTAGCAAATTTTCTCTGCTATTCACCTTAAACATGTAGTGAATTTCTAGCACAGAGATAGAAAAAAAGAGTCTCAAAATCTTTCTGAAAAGTTAGCTAGGTAGGTGTTTAGATATATGACATGGAAATCTGTTTTTCCATCTTTGGACAAAGCTTTGGTTACAGAAAATTATGACTCTGGATATCCTTCTTCATTCTTTACTTACTGAAGTGTAGGATGAAGGCAAAAGCTGTGAAAGTATTTATGGCAGCACTAACACCATGAACCAGGAGAAGAGGTTCATTATATATATGGCATACTTTTGTCAATGATGCTTTATGAAAAAGTTCGCTCTATATTTCATAACAAATTCCACCATCAAAAGTGTGAATAGATTGACAACTTTATGTTAGGTATTTTCCCATTTTTCTAAGGAACTCCTTGAAGGGATTGTCTTGGTAGACAGAGAGAACTGTGAAGAAGTCTGTCTGATTATTTATGCTTTGCAAAGCAAATATTACTCATGACAAGTTTCAAATATCTGCTTTTGCAACAAGTCTTTCTGTATTACTCATATTTTCATGTAGACTAATATACCCCTTCATACTCATGTCAAGCAGTCCAAACGTGTAAGTTGCCTCTCTGAGGATTTATAGATCATATAGCAACAAAAGTTTTTATTGCATCAGACATCTTTAATGTCCTTAGATGCTACAGTCTACACCTTATCTTTGGAATTTGTCTAGCATTTCACAGATCCCTAGTGTACTGCTGCAGGAGGAAAGCAAGAAATAGTGCAGATCGACATAATTTGTTGCTGTTCTGAAGATGTGTGACCACAGAACTCCTAATTCACCTTGGACAAAGATCTCAATTTCTCAAAGAACTTTAGCCTTTCAGAATGGATCGGTTGTTTCAAGGACTTTTCTAATATTCAGAAAGGAGAAAAATGCACCAAATAGTAAATTGCTATCTTCAGATTACCAATATATAAAACCAGAGATTACTGCAATTTTCCACTCTTTCTTAAATGCATTTCTTTACACTATTTTTTATTATACACTTTAGAGGAGTTGACAGAAAAGAAATAGCTCAATAACAACTACCAGAAACATCTAAGGAAATCACTTTGAGAGAGGAATTCTTCTGTGGCAAAATTTCATCCAGATCTTTCTCCTAATCATGACAAACTTTTCCATTGTGAAGGTAGTTTCTTTTTTTGTTAGAAAATGATAGCACTTCGTTTCCTTATATAAATATCAAAGATAGGGATGAAAGTCACATACTGATTAAAGTGAAAGAAATAAGGGACTAGCAATCATTTCCTCAAACACCTTTCTCTAAAGGATTCTAGTTTCTTTCTACAGTTCCTTTCAACAATGAAGAATATAACAATACAATAGCAAAAAGCATTGAATCAATACCTTTTAGCTGTAAATATACAGATAATTCAGATAATTTTAGAAGCAATGCTTACATAAATTGGCAAACATAGGTAAAAAATAAGAAAACTCTATTTTAAATTGCACAAAGATGATGAGATTTATGTTACTCAACTCCAGCTCACTCTTCCTTATTTGACAGTTCTCATCAGTTGCACAAATGAGACATGTAGGAAATGATGTTGTGCTACTATCAAAGCAGTTTCAAAGCAGCACTTTTAAAAAGCAATAAGGTGCTCTTTTGTAAGATTTTTTTTTTCTTGTTGTTTTGCTTTTTTTGTTCTGAATTGATTATAAGAATGCACACTCACATTAGAATAACTAAAAATACTATTGGAAATCCAGGACTGTTGTATCTAAAGTGATTGTGGAACTGAGACTTGCGTGTTAAAAGACAAGTGTAATCCCTGCTGAGTATATTTTAGTTCCAAAAAAATTAATATTTGTTGACAAGGCCATATTAAGAGCACCACATGTCTTTTAATTAGTTGTGATGTTAAGATAATGCAGACTGAAAATAATCAATTTGAGCTGCCAAAGCTGATCACTTAAGGCAAGTGAAAAAACACAAGCAACAATCTTCCACAGATTTCATGCACACTCATAATTAGCTCTGCCTGCTGTTTTGGTCTTTTTATATTTCAGCTCTGAGTAGACAAGTTTCATTGGTGTGAGTGGTTTTGAATGTTTATTTGTGAGCTCCCTGGGCAAATTTGGTGGGAGAAACACACTAAGAGTCAATTGGAAGTATTTTGCATCATTGAACATACTAGATAAAATTAAGTCTATGTAAACTAGATAAAATTGAAGAATAATTAAAATATTTAATGTTGAATTACAAGTGCTACAAAATAGCTGTTCGCAACTGATCTATATTTATAAGAAAAAAAATCCTAACTCATTGTAAACTGTTGAATATCAAAACATAAGGTACACTTGTTCAGATTCACTTCAAGGGGATACTGTGAAAGCAGTAGCAAAACACATCTTGCTTCAATTGATACCTATTTCTGTCCCAATTAAATCAATGAAAGCTATATTGTGGTTTAAAGAAAAGTTACTTTAATAATGAATCCTTCTAATAATATAATTCATTACACCAGAGATTAAGTATTATGACAGCATGAGATATAGAAAAATCTTTACAGGGTAGAAAATTTGAGAGATAAATTATTCATTCTAAGTTATTTATTCTAACCAGCTTTTACTGCACTCTTATCAGATATTTTTCACTTCTACAACATGATGCTGGAGATCAAGTATAATCAATAATATAAATTATTTAAATGTAAGATTCATAGGGAGGTTTCTTTATACTCAAATTTTTCCAATCTTCTGTGAAAGAGGAGAGAAAATATTTATGTTACACATTTTGGATTCTTATTATTGCTACTGAGGTTTCTAAGAATTTTCTTTGCAGGCTTGCATTTTTTGCCTTAAAAATAAATCCTAATCCACTTTGCAATTTTTAAATTTAGTGAAAATGTTTTCTTTGTTTATGGTCCTTCCCATCCGTACATACTGTGTGAAAACAATATGAAAAAAATAGTAAGGGAAAAACTCAATATTCTGCATGCTCAGTGTTGCTAGAATAATTCTTTTGTATTCTTTAAAAATGCTATGCAGCTAAAAGACCCCAGATTATTTTTAATGAAGAGAGAAAAATCAGATAAAACAGCTTGTGACAACCTTCATACCAGTGATCCTCCTCCAGGTTCAAGGAGGAAGAAAATCAGCAGGAAGAATGGGGTGGCATGGAAAAAATAAAGTGGACTTGAGTAAGAAATAGTGTGAGTGGACTGAAGCATGGGGAGGAGCAGAGAATACATGAGACAGGTGTCATGACAGAGGTATGGTGATGATATTTATAATACAAGAATTCAGTACAAGAAAACAGCGTGACGCTTTAGACTTGTATCCGAATGGAAATTGATTTGTTTTCTGAGCCCTTTGCCAAGTATTAACCTAGCCCAGGAATATGCAGCCAGCACTAAACTATAGAACATTTAAATGTACACAGATGTGGAGCCCAGAGGCCAAGTTACCCTCTGAAATAAAATAATTAGACTCTGTCCTGGAAAATCAATTTGCTCAAATATTTTACTAGAAAAGCTACACCAACAGCTGAGTTTGTATGGTTTACATTAAAAAGCCCACCTTGATCTGACTGATTGATGTTTGGGTAATCTTTTTAGGGGACCATCTTTGTCATATTATTATTCTGTGGTGTTTGTTTAAACAAGTCTCTAAAAGAGCATAAAATAAATAAAATAATTACCTGAGTAGGGACTACAATCATTGTGTTTGGGAATCAGATGTGCACTAAAGTCATAGCTCCACTAAGAATTGCTCTTATGCCAAACTTAATTAAAATCTTACTTGTATCTATTTGCTGCAGCAGAAAGTTATTGCTGAGACTACAAAACTGTAGAATATAGGGGAGAAAAAAGCTTCTCATACAATTTTTATGTGGCTTTTTGCAAAAAGTTAAAGAGGGAGCAGATAAGACTTTTTGTGTGTATATGCAATTTATTTTAGAAAGAAAAGTTAAAAGAGCATTTCAGGGGTTCTCAATGATACACAGTATTGGAACACATTGCTTTTAACATATTTCTCAAGCTATCTAGCAGAAATTTTATATGATATGGAGAACAATGTTGGAACTGCAGGTTTTGTGATCTCTCAGTAGCAATGAAAATATTGTTATACTAATTTTCATTTAATTTCCATATTTTAGCATGTAACTGAAAAAAAAGCCTTTTTTTTTTTTTTATTAAAAGTACCTACTAAAGCTTTGGCATGAATATTCACACAGATTTAATTACAAAGTAAATGTCAAAGGTTCTTGAAGGTAGTCTAGGAAGGGAGATACAGAACTAAGAGCCTGAAAAAGCCATGCTACCATGATTGCTAAAAAAAGCCGAGGAACAGACCTGGGAGACCAAGACTGCAAATTCTAATTTTCAGCGATAGAAGATTGAAGGAAACTTTCCATTGTCTCAGAGAAAGTCCTAAATATTGACTTATCTTTTAAAACACTGAGAAAGGTACTTCAATTGTATATTGTGTCCTTAATATTCACAACAGAGAAAAATTACTGCAATAGTCTGTAGGCAAGGCATCTTAATGCATGCATTGGGGCAGGCTTAAGCATTCTATATATTTCAAGCCACTAAATCTTGAAAAGACTTCTTTGGGACATTAGTTTGCTTTTAAGTTTCAGAAACCAAATTGCAAATAAATGTCAGAAGCCTTTATTTTCAGATGATAGAAGAAAAATTGTTTCACAGATAGCTTAGAATTTGTTTTTATGAAATTCTGAGGAGAATTTATGGATCTAGTTTATAAGAACTTTGCACATGGTTGAATTATTGTGATGGAAAAAAGAGCTGAATCAGATCCAAATACAAGATTTAAGACTAAAAAAAACATGATTAGATACATATTCATATTTTCTATGAGTTTTTCTTTCTGAGTATTTTATGTATAGATGATGGAAATTCTCATTATCCCACATGGAAAATCCCATTTTCATATTTTGCATTTCAAAATCACATTTTCACATTCATTTCACACATTTCACTAAAGTTTATCAAGGAAAGAAATAGCAGATGTCTTGTTGTATATCTTCAGTGGTGAGAGATTTCTTGTTTCTTGAGCACATTTGTAATTTTAAACTTTGATATATGCACATGAGATTTAGGGTGTGAAAAGACAGAACAGACTTTGTAGATAGACTAAAAAAGCATTCATCTGTTTTGTGGTGAATGGTAGCATATCACCTTGGGTTCCTGACTCAGGATGTGCTCTACAGGCTAAAGAATAAAAGCAAGGCTGTGCAGGGATGTGGCAGCCTACCAGATGTTGTCTGCAGATGTGCTTTTATTTTAAAGATGCAGTTAACACCCGACCACTACAAAAATCTAGCCAGGCTGAATACACAGGGTAAAAGAATGAAATGAAAAGCCAAAAGGACAATATGTCAGTGATTTACTGCGTAATGTTGGGAGTGTTACTGGCAGAGTCAACTATCAGAATTACTTTGTTGTCAGTAATAGCTTGTCTTCCTGTAAGTCAGATGCACAGTGCGGTCACCTGGCATAAATCCCCAAGACATGATTGTGAGAGGGCCATTATGGAGTGAATACAACAGAAGATGTGATTCCAGGTTGACTCTGATTGTGAAATTCAAGTATTCTTAAATACCTCTCACCATTATGAAAGATCAAATAGTAATTTTGATCAACTAGTATGGGGGTTAAAACATAAGAAATACCCATTAATAGAAAATACTTAGAAATATACAAAAATCAGAAAAACAAGAATACCACTAATCTTCAAAACAAACTCTTATGTTTTCAAATAACTGTATATTTTCTATTACACTTCCTAGAGCTGCAGCATTTTTCTGGTGTTTTGCATTTTTAAATTTCATTTGTGCAGCAACCCACTGAGCTGGAATATCATCAGTATTATTGCCAGTTTCCAGAGAAAGAGGACAAGGTGGAGATATTAAGTGACTTGCACAAGGTCTCTTATCAAGTCTGTACCAGAGGTAGGATTACAATTTGGAAGCTCTTGACTTCTTGTTTGGTATTCAACAGCCTAGACCATGACATTGCTCAAATCCAATTTCAAACTCTCATAAAATAATAGAAGAAACATAAGGGAGCAAAATGGTAGTCAAAATAATGCTACCACAACTTTTGCCAGAGAGTTCAGTGGCACAAAATTAGTCTACCTATGAGCTGATTATAGCATTTCCATGAGCAATAAATATCAGATTTTACTTTTAAAATGCATGGCAAATTTTCCAAAATAATTTTCTTCCCTTAAGAATAATTCGAAAAATTTCTTCATATCAGCTCTGCTATGTTTAATGTCATCTGTCCCAAAAACATCTTAGTACGTATCAGAGAAGAATTGAAATAAGAACTGTGGTGTTGGGGAAACATCTAACCATGACATTGGTACTCTTGTTACAGCCAGTTTTAAATATGGCTTTAGATTCTACATCATTAAAACAATTCATTAATTAAAATTTCAGAAGATGTTGTATATTGTGACTGTAAACTCCCTTGAGGGCAGAGAAAATTGATGGCATTTATTAGGAAAGTTAGAAATATTAAAAAAAATAGTAGGAGACTATCTTACTTGCCAAGGCTCATTTAATCCTCACAGTGATATGAAGCTGAAGAGAAAGCACAAACATAGAGGGAGGAACGGTGCCAAGTGACACCAAGCATTTCTACTGAACACAAGATTAGCTGGAAATAACACATGACAGCAAATATAGCTAAGATTTTTTTTTAGGTGATCCATTGTATCATGAAGTAACCAAGTGAAGAGAAAGATAGCAGTCCGGCAGATTTTACTGCCACTGCACTGAACACTGAAGACTGAAAACAGAATTTAGACAACCAGAGAAAGTCAGAAATGCTTTAAAAATTATTAAAAATTCAGCAGGAATGGGTGATTAGAGATGATTAACATAGCTTGCTGCACAAATGATAAATGATGACTTAGGTGAGATAGTTGGTTACTAATAGATCTGGTCAAAATATTGGGAGTGAAGGAAAGTTTACCTTTTTGTTTAAAAAAACAAACAAAAGACCCCAAACTTGTTCATTTCCTACTCCAAGAACCTATCTGACAGCACGTAAAAGCAATGCATCCTAATACAAAATGTTTCCATTGTCATTTCCTGGGTAGACATATCCAGCACATAGATCTGAAGAAGACATGTTAAAGTATCAAATTAAACACATTATTCTAGTTATTAATTCAAATTAATAAATAAGTTACTAATTAGTATCAAAAATGTCCAAACTGCACTCTCTCTCCTCGAGGCATTTTGAAAGGTGAAGTATTACCTTTAGGACAATAGCAAAGATTCCATCATGGAATCTGCTAAGTGATCTCAATGTCTAAATTTCTTAAATATTCCCTTGAACTGTGTATCTCTTTGAGAAATTACACAGTTAGATAATGCATTATCTTTACTCCAATTTAAACTCCACTTCAAATTTTAGATCATTTGTGACAATGTTTGCAGGGGTCCCAGGATGAGAGAAGAGACGAGAAAGTTGACTCCATGTTTCAGAAGGCTTGATTGATTATTTTATGATATATATTATATTAAAAACTATACTAAAAGAATAGAAGAAAGGATTTCATCAGAAGGCTAGCTAAGAAGAGAAAAGGAATGAATGACAAAGGTTTGTCTCTGACCAAGACAGTCTGGACAGCTGGACTGTGATTGGCCATTAATTAGAAACAACCAGATGAGACCAATCACAGATCCACCTGTTGCATTCCACAGCAGAAGATAAGAATTGTTTACATTTATTCCTGAGGCCTCTCAGTTTCTTTGGAGGAAAAAATCCTAAGGAAAGGATTTTTCATAAATCATGTCGGTGACAATCATTCTTAGGTCTTTTTATTTATTTTTCTCCTGATTTCACTGAATTGTTTGCACAGTTTTTTACTGGTATGTGCTATCATGATTACTTTTTATCTTAGCCACCAGAGCTGCATCTTGAAAGTTTATAAATAAATCCTTGTATTTTATAGATTTTAAATAAGGTAGAGGAAGGAGTGTTCATCAAATATTTTATCAGAGAAACATATTTCTTTACAGGGTTATTTTCTAACCTTTACAGGGTTATTTTCTACATCCTGAGAACAAAAAACGTGTGAATAGAAGGGAAAATCCCTACTTTTCTTGCTGACATGTTCCATTTCCTTCAACCCATTTGGGTGGGAGAAGGTTCCAGCACCATGAGTTAAAGTGGCTAAAGATGCAGCTCCATCCACCTGTACAGACTTTTTCCTTTCCTCCCACTCCTTGCTAGTGGTGCTACTCCTGGGACAGAGTTCACTACTTCCCCTTACTGTTCCAAAAGCTTAAACAACTAATGCAAAATAATATATCCTTGAAAGTGCTTATTTTTGTTGGTATGTTGCTATTAATCCCTAGTTCTTTTAATTTTTTTTACAAGTAGATATGTTTTCTTCACTTTCTAGGAAGACAGTATTTGTCTCTTTAAGAGTGACAGCAGAAGATGAAGTGAGATCTGCTATATCATTTTATCTTTCAGTGCTTCTTTTTCTGCAAGATGTGGCACATTGATGCATATTGTCATTTATGCAGCTCCAGAAATGCCAATTTGAAGGGAACATTGTCTATATTACAGACACGATGTGTGAACCCCTTCTTTAAAGTAATTGAAAGGAAGCTAAAAGCTAAACCATATAAAAATAAGTAAACAAACAAACAAATTAATTAATTAATTAATTAAAAGGCAGAATATCTTTAAGAGAGAGAGAGAGGAAGCATATTCTTTGACTTTAATGACAACTGGAAAAGCCCATAGTATTTTGATGTGAATTTAACTAAGCATCTATGAATAAATTTTTTCTTTATTTCCATTACCTAGATATAGTAATTCAATAAAAATTAATTTAAAACATAGAGCAGAAAGAATTTCTCCAAGACAAAATATATTTTATCTGATTGCTTTCTGTCCCCTCTTCTCTCCTTCTCATTTCTGACTGCCATCACGAAATATCCAATAGTCATGTTTCCAACAGATATGAAAAATTTTATAGGGGTTTTGTCAAGTAGTGATTTAATGGAGATAAAATACTTTTAATGACTGCTTATTAAAATAATTAATATGAATATTGACTTTTCTCCATAAAATACCAGTAAAGTACCAATGCAAGATAAATCTATGTTGTAGGACATTTGATGCACAGAAGGATATTTCAAATGCTTAAATATCTTAACATTTTCTGCAACTCTATAAAAATATTAATGTTATCACTCTTTCTAAAAGGTAATTGAAAAGTAGAGAAAATATGTTATGGCATAATCTTTTTTTCTTGATATAAATTTTAATAATTATTGATTCTTTAAGCTCAAACACAGCACATCACAGAAAATCTCAGCTATTAAAGCAACAATTGAACTTTGATATTGACAAAAGTTCAGCTTTTAACTGAGAGTGGATAGAAGAAGGGTAGAGATTTCTTGGAAATGTTGAAAAGAGAAAAACCCAAGATGTTTTGGGCCAGAGACAGATCACATCAAATAGTGTTGCCTTTTGTCTATCTAAAGACCAATACTGTGATGTTTGATTTTTTGCCAGAATGTTCAGGTTGGCCCCCAGATATCCCAGCAATTAATTTCTCACAGTTTGTACTTCCTACTGAGGATTTCATTGTGGAAACGAACATGAGTGTTCAACCCTGTGTCTGTTAATGGCTTTATCTTTTTAAGAAGGATTTGCAATAATCAAATGTGCGCTATGAGTCTCAGTGTGCAAGCATCTTATAATAAATAGCAAAAATTAAGATTTGGAATTTAATGGTGCTTAGAGTAACTTTTCAGTGATGGAAAATTTCATAGTTAAAAATGTTTCTCTACAGAATTACTCTCACACACATCTAATACAGGCTGTTGATTACTTACTGGCCCAGCTCAAAACATGATCTCAAAACAATTGGGGTGGGGGGGCAGTGGGAGAAGGGAAATTAAAGTGAATTTGATTTTTTCCTGTTTCTTTTGTAAAAACATATAAATACATGATTTTTTTATATTAAATCTCTATAAAAATTACACAGTTTTATTTAATTTTCAGAGAGGATTTTTATTCCTTAAAGATTTTCAATTTGGTTGCTTCAGTTTTTCCTCAGCAGACCCTATTTTTCCATAAAGATGCTGAAAGTAATGCTTAGTTTACTCAAATCTGTAGAATTTTCTCTATTTAGTTAAAAGGTTTTATTGTTGAAAGGAAAGAAACAGCTCGAAGATGAAAGAACATAAATACAAAGAAATTCCTGAAAGTATTACTAAATGTAGTGAAGACAATTTTTTTAAAGCTAAATTAGGTATATATCTTAGGAACAAGTAAAAAATAAGAGAAAATAGTAAGAGAGAAAACACAAGTCATCAATATAAATATTTCATAGTCTTCTAAAGAGATTTATTTGATTTTTCTAATTATAACGGAGTTGTTACTAGTTAGCCTTGTTGGTTAATTCAGCACAGGAAAATGCATAAGGACAATCCCAGAGACAATATTTCTGTACTTGGTAGAAATTTTAATTAGAAGTCATGAGTGCATCTCAGTGTTTTCAAATAAGATACAGTTGTGCAATTGGGGAAATGCTGAAATAAATTGCTTTAGAAATTCCTTCAACTGATATCTTCAAACTTTTATATATCTTTAAATTTTTCTTGCATTTTGACCAAATTGCTGTCAATTCAAAGGCAAATTTTGCATTTTACTGGTTGAAAAATCATTGTAAAGCACACAAAGCAGGTCAAGGATCAGAAGTCCAATAGGAATTTATGATCCTGCCTTGACCCTACTCCCTAAAAGAAAAGCTTGGGGCGACTGGAATGCAGATTTTGAAAAGTTGTTCCCTTTCTCTTTGCTTCAAGTTTTATATTTTGCCTGCACTGGGCCATGGCACAACTGGAAAGGGATTGTTGTCTTCACCAGGTGCCAGGCAGAGCCCCAGAGGGGAAACAGCTGTGACAAGGAGTTGTGCCTTCTCATATGCATCTTATGGAAAGAAGATGAGTTTCACAGCTACAAAGCAATGCATTGTCCTGCTGGTGCTTCGCCAAACTTTGTCAGAAAATGCTGGAAAAGTGAAGGAATCCAAGACTTAAATTCTACTGCCCTCTTTTGCATTTCAAATTGACTGGTTTAAACTTTTCACTTGTACGTCCTGGATGATAGGAATTTCATTTTAGTAACTTGTGTTTTCATTCCAGTTTTGCAAATTAGAAATGTTAATGCTTAAGAAAGAATTTTAGAGATCCATGTAGTAAAAGAAATTTCCTAATTATAACTCTTTTTTTAACTATACCAAGATGAACTAGTTACTTCTTGGTAGAATAATTAAATCAGCTACTGCATAGAACAATGCTGTATGTAATGAAGTACATTGAATAAAAATGAAGTGCGCTGACGGCTAAATGTTATTTGTAAACCATTTTATAAAAGATATGCTTGGCATATAGGAGGTATTTCTTACCAGAAAAGACCACTTCACTAATAGGAAATTAGCAAGATGCTTTATTGAAGGCTGCATGGAAATGAGATTATTTCAGATCTGTTTCTCTCACTATTTCATTTATTTCTGCATTTGTATGAGGTACAATGTTTCTGATTTTACTGATAGCTCAGAGAATATGGGTATAATTCAGTATTCACAGATGTATATTGGAAGTGAGGTGTAGAAGTTGCCATAAACTCTTTCACATTGTAATGAAGATCCCACAGATCTTTGATTTTTATTAAATATTCACAGTGGTATTGTGACGAGCAAGGCAATCAAATCTCAATGATTCATGTTAGTATTATTTGAACCCATTGAATTTCTGCAGCACATTTTCCTGACTCCTCATTTGAATATGAGAGAACCCACCGGACAGCTAGTTTTCTTTGTGTTACCAAAATATTGTAAATTTGCATTGCAAAGAACTACAACAGAGAAATATTCAATGTCCTATTCAAAGTCTATTTAAATAAGTACATAGAAAAACTGGGAAAAACTGAGAATTTTTATTAAATAACAATAGTTCACCAAATCCCATGTTAAATGACTAAACAACAGAGGAAATACAGAGGGTAGTAGAGTGTTTGGAAAATATTGTGGTGGTAATGTGTGTGGTAGAAAATGTTGATGGTGATAAATAAAGTAGTTTTTTGCATATAAATTTCATGGGAATCTTGACTTCTGGCAGATTTTCTGTAGATTTTTTTCTCCATGGATTTTTTTAATGATCTGTTGGTCATGCTTAAATATTCCAACTGAGGTCACATTGTTGTGTTAGAAGTTATATAAAAAAAAATTAAGACATAGCACTTAGTAAAAAAAAAATGCTGGTCTGAAGATTAAAAAGTGGAAACAGAGGCACTAAAAGCATCTTGCTGAAGAGTCATGCAGCAGTTTAGTGACTGAGACAGGTGTACATGTCCAGGCTACTGCTTTCTAAGCCAGTCATATTTGTGATAAACTACCTCTATGTGTTTAGTAAAACAACTTCAGTTTCAAGCTCAAAAAATGTAGATAGTATCAACAGATGCTAAGAATTGTATAAGAACAGCTACAGCTTTTTTTTTCCCTGGATCTTCGCAAAGATGAGCACAATACTCTCCATGGTAAGTTTTCCCAACAGAGTGGTATTTGAAGTGTTGTGCAACTCTGCAGCACCTGTTACTCATACCTTGTTACTCTTATACCGTCACTCTGCCGTGTTAGTTCTTCAGTTTGGGTCAGTAAGGCTCTTTAAGCGAACGTGGCTGTGTTATTGTCATTTTGACTCCTGTGTAGTACAGGTGTATCTAAGATAGGGTTAAATTTCCTGGGACTCAGAAAATGTCAGAAGTCTACTTTATGCCAATTGGATCTTAGTGTGCATCATATTTACATTTTGTAAAGAATTTGCACACATAATATTACAGTACCAACCATACTACTTTGAATGTTCACAATATCCAGGTTAGCTTTATACAGACATGGCTTCAAACATTCACAATCTGCACAGCAATCTAGAAATATACAGTATTGAATTTGTCTGATGATAAAGGTCAGAGGTTCGCATTCAAGGCAGTTTTCCTGGTTTTTCAGGATGAAATTTGTGCATGTATACAGTACGTTTCCATAATGTATTTTAAAATACATAAACTTAGAGGAAAACACCCTTTTTCTTATTTTCTTCAGTGCATTCTCTAAATGCTGTAACATAATGCTGAGTTGTTAGTCAAGTGGAAGCTATTTGACTGGCAGCTCTGCTGCATACATTCATTTAATAAGGCAGGCTATTTGCTGAGACTTAGGAGGACTGCTCATACATCTCTGTTGTATGTTCTTGTCTAGAAGGTGGGGTTTGGTTCCTCTGGGATGGAGGCAGTCAAAGTGCTGATGGCTGCAACTGTGGCTGTTTAGTTCAGCAGGTATTATGCAGAGTTCAGAGACAATGGTTCCTTTTTCTAGCTTCATGTATGGTAGCTACTGATTTAAAATACAAAACTTCCGATTTAGATGTTCAGAATAGAAGCTATTATACATTTTCATTCTGAGAAATGAACTGAGTTTTAACTGTGAAAAGTATATAACTGGATTCTGTTCTTGCCTGAGTTGTTACTGTGATCTAATCAAAAGTATGAAAAGGTTAAAAAATAGTAGCATAGTTCTTGGCTGTAAGACGTGGCCTATATTTGACTGCTGCCTAAATGACCTTTTTCTTACAAAATCAGTTTTCTCTACTTAAAGCTATGCATTTTTTTTACATTTCTGTGGTCTACTAAAGCTAAAGAGAACCCAGTGCAGATGTGGAACAATTTCTTTTATTTCATTTCCATCTAAGTAAATTGATGTAAATATGTAAATAGAGAGACCTGCTGGCAGGTAGAATTTGCATACAAATTATGAAAATCACATGCACTTCAGAGGGGTGAGGCTAGATGAACACAAGAAGTGTTGGGTTATTTTTTCTTCTTTTACCAAATCTTTCCCAGAAATAATGTGGTTCTTCCCATCAGAGATTTACCAGGATGCATTTCTGCTTGTGACCTCAGATAAAAGAGCAAAGAAGCAAGAAAATCTGTGTTCCTAGAGTTCAAGTGGTTTATTTTTTTACTTTCTAATTCTCAGAACATAAGCCGCTGTCTTTTCTCACTTCTTTTTTGGTACTGAATTTACTGGGAAAATTGTTCTGATAGAAACATATTGATTGCAGTAGAGAATTGTATGTTACCTGCCTTGCACACCTCACAGCAATATTTAGCTGGTGAGAAATGTGCTCTAACTGACACCAAACAAAAGCAGAGTTGTTTTTCATTTTAAGAGTTTGCTCTCTCCGTGGCCTTGAATGTTCATTTCTTTGACAGTAGATAATGATTCATTCTCTTGTTTTGCAGTTTCTAGATGGCTAAGTACTTAAAAAGTCAATATTGAATTTCTAAGCAGAAATCCACACATGATTACAGTAAAGCTCTGCTATCACAGCATTATATTAAGTGATGTATTGGCATATTCCACGTCTGTAAAAAGAAGAAGTTTAAATTTTACTTTTGAGCAGTATTTTAAAATGTGCTATGTTGATTTTATTGATAGTTTGATTCTTCTGAGCCGAGATTCACCCAAAGTGAAAAATTAAAAGTGAATTATTGCTGGAAAAATCATCCAAAGTCAGGGTAACTGTACACTTAGAAACATAATTCTCTTTGTTCTTTATCTAAGGTTTAAAGCCAAGTGATCCAACCATGACGGGCAAAACACAGACGAGCAATGTCACCAATAAGAACGACCCAAAGTCCATCAACTCCAGAGTCTTCATCGGTAATCTGAACACAGCTATTGTCAAAAAAGGTGACATCGAGGCAATCTTTGCAAAGTACGGGAAGATCGTGGGCTGCTCGGTGCACAAGGGTTATGCCTTCGTACAGTACATGAGCGAGAGGCACGCGAGGGCCGCCGTGGCAGGAGAGAATGCCAGGATCATTGCGGGGCAGCCACTAGGTAAGGATTTGTTAATTCCATTGAAACACTGCCTTCTCTTTCCTTCCTCTTTGAAATATCACCTGCCGCTGGTGCCTGCAGGAGTAGTGAGTTTGTTTTGCTGATATTCCATCTCAGCATATTTCCAGGATTTGGAAACTAGAGCATGTTTAACGTATGGTATATTACCTAGGTATTACAAATTATTTAGCCCTATAAACTGCTTATTTTTAAACAGATCACTTCTTAAAACTTTATACTTATTCGTAATTCCACTGTAATGAATATGATTACTCTTGAGAAGAAAAAATGACTATTTTCTCATTGACTCTACTTTAGTAAATTTAGTGTAGTATGAAAGGGCTCATCTAATATATGAGGTTATCTTTCATGTAATGAATCTAAAATGATACGCAGCCCAGTGAGGTGTCAGATGTTATACAGAAGCAAAAGAATAGTTTTTATTTGTCCTTGAAATCATGCCAAATCAAACTGTAACAGTGTTATTTAGAGAAGTATATTATTAAAAACTAAGATTGCAGGTTTCCCACATAATATTGTAAATATTGTTCATCTAAATTTCAAATAAACAAAAGAAAAAAAAAGTCATATTTTTCTCTTCTAGTGCTTTGTCATGAGTGCTTAAGTAAAACCTAGTTGTTACATAATGCAGCTTTTGCCTCTGAAAGCTATTTTTAATTACCTATTTAGGCTGTCAGTGATAAGCTCTGGAGTTCATTACTAGACTTACCTGTCATGTTTAGACAGTAGTAGTGTGCAGTACAGCAAGATGTTTGGTGGGATTCAGAAGTCTTTCACTACACCTCTGAACTGTATTGCTCATATCCAACCCCAGTTGTGTAACGCTACGAGAGGAAAAGGTGAAGTGGAGCCAGTGTTTTGGCTGCAACAAGCCACAAAGAATGGATATGTCTTGTCCATTTTCAGTGTTGCAGGCTGGAAATCTATTGTTCTGATCGTTTGTAGAAACCGAAGCATTTGTGTTAGATGGGTTGTTCTTTTATCACAGTTGTTGAACAGTAATTTTAAGTTTTATAACTCCTACCTTTTGAGTTCAAGAGAAAAACAGATTAAATAATTTCAGTTGTATTCAAGGGTAGATTTCTTTCAAACTTCATTAGGAAAAGTCATATAAATGAGTGAAATAAAAGAACTCAAGTGATAAAAGCAAGGCAGCAAAGTCAGTCTGTGGGATGGCATTATTAGAAGACGTTTCCTGGAGCAGTGTTCTCCAAGCAATAGGCCATGTAATGCCATCAGTGCATTACTTACAGCTTCTTGCACACTGGTCTGACCAGATTTTTAAACTGTGTTTTCCTAAGGCAATAGATCTGTTATTACTGTGATTACTGTTGCTAGACTCTTTAAGTATTTCTTGTGGCATCAGTAATATGCCAAGCATTTTGTGCAAGGAAATGCCCTTGCACTACTCTGTGTATTTTTATGCTTTTTGTAGCAGGGAAGTGAATTTGTTGCAAAGGAAATTAAGTGACAAATAATTACTGGAATTTTTTTAATATCTTAATAATAACAGAAATGATACTCAAGTTTCAACTGTTTAATCTTAAAATACTTTGATTTTTCTGCACATTCTCCTGATGGCATATTCATGCCTCAGTTCCTAATATATCAAGGAATATAAAGAATAAGCAAGGTGAGATATTCTTTTTTGTCTCCCTAATTTGCTTTTTTTTATATGTGAAATGTAATTGCTATCAGTAAAATTTGACAAAATAATGAATTTGTAAAAGTGGTACTTCTCATTAAGGAAATAGTTTCTATGAATTATTTTAATTGGCAGTAGACGTTAACAGTCACCACACATTAATGAGTAGATGACTGAGAAAATTTACTTGGGATTTTGACCCAGAACATCTTAGGCACAAATAGTGCATTATTGTGAAACCTCTTGATGAAAATTACTTTTTTCTCTGTCCTGAGAGCTTTGCATTCAGAAATAAATAGAACTAATGAATTTATGTCAATAGTCAAGTATGGAAAGGGACAAGAAAATCCTATTACAAATGTACAAAAAAACTTGTTTAACATAGCTGAATTTTCTATTAAATTGAATTAGAATAAATTAATAATATGAGGGCCACATGATAACCAGATAAGGAAAGTTATTTGAACAAAGGCATATTTGAAAAATATTATCCCATGATATATGCCTGTTACTACTATACACTCTAGTACTCAGTACATCACAAAAAAAGCATTGCTTCTTTTACATTGTGTTAATAATGTACATCAGCTCGTTCGTGGTTAACTGAACCATTTACATTAGCTCCTGCCTTTTGTGGCCTGATGCCATTCAAAATGATGCAGCTTTATCCCTGAGTCAGAAACCATTCCCATGTATGTATCTGAAATTTAAAACTGAAACTGTAAATTCTTATAGCTTTTTAGAGTGCCAGACAGTTCACTGTGTATCCTGTCTAAATGTTTCCTCTGAGGTGGAGGCACAAAAGATTAGGCTCAGAAGGTATATAACAAAGCATTTTGTTTACCAAATTCCTCAAATTCGATGTACAAATCTAAAACATGGGTATTACCCTCAGTCTTGCCAGCTTCCTGTGAGTCATTATTATGGGGCTGTTGGTGTCATCCATCAACTCTGATGTGTGCAGTGGTCAGTGATATGTAATGGTGGTTCCATGGACACTAAGACTTGACGGAAGAGGATTTCATGAGCTGTGTGATTATTTCCAATCTTCCTGTTTCATAAAGTGCAACACACTCTAAAAAGCTGTGGGGTAGAGATCATAAAGGAAGACAAAAAAAATATGCTTGGGAAATTTATTGCTATTATTGTGAAGTTCAGTGTAGTTTCTTGAAGTAATATTATGTCTTCATGGGAATAGCATGTTTTCCTGCCCACAGGACAGAGACAGGTCAGTATAGGGCACAGGAGTTTGCTTCACAGTGATTATTTTGTACATTGCTTCAGGCTGGAGTTCAGAAAATATTGAAGTTGTCCTAGGACAAAACTGCAAGTTATGTTCTTCGTTGAGGGAACACATCCACACTATTAAATCTTCTCAAAAGTTTTTCACCCTTTTAAGCACACTTGTGAGTTACAGAATATTTGTGCATATCCACTTCCTTTCCAAATAGGACAAAGAGACAGGATGAATAGGAATTATTCTGAGGAAAAAATAAGTCTGTGAACTTTACAAAGGGTGATTTCATCCTTCTCTGGTGAGAGAAGGATTAGACACCCTCTTGCTCAAAAACAAATGGTGCAAGAGCCTCATTGCATCTGTGGGCTGAGGAAATGAGCTGTAACCTTTCTCATAGTGAGGAGCCCAAACCTGAACACAGGATTCAAGGTGCAACCTCACCAATGCCAAGTGCAACAGGATGAACTCTGCCCTGGTCCTGCTGGCCACACTTTCTGATACAGGCCAGGATGCCACTGGCCTTCTTTGGCCACCTGGGCACACTCCAGCTGTTAAGCAGCACTGCCAGGCTCTTTTCCTCCAGGCAGATTCCCAGACATTCTTTCCCCACTCTGTAGCTCCACATGGTATTCTTCTGACGCAAGTGCAGGACCCAACACATGATCATATTGACCCTCATCAAAGTCCTTAGCCCATTGATCCAGTCTGTCCAGATCCCTCTGTAGTGCCAACCACCCAACCTGGTGTTTTCTGCAAACTTGATGAGAGCACAGTCCATCCCTTCACCCAATCATAAATAAAGATCTTAAAATAAAGGTATACGTAGCAACTTCAGTCTGAAATTCTGATATAGCTGTCATATCAAGTTCTAAATCATAATGTCCCTCTGATTATTCTTGGGTAATAGTTCATGGCCTTTTATTTTATAATACCTTCATTATTATGCCTATTTTTTTCCATTTTCATGCACATGTTTATACCAGGATAATTCCTTTAATTAGAGAATTTTTCTTCATTTGTGCATATAAGCCAGGGCATCTCACAGGTATCTTATCAAAGCAAGTTAAATGGTGTAAGGCTAGTACTTTTGTTCTTCTTCATTAAAGACATGGAATTTCATTATTGGATCCTTAAGAAAAGGAAATATTATAGTACCAAGGCCACAAGAAATGCTGTAGTTCTCCAGCTAATGCCCTTTTTAACTAATAAATAAATTCCTCTGTAGCTTGAATCATGTTCTGTTGCTGCAAATATTACTCACCTGTGTCGCCTTCAGGTCTAAATTAGATGGAGTCTCTGAATACCAAGTGAGTGCATATAGACACAAAGTCTAAGGTAAGATGCTAGTTGCAGATATTTATTTTAAGAGACATACTCTTTTACACATCCTTTTGAGAAGCACAAGAGCCCTGAAGGGGCTTTTTAAATTATAACTACCCAGTAGAAAATATCCAAGGTGAATAGCAGGTAATAAAGGGAGATTTTAGAGAGACTCAACATATACCTCTGTTGCAAACTGAACTGATGTGATAATAAGGCTGTTTTATCTTTCGTTTCTCTTGCCTCTACTCAAAACATATCTTTTCTATTTTATGTTTGTAATGTCTAATAACACTCAGAGATGTGTATTTGTGGGAGTCTCCAGACTGAAACAATTTTTCATCTCAGTCTGAGCTGCAGAAAACATTAATTGTTTCATGAAAGTTTCTGTCTTAAAAAGGATAAACACTTTTGCTGTTTTTGTGAACTAATTTGTGAAAAAAAAGCATTTGACTTAAAAAAATAACAGATTTACCCAGATTTTCTGGATGACTAATCTTTACCTATGCCAATGATAGGCTAAGATAAGAAATCTGAATTAGTGGTTATTCTACTTAGTCATCAGTTTTCAGACAGTAGCATGGAAGCACACCAATTTTTTATTTGTACAAACATAACTCATTTTTATTTTTTTATTTATTAGAGCAATCTTGGTACTCTTACCCACCCACGTCCCACTAATGTATTGGCAGGATTTATCAGGAAAGCAATGTTGTCTTGTTTTAAAGACTATAGTGGAAGAGCAACTGAAAAGGTTTCTTATTTTGCTTCTATAAATCTGCAAAGACTTGAGTTGTAATGTCAGTCAAAACATTCCAGGCAAAGACAATGACTACCTAAGAGAAACCATATAGACTGTACTGATATAATTAAAAAGGGGGAATATTTTGATATTTTGATGTATACTTTAATGAAATATTAAAAAATAGAAAAATTAGGTACACATAATGATTGATCACATATTCAAATTGTATTTTAAGTCATTTATCATTAAGAGAGTGTATATTGCATATTCACACTACTGGAAGGGCAATGCATTTCATAGAAAATTCTTTGGTCCATTGTAACTTCTGCAGGCTCACATTCTGATATATGGTACTTTTACACCATGGAGCATTGCACCATGGAGTAAATAATCTGAGAACTGTAACTCAGTAACATGCAGGTAATTTTCTAACCAAGTGAGACTTAGAAAGCAAAGTATTTAAGTTCTGATAAGCCTTGAAAGCTTTATAGCATATGGTTTTCTACACTTGAAAGTTCTCCTTCAAAAAATATTGTATTCTTCTGATAAAATAAAGCACTTTTTAATGAGTAGTGTTTAAGCAAAATCATGCTTGTGAAATGTTATATAAGGAATTATCATTATCATGTAAGTTGAGAATGAAAAAGTTTAATAAGCAAATACTTCAATCAGTAAAATAAACTATCCATAAACCTATATAACTTGAAAGATGCTGTGAGTCTTGGCTTACTCTGGGGATGAGTTTTGCATTTGCTGAACCCATATAATTATTTGTTGATTACTTCAAAAAGTGATACCAATTTCTTTTTATAAAATAGCCATCAACATACAGGCCAGGTTTGAGAAAGCTTATTTGATCCAGTTTTTTTTATGTTGAACTAAACATGAAGTAATGATAAAGCAAAAGACCAAGTTGTCTTCTTCCAAAATCAAACAAACAGAAACAAAACCCAAAAGATAATGCATTTGTAGCCAAGATGAACATAATACCTAATGTCACAGGAACCTAGAGTGAAACTAGGAATATCGACCCAGGTTTGCACTGTCTTTACCAAGTCTTCCCCACTGAATCTCATCTTAATCAATGTCTTCATCATCAAGCCCTCAGGCAAAGACAGATTGCTACTGAACTTCTGAAAAATCATTCATTATATTTCCACAGTTTAGCTCAGAGGAGCTAAATTTTACCCACTAGAACTGACTCTTATTCCATTATTCCAACCTGTTTCTATATTTGGGAACCATTGTAATCGTGTTTCAGCCTATTCTGTGCAGGAACAGGGATCCTGCCCAAAGCTATCTCATAGGTCTTAGCCTTTTTTGCTGAGCCCTTTTGCTACCTTTGCCCTTTGGGTCTTGGTGAAGCTAATGCAATAGCACACATGAGTGTCAAGTCTTGCTGTAGAGGACCTTGGATACGACAATCTTTATTCACAGAGTCTTCTAATAGTGGGTAATTTTCATTTGTCCCTTATGGTCACACATATTGGTGTCTCCCAATACATTATACCTTCTACTGTTGCAGTAAAATCCTGCAGCCACAGCATCAGACGATAAACCAGTTTAGTATTCTTGACCAGAAAAACATTATTAAATCCTGTTGTCACTACACAGTCCTATTTCTTGTGCATTTCTGTAATCAACAGTTCCTCATCCTACAGTACCATTGACACAAATCATTCCATGGGCTATCCATGCATGTAAAACAATTCATATAAAGGTAGGAAGGAAGGGTCATTTCTAATAATCATCTCTCAGCAGTTCAGGGCAGGGCATGGTTGCACAATTGACATATGCCTGTTCCAGAAGAGCAAGCTGAATACTTCATCATGAAAGAAAAATCCATATTTTAATAGAATTACCAGATTCCTTAGATTGAGAATCCCTGGACTAAGAAGGAGTGAGTTTTACTCCCCATATTTCACAAAAGTTTCTATTTCTCTCTTAGTGGAATTTTGTCAATTCCAAGCGAAACTACAATTTAAATCTATTTTTCATGTTCAGAAAAGCACATATCAATAAAATAGTTTAGTTATGAGGTGAACTTTTGGGGGTGATGTTTTCTTTATTACTTGCTTGCTGTTTCTTTCTGTGAAATTCTTTATATTATCATAAAGTGAAAGTTTGCAATGTTCTTCCTGGAATAAGATTTTGTACTTTGAGCAGCCTGATGTCAGCTCATGCAAATGTTAAGCATGCCCTCCACCATAATGCAAAAAATGATGACCTGATTGCTTGCCATCAACAGATGTTATTGAAAGAAAACCTTTCCTTTAAGGCTTTTTAACGATGCATATAAAGATACATTTAGTCTTCTGCATGGGCAGCACATCTTTAAAATCATAGACAAGGTGTTATTATGGGATCTTTCTAGGTCCTTCTCTGCTGTTTGACATGTCTGTATATAACACACGGTCCCTCTGCATAAAGTGTTACTTTTTTCATCATTTCATCCTTGGGTTTCATAAACACTTTAAGTCTTCTTTCAAGATGGATATGATATATCCTTAGTAATTTTGTAAGAGCTTTTCAAAACATTTAGATTATGATATCTCAAAGACCTCTGTATTAAGCCTTTAATACGTTCACATCTTGATGAGATAGTTGATTTTGGGGTTTTTAGCAAACCATATCCAGTGGATCCTTCTGGATTTGAAGTTAGTGCTGTTTTATTTCTGTTGCAGGTCTGTAAGATGCTTCCTTTGTGACAGACAGAATTCTTTACCTTTTCTTAAATATACTTGCTTTGATTAGTGACTGCTGGGATCACTAAAATTGTATAATAAATCTATAATGTTAAATTCTGAACTATCATAACATCAGGCAGTGATGATAAACATAAAAACATTGTTGTGATAAGTTCTCTCATAATATTCATCTCCAAGTCTCATGTGGAATGCACTGTACAAAAACAAGAACTATCTCTAGGATGCTCTGCAATTTTTGGTTTGGTATGCTAGGATGTCTTGAAGTCTACAGCTTCCCTTTTTTTGCTTGATCTAGCTTGATTTAATTTGATAGATTATTTTCCATGCATTTGGCTTCTTTCACTTCAAATAAAATCTCAACAAGAATGAGTCTGATATTTTCTTCTTGATCATTTGACAATACTTCACTATTTCACTTGTACTGATGCTGTTGGAGTTGCTAACATCTTGTCACCTGTTGTTTTTAAAGTGTGCCTGCTGCATATACTTGTTTTCTCATTCTTTTGCTAAAACATTTCATTGAGGACCTCTTTCCAAAAGGTATATGGAGAAATTAACTTCTGCTGTGGGTTGAATGGAAAGGGCACAGAATCAGAAGCTTTCTCATCTAAATCTGACAGGCCAGTTTTTATCTTTCTAGTCTGCAATTTGAGACATGGGGGTTTTCAACAGGTATTGAGCACTGAATGGTGACAGGACAAAATAATGTTATTATAATGTACTGCAGAATCTGGGTAAGCCCCAGCCCTGTTATTTGTCTTTGGGCAAAAAAACAAATGATTTATAAAGCCTTGAAATAGATTTGCCTCCCAAGATATCACTCAGCTGTAAGGAGGAGAAAGTATAGCAAATATTTTTCCTGACAGAACACTGATGTAGCATAAAAAATTCTTCTCCTAGTCATAGTCTAAATTCATGGAAGCTGGTCTTTAGCATGATGAACTTTTTAGGATCACTCCTCCTGTTTCTTTCCCTTCTTAAAGCAAGCTCAGCTAAAATGAAAGTGTTCTTTTTTCCTGTTTAGCTTAACAGAGACAAAAAATGTTTTGAGGGCACATTTGCTGTCTCAGGTTTGATTTCATGTGTTAAGCCTACATTTGCATTTCACACCTAGGGAAAATGCAGCAGAGGAAACCTGTTTCTTTCTCAGGTTTCACACTTAATCCTACAATTCTTTCAACAGCAGCCTCATCAGCAAAACTGTGTAAGTCATGTATATTGGAAAAAAAAACCCCAAAGTTAGTTGTTTATAACTTATCATTAATTCAGTTAGTTTTCAGCACATCATGATGGCAAAGCAAAATTCACAGGCAAAAAAAAAAAAAAAAAAAAGGGAAATTCAACAAATCAGATGCTCTTATTGTATAATACTCCTTTTTCCAGAAGAAGTGTTACTATTAATGAGCTCCACCAAAAGCTTATGAAGTTTCAAGCAAAAGTAGTTATCTAGATATTTTAATTACTAGGAACTGAACACTATTCATATCCTTGCGTGTTATAACCCTTTAAATTACTTCAGTACCTCCTAAAAAATTAATGGAAACTGAATCAGACATTTTTTCATGGCAAGACTTATAATTTTCAAAAGGCCAACTGAAAAAGGATTGGGTTGCTTTTTAGTTTACTTCAGAGAATACATCATGTTACTTACAAAATGATAATATATCTTTAAGAAAACATTGTCTCTGTTCCAAGCCAGCATGGAATTTCTAATCTGATGTACATGTAAGTTCAGATATGTGAGTTCCTCAGCTTTCTCCCACTAAGTGATAACAGTAAAGTAGCTAAAAGCTGTGGATATACACTAGCTTGCCTCCAAAAGAAGTACAATCATTTCCACAACCAATGACTAAATGTGGGCAGGAGTTGCTTGAAAGTCTTTGCTGCCATAAGTATGACTTTTTTTAAATTATAATTTAATTTAAATTTATTTTTAGGTGTGAAATGGTGCACTTAAAAAACAACTGTTTTCCTTTGTGTCAGTCTCAGTATTTTAATACCTTTTTCTTTTAGTCAGCTCTGTTTCTTGTTTACCCAGTCTCCACAATGTAAGTGTGTAGTGACTTGATCTTATCTGAACACTTTTATTACAAGCACACTTTTTGTACACATTTTTAAAACCTCATAAAAAACAACATATCCAATTGACTGCTGTGGTATTTTGTTGAAGATATCTGTCCCACCTATCCTACTGTTTGCAATTAAATGTCAAATTTTAATCCTCCTGTGCTTTGTTTCGTTCTGCTCCTAATGCTTCACACAATCATGAAAAAGAGGAACAGAATGTAATGAGTTTGAAATGTGGAATTAACTTTCAGATCTTGAAATAAACAGGGAAGTATATAATATCTTCTATTTCTTCTACAACTGTAAGGCTTCTGGACTCAATTAAATCTATGTCAATTTAGTTAATGTTTCATGTGAGGAACACAATATTTTACTGAAAATAGCAAGTATGAAACAAAGAGTAGATAATAATTAGACACTAGATGACAGGAAATCCTGCAATAGCAAAATCTGAAGCCATTTCAAGCTGTGATTCACTTCTCAGCTATATGATAATTCAACATTGTAAATTTTAAAGAGACACTTAAAAATACTTCCCTTTCATGATTTTTTAAGATAAACTTTATCCCTTGATTTGATACTGTCACAGTTTTTGTTAAATTGTAGAATAATATTTTAGGGGGAGACCTCGCCTAGTCCAACAACCTACTCAAAGTAAGGCTGACTCAAAGCAGTGAACAGTCCAAAAGGTTTGTCAGCTGCTTTTCAATTCACCCATGCAACCCATCCTTCCAATTTTGGCTGCAAGGGTGACGTAGGACATTGTGTCTAAGACCTTCCTGAAGATGAAGGGCACTTAAGCTACCTCTTCCCCCACCCACTAAGGTATTCATGCCATCACAGTATGCTCACTGGGCTGGTCAGTTTGCCTCACTAATTGCACTGACTGCTCCTCATTATCTTGTCCTTCATGAGTCTGGACGCAGCTCCTGAGATGATTTGCTTGTAGTTGTCCACTTTGTTTTGTTGGGGTTGTCCATCTTCAATACTAAAGTTCATCCTGATCACGGAAGCGGGCCTTACATACATGTTGGTCAGCCACAGATTCACTGTCCTGCTCCAAGCTGCACAGATCATGCAATAGGTTTTTTGCAGTTCCCAAAAAACTCAAGGACATGATTTTCTTTTTCTTATATTTTTTTTTCCCCTCCTCAACCTCTTCCAAGTTCTGCCCCTTTACCACATAATTTCATCTTAAAATATTCTACTGCTGTCTTCCCCTAGCCTATTTTCCCAGTTTTTGTTAACTTTAGAAATTTTTTTGGTATTTATAAGAGCTTGTCCCAGAAATGTCTCTCTTACTCATGACTTCTGTCATGTCACACTGCTCTTATTTTTTTAAATGTGTAGTGTTTTGCCAGACTCCAGCTGCTACTTTTTTGGTGATGTCAGAGGCTGGGATTAATTGTCTGCATGCAAACCTTAATGTTTCCAATCGAGTGAGATAACACTGGTTATGCTTGTAATTCCCCAGAGCCTATTTCTGGTCTTTGAAGATGAGTGTGACATTTGCCTTTTTCCAGTCATCAGGGAGCTCTCCTGATTTCTCCAGCCATTCAAAGGTGATAGAGAGCAGCCTCACAATAATATTAACCAGCTCTTTTACTGTCCCTGGATGCATTTTTTTCAAATCTCATATTTATTCTAACACTGAGAATTTATATTTCATTATATCATTATGAAAGCTTGACATTCAAAGAAAAGCAAACACCACAATAATTCCTAATAAAATCAGTCAATTTCTTGGCAGTTTCTCTTTTCCACAACAAGAATATTACTTTCTCTTTTTTTTTTTTTTTCTTTTTCTTTTACTCAAGATTAGTAACAGGATTGTGAATTTAGATCTGATTTTAATAGGTTCTTGTTTTGTAAATGCAGGTTATAGTTACTCCAGCAGCTGATCCGGATGGTATCCATGAAGGTGGCAGTTCTCCTGCAAATGATGGCAGAATATGTATGAAAGAAGTAATGCAGTGGTGCTTTGAAAATCTGTGCAAAGTCACAGGCTGGTATTTTGAAACCTGATGAAACTGGGCTTTAGGGCGGCGATAGGTAGGATGTTAATTTTCTGCACTAGTAAAACACTTGGGCTAAAAGAAATTAAAGATCATGTAGCAGCAAGAATCATTGGTTAGAGAAACAGATAGATTTGGAAAGGAAGATTAGGTTAGGTGAAATATTTATTTTTAATTGGAGCTCCTTCATCTTATAAGGCCAAATTACTATATTGATTTGAACAATTAAGATGGTACTTTAAACAGATGCAGTTTTAAAAATTCAGAACTATAGGAAAAGGTTTATTGTCTCCTTTTTCTGTTTGGGCTTTTTGATTATTCCCTGGAGTTTTGTTCAGTTTAGTTTTTCCTAATATATTTCAGTGCATGTGACAAATAGGACAAATTTTCATCCTAGATTTACAGAGTTACTCCTAACTGATATATCTGGAGTGAAAATTACTATTTGCCTTTGTCCAGCTTTGAAAATCAAGTTTGGCTCTTAATGATCTTGCTGCAGTCCTAGCAATTCCAATTGCCAAAGTTTGAAAAGTTCTAGTTATTCCTTGGCTTACAGGAGTGATGTTTGATAACTGTGTAAATAAGACCTGATCCATGTCTTAGGCAAATTTTAAAAGTTATAGAGCTCATAAAATTGTATTGGATTCTTTTGGGGTTTTCTAGTTGGAGGAAAAAAGACACTATTTTTACATTATCTCAAACTTAAAGAGGACATTATTTTAAGAGTTTTTTTTTTTTTTGAAATTGCATCAGAAAAATCTAAAAAGTGTAATTTAATGTAGTATTCCTATCTAATCTAATCCATGTACGTGTATGAATACCTCAAAGTGAACTGTGATGAGGCTTCAGCCATCCTGACCTTAGTTAAAAGTAAACTCTGATACTATTGTCAAGAGTGTGAAAACTGAGTTTAGGGAAACAGTTCCATGCTAACACTCTTGTGAAACACAGGCTAGTTTTGTGGGTAAGAAGGTGGCTGCTGTTCTAGGGATTTTTTTCTTTCTAGAGTTTATTTTGTTTCTTACCCAGACCTTGTTGAAAACTTTTAGAGAAAATTTAAATGTAAATGATCAAATTACAAGAAGATAAAATCAACACTCATACTAGCATTGCAGCATCTGGAAAAGCAGTTGTGAATTTTTACAGCCTGACTTTAGAGGTCTTTATTTTCTGTTAATTGGCACTTATGGCTGCTTTATTTGTTTCTTCGTCTTAAACTTTGATTTTGATGTATTTAAATCTACAGGGAAACAAGGAAGAAAAGGCAAAAAAACCCTGAATATTTTTAGATGTGAGTAGTAAAAGTGGTTATGTTGGGATTTTTTTGGTCTAGTGTGCAAAACGAGGTACCAATTTCAATCTAATGTGATGTGATTTTGGTCCTAGACAAAGTCTTTGTGTATAAGAAAAAAAAAATTAGAAAAAAGAAAGACACTATCTCCATTAGGAGCATATTGACAAAAACATAGTGGACAGTAGTAACATACATGCTTTACCACAAAACTCTGCTTTTTTTTTCTACTAATAGTAGAACAGAAATACATAAAGAGAAGAAAATTTTCTACATTCCAATTATATCACTTTTTCTCTTTTTGCTTTGGTCTTTATCCTGAAACTCTTTATTATTACTAACATTGACCACACTTAGAAAGAATAAATTTTTCCTTACACTGATATTAGTTCATTGTCATACAGTCAGTCATATCTTGACCCTTTCAATAAAATTCCTCTATTTCTAGTTTTTATTTACCTCTTCCAGAAAAATCTACTTTCTCCTTTTTCTTATAGCAAGTGCCTGTTTAACCAACAGCTCTTGCTGTCTTGCTACTTGCCTTGTTCCTCAGAGCTGTTCCCTTCAAGGTCTAATGGGAAGCTTTAGTAATTCTGTGCACTTTCAGTTCCCAGTGAGATATCAGCATCCTGGTAAGCATGGAGGTGCAGAACTGCATTGTCATGTAGCAAAAGCTCCAATACAGAAACCCTTGGCACATTTTGGCAAGGAACCAGAAAGACTGGGAGTTCATTTTCGACTTCCTTACTTAAAGCAGGGCAACACCCCCACTTCCCCCCACCCCCCAATTAAATCAAATTTTCTTGGAGTAACATTTTACAAAAACAAAAATGTGATTTTTTTGATTGTGTTCAGACAACATGACTAAAGTGCATAAACTACTGGACAAAAATGTTTTGTAAAATGTTGAGCCACAGAAGTTTATCTCACTGTTGTGATGCCTTGAGAAGGCTGACCTAGAGCAGAGACTAGACAGAGTTAAAGAATAAAGTAGGTATTTATTAAAAGGCCTCAATGGATCCACCTTGGGCACTACAATGGCCCAGTCAGGGCTACACCATATATGAGCCCAAAATGGTCACAAAATGGAGGGCTGTTCACAAGGTCTCACACTTTTGTAAGTTCTGGTCCATTCACATATTGGAGGTAATTGTTCAGTTATAGCTTTAGCTTATGAATTCCCATCCTTCTTGTTTGTCTCTCTTCAGTCCACCATCGTTTATGCTCTTGGGCCTGAAACTTGGATCAACTGTCCTTGGTGCCAAGCTAGAGAAGGAATTGTTTTGTCTACCTACTCAGTGAAGAGAGCTTACTATCCCCTATTATGAAGCTCAGAAGTACACACTGAAGGAGAACAGAATCTGAAAAAATAGAAAAACTAAAACTTAAGACGTTAGTTGATTCATATTTAGTTAACTGGAACAGGGCACAGAACAGGAAGGTGGAATATTATAATTTCATGTAATTTCATGTCTTTTCTCTCTGAAATTGTGTGCTGCCTTGATGGCAGTGCCTGAAACACGTTCAGGATCTGGCCTGCTCTCCCAGGCACTCACTAATTTAACCCAGTCTCAGGAGCGTGACATTAATCCTGCAAGGGTTAAGCATTCTTTCCTCTCCTGGTCCATGTGCTCCATGAATTCTGTGAAAGGGCAGTCCAGGGATAGTAATTCACAGGAAATGTAATCTTTTATTTTTAGTGGTTATGTAAAATTACCACTAGACTTCCAAGCCATCTGTTTTAAATTCTGATGTATGCAGTATATCTATAGCGAGATACTTTGACAGTGAACTGCATCATCACTGTACACCATATATTTGTTCCAGTAAAAGTTCATTAGTATTCACAGGGATCCTCTGGCTCTGTGATACTACCAGAAAATGTCAAATTGTTCTTAGAATTTATAAGAAGGTATAAAATTCATGAGCTGAGACAATGAAAATCCCAAAGAATTGATGGCTACCGTATATTGCACTCCTTTTGGCATATGATTTTTTTATGTCTACAGAAATGAAGGCTAGTCACCTAACCTTTCATCAAGTCAGCATTTTCTGAAATACAAAGACATGAAAAGTGCTTACTAATGATTGCTTGGCACACATCCTAATATATCTAGAATGAGAACAGAAAAAAAAATACAGCAAGTTCTATAATATGACATCCCAATTCCATTTTATCCTTCAATAAAGCTTCCTTCAGCCTACATGCCATTATGCTCTTGAATCTTGATAGGAAGAGAATGCCCTAGTGTTCTTCACTAACCTAGAAATTTAACTTGGATTTTTTTTTTTTAATAAAGTAGATATGTTAATGAGAAAGAGTACCAAATATGTGGAAAAATACAGAAAATAGTTCCCTGAGGCGTCTTGTGCCTAATTTGGACTCTAACCAAACGTCTATCTATTACAAAATGTAATTTTTTGATTTAAAAACCTGTTGCAGAAGAAATCAGTACTGATAGATAAAGAACCAATTATGGAAAAAATATGCTCTGGTTGCTTAGGCACAAATGGTCACAAGCTGCTCTTGCTTAATATGCACACTGCTTACAATCCCCAATTGGGTGAACCTTGAAAGTAGATATGAACCAGTTCTATTAGAAGAAAGTTGAGGAAGACAAGTAGAAATATGACCTGGAAAGATTAAAGTATTTTAATTGTTGTCCAAAAAAAAAAAGAAGAGAAATAATCATGAAAAGAGTATGGTGTGCTTAAAAACACACTTTAAAAGTCATAATCAAAAAAAAGATGAAGGTAACTAAAAAAAAAAGATAAAGAAAAATTGTATTAAATTAGATTTTTAAGTACTTTAAGTATAAAGAGCAAAGAGATTTTTGAAAAAGGTTTTAATGCATTTCTGGGAAGAAACATGGGATATTTTTTTATTTAGTTTTTCAATACAGATAAATCTGTAAAGATATTTTTCTCCTGTATTTGGAAGCTGACAGGTACATCCAGATCACAGAATGATGATGACGAGCTATCCATTCCAGAAATCATTACAGGGCTACAAAATAAACTATATTTAAATACTTAAAATTAATTCTAATCTCTTCAGAATTTCATAAATTCATAAATTTCATAAATTCTGAATTTCTGAAGAACTAGCTGGGGTTTTCTCCAGGGAGGTTCTCAGCAGCTAATATTTGGAGAGTTGCTTTCAGTAAATCTTGAACTGAAGTAAGAGTTTCAGAAAGGCAGAATTTTTACAAGGAGAAGTTGTTCCGTTTGTATAGTTTTAACCAAATAAACATTAAAGTAATTTATTGATTTATTAACACAAAATTAATTGGAACCGATGATCTATATCTATAACAAGAGATCATACTCAATTCTAGATACTTGCAAATTTTTATGAAATTATTCCAAAATTTTTAAATCCATCTCTAGTCTTAATCTCAGCAGGGCACATCCATGCTGTGTGAGATGCATGCCCAGGTTTCCCCCACCTCCATTCCCAAAGGGCAGGTGGCAGCCAGGGGAGGTGACCGAGGCCCCCTGAGGGGGAGGTTCTGGGATGTTCCTGTGCTGGCATTGCACAAACTGGCTGCAGCAGCTGGGAGTGCCTACAGAGAAGCAGAGCCCCCGGGCCATACAACAATATCTAGAAGGGTCTCCACCCTGCTGCCCAGCTCCCCTCCTCTCCTGCTCACCACAAATCTGCATTTCTGTCTAGTTGACTTTTTTTTTTTCGTCATGTGTCTTCTGGTAATTTTGGTAATTAATTTGGTAAATGGTTGTTTTCCTCCTTACCTACATCAGATTTTGGCAAATGCAGTCTCAGGCAGTTTGGTCATCCCACTTAACCTCATCCTTACACTCATTCCTGTCTTGTTGGCAGCTGTTATCCTGTTCTCCTTGGCCTTTTTGCCAAGACTGAACCCTGTGAACACACCCTGTAGGGGAAAAAAAAAAAAACAAACAAAAAAACCCATAATATAAATAATTTAAAATGGTAAAAGGCCCAAGTTGTGTTACAAGAATCCTGTTGTAATTATTTTAAATTGTAGGAAAAAATAGTGAAATTGCTGGTGCAGGACTTGAATAATCAAGAATTAACATGGGGATAACGTTACTAATATCAGCTTGACTTTACAGAAAATAGAGTCTGGGAAATTAAACATGTATTGTCTTTTATAATTTAACACCATATAATAAGGCTGAACTGATGGAACACAGTTCTGCAAGGCACTTGTTTCATTCCAAGTGGAAATTCGATTAAGAAACTGTCTTATGACATAGTTATGGTACATGCCAGATGGATTAAAACCTAGTCTCAAAAGACTGGTAAATGGGAAGTAATCATGCAGCAGGTGTAGGAATTCTGTGCAGTCCCTGGTAGAATAAGTTTTTTAATCATACTTTTACCCAGCTGAAAAGACAGCAAAAACCACTGATAAATTCTGTAGATGGCACAAGGATGATGGAACTCATGAATGCAGAATAGAAAAGACACTGATATCAAAATAGAAAACAAATACCAAAATAGGAGTCAAAATGTGACTCCTCTAGCTATAACATCTAACACATTGATAATCAGCTCTTCAGTATGGGAGAAAAAGGTGTAACAAAATCTGAAGGCTGGAAGCTTAAGTGAGAAAAAACAAACCTCAAAATAGAGAATATTTTCTACAGTGAGGCCATTAGGAACAGTGTACCAAAAGTTTCAGTCAAAATTTCTAAAGTAAACCGTGGATGTTATCATAAAGGATATTTTCTAGCTCTGCCCAGACTTAATTCAAGGAAATTCTGTGGTCTTTTATAACAAACCAGATGGAATTTTTTTCTGGACCAGCTGCAGAAACTTCCAAAGACAGAGATTTGCAGACTTTTGAATAAATGCAATAAAGCAACAAAAAGATAAAGCCTTTTAATTTTATTAAGGTCCCTAAAGATTTATTTCTGATATTAGTAATAAATCTACATAAATTACACAAATGGTCTGGTTTTGTCTGCACCTTTGAAAATTAGATGAGCAATACCCACCTAATGAAAGCATGGCTTAGTTTAGCCAACAAACAAGCAGGGTTTTTTCAACAACATTTCCAATTAAGGAGAGAAGAAATAGGACTTTAAAATGTTCTAAACCACAGAATGTTTTTAGATATATTTCTTACAAGGTCTTCTTTACATTTATCTAGATTTTAATAAAACTGGTAATAATCTGTAAGAATAAAATGAACCTGTGAATCAGTATTATTTTATCTTTCTGTGCCACAGAAGCAAAATATTTCCCTATAAGGTTCAAAAGTTCTTTTTTTATCGCAACCTACTTTTTCATCCAGACAAGCAGAGATGTATTTGTACCCACCTTTCTGAGCATCACAGGCATAATGTTTTCTGTCCTTAAGAAAAAAAAAAGACAACATAATAATGCTATTAGCTTAATACCATCCTAATGTCTAAAGTGGTTTTTTTCTTAGAATGAAATTAACACTGGTGCAAAGGGCTACAATCAAATTTGTTTGGAGAAAGTGCACTGTTCTTGCTGGAATCACTGCTTCATGAAACTCCAATTAGTGATCTCATTCATCTTCTGTAGCAGTTATGTTCTACTTTGTATGTCAAATGATGATCCCACATCCACCTTGTTTCTGAATGTTTTCACTTCAGATATATGTTGCAAAATTTAGCAGAGAATATGTTCACAGTTCTCCAATTCCTTCCTCAAATGATTAATCCCTGATGGTTCTTTATTTTGTGTCTGGGCTGACACCAGTTCAGAAAAGATTAAGATTTTACTGCACTCATATTTCAGATCATTATTTCAGTAGTTGCAACCAGGATCCTTTCTCTTATACCAGGGTGTAGAAATTACCATCCTCTCACACTACCCTGAAATGCTGCTCTCCTCATGGACATTCTGCAATTTCTATTTCCAAGTAACTCATCTTTTCCCATATGAGCTCAGCTACACAGAGGTCTTAAAATGATTTGAAAAGTTTTGTTACTGCACTTTTTACAGTTACTTATGTAGCCCAATATATGTTTATAAAAGCATATATGGAAAATGAGGTGCTTTTTTATGCATCTAAATAAAGTGTAATTTTAATATGAAATTTTACAAACAGTATAATATTTGAAAAAATATAATTTTTTACCTTCTTCGCCCAATTATAGTCAGGCTGTAGCTGCAGAGGGAATTTGTTTTACAATGCAGACACATCTCTAGCAATATCTTATGGCACAAAAAAACCCAGTAGATTTTTAATTTGCATAACATTACACATATTTGCATAAAATATTGCCCAGTGGTACTAAGAGCACCAGTTTCTCCCTAAGCCCCAATTAATTAATCTGTGTCCCTCCAGACTTAAAACAATTTATTATGCATTCTTAGTATAGAAACAGCAATTAATTATATGCTTCCTAGCCCCACATCAATCATTGTGTGCCCTCCAGACAGCTCTGCACCTCTCCTAGCCCCACATCTGGCTGCAAACACACCCTCCTCTTTTTCCGTAGATTAAGAGGCCTTCTGCAATTTTGGCAGTCAGAGGAGACCTCTAGGAGCTCCCTGTTCTTCTTGTTGTCCATCAAGGTCTTAAGTTTAAGGACTGGTAGGGTAAAACCCCAGCAGCCATACTACTGTATATCTAAGGACTGCAAGAGGAGTGCAACTCATTTTTTGTCCCCTTTCGTTTTTTCCGCGATCCCTTTTTGTGAACTGAATAGAAATGTTTGCCTCTTGCTGCAGGCACACTTGGGAGCAGGAACTGCAGTCAGCCTTGAATGATCCAACCACATAAACCACTATCCAGACGTTGGTTGAGTGTAGGGAATTAAAATGTTAAAGGGAATATAAGTAATAGCTGGAGAAAATGCAGAATGTAAGTGGTACCTAAAGAAAAATGGTGGATAAGGAACTATTTTGTATCAATCTCTTTACAGAATTAACTTGTATATTTGTTTACCATTTATTTATTTATTATTCATGGTCTGTGTGACAATACACCCTTTGCTCTTGGGATAAAAAGGTCAGTTAATGTCCCGTGTCTATCTGAGTGTTCAAGGATTAGATTACAAATTTTAGATAACAACCTTATTAAAGGGTAGAGGTGAGGAAAGGTGAGGTTTCCAAAAGTTTTTCTTTTTCCCTTTACTTTCAATACAAAGGTGAAATTCATGGTTTCAGGGAAAGGGATAGGGGGAAATTAAAACATTACCTTCCTTCCCAAGACCTTTCTTGCCTGATAAGGTCAATACACCAAGGAAGGAGCACTCTGACATGACTGAAAAAATTAAACCTTTCTTCTCTCCTTCCTTTTTACTCTAGCTTCTAGAATAACTTTAAATCCTTCTCCATGGTATCTGTTACTTGTATGGCATTTCTAGACTCCATTAGGTGCACTGCATTAGGTACCTCATCCTTCAGTTCTGTTCATTAAATTTAAAATGTGCATGCCATAAAATAACTGCAGATTTTAAGTTTGCAGGGGGAATATACTTTCTTTTTCCCTGCAACTCTCTTTACATGTTGAATATTAATACCCATTTGTGCTTGTTCTGATACAAGAGGTATAGGCCTGCCAAAGGTCCCATTGTGACTAGAAACTCAAGCTTTAATAAACTAACTGAGCTAACTTTTTTTATTGACTGTTACCTATCACTGTTCTCCTGTCGATATGCTCCCAGGGCTGAATCAGCACCTTCAAACATTCCTCTGCCCCTCACTGGGAGATGGGCCCCAAAGAAGTGCAGCAGGAACAGGGCCGTATTTGCCCAGGACTTTTACAGACAGGATAGGTCATGAAGTTATTTTTAAAGAGCAATGAAAATGGATGTTGAATGCTATAGACAAGACAATTTGGTGGGAATAGGAGAGAACAGACATTTTTCTGTCTTAGCTGAATGATCTGCCTCTTTTTTTATCTCTTTACTACTTACACACTGTCATAAAGACAGACCTGAAATGTATATATGTTCAGCTCCATCGATACTGTGCAGTTCAGTAATTTACTTTGCTAAATCTACAGCCTTCACAGGAAATTGATTGCTTATTTTCTTTTTCAGAAGTTTTTTTTTTTTTTTCCTGATTCTGTTTCAGGAGCTGCTACTAGATAGAATTCTTGAAAGCTGTATGAAGATTCTGTTTCCTCTTTTCTTCTCTGTCCACTCTAGCATCAGTGATGGTCCTTCCTTTAAGAGGGAAAAATAACTCAAGTCATAACTATCTTTGACTCTTAAAAATATAAACAGATCTTTTATTTCCCTTAGGTTTCCCTCCAGAAAGCTTATTTCACTTAGGTGTGCTAGATTTCTGTAGGTTGCATCTTTCCTTATGCGCAGTATCAAAACTCTGGCTTGTTCAGTGTGTGGCTTCTGGATCACATCTAGTCCATGATGCTGAAATAAATGACTATTTTCCACAGTATAGAAAACTATATACACGGTTAGCACTGAGAATGGCATTGTTGAATAGCATTTCTAGGTGAGGAGATCTATTTTTTGTCATGCAAGCTGGGAGCAGAGAGGTCTTGCAGGCTTTTGGAGGCTGTTCTGAAACCAGTGCTTTATGTGGGAAGCCAGACACAGCTTCCAAGGAAAGCGACAGGATACAGTGAGGGGAGCTGCTGAATATTTATAACTGAAAATTGGTCCTTTCCTTCCTGTGGTGGCATCTTTGAAAAGTCAGCTGGAAAGCAGCATCTCAGATATCCTGGGAGATAAAGAACATAGGTGAGAGGTGCCTGGCTAGAGGAGGGGAGTGAGGTGTGTCTGGGGTGAAGGAACACTCATGCTTGGAGAGGAGTGGAGTGAAGAAAAACTGGGCAAATTGGGAACCTGAACGCTAAGGAAGAGATGTGAATGCCTCTGGGGAAAATGTTCACAGATCTCAAACCTGGGCTTCTTTCAGGAATGGGGTTTGGAATAAAGCAAGGCTATCCTCGAGGGAGCTGTGGGGTTGAATGGATCACTGGAAGGTAGCTGCAAAAGGAACCAGAGAATATTTCTGAAAACACGGCATGAAACAGCGAATAGTCAATCTGTGATGAAAATGAGGGGGATATAATTTTGGGATGATGTTCTTTAGAAAAGATAACTGAACAGCTGGCAGGCACTAACTACATCTCAATGGTGTTGTTATCTGCCCTTCCTTGCTGAGCTTCAGGCAATTGAGAGGATCCAGGACAAGACACATGAAGCTGAATGATGATAAGTAACACTTAAAAAACTTTTAAGTCTAGGAATACTTTGGTCTCAAAGAGATACTAAGGTTTCACAAGGTTTCTATGACTCATCCAAATGTTTTGTCATATTAAGACAAAGTTAACTTCTTCCAAAACTCTGCTTTCACAGCTGGACCTGTTTCTTCTCTTTTTTCTTTATTCTTTATAAAAAGTCCAGAAACATTGCTGAATGAGAATACAACCAAAGATATATGGCAAATGTCTGTTGTTACTGCACACAATATTTCTCTCAGGTGGCACAAAATAGTCTTTCTCCTCAGTTCAAGGTCTTATGAAAGACCAGGGAGTGAGTGAAGATGAACTTCTTAACAGTTGAAGAGAAGGTTGATGTGGGCAAAAAGGAAAACTTTTAAAAATTCATTTCCTTGAGATTTCATTCTCTACTGAACACATCTGTGCTTTGATGATAGGGACATTTGGCAGACTTGCTTTTATACTGAACTTCTGCTGCTTTGAGAGTTACTGCTGGTTTTGGACACTAAAGTAGGCAAGGATCCAAAAAGAATTTATTTCCTTCTAAGCTTGGAAGGGTGCTCTACCTTGTCACATTAGATTTAAGCTTGTCCACAGTGATGCACACCTCTGTGACCTGCAGGTATGATTACACGCAGCACCTATGAATGAAATCACTATGCAAAAATAAGTGCTCTAGCTAGTTCAGAGTTCGCAAAGAGCACATAACAGTGAAGCTGCACTCTCTGTGCATGTTCCTCACAAAAAAAAGGAAGATTTGTCCTCATCAGGGCCTTCTTTAGCACCATTTCCTCCTTTTTAAGTGACTGCATCCTTCTGGGAATATCAAAGTTCACTGAAGCAACAGGATGATTAATTCAAGAAGCATATATATTTTTAGTATGTGGGTGTTTCAAAGCCTGTCTGAGGAGACTTGTTGGAGAGCTGATCTGGTTAGCAGTGATTCTCCTATAGAGCAAAATTCAAATATCACATCTTGGTCAGAGTATTCCATGGAATTGCAGGGTCACAAGATTGTTATGACATCATTTAGTCCAACTTCCCTTATCAAGAATGTCTTAAAAATAATTTATTTTTATGAATTTGAGTTGCTTGGGAAAAAATGGACAATGCTTCAAATATTACTAAAGATAGATAAATAGATAAGTAAATAAGTTAAAGCAAGACCATCTACTTAGGCTGTCAAATTTGAGCAGTTACACAGTGCATTACCATGATGTTCAGGCCAAATGCTCTAATCTCCTCATATTTTATTTAGGTTTCTCTTTTTATGATGGATGTTACTTGCTTTACTTGCCAGCTTTGCTTCAGATTATTGCCTTAGTGGTATTCGGTGTTGTCAGGGTTGCTTTTGCTGTTTTCCCTACCTGCTCAAAGCTTTGTCAAGACAGAATTTGACAGCATGAGTGCACAAAGTCCAACTCATCTGGGAACATTCAGATTTACACATAAACCCTGCAAGGTACCTTCTTCCTGAAAGGCAAAATTACTGAATCATTTGGGTTTATTGTAGGACCATCTGTAAAACACAAGTAAAGGTGGGCTGATACATCCCACACTCATCAGACTCATTACATATGCTCTCTCCTAGGAATAAATGTGGCCCATTTGAATTTGCAGACACCTGACAGAATAAGTATGGATCTCATGGAACTTTCAATTTGATGATAAGATTTCACAATTAATAAGCATAGGATTGCACATGTTTGATTTTTTTCTTTCTTATTGTAAGTACACAGTGCTGGATTTTTTTCTGAACCCTACCATAAATTTTTACTTATTAATTTTTTCCATTTATTTGCCTTTGTGGCAGGTGCAATAAATGTGGTTTATTGTCGATATTTATTATTTGCATACAATTGTGTTTATAAATCTACTACAAAAATTATGATTGCCTCTATTCCTTAATTAAGGAGATGTTTTTAGGAATAGTGAGTGGGATTTATGTCATTATTATCAGCAAACAAAGCTTTTCCTCTTCCTGAATCATGAAAAAACTGTGTCAGGCAGGTTGCAAAATTATTTTTCTGATGCTTGAAATTTTTTAGTAGCCCACATAAGAACGTTGCCTGAGATTTAGAGAGTCTTATCAGTTGTCTCTCTACAACATTACACTAATGTAGTCACTTCAGCTGTTTTTTTAAAGTTGGCAAACAATGTAGAAAACTAAATAAATTTTCTCCATATTTTGGAGATCTCAATCACTGCTGCTGGGTAAAGACTAGCAAATAGTCTACAAAAATTTTCTATCAAAGTGAATCAAATTTTCTATCAAAATAAATCAACTCCAGTTTTTATTAGAAATACCAACTACAGGAATTAAATAAAAGTCTGTAACATTTTTTGACTGGTAAATAATTTCAACTAAAAAATCCCACAAAATACTCTACTTGTTCTAGAACATTAATTTTCCCATTCAAAGTACATCTAGAGCTGATGCTTGATAATGTTTATTTTCTATATCCTCATACACATGTTTTCTTTAAATAATTTTTTTTTTTTAGTAGAAAGCAGCTCTGGATTACAAAACTCCTTCACATAAAGATCAATATTCCTTTTATGCCCACAGAATGTGTTTTAGATTTAACAAGTCATTCTCATCAGCAAAATCACATTTGATTTCAGGGAGTTCAAGAATAAACCTTACTACACCAAACACTCTCAGGTATGGTGTCACTTTACTGCACAAATGAAAAAATGAGAAATGGTTGAAATCACACAGGAGCTGTAAAGCCTTTTGCACATCTTCATGGCTTTTCTTCTTTGGAATAGCCATGCAACCTAGCTCTTTATGCCAGCAGTGAGGACAACCACACACAAACCCCTGTACACCTTGAAACTTCCCTGAGCCATGTCTGGAGCCTGGAGCTCAGCCTCTGTGCTCAGCCCTGTCCCTGATTATAAACCAAATTATACCACCATTGGGTGGAGGTAATCTTGCAGGATGCTTTTGAAGTTAGGTAGGGAAATTTAACGTTTTAGAGGTATTTTGACATGATTAGAAAAAAATAAGTGTAATTCGATCATCCATAAGAGTTAAAATGAATAGTTGCCAAAGTAATTCTGGGTAAAAACATTTTAATGCACCTCTACTGCCAACTGTTTCATTTGACTGCATTTGATTTGGATCTTTACTTAGATAGAAGCAGCTTTAGACTTTTATCATTCTTTCTGACCTTTATATGTCATTTTTTATGAAAATTGACTACTGATCAACATATTTTTTCTGTACTGAGAGCTATAACTTCACAGGGCTCATATTTAAAGATGCTAAAGAGCTATATGCTGGGAAGAAGGAACAAGTGTTGCCAATCAAGCAACATACTGACTGTTTTTAGTATAACGGATGATTTGGAAATTGCCAAATATTATAGTAGACAGCTTGCTTGCATATTTGTGCAGTAAAACAGTTTTATAAATAAAACTTTTTTCCCCTAGATATTAAACATGGATTTAAAGCGTCAGAAAATCAGGATTATTTTTTAATATTATTTCATGATTACAGAGAAGAGCTTTTTACTTCTATGAGAAACACACTTGAAAAAAAGATAGCACGTATAGGCTTGGTATGCTTTATACCAAAACCTGTAGTTCAAATATCCTATTGTTTATAGGTTTTATCTCCACACAGTCATTAACCCAGAAGATGCAGAAATTTTCCTCTGAGAAGTTACTACAAGAAATATATGGAGGGGTTTGTTTGGGTTTTTTGGGTTCGGGGTTTTTTTTGTTTGCCTGTGTGTTTTTAATTGTAAACCACTCACTTAAGATGAGGCTTTTCTGCAGAATTCTAAGAACTGCAATGAAGCCTTCCCCATAATGGTCATCCTGGATCTAGATGGGGTCTCTTCTACTACCCCCCTTTCCCATTTTCTCTAAAACAGGAGACACATTTTTGGAAAAAGATATTCACACTACAAAGCATCAGAGTCTACTGTTTACAGCACTGACCTGGATTAAGTCCTGGATCAGGCTGATACAGGAGAGACCTGAATCTGGCTTTCTCAGTTTTTTAATGAATGCCCTAATTATGAGGCTGCAAGATTTTCTGCAGTCAGAATTGCTCCTCTTTTTAGAGTGAAAATGAGTGTTGGATCTCTATTACAGATTTTGAAATGCAAACTCTTTTTTTTTTATTTTTCAATATTGGAAAGGAATGACATTTTTCAGTCAGTAGAAAAAAAAAAACCAAAAATGAAATAAAATAACAACAGCAAAATACCACAACTTCTAATATGACAGAAAGGTTAAAGAAATTACCTTGTTATCTTCTCTATCACTAAATTTCAGTATCATTCATTGGAAGGTTTTAAGTTCTTTTTGGTTTGCTTTAATTGTGTATGTGTCTTGGTTTGATATTACAGTTCAGCATTTGAATGAAAGACCATTAAAATACTATCCTGTTTTGAACTTCCATTTCTTTGAATAGATTCCCAGCATCTTGAAGAGGTAAGGCATTAGAAATAGAAATAGACATCTGATACACTTAAAAGGAGGAAAAGAAAACAAAAAACTTCACACTTACCCTGGGAGAGGACTGGAATAAAAAGAGAGCCTGGACAGATTCTTAAACACCTGTGCCTTTTATTTGGAGGATACTGTGTTTATTTAACTTTCTAAAACTGTGGTTATAAAGGCAGAAATAGCTACTTAGAACTTAGCCATGTATTTGACTTCGGTGAGTCCATCTTCTTACCTGCTTTTCTAGTCAGGAACTGCATATATGTCTTTCCATGGAAGCAATCTTTATACTTGTTTTATCTTTTATTAATATTTTTATTCTGATTTCTAGCTTTAAGAATCAGAAATAGTGGGGGGATGAGTGGGGGTGGATTGGTTGGTTGGTTGGTTTGTTTGATTTTGGCTTGATTTGGGGTATTTTAATGAAAAAAAGGAAGCTATCAGAAAATTAGTTTGATGCTTAGGCCTTCAAGGATAGTTGCTCTGTCTCCTTTCCCCACCCTATTTTTAACCCAACACATTGCCTTCATTATTAACTTTCTAAAAATTCATTATCACATAGCCTGCACTCTTGGTATAGAACTGTACAAAATTGCAGCTCAAAGTGAATTACTAATTTTTAGTGAGATTTCCTTAGTTTTTAATTCAAGAGTTCTTTTGAACAGGGAGGAATTTAGGTTTATGAGGATCTGAACTAAGTTTACTACTCAGGGTTTACTACTCAGCTCAAGACTTTTAGTGTTCCTTGGAAAGGTGAGGATGGACAGCATTTCTTCCTCTCATTCATGTTTAGGCATGTATGAGTCAACCATTTTACACCTTTTATAAAGAGTAACTGCAGCCCCAAGAGAAGAAAAAATTCTCTTGTGGCACTGATAACAATAGCTTTAAGAAGGAAATAAAGCAATACAGGTCTTATTGACTGTCTCATCCTGGCCTCTTACTCATTTCACCCATTAATATAATGCTTTCCAGGTTTTCTTTGTTGCCAGATGCAGAGTCTGATATCGCTTAAAAAGAAGAGCAAAACAAAACAAAAAAACAAACCAAACAGGAAATTATATCTTTTTCTTGTCATTAAATTAGCTGTGCTAAAATTCCTTTTAGCATTTTTTGCTCTGTGTCTCTTAAAATTTATGTCTAGATATGAAGATAACCAATTTACACAGATATACAATGCAGAATTAGTATGTGCAATTTCTCTATGCTTATATATTACTTTTACAATTCTATTACTTGAAATTCCATTACTTAGGTTGTAAACCTGGGTGACTAGAGGTAAGACTCATGAAATATAAATTTATGGCAGGAAATAAGAAAAATCACCCAGCCAGACCCTAGTAGTATATAGGATACTAATTTAGAGCATGTTTTAAGTGATGTTCGTAATTTATTTTTATTAAGTATTAAATGTAAGGCTTGTAAAAAATTAATACAGATAGGACTTCAACAGCTATGGAGGTTAATCATAAGCTTCATATTTACCTTTACCTTAACTGAAATATTTTTAAATAAATGTTTTTCTACACCTTCAGTTCTATGGCTTTCCCACTTTCCTCCTGTACCCCAGAACAGGAGAACTGTATGGTGAAAAATATATGCTAATGGTGCATGGGGTGAGCATTAAGGAATAGTTTCTTTATGCTTTTATGTGTGCTTGATTATTGACTTGCCTTCGTTAAAGTATTTCCATGGCTGCTGCTCGTAGAATTTGATTAACATTCCCTAGCATAAGTGCTTTTTCTTACAAGGCATTTTTAACTAAGAATTTTGCTGATCTCTTTATATTTATGCAAAATATATTGCAACAAAGTTTAAAAAAAATAGATATTGGAAACTAGGTAACATTTTAGGATAACTGATTTTAATTGCAAAATTACCAAAGAACTCTTGTAAGTTAAGTTACATATCACCTGTAACTGTAAAGTGAATTAATTTGTCATGATTAATGACAGTGAAAACCACATGACTTAATGACTGACCATCTACTTTAGAATGTTTCTAAACTAAGGCAATATCATGCCTATTGACTAATTCTGAATTACACTTTAAGTTCTAAAGAAGGGTAAGGTCATTAACAAATGACTGAAAGCCAAATGAATTAGATATTAAGTGTCTGGCCAAATGAGCAGTCAGTCAATTTATTGGGAAAGGTCACTTTAAAAACTCAGTTGCAACTTTCAGACCTCATCAACAGCTTATACATCATAGGTGTCCCACTAAGCTATTGTATTAAACGGTTTACATTCAGGATATCCCTTTACTAGAGTTAGAGGAATGCTTTCCTTTCCTGATGAGGAGGTCTGCTGTTCAGCTCATTTCACTGCTCCTGATGTGGCCAGGAAACTTCTTGATTCTACCATCACCGAGTCTGCTTGAAGATCTTGTAACAGCACTGAGCTATCTGCACAGAGATGTGCAGCAGGTGCTACAGAACAGTGTGACTTAGCACTGAGGAGTAACAGGGAAAGGATAGCAAAAGACACTGGGTCAAACTTAGAGTACTGGCAGAGGGGCTTCTACACAAGTTGTCATGTCCTGTATTTGAGTCAAGGGTTTAAGGGCAACCAAAGTTGAGTCTTTGTCTTATCCAACTCCTCTATTTAACAGCAATTCCTCACTAAACACACTAAACACTGATTAGGTAAAAAAAAAAAAAAAACCCAAATAAACAAATCAGCATCCTTTGAGCTTTTAGAAAGATTCATTAGCCTAGAAGTATGTTTTCTGTAACACAATATCTTAAACTATACTGAGTCAGAATTGAGGAAGTATTTAATTAGTGAACTTTCAGACTTAGTTCCACATGCCAAACTGTTTCTTCCTAAATCACACTACAGGCTTCATCTTCATCACTGCATTATATAAATAGCTATATGCCAATAGTTATTATCAAAACAGAGAATCTGAAGAGAAGACAGTTTGAACTAGCTTAAAGCTATCACAAGGTGGGAAAGCATCACAAGAGCATGTCTAGTTCAGTACAAAAAGGTTTATAAAAGATACCAGAGGATCCTATTTCCAATCTCTGCATCTGCTGTGTCAAAGAATAGGCTCTTAAATTTTGATACTTAATCAGTTTAAATGAGTCTCAGAGAAAACTGCAAATTAGTCCTTGAACCTTTCAGCTTTACACATGCACTTTTTCTGAAAGCAGGTGAATAAAATCTCCATTAAAATAAATTTTAAAAAAAATTGCAACCAAGACTGTATTTGGATTGAAGGAAAATTTAAACATGAGTATTTATCTTACAAGGGTGCAGCAGCTACTTGGGTGACTTGTTGTTATATCAGCAAGAGTTGCCTTCACTTTCTTAATAAATCTTAAAAACAAGGCCTGAAGATATTTTTTGTAGTTAAGTAAAGATATATTCCAGACATTGTTGAACAAGAGGACTTACACCTATTAGAACTAGATTAATGCCATGACAACGAGAACTGGATGAATATCTTGTGTTCAATGGTGAAACTTCTGAGCTCTTTTGGTCCTGAATACCCAGAAAAGCAAAGGACAAAAACTGGTTTCTGCCAAGTTAATTGTCATTGCAAGTTAATCATTAGAGTTTATAGAAGGATAATCCAACATATTTGTTTCCAGCATATAATTTTCTTGGTTTGCTTTGTTCTCCCCAGTAAAGTGGTTGCTACTGCCCCTTTTCTGATTATCATCTCACTAATTTGCAGTACATTTTCAGATTTGGAATGTTTAAAGGTCTGTGGAAACTATGTACAAGTACTAGGGACTTCCTGCTCAATTTAGATTGAAACACATGTAAATATCTATACAAGATGCAGAATATTTCTGAAAAGAAAGGGAAACTTGAACTTCTTTTCAGAAGAACCCATCATCCTTTATCACAGTGGCAGATTTTTTGTGCTGTTCCAGGCAGTTATTCCAGTCTGTAATTAGTTACTTCCTTGCAGCTGCAGCTATGGATGTATGTGCTGCTTTTTCACACAGATGTGGGGAGATGGCTCAGTCAGTACCAGGCTTTCCCTTCCAGCTCTGGGTTCTCCTCTCCAGCAGGAGGAAGGGTCATGCTTATCACATAGGTAAATAACAGAGAGAGCTCTCTTCCATGATGGATACAGACTTGGACATCTTCTCCTTCCCATTAATCAGTCATGGGGGCTGATAGCAAAGTTTGTGACAGGCCAATGCTGGCTGATGACTGAGGGAGGTACAAGTGAGTTCTACAGACTGAAATATGCTGACTGTTTCAGGGAGAGAGAGAGAGAGAAAGAGAGAGAGAGAGAGATGTGCCCAAATATTTGATAGAAAAGGGAAAATACAATACAGGAATATGTTCAAATATTAACAGTTTCAAGGCTTTTCAGCAACCTCTAATAGCTCAGTTTGGGTATAAGTCTGAAGACAAACACCAGTGCTGTCTAGGGTACAGTGTTTTGAAACTCTTCCCACCAGTTATAATGTGTATTTCCTCAATCATATCCATCTCACTTTCCTTACTTGCTGAAGTTTCTTATAATTACTTTCTTAATAGTGCATTGTGGTATGTGAATATGGCATAATTTGAAGGGAAGTATGGTAAAGTATCAGCTCCTAGGAGTCCTCATACAGCAAAGAAATGATGGCTGTGAGTTTCTCTCCTTTTGGAATCGTCCATAGGCTTATTGGAACACACAAAGGGTTATACACATTTATGTCATCTTCAGGTGGAATCTGTTCACCTGAAGTGGTTTCAAGAAAAAGGATACTATTTTTTTTCTCTATTACTGCAAAAAGTATAATAAAAGGATGACTCTGTGGGAAGTGTTGTGTAATTTACTGCTTCTTTTTCACTGTTACGTGTAGGAGTGGTGGTATTTGATTTGAAGTTTTCTAGTTTGTCTCAATCATAGCATACATGGGGGTTTTGTGATAGACTGGTTTCTAATGGCATCCCAGTGAAGCCTACTAAGTTTAATGTCCTGACCAGCTTGTGAGGGTTCTCCTATTAATGGCCACACTCCCACCAGGGGTAAGTGTAATGTTGTTTCTTAACTTGGCTGATGCCAAGACACAGCCTTAAATGCTGTTATTTTTTCAGAAAGCACATAAAAGGAAATGATGTTTGACTGGAAAGCCTGAGACCTACAGATACTTGGGGTTCCCGTTGTCTGTTTGCTCAACCTTGTTTATGAGCAAAAATCCCTACACATCTTGTTTATGAAGACAAGAACTTCTTGTTAGTATAACTGAACAGAAATCTCAACAATCTAATCATAGTATCATTTGTTTGTTTCACACCTTTGTCATTTCTTTGTTGGGTTGCAACTCTATATTACATACAAATGTACTACATGGCTACCTTTAAAATATGTTAAACACCATTTCTTCATTCCTTTGCTCTCTTTGTCCCCTCTAAAATCGGACTTGTGCAGCTCCAGGTGTACATTTCTTAATCTGGCCATTGCTGAGGTTGTGTCCCATCTCTTAATACTATGCCTACAGTATTGTGCATATTCTGTATAACTTCCTAAACCAGCACTTCTCCAAGACTCTCCTATCTTATGCAGCCTACATTAATCAATAACTGCTTCATTTCACTAGTCCTAGGTATCTTGTTCTACACACAGGAACTATTTCATTCTTCTAACTGCATAAAACAATGGTTGGGCCATACAGAAGGAAACAGAAGTAAAACAAAAAAGAGTCAAAAAGAAAGGTAAAAAAATTAGAAAAATAAAATACTAATTTATGTTAGAGCTCAGTCAAATGGAAATAACGTGCAGTCAGGTTGAGACAACTGCTAACTGAGAGTTAGCCTGACAGCCCCAGTTCTGAGGCCTGTTAAACTCAGTACCTTCAGCTTTAAGTTTTAATTCCACATCACAGAGAATTTGGGAATGTACAGACATTACCTTTCTGTGCTTCTTTTTCACTGTTGAGGGCATTGTAATTCACACTGTCCTATGTTCCCATCTGGAGTCAAATGTTAACCAACATCAGAATAGAAGGTTCCAGGAATGATTTTTATTCACTCTTTTACAAAATCTGCATTTGGAATGGAGGGAGGGATATATCCATGCCTAAAACAAAAGTCTTTCAGAGCCTGTCTCTGTGCAAACCACAACATAAATATGTGCATGGAAAACAAATCTCAAAGAGGTGCTACGTAAGTAACCTTTCTGTTTGCTGTTGCTCCAAAGGAGTCTACCAAGAACTTAATCACGTACTCACTTTTCATAATAATAAGCTCCCTGTTGGCAGACACAGGAAGTTACTTTCCCCAAAAAACCCTTAGGCATGGAAGATACATTCTTTTTTCGAAATGAACAAACTGGGTTTTGTATAGTGCCACTGGACAAGTGTTAAAGTGAATCTAAGCCAAAGGCAGAAGGCTTCTTGCAGGCACAAGTAACATTAAAAGTGAGAGGGGCTACTAATACATGTAAAGTCCCAAACATAAACCCCATTTTTAAATCTTTAATGCAATATTTAATGAAAATGGCAATTGTTACAGTTTTGCTAACTGCATTCGTAAGGAGAACTTATTTGGTAGTCAGGAAGAAAATTATTTCCCAGATTTCAAAAGGTGTCTCCACAACATACTTCTGTTCCCCACTCTCTTATCTATTGCTCAAAATTAAGCAGACTTTAGACTTTAGAAAAGGGATTTTTTTTTTAATTTTAAAGTTTCATCTATATTAAGAAGCATTTGGCAAAATAGAAATGGACCACTAATCAAAGCAGTATGCACTATATTTATTGTATTTTCTGTGTCTGAGATTTGGGGATTTACTCCAGCCAAAATTTAGTTTGCCTCTGACAACACATGATTGAAGCTGTCTGAAGGACTCTTCTTTTGTTCCGCCTCTGTCCTCATTAGGTATGGGAAAACATTTGGTGCATGCTTGGAGCGGAGCTCACATTTCAGTTTTCTCCCAAAGAGACTTGGTTACCATGAACAAAAAGTCTCTGGACTGAGCCACCACATGCTAAGAGGGGACAATCACTCTGAAACGTATCACTGAACCTAACACAGCTGCAGCCAGAAATCCTCTGCATTCTAGAAGATAAGAAAGCCTAAAATTTAAAGCAGAAACAAATGTTTGTTTCACCATCCTAATGTTTAATCATCTGAAGTTTTTTTTTTGAAGAGGCTGTCAGGAAGAGAGACATTCATGCTGTCTGCAGCTCCCCAGGCAGCATCCTGTACTGACACAGAGCACTTTGGCTACCTCGACTTTCAATTCAAAACAACTTCACCTGCTGCAAGCTTACTGCTTCCTAACAGCTCATTTGTCAGGAAAATCTCATGCTCAGCTTATTAGCAGCCCATTTTTACGGTCATTATCCATGCTTCCCCAACATCTGGCTAAGTGTTGTACTCCAGATTGTGGCTGTTCTGGGAAGTAGTTTTAGCAACTTAAAAGGCTGTTTAAGTCATGCTTATAATCCTCCCTCTGTCTCTGATCTGTGGGGTGATTCTGGGGAAGAGGCTGTCTCACTTCTACCTTTTGCAGTGCCCTTAGATGACCCTGAACTACACTGAGTAAGGACCATCATTTCATTTTTTCCCCTGGCCTAGCTAAGTGGGTAGTCAACCTCAGATGAAAATAATTTTTTGATGACAATTGCCTAGCAATACAGTTGCCCTATTGTCTCTGCATAAGTGGTTCTGTAGTGCCTTAGATGATTTTGTAATGAACTGGAAAGGCTTTATTTATGTGTTCCTCATGCATACCACAGCTAGCAAATAACTTTTTCATGAAGAAAGCATTCTGCAGAATTACGACCCTGTTCAAAATTTAATTCTGGATAAAAACTTTAACAGAATTCCTGAATATCAATTCTATCATAAGCAAGATCATTGTTTTTTATGTATATTTTAAAAGGAAAGAGATAAAATATTGTTTAAATTATGAACAATTTATTTGTCTTCCCAGGAAAAGGGTATCTTAATTTTTTTAATTCTTTGAATATGTAGTCTCTCTTATTTCTATTTCCTACAAATTAACCTGGGTTTTGTTTTCATTTAAAGATTTTCTTCTCTTTTTGATTAAGAAGATGGGGTGTTCAGTTATGCAGGTAGCAAAATACCCATCTGCTTGTTAGGATTTCCAAACTGCCCAATAATGCTTTGTCATTTCCCACCCCATCAGTTCTTGGAAATGGTCCTCCTCCAAATGACAATACAGCAGAAAAAATGTGATTGAAGTCACTCGACTCACTGAACACATCTGAGTCTACCAGCAAGATGCATCTGAACAGTCCAAACACTAAACAACTGCCAATTGAGACACTGATTGGCACAGCTAGCAATGATTTCTGGCCAACCTGCTTTCTGACAGCCACAAACTAGCTTTCCTCTCTTGATTCTCTTGCCTTCCTTGTCGTCTTGCTTACTGAACTTTGGGTTGTACATAACAGCTGACAGATGTTTTCCCAGGGGTGATAAAAATGCCCTAGCTCAGTCATTGTCTGACAGTTTTCAGGCTGTCCCACACCAAGGGAGTGATAGATGGGGTATAAGACAAGTAGGCAAACAGTTACACTTGGCACAATTGCAGGCTTTTCTGGAGGGGAGGAAACAGTCAATCTCACGATTGCACTCTGCCTGACACTACCCAACAATTTGCAAAGTGCATTCAGAATGTTCAGACAAGGAATAGGGTTGACTGGCATAAGCTGAGCAGAAAAGGCTAAATGTCAGGCTCTTTGTGGGTGCACTGTAAGATCCTGGCAGATGAGGTAAAGTCTGAAATGCAGAATGACAAGAGAGTGATGGAAGCCAGGAAGGAGGATGGTGGTAGTGCTGCAAAGGGTTATTTTTAAGGACTTTTATACTAGTTTGAATCAGTTTTGACTTTAAATTCAGCCTTTAAATTAATTGCTATAATTTATATTGTTGAAATTTATTAAAAGCATTAAGGAATTTTGCAATTTTTACAGAACAGGACTTGTACAGTTGGTTCTCTTTATGGATGATTTTCAGCCTTTTTAAACTTAGGGAAGGTGATTTCAACAGCAGTTCAGTGCTAGGAGAAATCTGAGTGCATGAGTGGGCCACATTTTATAGTAACATGCAGGAAAATGCACAGGAGATGTGATATATTCACAAGTCTTAAAGCATGATCTCCCACAGCACACTTATATATACCCAGACTGGTGACATCTGCATAAATGAGGTATAAAGTGGGTGGAAAATTGCCTAAACTGCCTGGCTCAAAGGATGCTGAACAGTGGTACAAAGTTCAAATGGTGCTTGGTTACTATTGATGTATCTCAGGAATCCATAGGGTTCATGCTCTTAGTTTTGACACCATTGGAGTGGAGTGTCGTCTCAGAAGCCTGCGGGTGGCCCAAAACTGCTGATCTGGGATGGCTGACTCACTGCAGGCTGGAGCTGATATTCTGGTGGGCATGGACACCATGGATGCAATGTCCCAGCAAAAGCCTCATGGCTGAACAAGGCACCAGGCAGAGTAAATGCTTTTATGTTACATTACAACAGAAATTGGTGGGCTGGTTTTCAGAAGCCTGAGGCAGACTTGTCATACCAACAAGTCTACTGATAGGAACACAAGCACCCTTTCTTTCTTATTTTGTTTCCAGGTTGTAATTTTTATCCTATAGATTTTGCTGTAATATTACCTTCAAAAATTTTGACTTTATTTATAGACCTTTAAGTTGAAAGAGCATCAGAAGCATCAGAAATAAAGAAATAAAAAATAGAATAAGAAATTAACACTTGTAGGACTATTAATTTAGAGATTTTCTCCCTAAAAGAATAAACCTTACTCATTATTATAATCCCATGAACTTCAGTGACTTTCACTAAGAGTGGAAGATGGTAGTATTAGGATGAATAGATGAAAAGATGGTATAATCCTATAATTTGAAATAAGACACAAATTTGTAGCCTGGTTTCTAGGATGCAGAACAAAAATACTTTACCTAACACAGTGTGAATACCCGACAATTACCTCACTTTTGAAGTTTGAGACAAGAGTGAGGAATTCTACTGGTTATCATTCTTGCCCAAATAACTTTGCAGTTAGAATTTAAAATTTCTGAGAAGGCACAGCCTTACCTTTTAATTAGATTTTGTAAGATGTGGTTTGTTTTTTTAAATAGCTATGTTTTTTATCTCTTTCATTATTTAATTATGGATTAACTAAATCTCTTTAAACTCACACAGAGTTTAAATTCTATATACAGATAGAGAAGGTTTATTATAATGCTAAATACTATCATGGCTGTGCCCAGCTAAAGGTAGAAGTGATGTGAATTACTCAATTATTGGTTTGTCCCTATTTTTAAGATTACAGGTAGCCTAATCCAATCTGAACAAGGTACCTTGCAGGCCAATTTTCATATTGTTATACTGGTTTCTCATCATTGATGCAGACTGACAGACTAATAGAGATATAGAGTCAAATCTAATAGAATAATATATGCTTAAAAACACAGCTAAGAATTTTAAATATATGTTCAATGAGCTCCAACCACCACCATGTTGAATGTGCTTCCTGAAGATCTCTCCCTATATCCATGTAGATATTCTGACTAATAATAGATCACATCAGGTCAGTTGGGCTGAAAGTGAATTTATCCACTTTAGGAAGGTGAGGAAGAGTGGGAGCTGTTTAAAAAGTAAACGTGGCATATCTTAAGTTCCGAATTTGATTTTAACCTAAAGTTACAGACATTTCTGAGTTGGCTCTAATTCTATTTAGCATCTGGTGTTTTACAATATAAACCAATAGATAAATAAAAAAAGTCACAGCATATAAAAATTGTTCAGAAGATCTTGGGAGAATTTAAGACTCAGCTGTTATTATTGTTACAGTTCCAATGAGAAATAACACTGAATTAAGACTCTGGGTACTCTGAAGCTCAAGCAAGAGGAAAACTCTCGTGTTGGTAGTTACTACATAACGGAATTCTGAAGGAAATTAAACAATAAATTAATGTTACATGTGCTAAAACAATAGTTTAATTTAAAACCTAATCTCAGCTGAAAGTGGGCAATGGGCAATACAGGTTAAAGAATGTTCTCAAACCATGGTCAAAAGTAAATGCATTTATTGTAATTGCCACTTATCTCAAGACAACTAAGACACATTTATCAAAGTAATATTAGTAAATAAAATGGGCTTTGAGCCATAATATCGAAATATTTTTCAATTTCATGGCCTAAAGTTCACAGAAAATACAGAAAACACATAACACATTTTTACACACACAAAACACAGAATGTTTTACCTTCTCATTTTAGTTTATACAAAGTAGTTGTTTCATTTATGGTCAAGAAGATGGAGCGTGTGGAAATGATACAGGAGGGTGACAGGGTTCTACAAGGTTAATGACTTAGAAGGGCAAGTTCATCCTTCTCTTATCAGGTTTTAAACGGTTATGGTATTACAAACACTCTGTTAGTATGTAACTAATTAGTGATTATTAATTTGGGTTATAAAGAAGGTAAATTGTACATTTATCTTTATCAATCAATAATACTTTAAGTCATGATTTGGCTTGAGTTTAATTTTTTTCATCAATATTTGTAGTAAAATTTTTTAGACATCTTCCATATGAGAGTCTTTGATCTTTGCAAGACTTCCAGATAGGTTATGGTATTTGCAGAGTTTTAGATAGTGCTGTCCTCTCATCAGTTTTGTTTCCCTCTTTCGACTCCTGGCCTTATCCTCTGCACCTTGGTGGCACTGCTGTCTTCCCTCTCCTGTGTACAGGGACCAAAGAGAAGAGCTTCAGGTCTGTGAGTTTGGAGTTCAGCTTTTCCTCACCATCTCTGGTACTCTTCTGTCTTCATGGAAGTTTCTGTAATTTCATCTTATTTCCATAATTCATACCTGACATTGTGCTGCCACTCTCATTATAACTACTTTAAAAAGTTTGGAGCTGTCATTTAAAAAAAAGTAATGCCAGTTAATGCTCAGTATTCTAAACATTTTATTCTAGGAAAGCACTATTTTATATATATGTGTTATAAACACATTTCTTGCAGAAAGAAGGAAATTCTGGTTTTTCAATGCACAGAAAGCTGTTGCAATGCGAGTAACTGCTGTTCATTATTTTGTATCATAAAAGTGAAAAGACCTAACTAGGAAAACAACATTCTGAAATCAGTTTCATCTGTAGTGATGCCTGCATAAGAAAAAGGGTTTTATGTGCTGCTTTGCCTTATGATGCAGAGTATTTTACAAAAAATTTAAGCTGCATCTCTGTTTTTATACTGAAAAAGGAAGAAAAAACATGGACATTTGTCTGTTACCCTTGGTCAGTATGCTTAGTAGGTCACAGTCTAATCAGCGTTATTTCATTGTACCATCCCTTGGGCAACAGTCACTGAATTATAAAATAGAATAAATAAATAAATAAGGATTTCACCTTTTAAGTCTTGATCAAAGGATGAAAGGGTTATGCTGTACCTTCTAAATAATAAGGGTACAGTTGCAGGTTTATTCACAAATGTTCCAGTTAAAATAAACGAAAAAACAAACATTAGAGGGTTGGTGTTTTCTTCATTCGTGTTTCGTGTGTTTTGGGTTTTTTTCCCATTTATTATTTTATTGTTTGATGAGTTGGTTTGGGTTTTTTTTGTTGTTGTTGTTTTTTTGTTTGTTTGTTTGGGTTCATTTTGGGTTGGTTTTTTTTTTTTCCCTTAATAAGCACATATGTCCTTTGGTTTTGTAAGGAAAAAGGAGAATAAAAATAAAATATCTGATGACCTGCTAAGACGATAGGTCTCATAGGTATTGTTAAGTAAAATAGGTAGTGCTAAGTGCATTTATAGGTAGAGATAAGCAAAACATAAATGATTGCAAAACTTTACAAATTTACCACAACTCTCACAAGGTCAGTGAGAGGAACAAGAAATATGTAGGGGGATAGAATGTAAAAAAAAAAAGATAGTGTAGAATGTAATCTTACCCCTAAGGAGTTGCAGCTGGGCCAATTATTAAAGACTAGGAACAGGCCTGACTTTAACTGGCCACAGCTGTAACCAATGAGAAGAAGAGTGCTATAAAATGTGGGTTGGCTGGTTGAGAAGGGACTTGGAGTCAGTTGACTGCTTTATGAAGAAGAAATACTGAGAAGGTGTGAAACTTTTGTGATAAGGAGACAACAGTATAGAATGCCTGCAATAAGATGACAACAGAAATATATAAAGATGTCACATTGCTGTTCTTGGTTTTAGAAAGGCATATCTGGTATGGAATCAGTGTAGATGAATGAGGGTTTGGATGATGTCATTCTCAGGCTGTAAGGTGTGCAGTGGACAACTTGCATGATAAATTTGAAAGTGAAAGAGAAGTGTAGAAAAGCTTTTCCTTGCAACACAGACAAACCAGAATTGTTGAATATCTCGCAGAAAACTAAATGATTAGTTAAAGTGTTCAACCCTAAGTTATTTTGCCTCTTCATGAGTATTTTTTCTTCTTTCCTTTTTTTTTTTTTTTTTTTTTTTTTTGTTTCTTTGTGAAGGCCAGATTACATTTTTAAGAAAAAGACATAGTATTGAATATTACACAGTGTCCACCTGGAGGTAAAATCACACATAAGCAAGGGACCCTGGAAACCATGAAAGGTTGACAGCCCTTCAGTGTCACTGTCCTTATGGTGAATAGAGACATTTTACTTAGAAAAATATGAGGATATTAGAGTCTTTCATTTCTGTTTTCTTCACTCTTCACTTTTTTAATCCTCCTCAGAAAGCAGCAGATAAAATCAGTGCTGGTGAGAGATAGGTGATAGGGCGTCAGGGTAAGTGTGGGAAGTTACAGGCTCAGGTGTGCAGACCCTCAACAAAGCTCTGAGGATGAAGGGCAGCTGGTAAAGTTATAGATGTGACAACCATCCACCACAGGCTTCACAAAGTATCCAGTGCCAGTGAATAATCCTTTGATATCAAAGCTAGCTAATTACTGCACACATGCAAGGACTAAAGATTTCTTGGTGGACAGAGGTGACAAGAGCCATCTCAACCCAATCTCTGGTGACAGACAGATCCCTGCTGTGTCCTCCTTCAAGAGCAGGCTCCAGCCAGACATTATCTGGAGGAATCTGGGCAAAAACTTTTCCAGGCTTTGTTGAATGTAGCTCTATTGCCACTGAATAGGAAAACAAGGTGCCCGAGTCACTGCCTTGAGGGGTGAAATGGTTTTAAGCACACTGTCTCCCTGTCTACCCTGTGTGTGCTCTGATGGGAACAACAGGGTATGTGAGGCAGATTCTTCTTTGAGAACATAACTTACAGCTTTGAAAGTCATATTCATACTGAGTAAAAGAAATTTCAAGGTGTTCTTGTACAACATATACATTTGGGGATACGTTTGTGTCAAAATATCACTTCAAGTAGATCTTGCTGCAGTGAGAGAAGAGGCCTTTGAGAGTGCATTGTCACTTGGGAGTCCCACCAGTCCCCCATTCTCTTGTCACTGGAAGTCTCTATGCAACAAAAGAAATGAATGTTCAAATAATGTCACAGTGAAGTTCGCAGTATCAGTCAAAGGCAAAATGTCCATGTCTATAAAAAGCAGATCTCATCATCTAGTAAGAGAGACTAATATTTCCCTCTTTGACAGAAAGCTATAAGTCATGAAGAATTCCTTGTAGAAAAAAGGGAGTCTAAAATACTTAAAAATGCACAGAGATTCTTGAAATCTAAGTTCTATAGTAAAGCTAAGTAAAATGAATTTATAAAACTCTTGTCATTTCCATAAAAGAAGACCACTTTGAATGTGTGTGTTGAGGCCTGCTAAATAAAAAAATATAAAAAAAAAAAAAATAGGAGATGAAAGAGGGGAAGGGAATCATTCATTAGCAGCCATGATTACATTTAGTTTGTGGTGCTAATTTGTTTCTTAATTTTGCCTTGAAATTACTTGAATGAACCATGCAAGGTAAAATGGGAAGAAACTAAGATGAATATCCAGAATCCTTGCTCCAAAGATGAAGGACTGCTGGGGTATGGCACATTGTTTTTTGTCTGTCATAAGAGGCATTTCCTTATTACCAGATCATTTGTCTTTATGGCTCCTCTCCTGGACCTCAGAGATGTGACAAATGTGAAAGAGACCTTTCCAGCATTTCTACCTCCCATGTTTTCTTACCAGTTCTCAATCCAAATGAAAATCACAAGTTTCTTAAGGGCTGTGGTCCATAAAACAATCTTCTTCTTCCTTCCCCTTTTCAGAGTGAAGATTCATCTATAGCCCTTCCCTGTTCTGGGGGCAGTGGCTGCCCCGTGGCTCCCACTAGCCACAGACTTCACTGCCTCTGTGCAGTCCTTGCATCTTTTTCTCACATTGCTGTAGGAGAAAAAAATCAGCAGCAAAAGCAGGGTGAGAAGGAAATATAACATCTCCCCTATCTGGTAGCAGGATTACTTAAGTCTTTAGTAAATGTAAGTCTGTAGGATCTTAATAACATGGAACATTTTAATGAACCTACTCATGGTAATGATGGTGTTTTTGCATCTGTGCTGGAGACACATTCCATTTATAAAACATCTACTGAAGTGTACTACAAAAATTCCAATAGAAAAAAAAACCCCAAAAAGATTAATGTTGTATTGTTATTGGAATCATGCCTGTTTTGATAAGAGAGGGTCCAGTGGCCCTACTGTGATAATGTTACACGGCGTGCTCATAATGTGAGTGTTAAAGAGATAAAAACAACCATGCATGCACACTGTTTTGCAAAATATTAAAAAGTCACATATTTGCATATTATACAGCTGGTTGCAAAGCCATCAATCATCACATTATCTGTACATTGAGGATGATAAATGGCTTTCATTCTAATGAGGGAATCTAATCACATGGAAAAATGAAGAGGGCACACAGCATAAATGCTTTGGATCCAAAAGCTATAGATTATTATTAATATTATACATTTGTCTCTGATTTGGAAACTTCTTCACTTTATCTGTACACATGCCTTTCTACAGTCACGATTTTGAGAGAAGGTTAGATTTTTTTTTATTATTATTCCTAATAAAATGATGATGAAAAAGCAGAAATGGTTAAAAATATTAATCAACTAGAAATCAGGTTATGAGAATTTCTTTAAATTACCCAGGATGGACCATTTATCTTCCATCCCTGACAATGTGGCAGCAGAAAAGGAGAAAAAGGTTAAGAACAGGAAAGTAGAGCCCTCCTACTTAGGTATTTTTGTAAACTATGTAACACAGCTCTGTAGCAAATGGCTCTGTACTATATTACTTGCCTGCTAGATGAGAAAGTGAGGTACTTATAAAAAGTTTATATAAATTATAAACTCTTTTATATAGCAGTAATTATAACTAGATAACTATAGTCATTGAAAGTAATGCCAATTATTATGTTTAGAATTCTCTTATGGTCAGGTTGGAGGGAGGTAAGATCACCCAGTACAAGGTGAAAAAGAAAGGGAACAGTATTCTAATGGGATGTTTGGACACTGAACAGCTGCACAAGTGAGTACTCAAGAAAAAAACCCAAACAGGTATTTCACAAAATATTTGTATTTCCATATCTAACTTTCAAAATTAATTTGTGGCTTTCCATTGTTTCCTCAACATATTTAAGGCTGTGCTAAATTCTAAATTTTAAAAACCAAAAGTAAGCAACTGTCATTCAATATGGGTGAAGTCATCTGGTGTCTAAGATCCTGATCTGCAAACAAAAAAGAAATAACTTTCACAAGACAGGAAATTAAAAGATACATCAAGTTAAGTTGATGTTATCTGACACTAATACAGATTTGCCTTTTAATTTGGGGGAAATATTTCTTAGGGTTTTTTTTCATATATGCATGTTTCAGAAGATATTTAGATTATAAGTAAAAATCCAGAATTTGAATATCCCCTAATTTCTGTCACAACTTCCTCAAAAACTGTATATATTAAGTATAGGAGAACTGGATCCTCACATAGCTAAATGTCTCCTTACAGAAGATATCTCTATTCAACCATGTGCCTTTGTAATGTATTTCTTGGCTCTTCAGTTATAATACTGCAGCTGTGAAACACTCATTAATATACTGATGCTTTGCTGACGTGTTACTTTTGAAATATAAAATGTTGCAGCGTGTTTACAGTATTTCTCTTTCAACCACAAAGCTCAGCAACATTTAGTTCAGAGTTTTTACAAAAGCACTCACTTCTGGTTTTTGTAGTCCAAATACAATTTTACCTTACACACTTTAAAGGTTTTTGTGGTTTAGAGCCTTTATTAAAGTGTATTGTTATTTTTCAAGTATTACATGACACCTGAAAGACATATAGAAGATTATAACTAGTGAATGCCTACACCACAGAGTCTATTCTATGACAGTATGCATTTTCTGATATGGAAGTTTGTGCAAGGATGAACAAGGAGAAAAGAGCTGCTATCCCATGAAATAAGAAATATGCACTTATTTGCTTTTCAATTTAAGACACAAATCTGCTTTTTCAATGAATTTTCCTAATTGAACAAAAGATCATTGAAAAAAAATCTTGGCATAGCTTCCTATTGTTAAAAAGTGAATTAGTACTACTACTCTTCAGATTTAAAAGCAGAGCACTTTTTTGGCTGACTTGAATTTAGTGAGGAGACCAGGAAGACAATAATGCATGTATAATGTATCCTGTCTGCACAAAGAAAACAGAATAAATTTACCCTATCCTTAAAATACCTTTTTGTTTGCAGAGAATCTGCATAAGATTTCCTATGTGGCTTCACATAGGAAGAGTATGAAATTTAAACTGAAATTAAAAAAATCTAAACAGTAAAAATTGCCAAAGAATGACATTCTGGAAATCTGTTACTTTCAACTCAAGCAGAAGCTTCAGTTCTGAGGTTTCTTTAACTAGGATGCAACCCGTGATTTTTTGACCCCTTGTCACGTACACTGATCTTCAGTCCTTGGATTAATTTACAAAAGAGCTTAGGTGATGCCACCACACAATGTAGGAAGGGACCTTTTTGTGGGACAGGTGTCTCCAAGTGTGTACAGAAATGTTTCTAGGTATGAAACACGAATCTTTAAATGACTACAAGTCTGGAGCATTAGAAGAGTTTTGATATAAACACAACTGGGAATTTAGAACAAGATCTGAAACCTTTTCAGTTAAGTTGTGACTTTCTTATACTGCTTGCACAAAGTGTGTGTTATTTAAGCCTGTAATGATCTCTGCTGAATTGGTCAGACAAGCTCAAAAAGATATTTTGTTCAAAAGGACCAAAAAAAAAAAAAAAAGAATAAGAAAAGACAAGAAAGCATTTCATTTCAGCTGTTTGACCATGGCTGAATAACAGTTTTTGGCTATAAAATAGGATTTATTTTTTTTCTTTTGAAAGAGTAAAAAAGAGCTCAGCTATAGTAGTGTACTCCTACAATGCAATGAATACTTAAACCCGTTTGCATTGTAGTTAAGAAAAAATGTGCAACATTAGCTAACATTTATTTCTCTGATGTAGTCTTCTAATCTGGAACTGTATTACCTTCAGTATACATCTATCCAAGGTTAACCAAAATAAATGCACTGTATATTATTATATACTTCATAAATACAGCCTTGCATAATGAGCACATGGATCTGAATGCAGTCAACAGACTGACAAATATTTTAGCCATACCATAACCAAATTGCTGAGGGTTTGCATCAATCTGTATATTAAACCTTGGCTTTTCAGAGCACTAATTTTTATTTAATATTGAATTACTTAGTGCCTTCAAGATCTATTTTTATACCTGTTTTTTGCATGGCTATGTACATTAGGAGCAGAAATCAATTGGCAAAATGGAACAGAGTTTGAAAGAGAAGACAATAAAATTACTGTGACCAAAACCACACATCTCCAGGCCTGTCACAGATACCAATTTAATCAAGTGAATGTGACATTGATAGGGCCTCACTGCTGGTAACACTGCAGCATTAAGAATTTTGTCTTTTAGTTACTCCTACAACTCTTTTTATGTAAGTTTCCAGTCTATTTGACTCCAGATCCAAAACTACAGACTCTAACCAATGTATTTCATTCACATAGAAGTAAATCATTAAAACTAGCTTTCCAAATAGGATTAAGTGTCTTTGTTTGGAACATGACCTTACATGCAGGTGTTTTTATTAGCCTGAATGTTTATAAGTAGATGACACAGCTGAAATAGTAAGCAATAATGATTATGTATCTGGCTCCTGTATGTCAAAATTCATTGCAGTAAGAAAGAGAAAGTGAACATTTTATCAGTCTCCCTGTGTTTGAAAACAACTTAATTATTTCAGAGGGAAAAAAATAAAGCCTCTTCATGAAGAACAATAATAATGTTCACTTAGAACTTCACAATGAGTTGAAGGATACTCTAATAACAAAACCATTGCATTTACTTTCAGGGTCAAAACCAGGCAAATTCAGTTCTTGTGTGCTTCAGGCAATAACATCCTGATGATGAGACACTGTTAACGAGTATGTGAAAGAGACCTCACGACCTTTCATTATTTTTTCTGAAGCTCTTGTACATTTCAGTGTACCAAGGATGCCATTATTTCCTCACTGATTTGGCTATGAGATTGTAGTTCTTAGTAGGAAAGGTAATTTCTTTCAAAATGAGTATTTTATTTTAATTTATACTTTTAATCTATACTTTCAATCTGTACTTTCCTGCTTTACAGAAAGTCAACCTTTTCTAGGAAGCAGTTAGTCCAATAATTGCTGCTGAATCTGTAACAACTCTCAGTTCCTGTCACTTCAAAGTTTGGGCTTATTGCAAATAATTAAATTTTAGCACTTATATTTAAGAGCCCCTCAATGTACTGTTAAAACACCTTCCAGTACAGCAGAAAGTGCTTTGGTTAACTCATGTTCCTTGTGGTCCCCTTTTACTAATCTTGCCTTAGAAGAAAACTGAATATGCAAGCATGGTACCATGCTTTGACAGCTGATAGTTTCTTTATAAACATACTGCTATATTTCTATTACTGAAAAAAAAGCATTTTTTACTTGGAATAGAAATCCTCGAAATTTCTGATTATCCAGAGTCCTTATGGGCATTTTCTCTGGAGAAGGAGAAACCTGTCTTTTAAACAAATCAGTCTTCCATTTATGATAAAGAGCTTCAGTATTCAAAACTGAAAATTGGTCTAAAACTCCAAGTCCCTGTGCTGGTGTTATAGACAATCATTCAGCTGCTCCTGTTCCAAGCTATTCAGTGTGAATGTGAGAATGATTCTCCTTGTCCCCAAAAGGAAGGAATAAGATTACCCTGGTGGTTAACAGTGCTTTTCTATAAAGTGCATCACATCATCTTAAATTCAAGGATTATCAGATAAGGTATATTTATTAAATGTGAAATAGGATTCAAAGACAGGCAGGATGAAATGTTGTATAAGTAACTTGGCTCAGAAGCGGTACATTGCCTGATTGAAGCAATATCACATATCCTTATTTAGTGCCTTGCTTTACAAAGTTCACAATACAGTCTGATTCTACCCGTGCAGTTTCTAGCAGGTGAGAGATTTCTGGGATGGAGGCAGGCTGAGCACCATTAATTTTCTACTAACTGCTGATTTAGTACCTTTCCCAAGAAAAAGGCAGAAGCAGGCCACAACAGTAATGTATTACAGACAGGTTGGTCCCAGAGGGAATTCCAGACCACAGGAAAAGGAGAAGTGTTCCAGTTTAGATGCATTCTCCTAACTATTCTCTTTGTGAATTTGGCCCTGGAAAGGCCCTCAGAAAATCCATTTCTTTACTTTGAGTGATTCAGTGATTTTGGTCCAATCTTTGCAGATAACTGTTTCAGGTCTCAAACTTCCAACAAAGGGAATTCCATCATCTGCCTAAGAAATACAATGCAAAAATCTCTTTATGTTCATTAAAATGATAACTTTGTTTAATATTCTATGCAGACTTTAATATCAATTGATAATTTAATTTTTTTTAATATTTGGAGGTTTTAAAATCCTTTTCTTTCTCTTTATCCTAGACATTAGATATTTCAGTATTTCTCAGTATGTCATGTTGTTTGAGCTTTGGATCATTTTTATGTCCTTCTCCATGTTTTCTTATAGCTCTGCAGAACAGAATGCTATCCTATTGGATGCCAGACTGCCGACTAACTACAAATGAATAATATGTTCTAACTTGCTAAAAACTTTTGTCTTCATATCTTAAATTTAAAGATACAATACTGGATGTACTTGGATTTTTTTTTTAATGTGTTTCTTAACACAAGATAATGGACCCTCTTTTCTAGAGTGTGCTTTTTCAAAACAGTTTGGACCAGATAATCCTTGAGGTCATTTCTACCCTGGTATTCTGTGATTCTGTGAACCCCTCAAAATTAATATTATTGTCTAGAATTTACCTTCTTATGTGCAGATCCCACATTATCAGTGCAATATGAGTAGTTTACAACAGTAAATATCTGTTCCTTACTGGAGCCAGTCTTTCCCAATGATATCATTAAGAGATAATTATCAAAGATCTTTATTTATGGTACAGGTTACAAGTCAGCCACCTACATGGAATAATATATTACAAACCATTTTAACTCTGACAAGTACCACAATAACAAGGAAAAAAACAATTCTCAGTGGTCTAAAATGCCTATGGATTAGTACTTGGAGATACTGGATATGCCCAAATACCAAGATTCACCAAAAGCAGACTTCAGCTTTAGCAAGCTCAGGCACATTGTTGCTTCTTGTGCTTTTCCTGTGACAATAATAGCTTCAAGATGACCTTTGCTGACTTTATTAGAGAAGCATTCACAGTTAACCTAAACCAGAAGGACAGAAATAAAACACAACCTGTTAAATGTGCTATAACGTATTTCAGCTAAGTCTGACGAAACCTAGTGCTAGGTTGCCTCAGCCTGACCTCCTTTCTCATGAAGGTGTTTTTGGTGATTCATAAAGAGCTTTCATATTTAGGGCATTTCAAAGCCACAACTCAGCAGGAGTCCCGTTAAATGCTCCTCAAACAGCCTTGTGAAGCACATGGATACAACTGGAGAAATTATAGACTACTACAGAAGAGCTATCAAGCTAGGCTACCATTTAACCAATGAGCTTTCCTCCCAGAAAAACTCCTTTTTGGAGTTTTCAAGTTGTTCATACCCTTTGTATCAGATAACTTGTTTTTGCTCAGTATTGTGTTCATTTGTACTTTTGTGTTTCCAAGGAGATACCTTTTCTTCATACGAATATTCTGAGTTCCTGTATAGTAGCTATATGCAAAGCCTGCCAAGCAGTGGAAAGCTTACTCTGTGACCCTACTAAATACAGGCTCAAATATTTTTTATGGATGTGTAATAATTCCAGATGGAATTTTTGTTCCTGTGAAAATATCTCAGTTGTATCACCACAGTACTCCTGGGGATAACTACAGTGCAAAGTGGTTGTGTAGTTCTATTCACATAATTTTAAAAATTACCTCCAAAGGTATGGTTTCATCATCTTTAATAAGTGTAAATTATCATCAATTTTTACAGGAAAAGAAATTCATATTACAGTTCATAGCCATACCAACATCCCTCCAAACTTGTAAGAACGTCCTGGTAATGCTAATTTCTGGAAGGAAACTAACTTATAAGCCTGGGACCCACATAAATATAATTATGAAGGCACTAGAAAGCTGCAGAATAATTGGTTATGACTTACTGATAACGAGGTTTCAGTGTTTTTGTGTGTGAGTCCACTTGCTACAGTTGTCTCACAGTAGTAAACTCCTGTGTTTCCAAATATTTTTTGTCCAAAGATGCCAAAAATATGTATGTATATTTCCCAGATTCTATTCACTTTTCATCCAGTTGTGAACAGTCATCCTCCCCTATAATTTCTACTTCTCTCTGAAAGAAAAGGCAGGTAGAGCAGCACTGATTCCTACCACAGCTTCTGGCTATTCTTTCTCTCCCTCAATGACAAAACCTTGCTCTCTTTACATTGAAACAAATTTTGGCTTGAAACGTAGCCTCCTTCATGATGCAAGGCAGACCTCCCCATGCAAGAACTGCCTATTAAATACTGACACTTGCAGCAATGGTTTCAGAATGGAGAAAATTTGGAGCTGCCTAGGTATAGATTTAACACCAGGAAAGCAAGAAAGTAATTAGGCATTTGAGCACCAAAGTGGATACCTACCTATTGCAATTATGAGAGCCTATTATTTCCTATTTTCCTAAAAGTCCTACTGAGACAAGTACATTGTTCTCAGTGGGAGAAAATTACACTCTGAATTAATTACTCACTAATTAGAGAAAGTTGTCTTGCCCCACACATTCTCCTGCTGAATTGTTTAGCATAAAACACTTCATATCTTACCACATTTGAATGGGTACTCTTTGCATGAGGAACTGATAGCTTTTCCCTACCTTTTAATTTCTTTTTTTTCTTTCTAGACAAACCACCTATATTATATTACCTTGCAAGAACTCTGGCACTCAAAAATTCTGCAATCTTTAATGCATTTAGTTTCTTTTTTGGGGAAACAGGAATGCAACTACCTTCAAAAATGGATGCATTTTTGAGAGAGATAGCATAGGAGCCAAAGGGGGCACATGGAAAGTTTGTAATTCCTGCATTTCAGCTCCCATGGGGTCCCACAGTGCTGACTTGGTCACCCAACATTCCTCTACAACATGAAGTGCATTGCAAAGGGATTTCTAGCAGCTGGCATCCTGTGCTGGGAGATGTCTAAGTTAACCCACTGTTGATACCAACAAGAAGCACAGGTTTTAAATTTGCTGTTCACATAATATTTAGTACTTTGTTCAGAGTTACTAAAGGCATTTCCTCCAGGAAGAACTCTGTCCTTCTGCACCCTGTTTTTTTCTCTCTCAAACAAGTAAATGTCAGGGTCCTTCTTGGAGCATTGTTAGAGGAAGGAATGCTCTTTCTTCGCACCTTACCTACCAGATCAAGGTTGCAATATCCATCCTATGTAGGGATAATAATTTCTGGTGCCACCCTGGTTTTTTTGCTATTTTCAGGATTAAATCAAGTTTAAAATCATGAAATCCTCTACAGAAGTCTTTCCAGATTTATAAATGTATAACAGAATTAACAGTGTAGATAACAGAAAATTATTTTGTGTAAATCTTGGAACATTGCTATTAAATGGAGTATTATTTACACTCATTGCTGATAATAATTTCTCATATATATCTCACTCGTGGGATATATAATACCAAGTCTGTATTTGGTAGTCTCTTAGGGAGTAGGCAGAAAAGCAAAGAGCTTTCCAGTCTCAAGGGAGTAAATATCAGTAATAAAACTCATAAGGTGCTGATCTGAAAACAGCATACAGTAGTATGTTCTGTTTCAGGGTCTTCAGGATTTCCACTGAAGGTCAAAACTTCCTTATCACCATTTTAAGTTTACCTTGCCTATAACCACAGGGCTCCTGAAGCTGAGGTTTAAAAAATAGCTAATTAAATACATAAATAATCCTGCCCTGTGAATTTCAAGCAACCAGTGTTAAGACTTTGTTAACAAAATAAGGAGACCTTGAGGTGATATTTTTCTGGTAAGAGCTAATAGCAAAGTTTGAAAGAAGTACTGAGTGTTTCAGTCTCCTGACAGAAAGAACCATATAGGTTTCTCACTGCTATAATAATTTTATTATTAACATCTTTAAAGTTTGTAGAACAGAAATATTTTATATCAATTTGTCACCACACTAATGCAGCTTAGAATTCCCTTGCTCTGTTCCTGTACATTCACATACACTGTGTCAAAGGCTAAGCAGCACTCAGAATATATGACCTTGAAATCATTCACAACATTTGGTCTGTAATACTTCAGAGCTATGCATATTTTCCTTGTTGCAGCTGTGGGAAATTTGTCACAGTCCTATAGCAGACTCTGCTCCTTAAATAAGAAAAAAAAAATCTGTAATTTCCTTCAAGTATTCAAAAATAGTCTGCTTACAGTTGTGCCACACCACTGAGTTGTCTGTCTTTGCCCATAGAAAAGAAGTCTTTTCTTTCTTGTGTGGAAAATGCTTTCTGTGCGTGAATTTTCTCCACAATGATGTTACGATTGAAGAAGATGGAACATGCAGTACCAAGTTAAAAAAAAGCAGCTATGTTTACTGAGAGCATGACAGCTTTCAAAAAGAAAAAAAAAAAGAAATGTTGTTCTCTTCTTTCCTTCCTTTCTTTTCTGTTGAGGGCAGCTTGACTTCACCCTAGATTCTTGCAAATATTTTTTATCCCTATTAGTCACTATCTGCAAAGGTTCTCGGCAGTGCCTATCACTGTGGAGAGGTAATGACTCTCAAGTCATTCTTGGTTTGGAATTTAATTGTTACCTTGTAAATCTTTACCAATTTCTGTTGACAGTTCTAAGTGACACGAAGACTTCTATGTTTTGCATGGTGCTTTTGACAGTAATTAGCCTAATATTTCTAAAGCTGTATGACCTGATTAAGGACTCTAGATTAGATCTGGTTTTAGGTATCTATCAGATTTTAAGCTTCCTCCCATGGCACATGAAAGAGTCAACACTGTAATAGGTTACATTGCATTATCCAGGTGCAAGACTTCAGAGATCCCCAAATGTGACACTTTTTTGAACCATGTAAAATTGCATCATTGGGCTTCATTAGTTGTGGCTGTGTCCTGGGATTTCTCCAGGGTATCTGGAGTGTTTTAACTGTAGCTATCTGAAACATTTTGGTTCTTTTCTGTCTGAGTTGTTCCAGGTACTGACTGAGTACATTACCAGTGTCCAATTCTGCTTTTTTTTTGCTATACTTAAGAATTATTTTCTGCCAACTTTATTTAAAAATAGATCCATATTTTGTTTTAGTGTCATTATAATTTCTTCATAGCTACTTTGTAATTTATTTTAATCTTGGTTTTTTTTCATGTTATGAACTATATATACATAGCCTACTTTTAGAATTTAAGAAAAGCTGTGATCCCTTGCACAGACTAACCTATTAATGTATACAAAATAAAATGAGACAAACCAATGAAATAAGGAGCACAAAGATTTAAAGCACATTGTCCTCGGTGTTTATGGATTTTCATTGAGTCTGGATGTAACATCATCCTAGATAAAATTGTACATGTATAAGTTCTTGATAAAATCCTACTAAATGCCTGTGCTACTATCATTTCAGAAAATTTCCTGGTTTTCTGAGGTCTTTGGTGAATCAGTAGGGTAGAAGAATATGCTTTATCCTTGATTTTCAAATGCTTGTTTTGCAGTTAGGCATAATAATGATGAAAGAAAGATTGTCATGTTTTACTCCTCTGCTTTTAAACTTACTATTTGTTCTCAGAGTAGCTTTATCCTCACTAGTTAATAGATTTTTCAGCAGAGCTGACTTATACAAAGCTTAGGTGACAGCTACCCCAGATGCCGTAGCGTGTCAGAGGTGGCTGTGCAGGGATCATGGCTGTGATCCTGTGATCCTGTGATCCTGTGATCCTGCACCTGTGTAGGTGCAGAAGCGGTGGGGAAATAGAGGACGGGGATATTTTCTCGTGACATATTGGGTATTTAAGTCATGGTGCAGAGGCTATCAAAGACACAGTAGATTAAAGGGAAGAACAAATTTCTTTGGATAGACTGTTTAGAGCTCAAAGAAAACAGTGTCTGAGTCACAACTCAAGGCAGCCTTTTCCATGGAGGGAACTGCAGAGTGACAGTTTAAAGTGGGCCACCTACAGAGAGATAATACTTAGTTCTATTTAATTGAATGGATCTATTCAAACACCTCCAGCAGACTTTCAGATATAAAGGAATTTCATCAGTAGACAACCAAAGTCAATTTTTTTGATTTTGAATGCATCATTTGTTCGTATGCCATTTATGCATACTTGTGTGCCTCACCAACCCCAAGGCACATGCAAGTGACCTGAGCTACACTCAGAAGGACCTTGTTCATCTGGAAAAGGAGTCTGAAGCACAGAGCAGAAGACCACAAGGAATCATTTTTTTTTGTCTTGAATTGGCTCACCAGACCTTGTGACTGCTGTAAATAGCTGGTTTGATGTCATTGCCCATAGACCAAAGAATGAACTGATGCAGTTCTGCAAATCCAAGATAATTCACATTACACATCAGTGGTCTCAGAAAAGTTGTCTGTAATGATACTTTATATGACATTTTCCACTGGAGAAGAAAAAATTTTAAAAAAACAAACCTTAAAAGAATTGCAGGAACCCACTAAAATCCTGTCAGAGCCTAGTATACAGTATGCTGGAGGAGGTAGGGACAATATTATGGAAGGAACTGATCAGCAGAAGTATTCATGATGTAGAGAAGGGAAAGCAAGCTAAATGGTCATCCTAGAAATGGGTACTGGTAATATTAGAGCATCAGATGTCTTGAAAGGGAGATGGCACAGACCCTTCATCAAAAGTGAATGTGAAAATTGTCAGTGCATCCTTAAAATCCAGAGGATGAGAGTCAGGAACGAGAGAGTGTGTGTGCTTGGTATGAAAAATTAGGACACAGCGGGAGAGAGGCAACCCCTGGTGGATTCAATGAGTTCACCCCATGGAGGTGACAAGGCCTTTTGATCCTTTTTTGACAACACAGAGATATTTGCTGAATGCAGGTGAACAGACAGCGTAATTGGAAAGTATATACACACTTTTTTGATTAATTAGTATAGGCTGTCTTGGACATCCAATTTCTTCTGCATGACCAGTGAGGATCTCACACAGTCCCCCTCAAACTCCTTAAAACTTTGTGCCAACTCATATGTGCAGTCACTGGAAATGTGTTTGCAAAATCAGAGCTTTTTTCTGAAGTTCAAATCCAAAATTCACTGTCATGCCCAATAGAAAATAGAAATAGAAATTCAGATAATCAGATTTCAGATTTCCATAAAAATTCAGATAATCTCAGCTACTGGTAAGCCAGTTATCTGCATAGTAACATCTAATAGCCATCTAATAGTTTTCAGTACTGTTTTCCTTCCCCCCCCCCCCTTTTTTTTTGTTTAATTTTCTTTTATTTTAATTTTTTTCTTTTCTCTATTTATTTTTTACTATAATTTATTACTACTTTTTTTTTTTCTTTGCTTTCCTACTAAATCCATTTTCAAGTCTCTCCTAGGCAATATCTGACCTTGCTGTTAATTATTTGCCCACAGTTGTGGAGCTGTAGCATAATGCAGAACAACAGTACTGAACAGGGCCATCCATCTTCAGCCTCCTAAACTATGAAATCTCATCAACAAATAATGAAAATCTTCTATGCCCTACAGGTTCTAGATTCAGATTTGATTCTTGACTTGCAGCTGAGCCCTAGCAAGTGCACAGAAAGAGACCTGCCTCTTTCGTCAGTGCAATCATTTTTATGTCAATGATACCAAGAAAAGTATTAGTTATGAAAATAATGCTTATTACCTCAGTCTATGTTAGAATTTATTCTAACACCTAGACAAAAATATTTAACAAATTTCTCACTGTCTGGGGGATTACAGACTCAGACTTATTTTAGCATTCTTTTATTTACTTGTGAGTTTTGTTTGCTTTTATTTACCCTTTTTTTCCCTTCTGTTTTATTTTACTGTGTTATGAGTTACACCCAATACCAACAGGGTTGTTTTTTATTTTGTCTGAGAAACAAGCAATAAACCATGTGCTCTTTATTTTTCCTCTTGCTGTAACAAATGCAGTGCAATATTTACTCCTAAGCATAGGTGGTACTTGAAATCAAAAGTCAGGGTGAGCAGTGAGAGTGCTGGATGCACACACACACCTTGAAAGAATGCTGAAGCCCAAACCCTGCAAGGTGCTTTGCTGCCACCATCTGATACAACCTTCAACTGCATTTGCTCGTGTATCTGTATCGAGAACTTCAGGGGGTAGGAAAACCCGGATTTGTGAAGGAATCTATGGATGATTCGTAACCACAAATGTATCTGAAGTGAGATTCAAAAACAAAATTTGTAATAAATTAATTCCCAATTTAGATCTCCTTCCAATTATTAGCCCAGTTTGTCAGAAAGGGAACCTGGGACAACATGCAGAAAGGGACCTTTTGTCCTGAAGTTGTCAGGAGAGAATGAGTCTTTCATGAGGCAAATTGCAGCAAGAACTTTATTGCAATGGTCGAAGCAACTTACATAATTTGTGTGAAATCTTCAGGGACAAGTTTCAGGTACTCCACCATCTCTTCAAGTCACATCCAGTCAGGGTTAAAAATAAGCTCTTGAATTATTGTCTAACTATGCAAAGAATTTTTCAGGTGTATTGGACGCCTAAGAAATTCCATGGTAGGAAACAGTTATCCTCTGTGTTTTCTCCAGCAGTCAAGTATAACAGCCAAAGATTGTCATGCAATCCACAGGAGATTTTACTTTTTTAATTCCAAATAAGAATTGTTTGTCACTTTAAAGCATCAGCCCAATCTTGCTATTACAGAACAGATGACTTTAACCATAAGTCATGTGTCCTTTCCTTATACTCCGTGTGACAAGAAAGTAGACATTTATATTGATCTTTGCTGTCTCATCATCTCAGCCAGACCCATTCTTGCATCTCTTCTATTTCCTGGGCTGTGTAGGAGCCAAATCTGAAATTCTGGTTCTACTTACATTCTGCTTAAAAAAAAAAAAAAAAAAGGATATTTGTCCCAACTGTTTTTTTAACCATGTGTTTTGGTTGCAATTGGCAAAAAAGGAAATAAAATTCAAGAGAGGGGAAAAAAGAGAAGGAACAGAGAAAATAACAGGATGAAACAGAGCAGTGAAGCAGATGTTTGGCATCTGGCCATAGTGGAATGAACTCTCTCCACACTGAATTCTGTATTTGTCTTACACTGAAAAATAATTAACTTGTAGAGCAGCAGGTTCAGAGAGCCGTGAATGTGGTGATCGAGGCAATTAGCCCCTATCAGAGCCATTGTTCCAGGCTCTCTGAAAAGCCAACTGAGTATTATTAGCTAGCCCTCTGCAGTTAGATGAGTCAGACAACTTCTTTTAAAAAAATAAATTTGACATTCCAGAGCACTTGTATGTGACAGGGTGAATTCAGGAGCAAATTCCAGCCATGACATGTGTAAGCTCATAATTATGATATTTACAAAGCCAGGAGAGGCAGAAAAGTACTTTTTTTTTCCTATTATTTATTGGATTAATTTTATGCATTGCTGACCACCCTCTCCAGCAATTGTTATTTGGGATTCTCCTTTTCTTACCATCTTTTCCCCCATTGCTCTCGATGTGACAGGTTTGGTGATGCACAGTGACACCCATTAACTGTACTTCGGATCTTTTGCATTCTTCTCACAGGTTCTTTAACAATGATACTCAAAATGTGTGTAGGATATCACCTAAAAGGAAAAACAGATTACTTAATTTCTGCCAGGCCAGCAGAATTTATAATTTTGACACTGTCTGCCCACATGCATTGGCTTTAAACTAAAAGAAGGTAGATTTTAAATTAGATGGTAGGAGGAAATTTTTTACTATGAAGATGATGAGGCACTGAAATAGGTTGTCCAGAGAAGTAGTCAATTCCCCATCCCTAGAAGTGTTCAAGGCCAGGTTGGATGAAGCTCTGAGCAACCTGGTTTAGTGGAAGGTGTCCCTGCCCATGGCAGGGATGTTGGAACTACACAATCTTTAAGGTCACGTACAAAAACCATCCTATGAATCTATGTAATCTGCTGATTCCATCCTTCAAAACTTAATAAAACAGGCAATCCTTCCCCTCTGTTCTAAACTTTACCTCTTTCAGAGGTCATTAAATGGACATTTAATTGAGAAAAGCCTCAGCACCATAGTTCAACTACCATAAAAACCTAGAGGATGGTGCCCTAGAACTGAATTCTTTCAGCTCTTTTTGTTGTTTATGTGTCACCACGCTGAGGCAAAGTTTATAGAGAATGGAATGGGCAAAAGCATGAAGATCTGTCTCATGGCTGAATCTCTTTCAGTCATTCAGTTTTACTCTCATGCCAGCCACAAACTTAATTTTTGTTTGTACAGAGGCTTGCAGCTGTCTGTGTTTGGTCTACCTTTACACACTCCCACACATACAATTAGGCTCTCTAGTTGTTCACCCAGCATCATTGCAGGAAGGGACTGGGCGAGTGTTTTGGAAACCTAGGTACAGAAGAACCCTGAAGTATACAGAGATACATGTAAAAGCAAAATACTTAAGTTTGCTATGAAGAAGCTCTTGAATGGGGAATATTTATTCTGGTGATTCTATTTTAGAATGTTTCTCTTTATATTGCCCAAGTGATTTCCTCCTGGTGATCAAGAATCTTAACTGCATTATAAGGTTACTACACAGAAAGCATATAGACTTAATCAAAAGTTTCTATTAGTAGTGTTTTCCTCAAATTCTATGTTCTACTCCAAGGTAGTGGGCTTTTTAAGATACTGCTAGTATTCTGCAGCATAATAAAACAGGGAGTAAATAATTTTTACCACATATGTTTAATAGTAACATTGCAATTTTTAGTTCATCAGAATTAAGATTTTACTTTCCTTGTGCTCAAGCAACTTTGTGCTACGTAATATTCAGGAAAATTTTCTGAGCTTTCATTAATGTATCTCTTTTAGGACACTTTCCCTCTTAGCAACAAACAGAACTCTTTCTAGTCTAACAGACAGACAGAATGATTCTGTTTAATCAGTAAGTTATTCCTGAGGAAGCATAGTTTTTAGTTACTGAAAATGGTCTTTGAATATAAACTGGTTAAAAATGTTGAGGCTAGTGGAAATAGAGAATTCTACTTAATTTCTTGGCAGGAGTAATTGTGCATAGGTATATCACCAAAAGCCATCTTCAGGCTAGGCTGTGAGTCTGTATATGGTCTAGGCAAGTCCCATGGCTTGCTTGTTATTTCACAATGATCCTAATCATTGAAATGGGAAACATGGTGGAATGTGTCAGGAGATATTTCTGTACCACAATTAGATTTTTTTTTCAGATGAAAACTTGGTGACCTACTATTTTCCTATGTTAAGAACCTGTTATATCACATGCCTTGAACAGAGATTTTGGATCACTACTTCTGGCATACACTGCTGTAAATCCTTTAATTTCCACAATAAACAGGCACCAAGCTGTTCCCTAGGAACAGAATAAATTAAAATTAGTATGTCTGATGCTTCATGGAATCCCTGGGGACCCAGTGAGGAAAGGCAGAGGAGGGGTCCAGAACAATATTCAGTTCTTTTCTATTCCACCTACCCGGCTCTGTTCCAGGCATGGAGAACCCTGGCAGAATCTGCCATCTTCTTGTTCGATACTTCCCATGATAAAATTCTTTTTCAACTGCCAAGACCACAGGGACATTGCTGGGAGATACTGTCTGAACCTCTCAGGCTTCTTTATATATGCAGCAAACAATGGCTATAAAAGAGTCATAAACAAATATACTTCTGTTTATATTTCTGGTCATGCTTGTTACTATCTTCATTTCTTTTTCTGAAGAAAAATTCTTGAGATATGTCACTGGTAGAGGGGCTAAGGCAGGTTTTGAAGCTTGAATATTACTGCCTAGGTTCACTTTACCTAATTTTTAATATTCATGCAAAGAAGCTAATTGTTAAGATGGACATCAAATAAAACCTTCAATTCAAAGATAACCTTTGTCATCCTTACTTATGACTTGCTTAATTATAATGATTGTTTCCTCTGATTGCAAGAAAATTGCCTATCCTTCAATTTCAACACTGTGTTTTTAATTTGGTAAGAGAAATTTCATTAATCATGTACATATCCCAGAAATAAATCTGCTGTCTTGCCCTTCAAGTCATTGCCTCCAGGTAGGGTAGGATGGATCTTGGTTTTATTGTGAAGTATTTCAAAATTTTACTGACACTGTGTCTTTTCTTTTTTAATGATATATAGAAGTTCTCTATTGTTAGCAAACATGGAAAACATGGAGTTTTAAGCTTTTCTTTTTTTTTTTTTAATCTCACCTGAGAAGAACTCAAATGTTGCATATCAAGTTTAGGCTTTCATGTTTAATTTTAGCTACAGTGCTATGATAATCATTAAAGCAAGGGAAATAGAAAGAGAAATAGAAATAGAAACAGAAATGGAAATGGAAATACAAATAGAAATAACAGAAATAATTGAAATATAAATAATGGAAATATAAAAAGCCTTCCCAGACCCTTTTGAGCCATGCCACATATGCATTTCTTTTCCTAATTCAATAGAACTTGAATTCTCTTGAATTCTCCTAAAGAAATTCTCCTCAGCCATTCTTTCTCTTCTTCAAGTAGATAACAGAAAACAAGTAGATTTTTTTGTTGCTGTTTTAGACAGAAATTTCATCACAATTAATGGGCATAATGTACTTTTTATGAATAAGAGAATAACTCCTAACTTTGTGTTTGCCTCCAGGATTCAGAGCCAAATCCACTGTTATAAAATGGAGCTAAAAGTGTTTGGCCACACCTAATGGTAATTAAGCTGAACCAGGTTAAGTTCCCAGGCTGGGGATCTAAATCACCCAGAGAACAAGTTTTTGAAATCATCCTGGGATGGTTTAGGCTTGTCATTTATCTGGCAACACAAAGGCATATTTTGAAAAAACCTTGAGTCAAGGATCATTTTTACAGGTATTCTGGTTTTTATACCTTGTGTCGGTATAAAAGTGTTTAATTGTATTTACATGGGCTATTCCACTATAGTCTGATGTAAGGCAAAATTCCTTAGTGGGTTTCATTTTCAGGTACCCTCTGTGGGTTGTTAAGGGGTCTTCAACACCTAGAAATTCTCAATTATATATCACTGCCAGTAAACCTCAATATTCCAGGGGCTTGGATGAAAACTTTTCATTTGAAGAGGACAAAAAAAAAAAGGAACTTCTTTTTGAGAATTTTTCTGTCTTAACAGTACAGTGACAAGAACTGCATGGGTTTGTATGCAAAACCCCACTGAAATTTGTTACAAGCCTTGGGGAAAAAATTACAAGGTCATAGCAGTGGAGAAAACTCAAACTTCTTCAAGCAAAAAAAGAACTTTGTATAAGGCACATGACTCTGAATTTATGTCTCTGTCTATAGTACTGGCCAGGGGAATATTATACTGGCTGCTTGTCTAAATTAGACACATAATTTTGACTAACTTTTTTAGCAGACACAAATCACTACTGCACAGATATGGCCTTTTTATCTTTTCACTGTGATTAGTGGAAAGGAAGAGAGAAGATCCACTTCATCTAGTGTACACCAGCTGGACATATTCTCTTCTTGGCTTCCACTCTTAAGGCAGGGAGATGGTCACCACAACTTGACCATATCTTGTGGGAAGCTGTCACAATCTGCTCATACAAATGGGGGTTGTGATGGTTCATTACCTGATCTCAGAATGCAAAAAATAACATGGAAGGGGATTGCAGTATCAATCAAAACAAATGCACCTTTTGTTGAATGACCACAGCAAATGTGTTAAAGAAATTAGGAATAAGGAAAAGAAGAGAGATAGAGAGATAGAGAGATAGAGAGACAGAGAGAGAGAGAGAGAGAGAGAGAGAGGGAGAGACGATGGTAGAGCTACCAAACATAGAGACGAAATCCTCATGGTCCAGTCTATGGAGTTCACGTAGTCATGTTGGGGAGATCTCAAAAGTCCTGGTTAACTCAGGGGTCTATTATGGTCCTTTGCACGAGGGGGGAGCAGGTAATAAAGAAATTGCTGAGGGGGAACATATATAATGGAGAATAAGGGTATTGAAGCCATCAAGGGGGGAGCAGGTACAGATGCTCCATGTGCTCAGCAGTGAGCAGGACCCATTGTTTTCTTGGTCCAGCAAACACACTTGCAGGCAGTACTTGGCTCACTTCAGTCTGGCCAGTGCCCCTGTGTCAGAATTACAGGGGTCTCATTCTCAGTCCCTGGGAGGGGTCTTCAATATCTGTTCATCACGGTGATAGTGAAGTAGATTAAGGATTTTCCATGGGGAGGGACCACCAAAGTTGCCCCAGCAAGTTCACTTGGCCAAGAGGTGGGAAAATTCCTGGGCTATTGTCCTGAAGCAGGTGTAAGAAAATATAGGGCATGTCGCCCCCTTAACCAGGCCCTGCAAGAAGAAGCATACATGGTGGCAAATACACCTGCAAACCATCACTTGGCAGGCCAGAACTCTGCTCAGAGGCCCCAGGATCTTGGTGTCCATCCACCTCAAGCAGGCCAGAATTCCGATCAGGATCCTCAGGGTCCCGGTCTCCGTCCTTGCGATGGTCGTGAGGCAAATGAGGGACAGTTCAGACCCTCTCTGTCAGAAGCACCTGTGGAAGAAAAAATGCTGCCTGTATCTTCTGTGTTCCTCATGGAAGCTGCAACTTTTAAACATTTCATGTTTGGGCTTTCAGGCAAAATGAAAACCAGATATTTTGCTGATCCATGTGAGACTAAACAGGTTTTCGTAGTTCATCTAAGGTTAAACATTTGATGAAATCTTCTGAATTTGATCATAGAATTTCTTAGCAAACATCAGTTATTTGTCAAAAGAAAATATTCATTGTGTCTCCACTAGTTAACAGAGCTTGTCAGCTGAATAGAAATAACTGTACATGACACCCTATTGTATTCTTTCTTGCTCTGAGCCATTTTTATTCTTGTAGTCTGTAAAAAACTGACAAAAAGTGTATTACATTTTCTTTAAGCTTAGCATTTTTGTTCATTTCTGGTTTTTTTTTCCTTAAATTCACTGAATTTGCAGCTCTCTACCTGGTGACCACTGCAGTATTTGCAGTCTGCATGTTTGTTAGACTAATAACTATCAATGACCACAAGATGGCAAGGTTTCTTCACTTTTCTGAGATGAGAAGGCAGCAAAAGGAAAAGAGGGAGGGGTGCAACAATGTGGAAAGAAGGTCAAAGGAAGAAACACACATAAGGACTCAGATTTCTCTCACATCGGTACTTCCAATTACACAAATAAACACATAAAAATCAGATAAGTATTAAAATGCTGTTGAGATGCCCTAGAGTTTGAACAAAAGTAATATATTTGCTAGTTTTTCCCTGATGCTTGCCAGACATTCTTTTTCCAGTAAGTGCTGTCCATTTTTTCACACTGGAAAGTTCAGTATTTGCATTTTCTGCTCTTCTCCGTTGAGGTGCCACCTTAAGAAGACAAACCACTTAACTGCAGTGGGATTAAAAGCCAAGATCATTCTTGGGTGTAAAGTGTTTTCAGAGAGACAAGAAATAACTGAAAACCAGCAGATCAAACATTTACAATGTCAAATTACAACTTCAGGGCATAACTTGTTCATATTCATTTGAATTTAAGCAACCTGATTGTCCTGTGTTTGGAGTATTTTTAGGATTTTCACATGGCTCCTCTTTTTTCTCATTTGAACACATTAAGAATCAGAATCTTCTAAACATCTCCATTTGTAATGTGTGATAGCAATACAGACAAGTGGCTCTGCAGAAAACCTCCACATGCCCACAAGGAACATAACATGTTAAAAGTAAGTGAAATTAATCACTTTGAAAAGGAATTTCTGGTAGCATCAACTATTGCAGGCACAAAACAACAGAATTGGCTTCTGGAGGAGCCTTTTTCTTCAGGAGTTGCAATGGAAGCTGGTGTCAGCAGATGGCACCGGAGACAAAGCTGTGAGACTCAACTGGTCCTCTGAACAAGGTCCAGAGAATTAAATATTTTATCTTTTATTTTTCCTTTGATAAAAGTACCATAACTCAAGGGCACCCCTTCTGCCTTGTGTTATAAATCTTTGTACTTACTGTGCCATCACTCGTGCCAAAGTCCCTGATGAGGCCCCATGATCTTTTTTTCATACACGCAGTTCAGGCAGGTTGCAAAAGCAAACTGTTGTGTCGCGTTTTGATCAGCTAAAGAGTGCTCTGTGGGAAATAGAGACATTTCTTTTAAAAAGGAGAGATTCTTTGATGAGGTGGGAGGCAAGAGAAACAAGTTTTACACACTTGGCTACATGAAAGTTTTTCCCAAAATTTTTACCAAAAAGGAGCAATAGGCAACTAGTGATCAGTAATATTAAAAGTACATTATGGACTTGGATTAGTTACTGAAAACCATAACTATCAAAACATTTTATTTATACAAAAAGATATAGATTTACAACATTACTGAAAGAAAAAAAAAGAAAAAAGATCAAATTGGCTGTGCAGTTTCCAGAAAAATACTTCAGAGTTATGTAAGACAAATTATCTATGATGAGCAAACTGAATAAATAGCCTTTTGGATCAATTTTCAATTTGATAATAGTGGAGGGTAAAAAAGAGAACTTTGAAAATTATATGGAAAAAAAGTAAAATCAAATCACTGAGAAAGCAGGCACAGGTATGAATGACAGTTCTATGTAAAACCTGGGTAAAATAAACTCACTGAACATAAATGGGCCCATCTATCTTGCCCATTCTGGGAAATTGATGTAATGGGTAGAAATGACATCTAAATTTAAAGAAGAAAGAAATTTCTTTGGTGTTAGAATGGAAAATACTCAACTTGCAAAAGAATGAACACAACATATTATCCCTGGAAAGAGGGACTAAATACTGTGGAAAAGCATCTGCTGCAGAGCACTTATTGTTGAAAATCCCTGAGTGGTTTTGTACAACTGGCCATGAGCCACAGCTTAAAAAAGACATAAATTAACTCAAAAAAAAATAAGCAATCGTCAACAGCGTGTTAATTCAAGGAAAATCACATTTCATCCTTACTTCCCTTTTGGTGGATATGTCTCAGGTTGCTGTTTGCATGATCAGAGCACAGATTTCTCATATTCCAGATTTTGAGGCTCATTGGAGTGCAATTAATTGCTAAATTGGGTAGGAAATTATGAATATGTTGGTGGTAAGTCTCTGTACTTGACTGCAATCTGTCAATGTACAGAACTTAAAATTTAAGGGAAGAACATTATTGTCTTGGTCATGACTAGGTTTTCATTTGCAACTCATGTCTCCATTTCAAATGCAGTCCCATTTTTCATATAAATGTTGAATTACCTTTTAAATCTTACATCCAATTATCTAAAGGACTTTGTTTATTCATTGACAAAGATCAGGATACAATAAATGTGTCTATCCCTAAATGTGTCTATCCCTATTATGTTTTCTATTTTCTTTGTCTAAATAATACAGATCAGTGGTACACAGGATAGTTTAGCATAGGTTACCTCTCTGTGTCTCCTAGTTTTTACAGAATAGTTCCTACAGATATGTAGAATCAAGTTTGAAAAGGAAGCTTGGAAATTGGAAGAAGCATGTAATTTTTTATGCAGCATCTGGTTCTGATACTTGTCTGTTACAAATAACTTTGTTATTTTAAAAAAGTTATTTTAAAATAATAAAGTATCCTTTTTTTTTTAATTACTTTGCATTTACCAGAAGAGATGAACTTTATCTGTTCAGTTTGTTGGAATTTTTTTGGTTTTTAATGGCGCCTTTGTAGACAAATTCATGTATTTGTTTTAAATTGCTGTATTTTTAAATTGTATTGTTATGAAATGCTGCCAAGACTTTTAGAGAGGTGACCCTTTAAAATGGAATGACAATTTTGTTCTGGTGGAATGGAGCAATATGAATGTATAATAAGCAGAGATAATGACATTTCAATACTTGTAATTTATTTTTGAATGTTAAAGCCATTATTTTCATTATCTATGACTTTAGATTGCAAGAAAATATATCTGCATTGTGAATTGCACTTTTAAAAATGTATTTATCATTAAGACAGGGTAATTCTGCTTTCTTTTGCAGTATTTTATTTTGCTTAACACATGATGCTCTATATTTGCTAGTATCTCAGGACAGATCCTAGATGGAGGTTTAAGGGTAGATCACTTTTTAGGTGCAATTGCTAAATAAACTCCTAAAAGCTTCTTTGTTTAAATTTAGACCAATTTCCAGCATTTTTCTGAAGGCCTGCACATTAATGTATTCTAGTTCTGTTATCCTTAGAAATATTGAGGCCATTGAAAATTTCAAGACTACTTCCAGTATGACAATCTTACCAAAAGAGATGAAATTGGGCAGTGAAATGGCATGACTAGTCATATGTTCAGCCAGAAATACCATTTACAGATCAAACTCCTACTACTATTGGAAAGATTGGGTTAGTAAGTTCACTGATTTGGAAAGTTAAGAATTGTGAGCCAAATATTCAGTTAATTTAAATTAAAATAATCATGATGATTGCCCTGGATTTATTTTTTGCATAACATAGAACCTCCCACATCATGAAACTCAGTCATCCATGAATCCAGGCAACTAATATGTATAATATCTTCTAATTTATAACACCTAAAAATTTTAATATTTTCTTTATATTGAACTCAGTGATAAAAAAATGCTGCATTCTTGAACCTCACTCTATGTTTTCTGCATGAAAAACTAGAAGAAACATAACTCTATTTCTCTTTCCCTGAGGTCAGGTGTTTTAAATGTTATTAATTTGGTGTTATCCAGAAGCAATGCTTCCATTAACATTTGAAGAAGTATTTCACTAACATTTATTATCCTGAATGAGGGTTAGTGAATAGCTCTGTGTCTTGCGAGACTCTTTAAAAATCTTAATCTCTTTACTAACAATCATCACATGTTCTGCTGCTCTCAGAGCACTGAGGGGTTTGTGGCACTGTCCTACAGTGGGGGGCATATAACTTAGAAAATTTGTCAAAAATCCTCTTGGCAGGACTATATTTCTACACTGGACCCTTCCACCCAGTGTATTGATTTCCAACATTTTCTCTTCCCATTTACTCAAATCTGGTGTATTTTGACTGCTGTTCAAATATTCAGCTTCAGGTTGGCAGAAGCCATTTGAAACTCTCAGAAGAGAAAACTCTCTTCACAGTACAGATCAGAGAAAGTGCAATGCTTTCTGCAATAACTTTATATCAGTTAAACCTGCCTCAGTTTTTCACATGTTTTTTATTTTTATATTTACTGGAAGTTGTTGAAAATGTCAATCATAATTTTCATTGTGTGTGTTTTACATTAAAGTTGGAACAAGTTGATTTAATCATATGCTTGACATGATCTTGGGTTTTTTTTTGTTTTACCTTTTGCAAGTACCTATGAATCTTTGTCAGGTTCAATAAATCTGCTGGCTTCCTGGGAAAATATGTAAGTATCACTATTTTTCATTTAGTCAAGGAACCACAGAATCACATAATAATTTAGTTGGAAAAGACCTTTAACATCATCAAGTTCAGCTGTAAATCTAACACTGCCAAGTCCTTCTCCCAGACAAAGCCAGTGAAACCACAGTGAAAATGTCATACCACCACCAAATGTGCCTGGGTCAAAGTTCAATGTCATCAGCAAATCAAATACAAATTTTCTCATTTTCTCTTTGTAGTAGCATTTGAGTCCAAGTACAGCAGGATGTTTACTCTTCAAACCTCATATTTTAAAATATTTGGGTCATAAGTATAGTGTCCTTCTGCAATAAATAATATTCTGGACTCATCACTTTAATTTTCTTAGTGGAATAGTCCAGATGTTGGATTTAAAAGATTTCAAAAAAGCATGGTACTGCTAAATTGAATCTGGACTGGTTTGGGTTGGTTCCAAACAATGACGCGTAAATGGCCTTAAATGAGAGATGTGGACTCAGTGTAAAATGTGAACTAGTCATAGCATTTTTTATGGTGTGCAAAAAAACCTGGTGGATTAACGTTTTGTCTGCTATTAATTAGCTTCCCACAAAGTTTAATGTTCCTGTCTACTTCAGAGCAAAGGTTCTCATTTAAGGTACTCTATTTGTAATTCTCATTCCTATAAATTAGCTGCAGAAAACCACCGGCAGTGCAGGGCTGCCTCCAGGGAATCAGTAACTCTCATGACACTCTCAGTACATTTAGCTCCTACTGGAGTGTGGGGACCCCTTGGTAATAACATCCATGCTTTGCTATAGTGCATTCCTCTGCCACTAAATTGGGACTCTTTGTACTACCTGGAGTTATTGATTTGGATTATGAAGGCAAAATACAAATTATGCTATGGACTCCTGTGCCACCCTGCTTTTATACCTGCAGGTCAATGGATAGCACAACTTATTCCTTTTGCCAACAAAACCCTTAGTGCAAGGCTGACCTGTGCTACAAATAACTTTGGTAGCACAGGTCAGCCACAGGTTTTTGGACTAGCTCTGTTACAACAGCTCAGCCAACTTTAACATGCAGCATAGATGTCTAAATTTTAAAGGGCTTGTTGATACTGGAGCGGATGTCTCTATTATTAAAAGCAATGAATGATCTAGTGATTGACCCACAATCAGCCCCACATCAGCCCTAACTGGGGAGGGGGGAGGATGCAGCCCCTTAGACAAAGATCTCACGTTCAGCTTGTCCTTGGCCCTGATGTGCAAACTGCCCAGATCACCCCACTTATTGCAATTGAAAGGAGGGAGCTGCAGGAGGGAGGAAACACTTCTTGAAAGGAGTTGGAACATTTCTTACCTTTATTGTTTAGATGTCAATATAGGCAACACTAATGGCCAAACTTGTGCTAGCTTCTAAAGGCACCTTACTCTTTCAATAATGGCAGGAAGGATCTACATGCTCAGTGCAGCACCAGTTAAACTGAATCCTATGAAAATTAGTTTCAGAATAATCCACTACACCTTTTATATGCTAAGACATGAGCAGGAATTTCAGTTTAGAGATTAAAGGTGAGTAGTAACACTGCCTTTCTTAAATCCCTCTCTTATTTTGCTGCAGCACCACAACGGGATTTTTTCTTATCCGTAAAAGTTAAACTTCATTTTAAAATATCAGCATATTTCATCTGGTATAGCTGAACCAAGAACAAAAATTTCAAGAATGCTGGTGATCTGGGGACAGATTTGTCAAAAATTACTCCAGATATCCCTCTAGTTTTGGTATCCACTCTGAACAGACTATCTACAGAAGATGCTATTCTCATGGTATCAGAAATAGTTTTACCTTTCCAAGATGCTATAGAACAGGGAATAGAAAACTTGTCCCTAAATTTTTTATTGCCTATGATTTTAGAGTACAGTTTAATAAAACATCCTGGATTCATTAGCTTCACATTTTCACTTGTCTTCTTAACTCTTTACCTGGATAAGAAAGCATTTTTCCTGCTAAATCCACAAGGGGATAAAAGCATTCTTTATCTCCTCTACAGTACAGACATGTCTTTTTAATTAGTTTTCAGGTCATTGAAAACACAATTCTGTTTTGTGGTTTGAACATTGAACAGAGTTGTTATGTGCATTTGCAGTTAATACAAAATATTATGTGATATTTAGTAGTAAAACCTCAAGGTGAGAAGTAGTAGTCTTTCCAATTTCCTCTTCTTGTGATTTTGAAACATTCTTTCCTAGAAAATGTGTTTCATCTGGTAGTACCTTATCATGCAAAGGCATATTCTGATGTCCTCTACAAATAATCATAATTTTTTTTTTTAATTTCTGTAAAATTTTGTAGGTATTAGCCAGATTTTTTTTAATGAAAAATGTGATTCAAATGTTTGATACCCTTACCAAAAACAGGTACATGTATTTAAAGCATTCCAGTGAAAAAATGGTAAATTTTATATCTAAATATATAAATAAATATATATATATATATATATATATATATATATATATATATATATATATATATATATATATATATCACCAATCGCGTTATTATGCCAGCCTTGATTTGACCTTAAAACAAAACCCAATAATTTGGCTTGCTATAAGCATAGTGAAAAAAAATTGCATTTCCATATAGGATTCAATTGTCTCAGAAACTGTCTTTGAATCAGTTGTAATTTTTGGAGAAATTGACATATGACTGGCACATTATAAAATCTGAATTCACACTCAAAATGTACATAATCCCACTGAAGACATGCAGTCTAATTTAGACTATAAAAAAAGTGTCTCCTCCACTGCTATCCACCAATCTAATGAAGACATTGAATAAGATGCATTTTTAATTTTGATTTAATATCTCTTCTTTAGTCCTTTCCCCACATTGCCACCCCACACAGACGCATCCACATGAACCCTTAAAAAAAAAAATGCAACAAAATGTTTGAGTAGTTTTGGAGTTGGAGTCATTCTGGTATTTTGCAATTCCCTGTAATTCAAAGGATGTTGTCTTATGTGTGCCAGTAGTGCATCCTTTAGCATGGCCTCATGGTGAATTGAATGAAGCTTTTTTCATCACACCAAAACTCAATCTTCTCATCTCTTTCAAAGGCCTTACTTGCCCTCTCAAGCCAGCAATTGTACTGATTGATTACTACTAAAATTGTCCTGAGTCCCCCACACTGAGAAAGATGCCATACAGAAAAAAGAAAGCAGAACATTTTCATCTTTCTCTTGATTGCTGTAAAAAAAAGCATTAGTCTGAAATGAAAGGTTGAAGCAGCAACAGTTTATTGGCTGTGCCATAAAGCATCATCAGTTTGCATTGCTGTAAGCCCTAAGTTGACATTTTAAGGGCCTCATTTATTCAAAAGAGGCTCTTTCTCAAGCTCTCCCTGTTCTGTTTTGGACACAGAGGGGGACAACATTCACTGCACTGAAGAACTGAAAATGGATTCTGAGTGTGAGTCTAATCTGTTTCAATGAACATATAAAAACTTTAAAATAGAATGTCATAGGTGCAATGATGATGACAGCAAATAGTTTCTTCAAATGGTTATTCCTGAAAAGCCTGTTTGAAGCATTCAAGTAGATAGTGCTTGAAAAGAATCAAGGGACACAAATTTGAGGTGTAATTTTGAAATATTCTTGGGTTATACAAGAGTGGATTCTGTACTCAAAGTTTGTTCCATTGACTTTAGCATGGTGAAGTGTGTCATCAGTGTGATAACTAAAACCAGTGTGAAAACGAAAACAGGGCACCATTTCATTACATGGCACTCCAATCAAATTGAAACAGATATCATCTCTTTGAGAATATGACACTGTGGGTGTAATTCCCATTAACACCTTTATTTTTGAGGTGGAATGATTTTGTAACTTAAGCAGAATAAAGACAGATTAATAGTCAGAACTTTCTTAAATTTCTCATGAAAACTAACCAATATTCAAAACTTTATTTCTCTAGAAATTATATGTATGAATGTTTAGTATTAAATCCACAATTAAGTGCTTGGTACATAGTTAAACACTTGGTAGTCTGGTTAAAAAAAAAAAATTGAGTACAGCTGCTTTGGCCCTGCATCTGGTGTTTGTCTACTGTTCTACATTTGCAGTATTCTGAGATGATAGAAAATGGTCCCTGTTAGAGGCACCATGACTTATTTCAGATTTAACAAGGAAGAAAAAATTCTAATACTTGGTTTGTTTCTGACAGTTTTCCACAATAAAAAAATTATCAAGTGAATAAAAAGTATTACATTTTGATGTGTTAATTCCAGACACATTAGGATTGTTTCAAAGACCTACGTAAGTTCTTAGCGTGCTCATCATTAAACTGATAAAATTGTTAATTGTCAATTGATAATTTATAAAAATTGTTCTCTTATATCCAAGAGACATTTTTTTTTCAATTTGATCTTTAATTGATATGGTCCCAACTACAGGCCTATGCTTGTCCTCTACTTAAGAAATTCCAGGAGCTCTAACTTTACCATGTTGTTGCAATATATTAAAGATTATGATCATTTAAAGGATTACTGTCAGGTAAAATATAAAAGGGTTTAATAGTATTATGCTCATAAATTGAATTGCTAAGACAGTTTAATGATCAGAAAAATTGACATCACTTCTTTATACATAATTTGCATTCTTTACCATAATAATGTAAATTCTAAAGACAATATAGTTTTGTGTGGAATCGATTATATTTGGACAAAAATTTGGAATACAAACCTAACTCTTTTTAATGGAAATGAGGTGTGCTTAGTCTAAAATCTGTGAAATTTGAAGCAGACTACCACTTAAGACTGTCTCAATTGTTAAACAGAGGATTGGAAATAATGTGAAAGTAACTAAGTATTGTTTCTGGATGGTGAAAATCTCCTCAAGATCAAATACAAGATAATGAAAGTCCCAGCCAAACTAGCAAGCAAAGAATTTAAAAGAACAAATTAAAACTTATCATGGCTAGTTAAAATGGATAAAATAAAAATAACATGGATAAAATAAAATTAAAGCTAAGATGAAGAGAAAGTTGGACTTAGAAAAAACAAAACAAAATATTAAAATTACTCAAAACCAAAAGGAAACTGGCCAAGAACAAACCTGTCAAGAACTGTGATGAATTAGGAAAGAAGTTACTCTAAGATGGGACCAACACACTTGTATCTAAGGAATGTATAAAGTAAGTGAAACGAGTTAGAACATCATTCATCTGAGATTGATTTATCATCTTTTCCACTTGCCAAAGCAGAAAGGAAAATGTCTTTCCACTGTTGTAACTACCATACAGAATATCTAACTCTGAGCCTGAAGTTTAATTGATTTTTTCCAGACATTTCAGAGAGGAATATCTTATTGTACCTGGTTTAAAATAACAGCTAAATATTCCTCAGATAAGGAACAGAAAGCTTAATGCTATCATTACCAGTCTAAAGGGACCTGTACTTTTTTATGCACAGCACTTTTTTGAGAAAAGGAAGAATATCAGGCATTCATAACTGCATTACTTGTTTCTGGAATAGAGGAAATAATAGAATTGGCCAAGTTTCACTTAAAGGTGATATAAGGACAATGTGGACAATAAGGAGTGGGTTAAAGCTGTGAAAGTACCAAGCTCTAGAGCCCCTGTCAATCTTTGGAACTGGTGAGAATGCTGTGGGGCAATTTGTGGTACAAAACCCATCAATCTGAATTGTAAAGTGAAGTTTCAGGCTTACAGCATATAGATGCTTTGTAGTTGCTCTAAATTTGTGGAAGTTACTCAAATGTAATCGAGGACACATTGTAATTCTGAAAGATGTTCATAAATGTGTACCTGTAGGTGCCTAAGTTATCAGACCAGAATCTGTAGCTTAAAATGTACAAAGTATTGACACCTTAATGAAGGGATGGGACTACTGTCAGGCTAAAAATGATTTATTGCTCAGATAAACATCAGCTTCAAAGGCCATGGGATTTAAGAGGAGTTAGAAGTCAGCCATAGATCGAGGTAGCCACAAGTTAGTTACAAGCCAATATATAACATTCCAATCCAATGGAAAATTGCCACAAGTTTATTTTGTTTCTGTAGCCTATCATCTTTACTTAATTCTGCTGCACTGCGTATACTTTTATGCAATGGGCTAATATTGCACATTCACATCTATACTTCTATTATAACATCTAAATTCTTAGCTTACTCTATAGAATTACATTAATATAAGTTATAAGTTATTACTATAAAACTCTTCACTATCTTACTCAATACAGTTTCTAACTTATTGAAGGCATATTCTTACTTACAACTATAGGAACTTAAATTTATAATTTTTCTGCCTAAAATCTGTGTACTTTTATTTTTACATCAATCCAAGCTTCTTACAAGGCTGCAAATCAAACCTTTCAGTATCTGTGGAAGTTTCCATCTTTTCATTCCCTACACAGATAAGGGTTTAACCACTGGTGATCTCATTCATTCCCAGCTGATAAAGCTGCTCCAGCATTAAGAGCAGAGGTTTGTTTTTCAGGATTCCTTAAAAGTAGATACAGGACATTACATGCTTCACACTTGCTGGTGTTAAGTAGCCCGTGACATACTAGTCTCCTCCTGCCTGAAATATTCTGTTAAAATTAGGGAGGCTGAAGGACTAAGATGGACCAAATCTTGGCCAGTGCTGAATCTTATGACAATTTATATTTAATCTGGGTATACATTGTCACAAAAACGGCTTGGAAAAAGCTACAAGTTGTCATCTTATCCGTCTCCTGTGAAGGTTCCTCTGGGATACCTAATCTCTTACAAATCCTTTAGCAAGCCTTTTTATGCTCACCTTTAACACACTTGGTTTCCAAAAAACTGATTTAAATCTTTGTTGTTACATACTCTACTAACATCTAGACAGAGAAAATGGCTTATTCATGGCTTTTTCCATCAAATTTTTGTTCAAGGGCAGTTATAAAGTAACTCCACTTGGTTGATTTAGGGTTTTTTCCTCTAAACCTTTTTCATGTTTTGAAACTCCTCTCTTTAATAATAGATAACAATTTTACTTTTAGACAAGTACATGTTGATTCCAATGTTATATTTGTAGCAAGTAACACATTAAACCTTGGGAAATTATGAGTCACAGAAAAATATCCAAATGTATTTCTAGTGTTCTTGTTGGAGGAATGAGAACGTGCTGGGAACTGGGCAAGGGCCATGAGCAACAGCCAGTTTGAGCTCCTACCTGAGAAAGAAGGTGTCAGGCTTTGTTTAATACCTCTGGGATCATATTGTTAAATTCTTATAGTGACATCTGATAAAAAGAGCACAATCTAATGAGGGAAGCTTGACAGTGAATTCCTTAAAGACTAAAGATAAATGCTACTATAACAATGAGACAAATGAAATTCTAGTGAAAAAGCTTCATTGAATAAGAAAAAATTACCCATGGTGAAAGTAGGACCAGTACCATAGGGGCTTTCTCCTGCTATCTAAAAAGGAATCTTTTGTGGTGAAGTGTCATTACTGTCTCATAGTGCTGAAAAAAAGTAAAACGGGTCAGCAAAAATGTAGAAGATAATAGAGAAAAGAAGCAGCCAAAGTTTTCTTAAATTCAAACAGCTCCAGAAAAAAAATTCTTCTGATTTTTTTCCTAAATTGCTAGATGATGTAAGTGCTGTGAAGATAGCGAATTTTTTTTAAATGCAGCTTTAGATAAATTCATGAGGTCTTTGTGAAATCTTGCAAGCTGTATATTCTTCTGGATACTAACACTGGAGCAAGGCAAAAAGCAACAGAAATAATGGTAGAACTTTAACTGCATTTTGTCTTTAGTAAAGAGAAGGATTACAGATTTGAAAGTGTTGTGATAAGTTGTTTTTCTTTTATCCAGAAAATTTCTTAATACACACAGCTGTGATTATGTACTAACAAACAGCGGCCTCTTTGAGCGTATTTACAAATTCAGTCGCACATCATTTTCTCTCTCCATATAATTCTTCCTACAATCACAGTCTTGCAGGGTGAAGACCTGAGAGTTAAAGTTGGGAACACTTAGAAACAATGACCCTAAAAATAAAAATGCTAGAGAATAATGGCAGTCATCAGAGAGAGGTTTGAATATAAACTCTTTGGGCAGGGTTCACTTGCCTAGATATTTACCTAGAGCCACATAAGATGGTCTTGGCTTCAGCAGGGTGCTCCAGAAGGTTGTAGGTTTCCCACAGGTGCTGTGCTATATTTTCTGGCACTGTGTGAATGTCTCAGATGCCATAAATCATTGAACTTGTGCTAGACATGAATGTTTAGCCAGTGGAATTAGGTCCTCTAATCTACAGCTAACCTATTAATAAACCTTCTCTTCCTTTGGTACTGTCAATTGTCTTGATTTCTGATGTGTTTCAGAAATGCTAGACAGGTTTGTTGTGCCTTGAAAAACATTTTTGTAACTCCTTGATTTTAACTTACGGTTGTAGGCATGGGATGCACAAATTTTGCTCCTTCTCATCCAACTTGCCACTCTTTCTGCAATGTTTTACCAGTGTTAGGCAGGGTTGGTTTGGCCAATATTTTAAGCTGTGTTCTCATTATATCATAAAAAGAATATCTTATAAATCTGCCTTATTAGCTAAGTGACATTTCTTGCTGAAGTGAATTTTATTTATCTAATATTACAACATGTTATAAAGCAATATTGTCAAATGTCTGTATGAATATTTATCAGTAAAAGGTGCACATACATTATTTTAATACATCAATAATTTTATCAAGGAGGGGTTATTACTTGGAGGAGGTTAAACATTGATGCTTACATACATCCTTTATCCAAAGAAAAAACTAATTCATATTCATAGATGGAATATTTTCTTAGATGACATCATAAAAACAACTGTAGTGGAATCTATAAAAGATTATTATCTGAGAAGACTCTTTGGGTGTGCTAAATTAGACAATGAAAGAGAGAACAGACTTTAAGCTTCCTCCTCCTTCCTTTTCTGCCTAAGATCTGTTCATTAAAAATAAAATTGAACATACCACCCAGGCAAAGTGTTTATTGATGAGTAATATGAGAAATTCATGTCAGCAGTTATACTCTTAAAATATCTGCATTTTGTTTCTTTTCTTCTTCTTAAAAAAAGAGAGTTTGAGAAATTTATTACACTATTCAAAGAAAATATTGGGACCCTATTATTGGGACCTATAGGGTGGGAAGGAGAGAAAGGCAAGAGGTGTTATGAGATGTGCAGATGTGGACATTATCAATTCTTTTACCACCAGCAACAATGACTGACAAACTTCATTCCAACATACTGTTTAAATAACATTTTAAACTGTTTCAATCATGTAAGATGCATCCTTGTAGAAAAGCAATAAGTTTAATGTGACCAGGTGACTTTTTTATTTCTCATATGTTCCATTCATTTCCTCCCACCTCACTAAACCAGTTACATTTAACCAGCCATATGCCAGATTCTGACTTTTTTCAAGGTGTAATGCTGTGAAAGTGAATTTTAAAATCTCTTAACAGAAAACAGTAATACAGAAAAATAGGAAGATGCTGTGCCCACTCAAAGCTAGCCAGCACATTCAAGGTGTGGAGTTTTTTGCAATATTTTCTTAAGAAGAGACCTGCAGTGATTAGCCAGACAGATTATATTTATGTTATTTTTAGCAAATAACTTTCACTGCATTGAAGAATCAGAGTTCCAATTAACACAAAGAAAAAATCAATAAAGGCTGTAATCTCAGGGATCATTGATTTAAAATAAATTAATCCCTATCCCATGAAATTTCCATTTAGTTTAATTTTTACTATTATACCATTGCCAAAATGTTTCCATATAAATACATGTTGTAATAGAATAATGCATGAAAGACCAGAGGAAAAAATATGCAAGTTGTTGTAGGTGCTGTACATAATACAACATTGAGAGTTAGTAATATATGGCTACGTTAAACACTGAATAAAAATCAGGGGGAAAAATGGACATTAATAACAAGGAAAATAACTGGGCTTTTTAATTACAATCTAATGTGGGCTGAGGAAAAAATTGAAGACATATTGCAAGATCAATGAAACAAGGAAAATTTGAACTGAATAATATGTTTGGAAGCCTTCAGGTAGAAGAAGGAAGAGAGCATGAAAAGAAAAGATTGCTGCATGAACCAGTAAATTTAAAGGGAGACCACAGATCTCTGTAGTCTAAGTCAGATCACAGATCTGGTTCAGCTGCAAATTTACTCAGAGGGAAAATTGAACAGGGCAACTGTGGAATTATCCTCAGTTCATATAAATTGGTGCAAAAATATTGACTCCAATGGATATTAACTACACAAAGCCATTTAAATATAAGGCCACCGGGGTCTTTCTGTCTGCTGCTATGCTTAGCAATTATCCTATTTTTTTCCTTCCTGTCACTTTTGATTTGTTTTGCAATCTCCCACCTTTCTGCTGACCTCAACAATAGATATGGTGTAATCTCAAGTGTGGTATTTTGAGACAACTGTTGGTGAAATACTAAAGAAATCCAAAAAAACTATCCATTGCTTTTACTTTCTTTAGGCTACACTTTATCCTCAGCTTTGCTGACACAAATCCAAAGCAAATGAAAAGGTATGTGGTCAGATTTTGACAGAAGGAGGAAATTAGATTAATAGAGCAATATAAAGATTTTGCTTCAGTAACTAGAGGTGTGTCAATATGAGGATTTGTGACTACTGAACAACTGAAAGGAGAATTAAATGGTGCACAAAGCTAAACATGGTTATACTGGAGATATAAAAATTTATCTGATATATCTGAGAGGTGAAAAAGTTATGAAAAAATTTAAATTTAGGGCAGGCAGATTGAGAGAGACATTTCTTTTAATTTCTTTTAATTGTTTTTCATTAGGAAAGTAACTGTAGGTCAATGTTTTAGATGAATGCTAGCAAATTGTTCCACTTTAACTGGAACATGAATGACCCATGATCACCAGATGTTATTGGTTTTTAGGTAACCCAAAGATATTTTTTAGATTTTTTTAAGTAGTTTAGAGACCTGCTGCCTAAATATGTATTTTAAGCAGGAGAAAGAGTATTTTTTATCAGTTTTCGAGACATTTCAGTCATTCTACTTTTTTTTTTTCCTTAGATGTTTCTCTGTTAGTGGTATCTGGGTTTAAAATGGCAGGCAGCTCAAAATACAAATTTCTTAAAACTTTAAAAAATATTTTCATTCAATTTTATTAAAGGCAGACTTATTGCTGAATGACCTGGAATTTCTACTTCTTTTCAACTCCATTATTGCCACTGGGATCTTTTTGACTATCATCTAACCAGCATGGCAAATACCAACTCCCATCTCCTCAACATGGCAAAAATTTCCTCCCCATTCACCTGTTCCATTTAGAAAGATACCTGGATTCTTTGAAATGGTGATACACATATAGGTGGATGATCATAAAATGCTGTCACTTTATCCCCATGACCCTGTGATTCAAAAGACTAGAGAGCAGTGAAGTAGCTATAAAAACAAGCCATCAGCAAAATTTTATTTAAATAGCTTTCCCCAAATTAAATCATTGAAATGTGATGCAGAATTAAACATAGGCGTGAAAAAAAAATTCATTTTCTATATTAATATTATTTAAATTATATCTTTATAGAATAATCTATTCATAAGCTCAAACATGCAGTCAAGATTTATTGATCAACATGTGTTGATTTTGTTTTAATAGTAATTTGGAAATGTAAATGAAATGAAAATGTAGCCCAAAATATTTTAACATACTCATATGCGTAATTCTAAGACCTCTCAACGGAAAGTTAGTTTTTGTTAGTTTATGAGGTCATTTATAGAATTTTGGTTATGTCAGGGCTTTTTCAAGGAATCTTGATTTCAGACCTTTGCATAGCATATTACCCCATTTTGATTAAATTATTCTGTGTTCTGGATTTTTATTAGCTGGTATCAAACACATTTTAAAAAAAGTATGAAAATAAATATGTTTTGTCTCTGAGCCTTGTAATAGTAAAATAGCTAGAGCCAGCAGCAGCTCCCCTGGATTTTAGGAGAATGGTATTACCCTGCCTTTCTCCGAGAGATTGCTGGTTACCTTCTGTCAGTGAGCAACTGTCTCACTGCAAAGCAGGAGCACGATCTCTTTTGTCTGTGGTCAAGGCAATTATTTCTTAGAAAGTGGGATTTCTTCACAATGACTATGTACAAGAGCAAACGCAGAAACCAAAGATGTAAGTAAATTATAGTTTTTTTAATATTCTTACAGAGGAGGGAAAATAAATCTCCAGTTTCATAGAAAACCGTGTTTTACTTTACCCTGCTTTGCTTGAATTATACCAGGAAAACAGGAACAGTATTCCATGCCAATTATCCCACTGTTTCCTCATATTAGGTGCATGAAAGAGCTTTAAAATGAAAGGGGAAAAAAAAAAAAAAGCTCACTTGTTACTATGGAAACCCTCAGAAAGTGATTGCTTGATGGCATCAACAAAGAAACAAAGATTAAATATAAGTTTAGTTCAAAAGAGCAACCTTTATTACGGGCTTAATTAGTGGCTAGCTGTGACCTTTGATTTGATGAGGCTGACATCCTTTCCCCTGGTGGACTTTTTTGTGTGGTTTGCATTAAGAAGCCAGTGATAGCAGAACTTTAAGGGCAGATGTTTTATTTTCCTATATCACAACTTTCAGAATTAACTAGTTTGCTAGCAGGGGGAAAAAGAAGCTTGCATGTGTCTCTGCTGTGCCTTTATAACGCTCCAGCTCTGAAAATTCACTGGCTTCTAAATGCATGACTTTCCAGTCAAGCACCTCTTTGACTTTTTAAATTGCAAAGGCATCAGATGGGGGAATTTGAGTATCAATATTGCCTCCTCTGGAAGCTTATGGAACAGGTGACTGAGGCAAGAGAAAATGTGCTGTGTGTCAGGTCATGAAGTATCTCCTGCTATAAGAAAATCTAGTAAAAGGCTGAGTTATGAATAGAGAGCATGTCAGAAGCTGTGAAAAAAAGACATTCCTCTAAGAAAAATGCCATTTACACACTGTGTTTTTGGGGAGAGGGCAGGAGGGGCAGAATATCGAATTGAAAACCAGATAAGTTTGGACTTCATTTGGACAGGAGCATTGCTAGGGTTCAGAGGGATATATACAGCTAAATCACTGACCTCAGTTTCTGGTCCTTGTAGATTAATCAGTGTAGCTGTCCTTCAGTTTGTCTTGCTCAAAAGAAATGAATGTGCTGAATGTAGAAAGTTTAGCAGGACAGATCTCTGCTAAAATCTCTGCAACAGAAATCAATCATCTGCATCACATTCAACCAAAATAAATTATCATAAATTTTCATAGCAGCAATAGAAGAAAATTATTTATATATAGGCAAATTATGATTAATCTAGCTCTTTTTAATGTATTAATTACTGTCACCATTATTATGTAAACCAGGAGCTCTTTCTATACCCAGCTGCATTCTTGCAATCTCTCCTGTCCAAGCCTGGTCATAGTGTTCAATAAAAAATTTGTGCTGGAGTGGATGAGTTTCAAGGGTTTTTTGTGGCAAGGATACAGTAATTCATTAAAATGGCACAGGATGCTTCTAAGAAGGCTTTTATGAAGAGAACCTTGCTTTCACCCCTGCTGACCCCAAGGAAAATCTGTGATTTGTCCAGAGGCAAAAAAAAAACCAATGAAACATGATCAGAATTCATACTGAAATTATGAGGGTGGATGTTGCGATGTTTTCTGTTTTAACACTATATTCAATTTTAAGATACAAATCTAGAAAATATCTCAATATTACACACATTTTATATAAATTACATATATAGGCATATTTATTATACATCCATAGGTACCAGTACTGTATACATGGATGTTTCATTAATACCTTAGCTAATTAGTAACTGAAATAACCCTAACAAACAAACAAAAAAATTTGAGTCATTTTGATAATGCTCTAGTTTATATCATTCAAAGGCTTTTTGAAGGATAGATTTATTCTAAGCAATTTTTATTCTGAAATATAAAGGATTATGGTAGCAGCTGCATCAGACTGTAGGTAGGTACTACATTTTCTGTGCATTTCAGGTGCCCCTTAATAAGACATAAGAAAAGATGATGAGCATATAATTTCCAATATATGAGGAGTAAACTTTGGGATCCATAGCTCGTCACCACCTCTCACTACCTCTCACTACCACTGCTGAACTTGTGCCATAAAAGGAAAGTGAACTTTGTGGCCTCTTCCTATTCACTGAAATTCTGCTTCTGGATTTCATACACTCCTCAGAGCACTATAACCATTTCTTTCCAACTCCCTTTTTTTAATGCTTTAAAAAAGTTTTAAATGCATTCTGTACTTAATTCAAAAGCACATCAGATAAGAGAGGAGGATAGAAAATGTAGAGACGTGATGGCATTTTTCTAATGCAAAATAGAAGTAATCTCCATATCCAATTTCTGTCTCAGGTACAAAACTGTTGCTAGAAGAATACATGCAAAAAAAGTGTTTACCTACCTGTCTGTAAGAATGGGATGAAGGTTTCCTATGCATATTTTCAGCTACAACATAATACGTAAATCTTCTAACTTCTAAGTTAATCTTGATGCTTTTCTTTCCTTGTAACTTTGAGTTCAACTGTAGAAAAGTGGCCCTCATATTAAATACTTAACATATTTTATTTATTCTATAAACATTGTAACTTATGAGAATTAAAATAACTATCAGAAGTAATTGTAAAATTTGTCTCACTAAATAAACAAAATTCAGATTAAAGCTATTTCTGTATGATTGTGGGTACCTACCTACAGACAAATACACAACCTCCAAGCTGGTGACAGCATACTTGATCCTTCAGAATGCTTGATTCAGGATTTTATCCAGGTGATAGGCTGGTTTCTCATTTCATTGCATGGACTTAATGGCTGAGTGAGGGGAAAACATCATAACCAACACAGTCTTGTTACTGGGCGCTGGTAAATGTGTGGTGGTAGAGCTTTTCTGAAGTAAAATCTCGGAATCTTAGACTGTCCTACTTTGGGGCTGCTGGGGAGGATGGACAGGAAAAGTATTGCAGTAGGCTGCAGTGCAGGTGTGGGTTTTCTGCATGGAGTGGCAACCATCCACAGTCACACCTTCTGTAGATGCCGTGCCTCCAGGCTTCCTCTCCCAAAATGAGCAGCAGACATTCCCTTTCTCATTACAGTCTTTCTTGTAGCCTTCACAGGAAGGCTATTACAGGAATCAGGGAAGGCTACTACCCCTAAAGAAAATAACATTGGAAAAAACTTACTTACCAACTTTAAGAAACTCTCATTATTCTTATTTACTGGTGGTTTGTGTAGCTTGACAAGATAAATCACCACAACCTTGTGAGGGGTTCTGCATGAAAAGATGATCCTTAATATTTCTTTGGTCTAAAACCGTAAATTTGACTCAGAAGAAACGTAAGTGGAGAAAAAGAGAGTAGTGCCTAGTGTGGCAGGCAGATGTGTTTTGGGGAAGGTGTGCACCACAGGAGCAACACCGAGGAGGAAATGGCAGAGCGCTGCCAGAGAGATGCCAGTGCTGCCAGAGTGCTGAACTGGGGATCGGAAAGGTAAAGCAAGGATGGAGAAATTAAGGAGGAAAAATAGAACTTGTCTCTTGCTTTCTTCAGCTTCTTGTTTTTAGTGTATCATGGGACCTCTCACACATCGGCAGTAACAGTCAGAGCACAAGGGCAGCTGAGGTGAAGATCAGTTACTTTTGAATATTGGGAACCTTTGATAAAGTCAACAGCAACCACAAATGCAGACACAGATAGTGTCCCTTTCCAGGGTGTTGGAAATGGAATTCACAAACTTGTCTATTCCAATATGAAGAATCCTGTCAACATCAAATGTCCCTGAAACTGTGCTCCAAATGCATTAATGACTTCTGCCATGGCTTGATGACCATGTAAAGTCTGAAGGTTCTACCTCATGTATGTTTGTGAAGAATCCTTGTCTTGCTGAAGAAAGAGTTTTGTGTATACTGAAAAATATGAGAAATTCTGTGAAATTCCATTTTGAAGGAGTATTTTGTCCCATCTGAATTCTTTGGTCTATTGCATTGTCCAATCTATTTTCTTTCATTGAGAAGGTGCCACTTGCAAATCTTTTTATCACGGATTTACTGTTCTTATCTTCTTTGTCAACCCTTACAGATGAAATAACCACTTTCAGTTGGCATCTGTTGAGTCATGTTATATTACAGTTTGATCAGCCCATGATTACTTCCATCTTCTTTTTGCCTCTTAGGGCAGAAAAGAGGCCTCAGTATTGAGGCTGTTGCTGCTCAAAGAAAACAGCAGCCTTTAATATAGTGTGTGCTAGGAGGTAAAGTGACTGGAAAACCAAATGTCATTGGGGAAAACAAGTGCAGTTACTGACCCAGATACATATAAGAAAACTCTGTCTCTTTCCTTAAAACATCAGAGACCTAGACAACCAGGGAATATCTCTTCAGCATGGTATTGAGACAGCTTTCTTCATGTAAAGCCATCCTGGAATAGCCCCAGGATATTCCTGCTGCTGCATACCTTTTCAGGAAGTGGAGTTCAACGCAATTAATTGTATCAGCAATAAGGCTGAGCAAGAAGAAACACATGATCTGCAGGAATACAAATATCTTTGAATATTCACATGACACGGATAAAACCTTTATACAAATAAAAAATACAATTGCAACTCAATAAGTCAGGGGCTTCAGGGTTAGAAAATTTCTTCTTTTAGCTTTGAAGGGAGCTCATGGTGAGCTGAGAGGATTGGCTTATTTGAAATTATTCATGCTCATTATTCCCATGTTACTAAGCAGTAAAACTGAAGACATATGTCCCTGACTGAAGCATGTTGTCTAAATGAGCTACAATTTTTTCCTTGACGCTTTTTCAAATATCTCTGTAGACTTCTAAAGAAGACATGTTTGGTTCTTTTCTGCTTCTAGACAATACAAATAAACGTAAAGTATTGAAAGAGAACTGTTTCATAATACATCTTTTGAGAGATTAGTAGTCTGACCAAACTCAACACGCACAACTTACATGATGCTTCAAACTGCTTGGCAGGAGTCTGCCTCAGGAAGAAGAGTAGAATTTTTGTCCCTGTAGAGGAAATGCTGAAAGCGTGGAGAAAACCTTTACAAGTCAAAAGCTTACTATCTGCCTTGAAAAGGGAGAGAAAGGAATAAACAGTGTAGGTACAGATTCAGAACTGACTTTAAAAGAATTGTCTGAGAGCAGAACTCAGAATAGCAGAAAAGCAAGTGGAGAACATAACAAAGAAATTCAGCCAGCCACTTCATTTTTATGGAGGAGGCATCTGGGGCAGTAAAAAAGCTTAATAATAGCTTTGACTTCATTAAAATATTATGGTTTAAATGTTTGGGGAGGGTTTCTTTCTTTTACATAATTTAGTAGAATAGTGGACAATGTACAAAAATTCAACAAAAAGGAAAAATTTGAAAGCTAGGGACATCTCATAGAAATGCATCTGCTATTATTAAGGATCATAAGAAGATGATTATTAAAAAGTACAAACATATGCAAATAATGTAATTTGGATTATGTGATTTGAAGTGCATTAGGGGAATTAGTGATGAATGGGCCGCACGGCTGAACGTTTATGTTTGAAAGGTCATTTAAAACTAAGGAAGTATCAGAAATATAGGTGTACTACTGGTTTTCATGCACAAATAAAATTCCAGCCTGCACAGGCTGGAACCAAATGCTGCTATGTTGATCAACAGCACAATTTCTCATTAGTAAAACAGCACTTACTGTGTGTTGGTTGTTCTTCTATAAGGAGTCAAATTTTAAAATTTTTATGACTGCACTCCAGTAAAGACCAGACATCTGGAAAAACTAATAAAAAGTTTTTTTTAAAATTTGAACTGTATTAAAAATAATCATTAGGTTGAAGATAATCATAGTCTGAAGTAATCTATATTGAAAGACAGTTTTGGTTGTTAACTTGAGCAAACAGAAGTCTAGTCGTCAGAACCTACATTTATATTACTGCAGGCTGATTTAAGATATAAATTTTCTGAGTGTAATCAGTCATAAAATACTAAAGGAATTTTCAATTTGTCCTCTCCATCATTTAGATTTTGAATACAGATTGCTCATCTATTTTCTAAAGTCTCTTTTATTGAATTATTATCAACCCGATTGCAAAGTACATACTCAAATCCTAGGGTTGTATGTAAGTTGAAAGAGTATTATTGTCATAAAACGTCTAAAACCTACAAAACTCTGGAATTCTCAAAGGAGCTACAGCCTTCCTCTATTAAAAACTCGATACACTGCTATAGAATTGCCACCTACCTGACTACTCAGAAAAAGGGGAAGAATGCTTGAGAGATTCAGAACACAGAGAATCTATTCTCCTAAGGGAAAATCTGCTGTTGCTTATTTTCCTCTAAAGTTCTGAATTTTATTTTAAAACAAAAGAATTGCATGACTACATATTTGTGCAATAGAAGTCCTGATTCTAAGAGCAAATCTTTTTTTTGTTTGTTTGTTTTCATAACTGATCCAATTTTTTCATATTGCATTAAATTTACTTTCTCTGATGGAACAGCACAGGAAAGAAAACTTCATCTGACCTCCAGTACAGGTCTTAGCATCAGACAAAACCTGTGTCTCTGCCTCTTTTCATAATCAAAACTATTGACAGGATGAAAATCCCAATCTTTCTGAGAGATTCAACCTTTTTTGCAATAAATGAATGAAAGTTTTAGTACAAATTAAATATGAAAAATGAAAAAAAACAAAAAACTTAACATTTTAGTGACATACCTCCAGCTTTGAGCAGTCATAAGACCAAGCACAGTAAATGCCTGGTGACACCTGCAGAAGGAAAAAAAAGTAAAGTTTTAATAAACATCTTTCAAGTACCTCAAAATATTAACCAAAATCTGATAAATAATTAAAGGTGTATTTAGTGGTTGTGAAGTATCAGCCAAGACCTAAATGATGCATAAAGTCCATCATTTCTAGCAGTTATATCTTTGAGATTCTTCAAGAGTAAAACCCAGATTCATTTCTGAAGGTTACTTTTGAAACATTCTCCCTCCTTCCTCTTTGCACTTCCTCAAAGGGACAGAGATCTCAGATACATTAAACTGACATTACAATGAAGACTGTGAGCACAAAAGACCAATATTTAGCGTCTAGCTCCTATGTAAGCACTCTACATCTCATTTTTACTTTTGAAAAGTTTATCGTTTTGGCCATAAATTTCTATTTTTCTCTGTTCCAGCTAATTTCTCATTTTAAAATTTTTTCAATTTTTAGTTTGTTAAACATGCTGAAAAATAGGCTGCATTGTCAGTAATAACCATAATTATAACCATAGATTATGGTTACAGATTTTTCTGTCCCTGTCTCTATAAATAAGATATCATCTCTTCCACATTGTCCTTTCCAGAAGACAGCAGTGATCTCTAGAATCTATTTTAATTTCCTGCAAAATAAATTTAGCCAAGGGCTACTTTTCACAATAAATAAATAGAGAAATAAGGAGTACATATTGTATTTTAAGTTTATTTTGACTCTGGTGAGTTAGAGACTGCCTTAGAAAATCATCCCAGTGTAATTCTTCAAATACAACACCCATTGTTCTCCAAATTGCTGGTACCTGTCTTAATAGTGTCTGAAGACAATTCTATTGCTGATTATGGTTTACCTCCAGGTTTGTCATAAAGCTTGATCTAAGAATGACATTCTAGGCTTGTTTTACTGCTTGCATTCAGATATTATTTACTTAGGACTCACTGAAGATTTAGCACAGCTATTTACAACACTTTGATTTTGCCATGTTTTTATTGGGTAACCTCAGGGCAACATGTGCTGTCAGCAGAAAGCTGAAAACTAATGCCAGAAAGTCTCAAAAATCAGAAATCTTGTTTATTATTTTGAAAATGATCTTTAAATTTTCATGGAATCATAGAATGGTTTGGGTTGGACAGAACCTTTAAGATCATCTGGTTCCAACCTATCCTTCCTACAGGCAGGGACACTTTCCACTCGATCAGGTTGCTCAGAAACCCATCCAACCTGGCCTTCAACCATTTTTCTTGAAGGGAAAATGTTCTTGTTAAACATGCAGTATATAATTCAAAAAAAACCAATTCAGATAAGGAGTGGTAAGGTAAGGGAGGTACTGTCCTGCTTGCCCTCAGTAACTGAACTAAAAACCAAATAAAGTCTCAGAGGCTTAGTACTGGTCACTTTTAAAATAGGATGCCTGACCTGAGAAATAGGAATTTATATTATGATTTCATTTCAGATACTTGATTTGATGAGCTTTTCCATTGGGTATAATTTCATATTTTCAATTTAAGATATTTCTTAAGAATTAGGCTTATAAAGATGGACTCATGCTGGTATGGATCTAGTTTTAACACACTTTTCCTGACTCCAATACTTCTAAAAATTTTTTTTTTTTTTAATCATTAAGATATGTTTGTCTACAAATCACTTTTGTGAGAGTAGAAAATCTGCCGAAATTTTAGAATTGTCCTTACATCCCTGGTACTCTAAGATCAGCTTTTTAGAGGGAAGCTCCTACAGTACCAGTCCCCAGTAATGTATACATTTATATATATTTATATTTTTTTAATTTTTATTTTTATTTTTATTTTTTAATATATATATCTCTATATATATATAAAAGCAGTCTGGAATGTGCCACACATGCTGCATTGCGCTTGACAGTGATCAGCCAATAGGTTTTCCACAAAGTAGGAAATAAAGCATTTTTCTGAACTAGGTCCATTAATGAGTAGCCAGAGGCAGGCAATGAGTAGATTACATATAGCTACTACGAGTGCCCTCTCTAACAGTTTGAGAGCAATCATGCAATGATTTGAATTTTTTATATAATCTCAGATAAAAACATTTCTGAGCATCTTTGCAGAAATTATTGTTTATGACAGAGATATTTTGAGTGAATTTTTAGTAAATCTTGACTGTCACACAAAAGCTGTTGTTAACACTACTGTTCAAAATGAGCCTCTTAGGGTTCTTTTTAATGTCTGCCAAAAAGAAAATATTTTGCTGCTATTCACACATATTTTGCTTATACTTATTAAAAAACCAAAATGTGAAAAATAAATATTTCTAGTTTTAAAAGTATTAATATATGTGGTTTTATGATGTATGTCCTATAGGTGAGAATAATCCCTTCCCTGATTAACTCAAAACTTTTTTTGTCCAGATTGATATTGCTGTAGCAATGCTAGGAACATTTTGAAAGTAAACACAAAACCTTTTATATTTCCTTTTTATTAGATGTGTTTTAACCAGGATATATTAAGAAATATTAGAAGGACAATGTCTCAGGAAATGCAGGGTCATTTGGATGGACCTGCCTATAAATACTGCTTGAATTTCCTTACTGCAAATGTTTGTGCAGTCACTGTGAAATCTGATTTCGTTCTTCCTCTTCCTAAAAATACATGTGCATATACATTTACATCTTTCTTTCACCTTCCCCTGAATGTATATACACATTTTTATATTAACCAAGACTGTTTATTATAATTCAGTTTCAAAATATTTGAAAGCCCTATATAAAATGTGCTTCTAGCTATGTTGGAGAACATGTTTACATTTAAATTTAAAGCCTGCTTCCACAGAATGTACTGTATGTATTCAAACAGAAGAGATCTGCTACAGAATTAGCTATATTTTGCTAACTGGTCAGTTACTCTCCAGAGATCCCGTTAGCTCAAATAGGTATCCTGAAGCACCTAGAGTGTCTAGTAAAAAATTTTGCTTGCTAAAGAAGTAGTAGGTAAATAAACAGAAATGCAGACCTACCTATGGTTGGGGGGTGAGAAAAAACCCATACATATAATTTGTCCTTATTTTAGGGAAAAGAGGTTATTCTGTGAATAGTCAGGTTACATGTAAGTGATATTCATTGAGAGCCATGGCCGTCATGTATCAGAGACCAGAAGAGAGAAATGTTCAGTGAACATATTCCAACTAACCCCTGTTAAAAGTCCATGTAGCAATTGGGCTTTTAACAGCATATTTTGCCTCTGAGCATCTCCTCCAATCATTCTTTTTGTTTTATTGATTATGAAAGTTTTGGTCATGCGATACTGAAATCAATGGCAACCTTCACATTGATTGACATAGCATTGAATCAAGTCTTTGTTGCTTAGAAAAGAGTGACAATTATGTTGTCCTTCATACTGCAGTCACAGAAAACAGCCATATAGCGTGCCCTAGGAGCCTTTCATCAGAGATTTAACTCCAATTTGAAAGAATGTCTTGCAAGTGAATGTCTTTTTATTCTGTTTCTTCAGCTGCTTTGTTGGAGCATCTCTTGAAACTGCCATTAAAGTGTCCAATCAACCACAGTTTCCTGTAGTTTTTGGCTGAGAAAAATTAATACAAACACAAAGCTATTGAAGTTTGGAGTTTTAGAAACATAAACATTGCACCATCAAAATGTACTTCAGTCCTGTAAGGAATCTCATTTTCCTACCTGTAACTTTTTAAGTGCAGGTCTGCTTTGTGTTTAAACAATCTTCCAGCCTTTTAATGTTCACATATGTACATATAAATAACATTGAGCCAGAATTTAAACTCATTTCTAAAGTCATTTCTCTACAGACTCTTGGTTAGCTAAGCGCATCGTTGTCTCACCCAAATTCATACTCAAGTCCTCATCTGCGGAGAACAGAGTTTAGTAATGGATAAAAGTGAGGATGTCACTGGAGTTCTGTCAGTCAAGGATTTGGGATACTGGAAAGAAAGCAAATATGTCTTGTGCTCAAAAGAACACCTGGATCCTTTCATTTAGGCCATGTAACTATCTTGTCATTCACAGCAGCAGAAGACAAGTTGCATTTATATACTTTGCTGTCAATTTTAACTACAAAAGAGAATTATTGAATTATTATATTATGAGACACAAGATTTTAGGCAATCCTTGGAAAATTATTTAGTCAGACCTTAAGAATGGACTCTACACGAGATTGACATTTTTCAACAGGCATAGGTTGTTGTTGGGCATTAACTGCATCTTCAGAGATCTATCTGCCACCATGGTCTCTCTTCTCCCTACAGAGGCAAAAGAAACTGCAAGATAGTTTTGTATGTCTTGCATCAGACAGACAGCAGTAAAACTTGTGTATGCATTTTCAGTCTCTCCTTTCTGAAAAACCACCAGCTGAATCAGTTTAAAACACATTTAGTACAGGAAAAAGAAATGTTGCATTCTGTTTTTAACAATGACATATTTGGCTGTGCTTCAAGCAAATGCAAATTAAGCAGCCAATTTATAAACCCTGCCATAAGTGGGTTTTTTCAAGGGAAGCTACAATGCATTTGGAATACACTCACAGTGCTCACTATTATATTATAAATTTTCTAGACATAAATTACTCAGAAATATTAGGACATTAATGTTTTTTAACACTTCATATGCCAGTGCATTAACACGATGCTCTGGGCTCTAGAAAATATGAGATAAGAAAAAAATGGTTTATGATAGCGTTTGTGTCTGCACTGAAGTTCAAAGGATTTAATGCCATCCAATCAAGGTGAAAGTTTTAAAAAAGAATATATAGTGGCCTTTTGATGGAGAGCCAAATGGTACCAGTGATCTTTCCATTTAATGCTGTCATGAGAGAGTCAGTGATTGATGGATTTGACCAATGATGAACTAAAGTTATAGAAACTAGTGAAATTCCTGTAATGGCCTTACTAACTGGCTAAAAATAGCACCAACAATAATGTTAAAGCTCACTGAAAGGGTCTATAGGGATGCACAAGGTTGTTTATATAGGCACAAGCCTATAAAAATAAAATTTTGTCTGATGCTGTGATCTCTGAATTTGAATAAAAGCTCTTAATGATAAAAGTTCATGGTAGAACAAGATGATTAAAGACTCAGAATCTCAGATCCCTCCCTTTCAATTACATAATTTACAACTTTTCTATAACTCCAGTAAGGATTAAGGCACGTATCTGAAATAAAAATGCTTTTATTTTCATCTCTTAGTAACAACCTGTTTCTATTTATACTAGAAACCAACCATTTGTGACTTGAAAGCAACAATTTGCCACTTATTTCTTCAAATCTATCCTGCATAATCAAACGCCATTTGAACTTTTATGCATTAATTTATGTTTCATAATCTCTTTCTTGCAATAAGCAAGCATGTGTAAGGAAAAGGAGAGAATGGAGAAAAAGCAAGAACATGGAGCTCAGTTCCAGGCTGTACTGAAAGCATTGTGCTATTGTGGCCAGAAGTTTGCATTCTGGAGAAGTAACAGTTCCCTTCTTGACTCTGTATGAAAGAACAGCATCCTGTTTTTTCCTTGGAAGAAGATCACACACTTGAAGCTCTATCAATGTCCTCCCTGAGAGGATTTGAGATTAATTAAATTAATTTCCCCAGTGGAACAGTTTGAAAGCTATGTCAGTAATTCAGGTGATAGTTGTGATATTTATACGGCCTAAGAAAGTTGTACTCTGAAGGAACTTGTTAATTATGGGCTATAACTTCATCAGTTTTTTTCCTGATGTACAATCAACCTGCTATTTGCCATGCCCTTAATTTTATGGCATGTTAAGCTGCCACAAAGTTTTAAATAATGTGTATCTAATTAATACTTCCTGATTTCCACAACAAACATAGGCTACTCCTTCTGGCACCTTTCTTTTTTATGAATGCAATAATATTGTTCCAATTTGGTACATAACAAGCTTTTTTATTTTCTTTGACACACAAATTCAAGTTATACATTACAAATTCTTGTAATGTATAACTACTGACAAAGTCCTTAAATAAAAAATGAGTCTGCAGTTCCATGACAAAAGACCAATCAAGAACACATGCCAGTCACACCTGTTTCATTTCCACAGCTGTAGAAATTTTTGTCACAAAGATGGTCAGTTTGATCATTGGTTCATTCTAGTCAGGAAAGCAAAGAGTAGAAGACATTAATAAGCTTTAGATGTCACTCTGTGAAAGAATAATTAGCTTGATGCATGTTTTACTCAAAACTAAATGCAATGTGGCCTTAGCCAGATCCCACTTCTGCTCATGTGCACTGAAGAAATATGTTTGCTCAAAAATTTTAAATTCCTTTTAAAATTATTAATCATTAAACCTCTGCAGCTTTTTGTGGGTGTACCCTGAAATCACAGAATCATAGAATGGTTTGGGTTAGAAGGGACGTTTAAGATGATCCAGTTCCAAACCCCTGCCATGGGCAGGGACACCTTCCCCTAGACCAGGTTGCTCAGAGCTCCATCCTACCTGGCCTTGAACACTTGCAGAGATGAGGCATCCACAACTTTTCTGGACACCTTGTTCCAGTGCCTCACCACCCCCACAGTAAAGAATTTCTTCATAATATCTAATCTAAACCTACTCTCTTTCATTTTGAAGCCATTATACCTTTTTCCATCACTACAAGCCCTTATAAAAAATCCCTCTCCAGCTTTCTTGCAGGCTCCCTTCAGGTACTGGAAGGCCACAATTAGATCACCCCTAAGCCATCCATTTTTCAGGATGAACAATCCAAATTCTCTTAGCCTGCATGCAGTGCTAAATTGTTCAGCACCGAGGCTGCTTAACAAACTGACACCTCAAAGGTTAGATGCAAATGAAGTTTGAGAAAAACCACAGTAGGTTACTAAAAAAAGTTTTTTCCAGACTTACAAAGATTTGTGTGCATTTTTAGATGGTTTTAAAAGCCAAATGCCTGGGTTCTATTAATTCAAAATAAGATCAGATATATTTTGTTTTATACATCTCTAAATTAAGGAAGCTGCATATACCTATATATGTCCATGTTTTGTGGCTGGTTTCTTTTCCAGTTTGTGCCATTTCTCATTGCTCTGGATGGTACAAAATCCTCTGAATGTATTAATCCCTCTGTATCAAAACTAAGCTGATTGCTAGCTGAGGCTTAAGAAGATAGTCCCATTGTAGCAGATATGTGCTGCCAGTATTTATCATCAGAATCCCCACAGAAGGTGTTTATTGTGGGCCATGTACTTCCAGGTTAATGCAATTTTTTCCCATAGCCACCTGTGATAAACACACCCCATACAGAAGGGAAAAAATCCTCTATCAGATCTCCAGGCAGACACACTCAGCTGCTCCTTCTGAACAAACATTCTCCTTGTCTGGAGTTCTGTAACTCTGAGAACAGAACTTTTCCTGGGGCAAGTTGATGGCTTCTATGGGGAGTTCATTTAAGGTAAAAGAGCTTTCATGTCAGGAGAGAAGTGTTTACCAGTTCTCCAGCGTTTATTGACAGGTGATCTTAGTCAGCTGTGAATTTAATCAGAGATGGTGTAGCAGCAGAGGCAAGGAATTTTCTATGCAGCTGTCCTTGGGTTCGGAAGACTATTTCATTCCTCCTTTGAGAACTTCATTACACTATTAGGAAGTATTAGAAATGTATAAGAGGAAGGAGAAGGATGAGAAAGTAAGACCTATGCATCACTCCATGACTCAGGTGGGAGAGGGGGAAGTGTTGCTCTCAGTTCCCAGGTGGGAGTTGGCAGAGGCTCACATGCATCCCACACATCGCAGCTTTCCTTTTCCAATGCTCTCTGTCTTTAGTCAATGCTGTGTTGATGACCTCAGAAGATCCCTCTGGCTTCCTTAATCCTACCAACAGATCCAAACTGCTTAGAAATAGCACCATAATTACATTAGTCATACAGTTTGACACCAGCATGGGAATTAAACTGTGCAAAGGCTTTTTCCTGTCTGTGCAGTGCAATTGTTATTTCTCTCATCAGAAGGCACATATCTCATTTATCATAATAACTTACTATGTTAAAAGTGCAGCAGTTTTAATTAATTACCATGCTAGAAATTTGAAATCAGATAGAAACATGTTTGACTAAGAAATTTACCATGATGTGGTTTTCTTCAAGTTATTTCCTTTAAAAGAGAGTGCTGGTGTACTGCCAATTTTTTGCCATCCTTTCCAGTTACAATAACTTTACAAAATCAAGTTTTCCTGAGGGCAGAATCTATCAATAGAATACTTTCACATGCTGAGAGAAATTACTCCCAGTTAACATTTCATCCAGTAGATTTATTCTGCTTTTTCTCAGGAACATTATTTTGCAACTATGATGAATTCTTACCACATCTTATTTATTGTTCTAACATCACATTAAAACAATAATAAATACTGAAATTTACTTTTATTATGTTCTTTGCAAATGGAATTACTGAATAAAGGTACTGGACCAGGAATATTCTAAGTGAATCTTAAAGGTTTGCAGTACATTTCTAACATATCATCATAACAAGCTTATATTTTTAATAAAAAATTTCTTCCCATTTTTTAACTTTTGTGAACTAATGCAACTGATCTGCAGTAGCAGCAAGAGCATTGTTCAATACAATGGCTTAAAAGAATTCTGGCTGCATTACAAATTCTGCCATCACTATAGCTAGTTTTGGATTACCCTGAATACCTAGCCATTATGTTTTTAATGTTATAGCAACACATGACAGGTTGGAACCTCCAAATATGATATTTATACTCTGTCATTTATTGCTGTTGTTAATGGTGAGCACTTGAACATGCAAGCAATTCTAAAAGAGAACTCACTGATCAAAGCCTTTTATACAGACAATCTCAACAATCCAAGTCTCCTGGCTTCTTCTTTCCCAAGAGATACTTGTTGGGCAATATGCTCAAAATTATTAATAATACTTTCCTGCCAAAATCATCAAAGCATTTAGTTAATCCAAATTTACATACTTTGCAGATGATTTTATTGGTGATCTGTGAAGGTAATTGTTCACCCTGATAAACCTGCTTTTAGAGAGACAAGAGACGTTATCGTCCTACATCAATTTTGTTTTCTTTATATTGAATGGGAATCAGAGATGAATAGAAAACTGCTGCACTCATAGCTAGTGAAATATGCACAATAGCAGCTACTGAGCATGAGAAAATTAATTCACATGTAAACATTTTTAGAGCAAAATTGGAAGAAAATATAAACAAGGTCTATATTTAAATTTTTTAACACTATTGTTGTTATAAACAAAGTAAAACATGCAATTTTTGAATTTATGTATACAACTTTTGAAATCTTGAATATATGTATGCATATTTTGAATCTTAGTATCTGCAGTAGAAACAAGTTCAAAGTTGCTCTAAGTAATTACTAATTTATTGTCAGAAAATTACAGGGCAATAAATAAACCCTGACATTTTTCATATGAGAACATAAGTCATGTTTGTTTTTTCATGTCAGAGGCTTAATCTTTTAGGGTACTAAAAGAAGATCTAGTGGTAAATATGCTAAGTCATAGCACAAGGGGCACCCATGCAGTCAGGAGGAACATGCCCAGAGCTCAGCCCAAGCATGATGTGAGTGGAACTGACAGGACTGGGTGCAGAGTCAGAGGGTGAAAAAGCGATGTTTAGAAAAAAGAGTCAAATGCAGTGTATTACTGATCACTAAGCTGCAAAATCCATGCTTTAACTCTTGACAAATTAAAACTTTTTAGTGTATCTATGTTGCTGAGGCAATTTATCACTGCATGACTTTATGTTGGCTATTCATAACTCCTTTACTAGAGCAGCTGGAAACAGCTCAATAATAAAAATATTTCTATTTTATTCCTGTCTTTGCTCCTGTGGAACTTCTCATTATCTGTGATTGCTAACAGCTCCTTCTTGTTTACCTTTATGGAGTTTATAGAGCACAAATGATAACTTGTTGTATTTTTCTTTCTTCTTGGTACACCACTTTGCTGCTGAGATGGCAGAAAGAGGTAATCACTGGAGTGTATGGGTGCAATTACTCTTTCTTTCTGATTTAGCACAGTATCACAAATTTGTTTATTTGGTAAGATCAAAATATGAAAAGTGCATAAAGGATATTTTTATGTTCATGAAACATGATATTTTAGATCATATAAAACAAGGCAATTTTTGTCGTATTTATTAACTTGTGTGTACAATAGAGTGAATTAGTTTGCCTTTGAAAAGCCTCTTTCTCTTGACTGTCACTATTTCTGTCTCTTCCAACCACCATCACAGCCTTTAGATCACTGTCAAAATTCTGGGTGTTTTCCCTGTTTCTTGGTAGTTAAAGTAATAGTATTTGAAATTCTGTGTCAGTTTTACAACCTTACACATAGTCATCCTTTAGTTGATTGCTGTTCCTTTAAGCAGAAGTACTAACACAAGAATAAATCCCTAAGCTTGATAAAAGCAAGGAACAGCAAAACTCTCTTAGCTAAATTTCAATTTCACAGGTACAAGCATTTTAGATATTAGGAATAAATGAAGAACCAGTTCTCTTCTTTTGAACTAATTCTGTTTCTAGTATAACTAAATGACATGCTCCAGTGCCCACGCTTCCTATGCCAAATGGATTTTCTCTTCAGCTTTTACAGTTTTAATATCTGAGATTTCTCAAATGCACACCTATAATTTGGGTTTTTTTATTGCTTTCAGGGTGCCATTTGGGAAGACTCTGTCCTTTTCTTTGGTCACCATGCTAACAATTATTATCTAAGGTTACAGATGAAGTATAAGTATGTTCATGAGGGAGATTAATGGTGTTAAGATGAGGAAAAAAAACTGCTGTCAGCAACAAGCTCATGATCAGAAAGGAAAGAGTAAGCTAGTGGTTTCCTACTTTTCCTTTTTAATCACCTGTTGACAAGGCCTTCAGTTTATTATCTTGTTTCTAATCTTTTTCAAAATGTCAGAAAGACTCATAAGTATGTCATAGGTTAAGATTCCTGAACTGCAGTGAGCTTTTTTTCAGTACTTTCACAGAAGAAAGTTAACAAGCCCTTACTTTATGTCCTAGTTAAAATGGCAGAGAGTGCAGAATGCAGTTTCAAGAACTTATATCTATATGACAAATTTAAAGAAACTGTGTAAAAAGAGAAACTCTTCAAAGTTAATTGTTAAAGCCTTATTCCAATGGCCATTTTCTTTCCAAGGTGTTTACAGATTTGACTTTTCTCCTAAAATATATTCTTGGTTCAATTGTAATTTAAAAAAAAATCAAATAGCAGCAATAATCCATTTCATCTCACTGGAGTTAGTTAAAGAAAGAAAAGCTGGTCTCTTTCCCTCAATTACTGTGAAAGAACCTAAACCCAAAGGCCCAAAATATGTGAATACAGTCAAGTGCTTGGACATTTTTTTAGGAATAAAGCCATGTGACACATTTCACATATCCCAGAAATCTGAAGGGTAGTGCCATGAGGTTCAGAAATGGACTGCAGGAGCAACTCTGTATATGTCCTTTTTACTCCAGCTGTGGACTGCAAGTTGCACTAATACAGCATCTTTGGTTAGTCATCTGTATTCCCTACCCAGAATTTGATTATCCAGCCCCCATATGGCAGCTCAAGCTCACTGCAGACACACCTCAGAGACAAAAGGCACCTTGAGTCTTTCACAAACTGTTGTTGATTATATCTGTGTTATCATGCAGCAATGGGCACAGGAATCAATTCTATTTGTAATATTCAAATTTTTGCCAATTATTTTCTTTTCAGTTTCATGTGGAGCAATATAGGAGAGAATAAAGGAAAATATGGAATGGTGGGGGGGGGCTTTGTTGAGGGTCTGATATTTTTTTAATGGCTTGGCAATTTGTCTTTTGGAGTAATCAGTATAGAAACATGCATACCTGAAAAATTAAATAATATGTCTTTGTCTTTCATTGCTCAGCTGATGAAGCCATTGGGGCAAATGGAAACTATTGCACAGCTAAAAGTATTTTTAGTTTTGACAAAGCTACAACCTAGCTGTAGAGAGATAGCTCTGGTATATTTTAAACCAGCTTAGTGTTTCATCTCTTGGGTTTGGATTGTAGCTCAGGTATGGCCATGTCAGTAAAAGGAAGCTGCTGCTATTGTTGATTTGCTGTGTTTTCTGCTGAACTCTGCCATGCAGTCACAGTGTCAATAGGTCAATATTTCAATTAGCATAGGAGACACCTGTGTGAAATATTCCTGGCTTTTTGGACACACTGGCACTTCCCCAGTGCTTCACTGCCACTGTGCCAACACGTGTTTCTGCTGGATAAAGCAGACTCCAGCCATGGCAGCACCTGTGAGCACAAGGGATGGGAGACTCCTGGATGGGGCTGCCAGGGGTCCACATGGTTCCAGTGTCTCATGACAAAGGGGCTGTGGGGTACAAAAAGGGGAGTCCCAAGCATCAAAGGAGACACCATGTGCTCCAAGGTGGCACAATAAATATGTAATCTCATGGCCCAATATGACCTTGTTTCTGGCAGTCGTGGATACAGATTTTTCCAGGGAAACCTGTCAAACAAGTTGGGTCTTCACAATATGGATAGCCTTCATGTAAGTTTGGCTTTTATGTAGCTCACTAAGAGAAAAGACCAATTTTTCAGGAGTGATTGCATACAATGAGACCTGTTCTTGAGAATAAAAAAGGAAATAAAGAGTGCTGACATTTGCAGATATGTCTGTAGGAGAAACATGGGGAAAAAGAGATGAATTTTGAAAGTAAATAAAAACTGCACTCTTCCTAATACAAGCAGTTCTCTACTTCTGTTTTGTTATTTGTCATTATGTTGGGGTTTTTTTGTAATACTGACATGTAAATTGATACCCAGATTAATGACTGAAAGAATTTTTTTCCAAAACTCAGTTTTTGGGCTATGCTACCCATTAGTTAGCAGGGCTATGTCTTCTCCATTGCATGTTTGACAGAACTGTGGATCTTTTACTTCTTACCTCTGCTGACAGTACAGGGATTTAACAATGAACGTTCCATCTGTGGGTTTTTTTTTTAATGAAACAATGAAATAATTTATTGAGTAATTTATTGATTAAGCAAATATAAATATACCTAGTAAAAAGTAGAATAAAATATTTTTTTATTAAAAATACTGTGTATTTAATTAATATTAAACTTTAAAAATTGGTGCTGATGTGTATTTTCGAAGATCTGTAAATAAAAATTGTATCTGACCTTTGAACAGATTCCTTTCATTGCTGTGTTGTCAGTGACTGAACGACAGAAGTGACTGCATGAGCAAAAGATCTATGATTCACCTCTCTCCCAGTATCATCCTATATCAGAACAGAGGTTCATACTTTTAGCAGAACAGCAAAAGCAAACACGAGTAAAATCTCCCACACTATTCTGCAGAGACTGCATTCTGTAAAACTGCAAAATTTTGCCAAATGTAGATATAAAATTTAAAATATTAATGTTTAAGCTATATAGGTATATTAAGTATATTTACACCTCTATAATGGTAGCTTTCCCAGTGTCTTCTGCTTTTGGTACACCGATTTCATTTTTACTATTTCTTTCATTTTAAAAAGAATTAAATAAAATTAATTCTTTGTGATAGCTAGAACCTTTATTAGAGAAACTTGGAATCTGGTAGTCTGCATAAGTGGGATGCTTTCCATATGCAAATGCTCTACCAGTTAGCTCTCTTGATAATGCATGAAAAATACATTCAGGTATTTGCAAATGCAAGATTGCATGCACACACCATAAAACTTTGTTACACAGTTCTGTGAAAATCAAGACCTCAGTTTCATCCTCTGAGTCCTAAGGGATGCCTGTGCCAGGCTAGATAATTTCTGCATCCACGCTGCTGTGATTCTCTGTCACACATGCCAGAGATTTTTTCGCAGACTCATATGTGAGCTGCCTGAGAAGCACCCAGAGGTATGGAGAAAGGCAGAAGTAAAGCAGGATGTACCCAGTTTATGAACATTATCAGACCTGAGTGGAATATTTATATTCTTAATGAGATGCTCTTATTTCACTTGCCCTCCTGTTCCTCATCTACTCTGCAACAGGCTGTACCCCGTGTGACAGCTGAAGTTGTCACATGGGGTGTGTGTCAGTGACAGCACTAATCCCTGCCACGCCTGCCCTCACTCGTTGTTCTGACATGGCAGCTATATCATTTCACTTTTGCTTGGCATCCTAGCAGAAAAAAATGTGCTGTGCACCATCCATCATGACTGTCCTTGTGAGCATGTGTCACCAGGGGTATCATATCCCGAAAAATCTGCTGAACCTAAAACTGAGCCATGTTATCTGCAAATGGGTTTTGTCTTCCTGTGGGGATAGATCTTCAGCAGTATCACTCACCTCTCCAAACTGTGCATGTATCAGAGAAAACAAACAAAGAGATCTTAATTTAGAAAGTACAGCTAGATAGTAATTATTCTGTTGGCATGTTTATTTTATATATCTTGGAATGAGGGATTTACAGATTTTCAATATCTGAACAGGATTTGAGGACCTGTGATCTCTAAAATGAAGTAGGTTTGAGTACTGTTTTAATTTAAGAGAGGTGTCAAATATTGAACTAATTATTTGAATGTAAGTAAAGCAAATATGGACCTTTCTCTCTTACTTACTGCAAACAGAACAAGAGTTAGAACAGACTCTATTTCCAGACCAACTTAAATGAAAAACTGTAAGAAAACATGAATAGACTCTAAACTGTATTGCATTCCTGACACATCAGAACTTGGGGATACCTTGAAGTGAGCGCTAGATTTCTGGTAAGTAACTGATAATTCATCTTGGCCCAATCCTCTTGTATGAGCTGAAGCTAAGAAGCATTTCCATGTTCTGATTCATGACTTTTTTTAATTAGCTCAGCCTTTTGAATTCTTTAAAGTGTGTGGTGGGGGCGGGGAAAGGCTTTTGAGGAATAAAAACCAAAATAAAGAGCATAATTTGCATCCAACAATGTTTAATTGTCATTAAAGGGTTAATTTTCCATTGATCTTGCAGCTTCTGTGCTGGTGACTCAGTACTCTAGTGAATGGCATAAAATGAAGCAATGAACGAAGAAATGTACTGCAATTTATTGCTTCCCAATGTTATTTTATGTCCTTGTGGATCACTGTATAAGAGGAGATGGAGCTGAGGGTGGGAGGCAGCTGTTGCAAGGACAGCAGTGCAGTCCTGCATGGACCAGACTGACTGCACTGCACAGGTTACACAATGCCATGTGCTCAAGCACAGCCATGCTCTGTGAAACACATTTTCCATTGATACAGGTGCAAACATCACAGAACCCGATGGAATTTCCCATTGTCACTTTTGGAACATGTCCATTACAGGCCACAGTATCCTGAACCCCTGGGGGGCTTTATTGCTGGATACACATTTTCCTTTTCCCTAAAATAAAGCAGCTTGGGTTGACAGCGATCACATGAATGAGCAAGACACAAATGAAAAAGGCAAAAACCTTCTTCCTTCTGACTGGAGTTTATTAACTCCAAGTCAGTAAGTTAAAACAAAAGCAAACAAACAAATAAAAAAGACTTACTGTTCAGATTATCATAAAATATACAATTGATTAGTGAAAAGTAACAATACTGACCTAAACCTGATTTTATCGAAGACTTGAAGGGAAGGTTACACTAACAATAAGAGCCTAAGCTCTCATCCAAACTTTTGTCCTCTCTTTTATCAACACTGCTTTTCCATTCTGACCTAATTGCTTGGAAAATAGGTAAAAATATTTTTAAGTATGGAATTCTAAATTCTTTTAAGATTCATAAGTAGTGTCTGGCAACATGAAAAAGTTGTAAGGTTGGGATTACAGCCAGAGCACAGGTTAGCACAGCTGGTTGCAAGCTGTTGGGCCAATATGTATCAGACCAGCATATATATTTTTAAAGGTTTAGATGTATCTTTGGCTTTGCTTGAAAGAAAAAAAAAAAAAAAACCAAAAAGCAAACTCATGTTGTTAACAGCAGTGTCCTAGAAGGAGTTAAACACAAGCAAGAGATTAGTAGACAGTATGCTGAAGCATTGTGTTGAATCACATTCATTTTTATTCAGAAGGATCATTCAGCCCATTGTTCTCCTCTGGCCATTCTGTTTGTTGCAATGTAAGATTTAGGGATCTTATTTACTCTTAAAATAAATTAAAATAGCAATGCTAGAGCTTTAAAAATCTGCCTGCATCTTTCATCTCTCCTTGTACTCCCTAACTCATTTTAATGACAAGCATGAGATTAGTGGTTTATGCAGTATGTCCAGAAGATTAATGTTTCCAGGTGATCTTGGAGAGCTGTTTCATTTGAACAGCCACCAGAATTTCTTTTTGCACAGAGTAGGGAAAGAAAAAAAAAAAAAAAAAGAAACAAATAATCTAACCATCTAAAAGCTGCAGGTACTGAGATTTAAGATAGATCCTTGACACTTTCCTTTAGCAATAATGCTAGATAAGAATTGCAGATTTGGTATTTCTGAGACTAAGGCATGTTTTGTTTTCTATTTAAAAGCAATTGGTTCCAGCATCAACTTCAATACAATAATTTAATGCTGGATTCAGGCATTCAATATTCCTTAGTGTTCCTATGTAATCTTTGATTTTCAGAAACTACGTGATAAAGATGATATGCAAACTTGGCAAGACATTTTCCAGGTGAAAAAATACATGCTTCTATTGCAAATGTTTTCACACACAAGTATACACATACAAATATATAAAGGAAAAGGAAAATGCAATTACTTTGGGTAGGGATTTGCAAAGTGGGTGGAAATTTGATTGGGGGTGAGGATTGTGCCTGTTTTAACTTCATAATGAAGTTGCAGAAAAAATGCTATAGCTTCCAATGAGACCCAAAGCAAAAATAAGGATTCTGAACTCCTTAAAGGAATCTAAGTCCAAAATGCCTTCATGGAAGCAAATGTCCACCTGGTGTTCACTATCTTGTCTAGCTTTATGTATTTCTTATCCCAATTACAGTAGTTTCCAAAGCCTTTTTACAAACATCTCTGATGTGTGTTTATGTGCAGCTTGCCCAAAATAATCACATTCTGAAAAAAAATTGGAAGTCTCGTGGTCCTACAGATTTCTGGGGAGAAGAATTAATTCAGAGTGAGGCAGTTCTTGGTTTCTATGATTTCTGAGCCAAATTACATATTTGCTTTGTGGATAAAAAAATAGACAGTTTTATGGAAAAGCTGGCTTAGACGGAAAATGTTACTAGGAAGCATAGAAGAACACGAACCCAATTAACATAAAAAGTAGGGAATGTTCAGTGAGAGCTTCACTAGCACTGTGTACTAATGTGCATGGTAATTATACCTTTTCTTCTTTGAAATTCAACTGAAATATGTCATGTGGTCCTTTTGGTAATACTTTTGATATTGAGACCTGATTTAATGAGGTTCAAATAATTATTTTATTTCATAATAGCATTTTTAGCAAGCTACTACATTTTTTCCTGTTATTGATTATTTCTATATGCAAATTTATGTCATTGATAATACGTAGTACCTTAAACCATTTGTAAGAGAACCTCTGAAGCAGCATGTAAAGTATACTTGTATGCAACACCAAATGTAGAAATACAGAAGTAAACATCAGAAGTCCAATAAATTGCATGGAGAATGATGATGTTTTGTGTTTCAACAAAGGGTTTCTGACATGACTTTTGCTATTTTTGTTATTACTGATGAGTGAAATAGTGTTTGAAAAAGGATTTGAGGCAGTTAAGAGGAGGGGAAATATAAGGTCTAAACAAAGCTCACTTTTTGTCAAGAAACATTTTTTCATTTAAAAATGCACCAATATGATATATCAGCAAGAACAGAGTAACAGGACATTTACTCAGTAAGACTATTTGAAATTGATTTCTGGTTCCAGCTCCTAACAGTTAGGTACTGACAAAATCAGTAAGGCAAGAAAGATAAAACATCATGCTTTAGGTCTTAAAGTAATCCTAAACTGCTATGCATTTTAGGAGGAGAATCATGCTGAGATGATAAGAGAATGGAGGGAAAATAATCTTATTTCTACCTAGTTTGTGGTTCTTGTGTCTTCTTCCAAAGTATTTGGGGCTGCTGAAGGCAGAAAATTACAGTATATCAAGCATCAATCTGACAAGACATAGCATTTTCTCTATTCCTATCAACTTTTCTATTTTCCTAACAAGAATGCCGCTGAGATAGAAATAAAACAACAGTGCATGTCATTCATTTTGAAGATTTTTGGTGTTTGCAATTTTTAAATGCCTTGCTTTTGCAATAGACCTCCATGTTTTTGCTGTCTGGTCACTGAATGGAATCCACTGAGCAACTTCAAAAGCTGCCAGTGAAACAGAGTTAGAACATGGTCAGGACCTAAGCATTGCTGTGAAGGAAATTTTGGGTTTGGCATAGCTTATTTTGCATATCACCTCCACCATAAAATTTCATTCCATGTGCCAAATTTCAATGGAATTATCTCCACTTTATCTTGTTTATGTTACTGCTATATTATTTTATAATACAAAACCTATCATATTTATATTTATATTTATATTTATATTTATATTTATATTTATATTTATATTTATATTTATATTTATATTTATATTTATATTTATATTTATTATTGCATAATACTAAAACTATAATAGCATTAAGGCAATATTTATAGTTTCTCCATGATAAGGCATGAGATAATACAGTAGCTGTCCATCATATGATTTACAATGTTTGTATTACAAAGACAAAACTTTTCAGGACTGTATTATGAGATATATTGGATACAAGGAATTTTTTTTCTCAATGATAGTGGTGAAGCACTGCACAGGTTGCCCAGAGAGGTTGTGGATGTCCCAATGCTGGAAGTGTTCAAGGCTAGCTTGGGCAAGATTTTGAGCAACCCGATCTAGTGAAAGATGTCCCTTCCCATGGCAGGAGAGTTGGACAACCTGATGTTTAAAGCTCCCTTCCAACATACATTTTTGTATATTTCTATGAGTGTATAATATGGGGCACAAGTTTTCATAAAGCTAACACTGGAAAGAAAATGCTAGAAGACATGCTATGCAATGCCAAAGTAAACTCAGAGCTTGAAAAGATCCTCCCTCTATAGATCTCTAAATCCACAAAACCTGGAACATGAGAATCATGAGCTGAAAGAGAGTGTATAGAAAGGAGAGTTGAACAGCTGAAATTAGTTGAGAGTAATTGCTTTGAGTCAATAGGTGTTTTCAAGTGGGACCAACAGGAAAGCCTGCATCTTAGATCATCTGAGAAGCCAAGAATGGTGAAGACTAGACATAAGATTTCATGTCAGAGAATGAGAGTAAAACCAGAGAGGAATATTATTGGAAAGTGTTGAAAGTGCATTTGGGGCTGCAGATGTCCATTTCTGTCACCCCCACCAGCTTCCTTGATCAGTGAACACCATTGCTCAAGATTCAGTGAAATCCACTGCAGGATTCCTCTCTGATCTGTTGTAAGCCTGAATGAAAGCCTCTAGCCTGTGGGAATACCTTCAAGGTCAGACTTCAACTTGGAGGTTTTGACAGCAAAGTTCAGGGTATTGAACATACCAACCCCTCAGTGATGACTGAAATGCTGATCCCAGCCAGCCTTTCAGAGAGACACACTCACTCACACCTAACAGCAATTTGAAGGTGTCCATCAGTGTTTTCTACCCCAAACCATCACCTACTGCCTCTGCTCCCTGGTCCTGGAGTTGCTGAAACCTCCTGCCCAAACCAGGAAAGGTCCCAGGCTGCAACATGCAGAATGACATGTGCATTGCAAAGTCTCTCTCTGGAAGCCACTCTGCCTGCAATGCCCAGAGAGCCTTGGCCTCATTCCCTTTGCATTATGAGAAAATGCACTCCACGTGTAAGCAAATTTTGTTTTAGTGTTCAAGAAATATGATTAACAAGTGCAGATAATGCTGGTAATTTTTTGGAAAATGTTGTAATTGTGATTGCTATTTTAGGGGAAAAAAAGTTCCTCATGTTTGAGTTAATAAAGTTGACCCTCTGCAGGAGAAATAGTGAGTAAGACAAAAGGATTGGGGCAATGGGGATTTTGAACTCTTTTGTACACTACAGATTTCAATTGTCATGAAAAACTATTGCTAGGAGCATGAAGTTAACCGCAGTAAGAGAGTCAGATGAATGGCCATGGGGCAGAGAATGTAGCCAAGTATTAGAAGAGAGAGAGAGAAAAAATGTAGTCTGAGGACAAGTTGAAAATTACCAAGATTCAGGGCATGTTCCCTAGAATAAATCATATTGAAATCTGAAAGAAGTAGATGAGGGACTTTCATACTCTATCCCCACCACACTCTTTAATGTTTCTGCTTGGGGCTAATTGCAGTGCTGAGAAACTCAGACATCCAGTCAACACGAAGCTTTGTCTGAGTCTCATGGTAATAACTATCTTTTGTTATCAGAGAAGAGCAGCAGAGTTTGTTGCCTGCTGCCTTGTAATGATTGCACTTGATCTGAAAGAATACAGATGCTCTATATTTTATTTGTAAACAGCATCTTTACTGTGATCAAGAGAAAGCAAAGATAATCCTTGCACTCCTCACTGTCTGGGAAAAAAAAAGCTGTAAATCAAGGACTGTTTCCCATTAACAACAGTGAGAAGGTAGAAGTGAAAACAGGGTTTGCAATCATATGAGACTCCTTGCTTGAACTCTCTTTGTTGGTTCATTTTCTTGCTGGCTAGGCTTACATAAAAACTGTTTCTTTTTTTCTGAAGACAGCAGAAAGTTCCTGATGTACTTTTCTGTTGCTTTCTTTTACCCTCATGGCAATAGTAATTATCTGCATGTGCATAATTTACTAGTCCACGTGTTAAACAAGTACCTAGTAGAAATCTTGCTCTGTGGGTGAGAAACAGAAGCTGCAAGCCTGATTAAATTAAAAGGATCTTCTTACAGGAAGATCATACTTGCCTGCATCTATAATTTGGCTCTGGTGGGGTGAAACACATGTGTGACTGTCACCTTCATGGCTGCCATGGCACAAACCAGGCTGTGTTTCTACAGCAAACACCCCAACCCCCACTGCTCTTACAGAGCTGGTCTGCAGATGTGGCTATGACCATGGCCATATAGTCCCTTTGAAGCTGAATCTGATTCTCTTGCATCTGCAAGTCTCGAGCTTCCTGCAGAGGAATGCACAAGCCCTGTGCAGAGGAGGAGGAGTGGGCAGGATTGCCAGCAACAGGGCTGCTGTCCTTCCCGTAGGAATCCCTTCACAAGGCACGCCAGATTCTCTTTGGTGCTCCTTCCCCTGCAGCCCAGTACCCATGGGGGACTCCTGCCACATCACAGTAATTCCTCTGCAAAAATTCAAGCACCAGAAGATAAGTAGTTTGTAGGGTCGTGGCCATAGATTCTTCAGTCACAGTGGAGTCCATGGACAGTCAGTCCAAGAGCACAAATAAGCATTCTCCCCTTCCCCCAGCAGAACTGATGCCTCTCCCTAGGTATGGACATGGATCACTTCTGATGGCACAACCAATAGGGCCAGGAAGCTTGGTCCAGATTGTGGTGTTACTTGGGGTGGGTGGTGCAGGGATGGCAGCAAACAGACAAAAACCAAGGCAGACCAATGCTCCCCCGCAGCTGTGGAGTACATTGGCATCAATTCTGGAGCTGAGAGGCTGCTGTCTCCAGGGCTCTGAAGGAATGATGTGTGATGGGCATACAGACAGCACAGGATTCCCCTTTTAGCTGTCCTGCTTGTCGCCTGTCCTCACACCAACCCAATTCCCTGGGGAACAGAAAAAATTTCCTGCAAGACGGCTCCTGACACTTTTGCTACTGAATGGTTTTAAGAATGATAGCTTATATAATCCTATAGCCTCATTTCATTTTAGCAGTATTTAAGGAAAGAAGAAATGGTTGAACAAAGCAATTTTATATACTATTCAACAAGCAGCTCTTTCTGTATGAAGCATTAACAATAGCTGTCATCTCTGCACAAAAAAAGGCTTCCAATTACTTCAATGCTAAGAGAAAATCCAAATAATGAGAGTCCCACAAGAATTTTTATTACCATTATGGAAAAGGAAAAGGTGTGACCCTGAGCTCCATTTAATATTTTACTAGCCTTGAGAATCAATTTGAGCTTGTGTTCAATTTTCTGGAAAGTTTCGTCTTTACAGCTGTACAATTTGGGCATATAATGGAAGAGAACAGAGAGCTGTCCTTTCCTCTCTGCTTTTTTCACATGCTAGAGATGGGGAAAAGGGGGGAGATGACATGTAATCAATAGAACATATAAAGAAAAAAGGAAGTTTATGATATAAAAAAATGTCATATGACTTCTTTAAAATTTCTTTAGCAAGTAGCAGGGAAATTTATAAGACTAGTAGATGGAAGAGTATAAAAGATAGATTAGCCTTAGCTTTTCTTGTGTACAATTATGTTATAAGCCATATGGCTACAAGCTTTCTCTAAATTGCATCTACCTCTTGGTCTTTCTCTTCTATCCCAAATACTTTCTGTCATCTGAAAGAGGAAAAAATGCATTCTGGTCTCTCTCTATCAATACCTCCTTCTTATATAGATTGCAAACTCACCCTGTGAATTCCTTCTTATATCCTAATTTAAATTACCATCTCTTTCATTAAATATTGATCTACTTCCAGCTTATCTGGAAATACACAATGATACATTTTTTATTGAAAATTTAAGTCAAATAAATGTAGAATTGTTCAAGGAATGTCTTCATTTCTGTAACCATTCACAAGAATGTGTGGAAGAACATCTGATGAAACATGTCTTAGAAAATCATCTTTTGAGCTCTAAAGGTACTTGGAGTTTTCTTGGATCCAGGTTTTGGTTTCCAGTCTTTCTGACGTGGAGCCCACACTCAGAGGTCACATCCTTAATATTAAATTATAGGTACATGGCTCAGTTCTCTTTCACGGGGTGAAATTCTTGCAGTGGTCTCTAGCTCATGTCCATTCTCTACCTATATCTAGAAAGGCATGGGACAGTACTTGTAAACTGTGGCTAAAAGTCATGGTAAGAAACAAGTTAACAATTTAACACAAAAAGAGTGCTCACGCCTTGAAGGGCTTCATTTAATTTTGTAGGTTAGATGTAGCCTGAGACATGGGCTCTGGATCATCAGCAGAAAGCCTCAAAATCCCCATTTTCATTAACTGAGTTAGTGCCTGTTGAAGCTTCCTGTTTATGGCATTTGTTTTTGTGAAACAAAATTATTTTTATTTTGTTTTCTTCTTTTAAATAACACTTTTAAAAGAATCTGAAGGGTAAGGATACCAAGAAATGCTGAAATACTCCTAAGGTATGAATGCTCTTTAGGTACCATTGCTTGCACTTACAAAGATGTTTTAGGTCAGCTGTTGTCTTCAGGACCAGATTCTCAGATTATTTGCTGGGGAATCTGGGAGCAAAGCACAAGGACTAGCAGACACAGCTTCTTCAAAGATGGGATGTTCATGTCTGGAGAAGGTAGGCTGTCAACAGTAGGAGATGGTGATAGAAAAAATGTAGATCATGCTGTGTTGAGTTGTCTTTTCAGACAACTTTTTGTAGCCACTCAATACAATAAGTGCCCTTCTAAAATGGTAATCATGCTCTTTTTAAATTATTTTTATGTTTTGTCATTGATCACCAGGCATTTTCAATACAATCACAAATAAAAATACCATTCTCAAAATCAGATCTATTCTGCTGATGACATACAACCTTGAATGAAATCTAAATCTCATTCTTTGACTAAGGTCTGCCATGGTAAGAGGAAAGTATAGAACTAAAAATTAATTTCTTTTGATAAAGAATGTAATTTCATTTGATTCTGAAAGCACATAAGACCAGGATGCTGCATTATGACATGTTGTTTTCTGCATATTCACTTTTATATTCATAGTGTTTCCATAGTATTTTGAATCGCAGTGATGAATTTATCTTGGTATTGATATCTAAGTGATCATTTCTAGTATACAAGCTGAGAAAATAATGTCTCTGGGCTGCTCCATTCCCACATAGGAAGGAGGCCTGTGAAGCCCTCTCTTCTCCAGGCTGAACAGCCCCAGTCCTCTTAGCCTGTCTTCATAGGGGAGGTGCTCCGTCCCTCTGATCATCTTGGTGGCCCTCCCCTAGACTCGCTTAAAAAGACCCACATCCTTACTCTGGGAGCCCAGAGCTGGACACAGTGCTTTGAGAGCAGAGCAGAGCAGAGAGGCAGGATCCCCTCCCTTGCCCTGCTGGCCACACTGCTTTTGATGAAGCCCAGGTTACAGCTGGCTTTCTGTAACCTGGGCTTCACACATTACCAGGTCACATCAAGCTTCTCATCTTCACCCCCTAATCCTGTTCTCAATCTGTTCTCCACCCAGTCTGTGTTAGTTCTTGGGATTGCCCAGACCCAGGTTCAGGACCTTGAACTTGGCCTTGTTGAACTTCATAAGGTTCACACGGGTCCACTTCTCATGCCTATTAAGGTCTCTCCAGATGGCATCCCTTGCCTCCAGTGTCCACACAGCTTGGTGTCATCAGCAAACCTGCTGAGGGTGCACTCAATGCCACTGTCTGTGTTGCCAAGAAAGATGTTAAACTGCACCAGTCCCAATACTGATCCCCAAGAAATGCCACTTGTCGGTGGTCTTCAGTAGAAAATCTACCCATTTAATACATTTTTGAGTGTGACCATGAGCCATTTCTATATCCATCAGGTGCCAATTAATCAAATCTATGCCTCTCCAGAAGAAATGTCTGTGAATGTCTGTGTCCCTTGTGAAGGAAATTGTCTGGTACATATTCATGTACAAGTGTAGTAGCTAATTTGACAGCCTAAGGAGTGATATGTTTCTGCATTCCTTGGGGTGGAATCATTAGCACAGGTAAATCTCTTTGCTGCTGACAGCAAATTTATTTGACACAGAGTTTATGATCTAGTAGATGTAAATGTCTGCTGTGAAACCAATGATGAATGAAGGAAGAGAACAGCTTATCTCACAAGATTTCCAGTTGGGATAGAAATAATCTATCTTGCGAAATGTTGACAAGTTCACTTCTAATCTTAGTCAGAAAATTGAGGCTGGGAGAGATAGTGCTAAAAAAATAATGGGGTGAAAATCTTTTCTAACTTTTCAAAGCATTTCCTATATTCATTCTTAACTTGCTACAAAGTGCTTAGGGAGTTGCAGAGCTATTCAATCACTTTCATATTAAAAGAAAAGCCCCATGTGCACAGCTTTTCTAAGAACTATTTCCTGTGCTAAAGAGAATTTTGGGCTATTACTATCTGTATAAAGTAGTTCACTGTTTAGAGATTTATTTAAATGTGAAGGAATCTTAACTGATTCTGAACAGCTTTGCCACTGTGCCTCTTACAGTGTCACCTTTCTGACATTTTGGATTGAAATAAAGAGAACACATAACTAACAGCCCTTAGCCTTCTACACTACTCAACTTTTCTAAAAGTGGGTTTTGTAGAGCTGCTAATGTAGGTCTATAAGAACAGTCATCAAGGTAGCATTGATCTGTCCCAGGAGGATATGATAAAGTTTTTAAAATCTGGGTATAATATATATGGGTTTTTAAAATAAGGGTATAAGATATATCTCTGAAACAGTAGCAGATGAGACATGAAAAATATGTGAAGATTATTGTATTGTGAAAAGGGTACCTTAGATATTTCCCAAGAGCAGATTATATAATTCTACTTTATTTTTCCTAAAAATCTGTCCAGCTTCTAGTTGGAGATGGTGAAAGCCAACACAGTCAATGACCTTAAACTGACATATAAAGAGAGTATGAAAAGGTCTAATTATTGCAAAGGTCACAGGATGAAAATTGTGTTTCAATTCTGTTGTTTCCAGGAGCCGATGGAAATGCAACAGAGCTATCAAAATTCCTCAGTGGCTTTCAGAAATGCTCGGTGTTTACTCTGTGGATTCAACATATTAGAATTTATATATCTTGAAATAAGGGCATCATAGTTGAACTTATAATGAAAATTGAAGACAAAAATAGTATATATTTAATAAAGCACTTGCTAAAATTAAGGGAAGGAAAGCATTTTAAGGAGTCATGAAAACTGTAGACAAATATTTCTCCAATTTCAGAGAGGTAGATGAAACAAAAAATTTATTATTTTATGAAAAATTATGATTTAATAGTAATACAGCTCCTACAGAAGAAACTGCAGGAACATTTAATACCAAAATACTTTATATAAGGCAAATTTTACTTAAGTATTTTATACTATATAGTTCTACATAAAAGCATTTTATATCTGGTCCTTGTATAGTTTTAAATACAGGTTGACTGAGCCCAAAATATGCAAAATAGGTGTAAAATTTTAAAAATTCTTTTAAATATTTCCATTGCCAAAATATTTTCTGTCAAAAAGAATTCTAAGGGACATGCATTTTCAATAATTCTCATTATTAAAAAAGGTCAGATTGGGAGTTTTTTATTAATTTTGTGTGAAATAAAAATATCCAGTCAATAAGTCTCAGGCTTTTGAGGTCAAAAAAAAAAAAAGTTTGAGCTTTTAGCATCACTGCTAAAACACTGGACTGTGTTTATCCCCACTCCTACACCTTATCTTTCTACATCTCCCTCCACCACAGTTAATTTCAGTGTAAAATAGACTTTTCAGGTTAAAATAGACTTTACTGAAAACACGTTTTCTTGCAAGTCTCAACCACCACTTGATTCCACATTTAATAGGATATGATGGTCTGTCACAGCAATTTTACACTGAAATAATTCTGATGAGTTTGTTGACTGTTACTCTTTTTTATATTATTGAAGCTGAGAAGAGATTTTGCTGCAGCATCCCTCAAATTGTATGAAATTTATTTCCTAAACAAAAGTTTCACTTTATCCATGTGATTCGGTGTAAAGTCAACTTTGCAACATTTAATCAGAGTGGAGGAGCTTTTTAATATAGATTTATTTTTATACAGATAGCTTCCTAAATTTGTTTTTATACAGATAGCTTCCTAAACTCAGTGGGGAAGGTATTCCCCACTGAGGGGTCACTGCTTTTTCCACATATAACTATTCTAGCTATCATAATGAGACATCTATCTCCTGGTATGTCTTTGAGTAAGATTCAAATGAAGAGACAAATTTGAGAACAAAAATAATGTCTGTAGACATTATATCTCTATATCAAGCTTATATCTATGTAAGGTTGACTTTCTTTTATATATCAAGCATAAATTTACAGGTAGAATATAAGTGAACTTTCAAAGCATTCACAAGATTTCTGATCTTGTTGAGAATAAGTATCTGCTTAAGAGAAAACATTTGCAAACACAGATTTTCTCATTCTCCAAGGAGAGATGCATTTGGGATGGGAAATAGATACTTTCTGAGTGGATGATAGAGTAGCAGTTAAAGATCAGTGTGAATTTTTTTAGCTCCTAAAGGGGAGCTCTTCAGAAAATAGCAGTCCTCCCCAACAGATTTTGATTTGAGATCATAGTTTATTTCACCATCTAAGCTACCATCTAAATTTTCTGTATTAGAAATACATTATTGGCTTCACCAAGTAGAAACTTGTGTGTTTAAAAAATGTCATTTCTCTCTGTTAACAATAATTTGCCTAAATTCCTCATGCATTACAGTAAAATTTTTTTTTGAAAGCTTTACAGCATCAGTTCAGAAGAGGTAGAAACTAGACTAGTGTTATAGGTATGCTGTCCATTTTTACTGCTTGTTACTCATTTTCAGTGACTTTAAGGTGCTATTGCAAACTTCCAGGTATTTGACTTACTGATGTCAAATGTTTGCTTTCAGATATCAACATGGCAGGAGAACCAAAACCATACAGACCAAAACCTGGCAACAAGAGGCCGCTTTCAGCACTTTACAGGTAAGTGAGATTTCACTTTAACTTATCCCAATACAATTTTTATCAGAAAAATTATGGCAACCTAAAATGTATCTACCAATGGCACTGTGCAATATTTACCAAAATTACAATGAAATCTAATTACTGATAATGCTCCTACTCCTAGTACTATTATCAATAATTTTTTTCTTAATTAAATGTCATTTCAACTTTTAGTCCTTTTGATTCAGTGCTTGGCTATGGCATCATTTTTGTGACTTTTTTATTTGCAATGGTCAGTGAAATAACTAACAATTTCAGAGCAACAAATTGGTTTCTCAAGGATTTTTTTGTCAGGGATGAGAACCAAGTTCTGACAAAAACTGGATTTCTACCTTGGCTGATCAGGAGGGCATTGATAGTGTCTTTGTCATATTCCCAGATGCCTTTTGTCATAGAGCATTTACAAACTTGAGGAAACATCCACTTTTTTTTCCAAATCAATTATGTTTAGTGAAGTATTACAGATTGTTAGGGCTACCATGCCCACGTGTATTTCTGCTCAATAAACCTTACATCTTATAAAAGTACTACAGAATTTATACTCCAGATCCATGGAAGGGATTAAGGCTGATTTTAGTGTAGCTGAAATGTAGGTAGACTGGCTCTGAGAGCAACACCTCAGGAGTGAAATCAGACACACCTGAGCAGTTCTTTTTCATGCCTTTTCTCATCTGAAACCTTCAGATGGAAATTTGAGGGTGGCATTTCAGAATAAGACAACTAGAAGCATTTTAGGTCTGAGCCTCCATGCTACATAGAAGAAATCTGAAGTTTTATCATATAGCTGTCCTAAGCTGAAGAGATAGAAATATTATTTTGGAGAAGAGAATCCCTGTTTCATCATTACTCTCAATTGCAAACTACTAAACTCTGTAGGTGTTCCTGGTAACCTTGGTCTATCCTGTCCCTGTTCCAGTATTTCAAAAGATTTTGAAAGATGTTCTGTGATTTCTGGCATTTATATTCATTTCTACCTCTGAGCTTTTGAAGGCTTTCTCATAAATACTTGTTCTACAGAAAAGATAGGGAGAAGAGAGACCTGTGGAAAGTTCTAAAGGAATTTTAAAGAGGAAAAATATCTTAGATTGTGTCCTTTCATGGATGTAGTGCAAACTATTTCTGTAGAAGATCAGGAGGCTTTTCTGAGCAACTAAGAGAATCCTTCAATTTCTCCCTTTATCTTAATTTTCCCTCTGCTCTGACCTTGTAAGACCTCACCTGGAGTACAGTGCCCTGATCTGGAGCACTGAGCACAAGAAAGGACTTACAGGGGGCTTATAAAATAGAACACCTTTCTACATGGGCAGATAGAGATAGGACAAAGGAAGAACAATTTTCAACTAAAAAATGAGGTATTTAGAGTATATATTAGGAAGAAATTCTACATTCAGAGGATAGTGAGGCACTGGAACAGATCGCCCAGGGCAGTTATGGATGTCCCATTGTAAATATTCAGGGCCAGGTTGGATGGAGTCCTGAGCAATCTTATCTGGTGGATGGCATCTCTGCCCAGATGTAGCACACACGTTGTGATGGTTGTAACTAGATGACCTTTAAGGCTCCTTCCAACCCCCTCTACCATTCTATAGCATGGTCCCCTCCAACACAAACCATTCTATGATTGTATGACAACAAGGAACTTTTATTATCTCAGTGTCGCTTAACCCAATATGTGAGAAGATCAGTGATTAATAAAGTTTTGGAAACATTGAGAACATTTACTTATTTCAGAACACTGTAACTGGGTCTATCTGGGATGGATTTAACTTTCTTCATAGAATCCTATAAGTGTTTTGGATTTTTTGCTAAAACACACCAATGTTTTGACTGTTACTGAACAGTGCTTGCACAGCCTCATGATTTTCTCATTTTCCTATTCTGCCTTTATAATTAATAGGCTTGGTGTGGGCAAGAAGTTATGAAGACATATATCTGAGACAGCTGGCCCAACCTGGCCAGAGAGATATTCTCTCATATAGTCAGAAATAAAAATAGGGAAGGTTTTTCTTCCAAAGCAGCTGTTGCTTAGAGATTGCCTGCACAGCTTATGGGAGGTGGAAAGTAATTGCCTTTGCATCACTTGGATTTTTTTCCCTTCTCCCTTCTCCTATTATACTGCAAATATCTCAATCCATGAGGCTTTTTAACTTTCAATCTTGCCTTCATCCTGATAGGGGACAATGGTAGGGGAGTGAGACAGTGACTATGTGGGTGCTTAGCTGCTGGCCAGGATCCACCCACAAGACTGAGACAGATACGAGGGAAGTGGTTAGATTAGATTTTATTTGCACTAAGAGACTCATTGGTTAAAAAATTCAATTGTTACAAAATAGTCACTTTTAAAAGGAAGGACTGTAAGTGGAAAGAGGATAACAGATTTCAGACAGGACAGAATTAAGTGAGCTCAGAGATCTGGTGAGTAGAAAGATTCTTGGAAAGAAATTTGAGGGACAAAAGAAGTGCAGAAAATCTCGCACTGAGTGTGCTTAAGGTAGAACAGAAAATTCTCCCGAAGCAGAAAAAATCAAAGGAATTATATGACAGCATCAACTTTCTCTAACATCCTAAAAATTGAAAAGGAATAGTACAAAATGTGGAATCAAAACACCATGACTGGAAGTAGAAAAGAAGGGCAGAGTCATTCTACAGGATGTCAGAAAGGTGAGAGTATATAATGGTACAAAGTATAAAGGTAAAAAAAAATTGTCATTAGAGTAACATACTCTGATTTTTAGTTAGGAGGAAAAGAGAGTAGATGATACAGAAAAGACTTCTTTTACTTCATCAAAAGTGGTTAGCTGACCAGCTATTAAAGAAAATAAATTTTTACCAGAGGGTATACAATGAAAAAATTGGCTAACCAATGTTAGACCAAGTGAATTTGATGGAAATGATCTGATAACATTCACAGTAGTGTGTTCAAAGGACTAGCAGAATCTGTATGTGAGCTATTAGTGATTCTTTCCAAAAACTTATGGAGGTCTTGTAAGGCAAAGAAACAGTGGGTATGGGAAGGTGCTATACCTATTTTTAAGAAGAAGAGATCCAGAAAATTATTAGATGAGACTAGTTTTGATTCTAGGAAATGTACTAAAACACATTATTAGAAATCAATTTATCAAGGCGAAGAAATTAATAAATTGGTTAAAAAAATCAGGAGCGTATTATGCTGAAGCAATATAATTTCCTTATTTGACAAGACAGCAAATTTAATGTAGAAAGAGATGTGCTATAAAGTCATTGTCATGGTAGAGCAATGACACTCCCAATTTAGTATCCTCTGAGACTCCCAAATGAGATTCCACTTGCTCGCTCACATCCTTTTCCTTCCTTCTTCTTGCTCCAGGATAGAGTTGAGAATTGGAGGCACAAAGGGTGAAAATTGCAGTTTGAGACAAGAACAATTTACTGGAAATAGCAATGAGATTAAAAAAAAAAAAGGAACAGTAACAGCAAAAATATTAGTAACATTAGTAACAAAAGGTATAAGACAAAAACTACTTACACAAAAAGCCTGTGACCAATACCAACCAGCTTTTCCATACCACACCACACTTTCTCCCAACTGGAAAGGAATGCCTTGCTTTCCAGAAACCAGTAAATAAGTCCTCTTCCCCTGCCCCTGGCAGTGATGTAAAATGGTATTCAACAGTACTCGGGTGATGGCCAGGCCCACTGGGCAGAGCACACAGCAGCCCGCAACTCCTGGGCTCAAGCAATCCGATCCTCTGGGCTCAGTCTCCTGGCAGCTGGGACCACAGGCACACACCACCACTCCTGGCTGCTGTAAAAGATAACTCTGTACAAAACTAGGACAGTCATTTAAACCAGCTTTGACTCTCTTCATTTATCATGAGCATGTTCAGGAAAGTTGTCTAGAAGAAGCTGTCTTAAGGTAGGCATCCAATTGAAAAACAGAGACTGTGTGCAACACAGTATTAAGGATAATAACTGTTAACGTTTCAGTTTCCTTTGTTATGGATTTTTAAATGGTACTTTTCATATGTGAGACAACGTAAAGAAGAATTTTAAGATAAGCAAGGAGGGCTGAACAGGCTTGCAGGATTTCACTCACTTTGAAGTACTTGAGGCTTCAAAAGTGTTCAAAGAACTTTGCATTTCTGAAAGGAACTTCATATCACATTTATAGGTGGATATACACATAAGTCATTAATACAGAGCAACTGATCTCTATGATGTGTTATATCCTCATAATTTGCTTGTGTGCCCAAGTAATTAGATGCACTTTTTCCTGTAATGGTATAATACTCTTTGATATCTCAGTTCAGGATCTACATTCCTTTACTTTAACTTTTCTGGTTTTATGATCTGTGTGAAAATAGTCTCATTTAGTCTTATCTATGTGAAATTTAGCATGAGCCTAAATGTGAGACATACAATTTTTTTTAGGTGCAATTGAATAATAAAATGACTTCTATTTTTTTGTTTAGGCCTTAAAAATATTTTGAGTACATTTAGTCTTTGCTTCAGAAAGCTGTTAAAAACATTATTAATTTAAGAATGCTCAATGAATATCTGAAAAATACTTAGAGTAGCACTCAGGAATCAGTTAAATTCTAACATAGCTGTAAACTCCACCAGCATCCATCCTAATTTGTGTTGCATTGAGGGGATTCAGAAGATTCAAAATTGTTGTGAATTTTCTTTTCAGCACACCACTTCTGCAGAAAATCGCACACTTAAAAAATCTGCATCTTAAAATTGTTTTGCATCTCGTATTCGTCTAGCCTCCAGCAGCACATCTTAGTATCTTTGAAACACAAGGCGAAGATTAAAGGTGCTGACACAAATGTGTTAAATCACTCTTTGGGAGCAATGTTTTGGTAAAATAAAACATCACACTTTATCTTTTTAATTTAGTGGTGTTTTGATCAGTATTTCACTGAAGTAACTCTGTGTCACCATATGAAAGCTCATTTACTGTTTTTTTCCTGTGTTTACTCTCTAACATACCAAAGTAGAATCAACCATAAGTAGTCTGATGGACTGTTATTCTGCTTCTCTTCATCATAAAATGCTTTAATTATTTGTTGTTCATTTCAGTGCACTACCATGTTATATGGCATATTAAATACATGCCTGAAAGCTTTTTCTCCATTTCAGAAGCCTTTGTTTCAATTTTTGACTCTGGAGGCTGTGAATGGTGTGCAACCCTTCCCAGCTGCTCAAGGAGTGGATCCAAGCCCCAGGACAGGTGGAGCAGAGCCACTATGCACATGCTACCTGTGGCTGGCCTTCCCTCAGGACATGCAGCATGTCCTTTCTCTGTGGCTGACCTTGGGAGCTGGCTAAAAGTCTTATCTGGCACCCCTCTGGTAGTAACAAGGTTAAAAGGATTTGAGAAGGATGACAAGGACACCTACTTTCGAATCTTTTGATAAAACAAAACCAGTGTGCTACAGGCTGGCATAATGGTGCCATTTATATTGCCATGAAAATGAGCACAATTACTGCAGGCTCTGCTGCATTGGGGTGGTGGTGGGGATCTGCTGGAGATCACATGGGGCATGGGGAGTCAAAACCAGCGTGGTTGTACTGGTACAACTGAGAGTGCAGTGTCCCATGTCACATTCAACTGCTTTTTGAGAAAGCTAGTGACTTGACAAATCCCTAAAGTGATATTTGTATAATGTGGCAAAGCAAGGAACTAGGATTTGGAACAAAAATGGAAAGGCAAGTTACTGGGTGCTGCCAGGGTATCTAGTCAATCTCTTTGCTCTACACAATTTAACATTATGGTTGGCCTATAAACTTTTTCAAGACTGTTTTATCCAAGAAAAATAAACCCTATGTGGACATTTTCATCCTTGTCAAACTTCAAATTTCTTTGGAGTGCCACAAGCAAAACTGGCAGGCCCCAGTGTCACATCTAGAAGACTTAGTAAGGTGTCATTCAAACCCCAGTCCTCCAGTACTCCTATTGCTGTCTGGGAATGAAGCTGGCTAGCCTAAGATCCATCCTGCTGAGGCACATCCTGTAGTAAGACAATTAACAAAATGGATTTAGTGAATAGATTCATTAAAGAAAGCCAGGGAAAACTGAGTGAAATAGCCTCTCACTGTGTTGGCTTGGCTGTAGCCAGAACCAGCCACTGGTGTTGAGTTCCCACAGCACTGCCCAGATGTAGCACACGGTGACCCTGCAAAGGCTTCCCTCCACAAAAAGTTTTTTCCCAGCTGTTCTCTGAAATTTTGGTGTACAGTTCAGCACTCTCTGAGTGGTGTTAGATAGCACAGTGGTTTCCCATTACCAATCACTTTGTCACGTAATGAAATTGAAATGTAGATTTAACATGCCTGATTTAACTTGCTACTAATTATCTACATTAAACAGCCTTTACTTTAAAATTTCATAACTCCCATGGCCTCTAGAAGAAATTATTTTATTTAAATGTCTAATATTAGTATAATGGAAAGGGATATTCTTTTATTTACATGGTATGGTTATTTTTTATGTCAATGGGGTTTTTTTGACACAAATATTTTATCAATTTCCTCAGTACATTTTACTTTTATAATCTCTATCACAAAACTGATTGAATTATGTTGCACATCTTGCATTTCCTTTGTTTTTTTTAGTCCTATAGCAAGGCTGAAAGAATTGCTTGCAGTCATTCTCTACTAGCCCTCTGCTTCTTTCATTTATTGTAAATATCATTTATAGAGTTTGGTGTGGTCTGGTTTGCCTCAGAGCCATCATTATTCTAAGTTGCTTTTCTGACCACTCCTGAGCACCCTTCATTTCAGGAAAAAGTGTGAAAGGGACATTGATGAGCAACTTGATTTTGTCTTCTAGTGCAGGAATCTTATTGAGGTCATTCCTCCCACTCGAAAACATTAACATAAACTCAACAAGTTCTGTGCCAAACAAGCATTACCATTCCATTACAATATGCAGGATTTTGCATCAATACTGTAATAGTGTGCCACTGATAGTGTGTTATCAATCTTTTTAGACCTTTCATATAATAAAAGTTACTGCAGGTATAGGTATCTTTCTTAATTCAATACTGTCCTAGATTTCCAACAACATTTTTATTTATATTTTATTTTTATTAATGAACTTGTTTGTCCATCATTATTACTGATCTACAAGAGACTCAAGACACTGTCCAGAAAACAGAAAGCAAACCTTATCAAGTATTTTCTGACACTTTAGTCTTACATTCAGTTGGGGTTACAACCCCTACATTACTCTATACACTGAAAGAAAAACAAATATGTTTATGGAACATTATTTTTCTATGACTATGTTATATTAGGACTATATGGTGTGATATTTCTTTTGAATCAAAGTGATTCTTTTTCTACAGAAATGTATCCTCCTGATGTTTTTGATTATTTTTCTTTATAAGAAAAGCTATTTTATCTCAGTACAGTGAAATGCACCTAAGATAAATGTTGTTCTGCAGCTCTTGTCCTGACAAAAGATTTAGCTTCCATAAAAAATCCCCACAATTCTAGATATGTTTAAACAGAGAGATTTTAAGTCCAGCAGGATATTATTTATACTAATTTCATCAAAGAATGTTGCCAGTGATCACATTTGAGACAGTCATTACTGTACAGAAAAAATACAATTTAGTTTCAGATTCTTACTTGAACGATACAAATTTTGTTTGTGTTGAGAATTTAAATAGTATTCTCAATTACATTAAAAATCTCAAAAGGTACAGATACAAAGCTACAGCAGACCCAGTGATTCAATTTGAACCTTTTGTTTGTTTGTTTGTTTTCTTTCAATTAAAGGCCTCCATGTCAAATAACTAATATCACAGGAATATTTTTTTTTTAAGTCTGTTGATGGAAGGCAGCACATGCAGGTCTCCATTTCTAAATTATGGTGGTGTAATTGCAATCAGCTTTGTTCCATAGATGTTTAAAACAGTACATGTGCTCAGAGACACTGGGAAAGGCAGACAAAAGTTTAGGTTTGCCCTTTCATATGATTCAGAGTATGGTTGTGCAGCACTTCATAGCTTTAGAGAGGGGAGAAAATGGGAGAGAAAAAGATATTTCAGGTCCTTAGTAGAAGGAAAATCTTTTGCTTCTGTTTCTTTTGAAATAAATCACAGATAAAGGAAAAGACTCAAATATAAAAAATGAAACTGGCATCTTGATTTCTTTATTCAGTCATATTATTCCTAACCTATGGGGTAACTCCAATAATAACTAGGACAACTAAACTTTGTTTTGTTAAATCTTCCTATTCACTCTTTTAAAAATACTGCTAATTCCCCTTAAGAAGAGGACTAGGGCAGGTTTTGCCTCTCAGATCATCACTATATGATAAATATTACATTTTTCTCATGTTTGTTTGCTTTTATTCACCATTAGTTTTTAAATGATGGCATTGACAAAGATCCATTTAGAAGTAGGTCCTACGTAAAGATTAGCACTTGTCTTTGTAAAAATCTTCCCTCAAGTTATCCCTTAGACTTATACAGTATTTCCTCAGGGTTTTTTTCCTCTGTTAAGAGGATGTGAGTCCAGCTTATACACATCTGCACAGCAGCTGCATCCTTCTTCCTATCTCAGTACTCTTCCTCTTGCATAAGGTGATATGTGGTATCACCTCATGAATGATGTTGTTTTCTTCCACAAAAGCCCAGACACCATAATCACATTCATGCTCAGAGAGTAGCAAATTTGGAGAATAGGCTGTTCACTTATTACTGTTGGGGTTTTCTCCTGGTGCATAATTTTCTTTCTTAGTTTTTCCTTATGCTATGAAACCTTAAGCAATATACTATAGATAAAGTATCTAACTGCAAACCTATCTCTTTTTTTTCATGGTTTTTAATCACCATTTATACCACAGTAGAACCGAAAACATATCCACAATCTTCTGATGGCATTTAAATTGTTATGACTCCTTTCTTATTCAATGGAAATAATTATGACTCCTTTCTTATCTGAGAATTTTGGCTACTAATACAAATGAAAAAACTTTGGCTTAGAAATCAAAAAGTAAATTCCTAAAAGATCCAGAGTATTGATGGGTTTGCCTACAGGCAAACAGAAATAGTAGGTTTAGTCACACATTTGCTTTAAATCTTGACAGCCTGAGGCCTATTCCTATCCCTTATTGCATATGAGATTTCTACGCTTTATTACTGCACGGATTCTTGCATTTAATTTAAGAAATCACTTTGGACTCAACATGTTGTCTTCCATATGAAGATGATGTCTTCTGTAGGTATTCTGCTGCATTTCAGTTAGGGTAAAAAGACTAGTGCCTTCAACATATTTTAAAAAATCAGAAACTGACAACATGATGTTTTTCTACATTTGAGTTTTAGTGAAGAAGGCATCATGGAAACAGTGTCAAGAGTTGCAGACAGTGCTGTTCAGAAACTGTCATATTAAGTCTTGGGTTCATGACAGAGAATAGAGAAGGGCCTGTCTTGGCATTGCAAATGAACAGAGGAATTCTTCATTTTTAGGAATTTAGTAAACCCTTAATTGCTGCAGTAATCAGAGATGCAGAACGCTGTGCTTCAGAGAACCACTTAGTGGACTTGCAATTAGGCATTGGTTCTCACTTAATGTAACACCTCTAATTATATAGAAGGCTGTAATTTGGTCTGGGAGCTGCTGGTGTACTGCAAGGGCACCATTTAAGTGGCTTACAGAGAGCAACAGAAATATGATGCTGGATTATAAATTTAGTACTCTGTGAATAAATAAGGAAGGTTGGATAAGCAAGAGACTGTACACATTTTAAAGTCTTATGGATTATATTAAAAGAAGACATTTAAAATATACTTAATTTGAAAGAAAATGAATTGTTAAGTAAAATTATAAATAGCCTGGAAGGCTGTATGAAACACAGAGGGACAATAGCAACATATTATTATGCAGTGAATTATAAAAATAAAACTACCATTAAGCTTTATTTCTTGATGAAGTCTGTTAGTCTTGGAGAATACTGTCTGAAAATATGTCATCCACCCTACCAGAACTGATACTTAGTGCTGTTGATTCATAATGTCAAATGTAATTTTATTTTTAAAGCAGAGGGTACAAATTGCATGCCTTTTTGGTATTGCATGCCAGTATTCCCAAAACTTCTGGCAAAAGCATTGGCTATTTTATTGAAAAGTAAAAGATGAATTCATAATCATATGTGATTTGAGTCCTAAAAAATGAGCATTTTCTAATACCTATTGGCATAAAAATGTATGTTGCATTTTTCAGTTTTGCATGAGATTATTCTAGGAAGCAGCATGACATCTTGAATCTTACATTGTTAGAGAAGTGACCCTCCTGTAACTGCTTTAAAGTGTTAGCACTGTCATTGAGGGAAAAAGGATATTAAGCCTCTACCCTTGGGATCCCCAAAGGCACTGCCTGCATTAACCTTCATCTATTTGTGACTGCAAATAGCCATGCAGCAAAGTAGTATTGATTGTGTGCATTAGATCAGTCAACACTGTTTTGTCCAACCCACCCTGAAGAAGACATTCTAGATGGTTTTAGATCAGTACATATTGACCTGAGTGTTCTTACTCTGCTTTACAGCAGAAGAGGGTCAGGTGAAATCAACTTCATGCAAAGAATGATTAAGCCTGTAAGGAGGAGATCTCTAAGGCACACTACTTCGAACATTATATTTTTCTCAAAATTCTGTCTTTTGTTTGGAGCGTAGATTTTTGCAAAATTAAGCAACTAGTAAAAATCGTGGGAAAAAGCTGAGAAAAATTGAGAGTGGCTATTGTCAATTTTTTGACAGTGGAGTTGTTTTCATTCTTCAGGTTTTGTTTCCTTTGCTTTCTTTAACAAAGGTACCAAATTGAGCATGTTTTGAGATTGGGAAACTTGAAAGAATCTCACTATGAATCTAAGTGTGAATTGCTTCATGACTGGAAACATCATACAGCAATGCATGCGTTAAACACAGTTTAGCTTATAACTCTCTTTGGCAACAGAAGACTTCTCTTGGGTGGCATGGGAGGAAACTGGAACCCATTATTATCTAAGAAGGTTTTCAAATGCAGAGTCTGAATGAATTTTACTCCAAATCACAATTTAATTTTCCTCAGACATGCTACCAGGATTTAGTCAACTATGAGAATCCATGCCACTGTTCATGTTATCTTTGCAAGTTTTGGATCCATAAAGAAAGATGCAGCAAAATCTAACCTGTAAAATCAGATAGGATACAGCTTTTGAATTACTTAGAGCTTTTAGGTTTCCCCGTCTTCTTGCTGCCTAGAATTTAGGCCACCCATATATGAAAATTATGGGAAACTACTTCATTTTTCCCTTTAGTTCCCCTGAGTTCTCCATGTCACCCTTTCCTACCACATCCCCAAAACCCTTCCATCCTGTGTTATAACAGTAATGCATTCAGTATACACTATGACAACGTACATTTCTATTGGTATATCAAAACCAACTTTTACATATGCCAGCTTAAGTCTCATCCTAGCCTCTTGCTGCTGTGAGAGCTAGCACAGGGAAGAGGCAGTCTCTGTAAAGCACTTCTTCCCTATACATAAAGATACCTTTTATTCAGTTTTTCAACTGTCAAACTTCAAAGATAACCCCAAGCAGGTTATTAATTACATTCTACTAACTAGTGGTGAAAAGGTTATCTATCCTAGCTACCCATGGGGTAAAAAAATCCTAGAGGCTCTTGAAACTTGTACTTATTGCAAGAATTTCTTGTTTATAAATGATGTAATATACACATTTTGCTAGGAAACTTGCTAAATTTGGTCATCTGTTATGTACATCTGATACATCCAGTACATATGCTACAGATCAGTACAGGCTGACATCAGGTATTATTGACAGCATCCTGTGCTAAGAGTTCCCTCAAAGTCTTTTCCTACAGATAGTGCTATTGCACTACACTGTCCTGGGGTTAGGTGCTAAATAGAACTGGCTACATAAAATGCACTGTATCAATATTCAGTGGTTTTTGCAGATTTTTTTAAAATTAAATTAAATTAAATTAAATTTAATTTAATTTAGTTATTTAAAAAAAACCTTGCACATACTTGCTGTTGTCCAGACATATAAAATGCTTAAAAATCTTGTTTTATATATGTATATATAGATATAGATAGATATAGATATAGATATAGATATAGATTAGATATAGATATAGATATAGATGATATAGATATAGATATAGATGATATAGATATAGATATAGATATAGAGATAGATAGATAGATATAGATATAGATAGATATAGATATAGATATAGATATAGATAGATGATGATATAGATATAGATATAGATATAGATATAGATATAGATATAGATATAGATAGATATAGATATAGATAGATATAGATATAGATACACTGGGCCAAAATTCCATTTGTTCCACTTCAAAATGCTGACAAGACTAAAGGCACCTCCATCTTGCAGCATATTAAATGTAGAGTAAGTGCATGAATGCAAACCAAACTCAAAAGTGAGCATAAGCATTCCTAGACAGAAAATCAAGCTGTCCTGTGGGGACAAACTATAATTTCAGTTTTCTCTATCACAAAAAATTAAGCTGTGTAAGATCCATATCACCTACAGATGTCTTGGGAAGTTAGCTTCTTCTGGGTACTACTTTTTTCTCATGGGCTTGGTGCTGGTGCTTCAAGAAGTGATCTAAGTTATTCTCAATCTTAAATAATTAACCGAGACAAAAAAGTCACAAAATATTATTAAAAAATGTATCTTTTTTAATCAGTCAGAATGTGTAATGTGTTGTGATACTTTCAAAAGGGACTAAATATGTATTATACATCTATTAAGGATTATGTATAAATCTCATAGAGAGAGGCTGATAGCCAAAGGGATAATCTTGTTTGATAATCTGTTTATCCCTAGAGTGCTTCCTAGTGTAGTAGCTTTCTTATTGAATAAATTCTTCAGTAATTAGTAAAATTTAGTTTTAGTACACTTGAATATTTCAGTTGTGAACTTTGATTAACTATGATCTGAGACTAGAAGAGAGGAGGCATGTGCTGATTAAAGGACACTTCTCAATCAGCTCTGAGGAAAGATGTTTTAATACATCCCCATAACTAGCAGTCTCCTGTTACTCAGTTCTTCCTCTTTTAACAAGTTTTTTTTGCAATACCCAGCCAGTTTTTCTTCCTTTCATATATGTATAAAATAGTTCTTGTTCTCAAATTCTCACTCTGTTATTCTTTTTCAAATTTCATCATACTGAATTCATACTAATTCTTCAATTTATATTAAAAAATCATATTTTAACTCTCTTCACTGGATGATTAAAAAACAGCTTTTTGGTACCTATTTTATATGCAGCAACTTTTTTGGTTAAATACTTTATGCAGACCAATGTTAAATGAATCATAACACTGAGTGTTCCTATTATTTAATGTGGCTCTCTTTCCCATTGACATAATTATTTGTTCATGGTCATGCTGGGGATAGATTTCATTTTCTAAGCTTGATTATGAGACTCTCATATCAGGCAATATCAAGAGTTTTAAAAATGAGACTAAGTCTCACCTATCATCTGTCTTATCATTTATCCACCAAGCATCAAAGGACTCAATTTGCACCGAGAAACGACAGCTTGAGCTCGCAGTATGTTAGTTTCCACCCATGGCTTAAGTGATGTACTTTATTTTGTGCTAGAATCTTTATATTTCAATAAATCACAGAAGCACTTAGGTCTGTCAAATACAACCTCTTGAGGTACTGCTAAAACTAATACATAGCATATGACATTTGCAATGTTCATGAAAACAACAGTTGGTTGCTGTTTTTCTAATCTGAGTTATCAATTGCAATGTCAACCACCAGATGGGAGCAGAACTTATTAAAGTTGTTAGGGACAATTGTAAAAATTGACATAAACACGTAAATTATTCTTCCATTCCCTCTGCTTCTGAAACACTTCTAATGGAGTAGAACTTCTATATAGCCATTCTACCATTTATTTGTTCCAGAATATGACAGAGTTTCTTGATAAAAATTGTCAACATTTATAAAAATATTTATGGAAGCTTCAGAAGACAAAATGAGCTTCTTATCATATTCTATTTGATAATTGTTGCTGACAATATCCAGGAAAATTATCTTGGATTGAAATTAAGTCACAGAAACCAGAAAGGAAAGATGACGTAGGGTTCATCAGCAATTGTTTTTTCAGACTCAATAGATAGTGGAAGTTATATGAAATTATATTTCTTCTGTAAATTAAGACATGCTTGTATTAGGCTTGCTTGCATTGAATTGAAATATTGGGAGGTAGCAAAGTTTATAATGCATGTGCTTTAAAAAAAATAGATAATATTTAGCACTGCTTTAAAAGTTCTGAAGAAAGATGAAGAAAATTTTGATCACTTCAAACCACAAACTCAACATTCAGAGAAACATGAATCCATGTTTGATTATGTGAATGGAAACTTAAGTTTCTTTTGAAAGGTGCCTTGAGTGGTTCTCATCATTTTAAAATTTAATGCATTGAAAAAGAGGGTGAGCCATAAATCTAAATATTCTGTCACTATGCATATTTCAGTTAAATCTTTGGGCCTGCTAATTCTTTGGTTCCTAAAGCTGCTCAGTGCAAAATAGACATACTTGACAGGCAAATAAGTCAGCCACATCAGTCAGTCTAAATACACATTAACACTATACTGAAGTCCAAAATGTTTTACAGTTCTCCTGACTTTCCTATCTGGCTTGAATAAAAATGTTCCCAATCCCCTTAAAAACTGCAGTCACTATTCATGCATTTCATAGTCAAACAGAAAATGTGTGATGTCAGCTACACAGTCAGCTAATCCTCCTCAGGAATTTTGAAATGAAGGTTGTAACCTAAAATGATGACTCATCTGAAAAAATATTAGTTCCTGACCCCTTTCTCTGATTCAGGGCAGATGGTTTTGTTTCCTCAACAAGTCAGAATAAGAATCCTAACAAATTCATTAAATTCCACGTGTTTTTCCTACTAAGTGCTTAAAGATTAAATTATATGACCACCACGAGGAAGAATATATTGATTCATAATTAATTACCTTGGAAAATCCTTGGCTAAAATCCATTTGCTTGTGTACTGCATTGATATTGTTAGAAATGTTATTCACTTTGTCCTGTACACAGTTTTGTGAAGGAGAGGAGAGGACTCTTTAACAAGTAATTATATAGATTTATGTATCTTGGGTCAGGCCTCAAATGCAGAAAAATTCTTGCCTTTAATCTTAATAGGACAATTATGTAAGAAAATAGAATTTACTTTGGGATCTTGCTGTCATTCCATGATTTGTTTACCAGTCAAAGAGGAATTCACACACCCTTAGTCTAGTCACATTTTCCTGTATGTTTGTCTGCAAACCTGGAAAATTTGTCCATCTGGATGTTCAGTCCATGTCAAAGATGGAATTTGGATAATTTCCATTTATATAAGAAACCTTAGCAGCAAAAAAAATCATAAAATACACAATTGGGTTAATGAGACCTTGTAAAATATCTCTCCAAGACAGGGTGCAAGGGGAGTAACACTAAATGGGAAATTTGTAGGGTCTTTATTTTAAACAGTGTGACAGGACTGTAGCATATCAATGGGGAGTAATCAATTGCCTATGCCTGTTCAGTTTACAGTGACTGGTTTAACTGAGCAACTTACATAGTGTAAAAATTCTTTTTCCTCCTGCAAAACTTGTCTTTTATATGTAGATAAGGAAAATCTTGGCTCAGAAAATCTTAGCTGAGAATCAAAGTGGAACACCACCTCAGTCTGCCATGTCCCAGTCATGCTACTGCTTAGCCTCCCTCCCTCCTATTCAAATTGATATACTGCCTTGGCATATTGACAAACTGATCTTTTCTATGGGAAAAGCATTTCAGGAGAGAAAGAAAAATTCTCAATCTCTTCTGCTTCACTAGCACTCCTACAAAATTAAAACATGATTCCCTTTGTTTACTGTCTACTTAGTATTTCTTGGACACAAAAATATATTTTTGCAAGGAAAACATCTGCTTTAAGATTTTTCCTGGAGGTGTATGACAGCCCTTCTCAAAAGGACTTATCAGAATTAGTCTTTTTGCAATATCATAGTTAATTTTTCAAGAATTCCTCAAAACTCTGGAAAAGTCAGTGTACATGAGGTTGAAAAGAAAGGCAAAAAGTGTTTTTTATTGACAAATGTCACCAGTAAAGATTATATAAGATGTTATTTCATATTGTATTGCAGTTTTAAACCTTTATATTAATTTGCCATATACTGAATTACCAAATAAAGGCCAACAGATAATTGTGTTCCTTTACTATGAGGAACACTTGAACTAATTAAAAGTAATTCAGCAAATTATCTAAAACCATTTAGTCAAATATAGAGAGAGGTCAAATCCAGGGAAACACCATTAAATCAAATTGAATTCCAGCTTGAGAATGGACTTCAAATAGATTTTTAATTGCAGTATTTTTTCCTCAGGGCATTCTATCACACACACTTTGTTTTCAAGTAAAATCCACCAGAATATCCTCCATCAGGGTAGTGCTATGTCTCCCTTGATTACAAATTTCTGTATTATGAAATATGTAAGTGTGTTCTAGGGCTTTCCTTTTTCCATCCTCTTGCTTATAGTTAACCTCTCCAGCCAAACACTGAGTGCTTCCCCTGGCTGATTCATTTCATTAAGCAGAAAAAGAGGAAAGCAAAACATGACAGAGCCTCCAGAAGGGTGAAGCCCCCCATGAAGGGCCCTGTCATTTTATTGCTCTCTGTCAGCACTGCCTGAGCACACAGAATGCCAAGCTCAGATTTTCTTGGGACTGCCCCAACCACAAGGACATGCAGCTTTGACTTCTACTGT